>NW_027472644.1:0-635157 GCF_030347505.1 Rhynchophorus ferrugineus | reverse complement strand
TATCTATTGGCGATTTCGTTCCAATTCACATTCCAAGTAATATTCGGCATGCTAATTATATTGCCGGTTGCCAAATTGCATTATCTCTTATAGTTTCCGAGATATGGACTATCGATAATTTACACCTTAGGCTCTGCTTCTAACTTGGGCCCAAATTGTAAAATGGCCTTATCTATTGGCGATTTCGTCCCAATTCACATTCCAAGTAATATTCGGCATGCTAATTACATTGCCGGTTGCGAAATTGCATTATCTCTTATAGTTTCAGAGATATGGACTATCGATAATTTACACCTTAGGCTCTGCTTCTAACTTGGGCCCAAATTGTAAAATGGTCTTACCTATTGGCGATTTCGTTCCAATTCACATTCCAAGTAATATTTGGCATGCTAATTACATTGCCGGTTGCCAAATTGCATTATCTCTTATAGTTTCCGAGATATGGACTATCGATAATTTACACCTTAGGCTCTGCTTCTAACTTAGGCCCAAATTGTAAAATGGTCTTATCTATTGGCGATTTCGTTCCAATTCACATTCCAAGTAATATTCGGCATGCTAATTACATTGCCGGTTGCCAAATTGCATTATCTCTTATAGTTTCCGAGATATGGACTATCGATAATTTACACCTTAGGCTCTGCTTCTAACTTGGGCCCAAATTGTAAAATGGTCTTATCTATTGGCGATTTCGTTCCAATTCACGTTCCAAGTAATATTCGGCATGCTAATTACTTTGCCGGTTGCCAAATTGCATTATCTCTTATAGTTTCCGAGATATGGACTATCGATAATTTACACCTTAGGCTCTGCTTCTAACTTGGGCCCAAATTGTAAAATGGTCTTACCTATTGGCGATTTCGTTCCAATTCACATTCCAAGTAATATTCGGCATGCTAATTACATTGCCGGTTGCCAAATTGCATTATCTCTTATAGTTTCCGAGATATGGACTATCGATAATTTACACCTTAGGCTCTGCTTCTAACTTGGGCCCAAATTGTAAAATGGTCTTATCTATTGGCGATTTCGTTCCAATTCACATTCCAAGTAATATTCGGCATGCTAATTACATTGCCGGTTGCCAAATTGCATTATCTCTTATAGTTTCCGAGATATGGACTATCGATAATTTACACCTTAGGCTCTGCTTCTAACTTGGGCCCAAATTGTAAAATGGTCTTACCTATTGGCGATTTCGTTCCAATTCACATTCCAAGTAATATTCGGCATGCTAATTACATTGCCGGTTGCCAAATTGCATTACCTCTTATAGTTTCCGAGATATGGACTATCGATAATTTACACCTTAGGCTCTGCTTCTAACTTGGGCCCAAATTGTAAAATGGTCTTATCTATTGGCGATTTCGTTCCAATTCACGTTCCAAGTAATATTCGGCATGCTAATTACATTGCCGGTTGCCAAATTGCATTATCTCTTATAGTTTCCGAGATATGGACTATCGATAATTTACACCTTAGGCTCTGCTTCTAACTTGGGCCCAAATTGTAAAATGGTCTTACCTATTGGCGATTTCGTTCCAATTCACATTCCAAGTAATATTCGGCATGCTAATTACATTGCCGGTTGCCAAATTGCATTATCTCTTATAGTTTCCGAGATATGGACTATCGATAATTTACACCTTAGGCTCTGCTTCTAACTTGGGCCCAAATTGTAAAATGGTCTTATCTATTGTCGATTTCGTTCCAATTCACATTCCAAGTAATACTCGGCATGCTAATTACATTGCCGGTTGCCAAATTGCATTATCTCTTATAGTTTCCGAGATATGGACTATCGATAATTTACACCTTAGGCTCTGCTTCTAACTTGGGCCCAAATTGTAAAATGGTCTTATCTATTTTCGATTTCGTTCCAATTCACACTCCAATTAATATTCGGCATGCTAATTACATTGCCGTTTGCGAAATTGCATTATCTCTTATAGTTTCCGAGATATGGACTATCGATAATTTGCACCTTAGGCTCTGCTTCTAACTTAGGCCCAAATTGTAAAATGGTCTTATCTATTGGCGATTTCGTTCCAATTCACATTCCAATTAATATTCGGCATGCTAATTACATTGCCGGTTGCCAAATTGCATTATCTCTTATAGTTTCCGAGATATGGACTATCGATAATTTACACCTTAGGCTCTGCTTCTAACTTGGGCCCTAATTGTAAAATGGTCTTATCTATTGGCGATTCCGTTCCAATTCGCATTCCAAGTAATATTCGGCATGCTAATTACATTGCCGGTTGCCAAATTGCATTATCTCTTATAGTTTCCGAGATATGGACTATCGATAATTTACACCTTAGGCTCTGCTTCTAACTTGGGCCCAAATTGTAAAATGGTCTTATCTATTGGCGATTTCGTTCCAATTCACATTCCAAGTAATATTCGGCATGCTAATTACATTGCCGGTTGCCAAATTGCATTATCTCTTATAGTTTCCGAGATATGGACTATCGATAATTTACACCTTAGGCTCTGCTTCTAACTTGGGCCCAAATTGTAAAATGGTCTTATCTATTGACGATTTCGTTCCAATTCACATTCCAAGTAATATTCGGCATGCTAATTACATTGCCGGTTGCCAAATTGCATTATCTCTTATAGTTTCCGAGATATGGACTATCGATAATTTACACCTTAGGCTCTGCTTCTAACTTGGGCCCAAATTGTAAAATGGTCTTATCTATTGGCGATTTCGTTCCAATTCACATTCCAAGTAATATTCGGCATGCTAATTACATTGCCGGTTGCCAAATTGCATTACCTCTTATAGTTTCCGAGATATGGACTATAGATAATTTACACCTTAGGCTCTGCTTCTAACTTGGGCCCAAATTGTAAAATGGTCTTATCTATTGGCGATTTCGTTCCAATTCACATTCCAAGTAATATTCGGCATGCTAATTACATTGCCGGTTGCCAAATTGCATTATCTCTTATAGTTTCCGAGATATGGACTATCGATAATTTACACCTTAGGCTCTGCTTCTAACTTGGGCCCAAATTGTAAAATGGTCTTCTCTATTGGCGATTTCTTTCCAATTCACATTCCAATTAATATTCGGCATGCTAATTACATTGCCGGTTGCCAAATTGCATTATCTCTTATAGTTTCCGAGATATGGACTATCGATAATTTACACCTTAGGCTCTGCTTCTAACTTGGGCCCAAATTGTAAAATGGTCTTATCTATTAGCGATTTCGTTCCAATTCACATTCCAAGTAATATTCGGCATGCTAATTACATTGCCGGTTGCCAAATTGCACTATCTCTTATAGTTTCCGAGATGTGGACTATCGATAATTTACACCTTAGGCTCTGCTTCTAACTTGGGCCCAAATTGCAAAATGGTCTTATCTATTGACGATTTCGTTCCAATTCACATTCCAAGTAATATTCGGCATGCTAATTACATTGCCGGTTGCCAAATTGCATTATCTCTTATAGTTTCCGAGATATGGACTATCGATAATTTACACCTTAGGCTCTGCTTCTAACTTGGGCCCAAATTGTAAAATGGTCTTATCTGTTGGCGGTTTCGTTCCAATTCACATTCCAAGTAATATTCGGCATGCTAATTACATTGCCGGTTGCCAAATTGCATTATCTCTTATAGTTTCCGAGATATGGACTATCGATAATTTACACCTTAGGCTCTGCTTCTAACTTGGGCCCAAATTGTAAAATGGTCTTATCTATTGGCGATTTCGTTCCAATTCACACTCCAAGTAATATTCGGCATGCTAATTACATTGCCGGTTGCGAAATTGCATTATCTCTTATAGTTTCCGAGATATGGACTATCAATAATTTACACCTTAGGCTCTGCTTCTAACTTGGGCACAAATTGTAAAATGGTCTTATCTATTGGCGATTTCGTTCCAATTCACATTCCAAGTAATATTCGGCATGCTAATTACATTGCCGGTTGCCAAATTGCATTATCTTTTATAGTTTCCGAGATATGGACTATCGATAATTTACACCTTAGGCTCTGCTTCTAACTTGGGCCCAAATTGTAAAATGGCCTTATCTATTGGCGATTTCGTCCCAATTCACATTCCAAGTAATATTCGGCATGCTAATTACATTGCCGGTTGCGAAATTGCATTATCTCTTATAGTTTCAGAGATATGGACTATCGATAATTTACACCTTAGGCTCTGCTTCTAACTTGGGCCCAAATTGTAAAATGGTCTTATCTATTGGCGATTTCGTTCCAATTCACACTCCAAGTAATATTCGGCATGCTAATTACATTGCCGGTTGCGAAATTGCATTATCTCTTATAGTTTCCGAGATATGGACTATCGATAATTTACAGCTTAGGCTCTGCTTCTAACTTGGGCCCAAATTGTAAAATGGTCTTATCTATTGGCGATTTCGTTCCAATTCACATTCCAAGTAATATTCGGCATGCTAATTACATTGCCGGTTGCCAAATTGCATTATCTCTTATAGTTTCCGAGATATGGACTATCGATAATTTACACCTTAGGCTCTGCTTCTAACTTGGGCCCAAATTGTAAAATGGTCTTATCTATTGGCGATTTCGTTCCAATTCACACTCCAAGTAATATTCGGCATGCTAATTACATTGCCGGTTGCGAAATTGCATTATCTCTTATAGTTTCCGAGATATGGACTATCGATAATTTACACCTTAGGCTCTGCTTCTAACTTAGGCCCAAATTGTAAAATGGTCTTATCTATTGGCGATTTCGTTCCAATTCACATTCCAAGTAATATTCGGCATGCTAATTACATTGCCGGTTGCCAAATTGCATTATCTCTTATAGTTTCCGAGATATGGACTATCGATAATTTACACCTTAGGCTCTGCTTCTAACTTGGGCCCAAATTGTAAAATGGTCTTATCTATTGGCGATTTCGTTCCAATTCACGTTCCAAGTAATATTCGGCATGCTAATTACTTTGCCGGTTGCCAAATTGCATTATCTCTTATAGTTTCCGAGATATGGACTATCGATAATTTACACCTTAGGCTCTGCTTCTAACTTGGGCCCAAATTGTAAAATGGTCTTACCTATTGGCGATTTCGTTCCAATTCACATTCCAAGTAATATTCGGCATGCTAATTACATTGCCGGTTGCCAAATTGCATTATCTCTTATAGTTTCCGAGATATGGACTATCGATAATTTACACCTTAGGCTCTGCTTCTAACTTGGGCCCAAATTGTAAAATGGTCTTATCTATTGGCGATTTCGTTCCAATTCACATTCCAAGTAATATTCGGCATGCTAATTACATTGCCGGTTGCCAAATTGCATTATCTCTTATAGTTTCCGAGATATGGACTATCGATAATTTACACCTTAGGCTCTGCTTCTAACTTGGGCCCAAATTGTAAAATGGTCTTACCTATTGGCGATTTCGTTCCAATTCACATTCCAAGTAATATTCGGCATGCTAATTACATTGCCGGTTGCCAAATTGCATTACCTCTTATAGTTTCCGAGATATGGACTATCGATAATTTACACCTTAGGCTCTGCTTCTAACTTGGGCCCAAATTGTAAAATGGTCTTATCTATTGGCGATTTCGTTCCAATTCACGTTCCAAGTAATATTCGGCATGCTAATTACATTGCCGGTTGCCAAATTGCATTATCTCTTATAGTTTCCGAGATATGGACTATCGATAATTTACACCTTAGGCTCTGCTTCTAACTTGGGCCCAAATTGTAAAATGGTCTTACCTATTGGCGATTTCGTTCCAATTCACATTCCAAGTAATATTCGGCATGCTAATTACATTGCCGGTTGCCAAATTGCATTATCTCTTATAGTTTCCGAGATATGGACTATCGATAATTTACACCTTAGGCTCTGCTTCTAACTTGGGCCCAAATTGTAAAATGGTCTTATCTATTGGCGATTTCGTTCCAATTCACATTCCAAGTAATACTCGGCATGCTAATTACATTGCCGGTTGCCAAATTGCATTATCTCTTATAGTTTCCGAGATATGGACTATCGATAATTTACACCTTAGGCTCTGCTTCTAACTTGGGCCCAAATTGTAAAATGGTCATATCTATTTTCGATTTCGTTCCAATTCACACTCCAAGTAATATTCGGCATGCTAATTACATTGCCGTTTGCGAAATTGCATTATCTCTTATAGTTTCCGAGATATGGACTATCGATAATTTGCACCTTAGGCTCTGCTTCTAACTTAGGCCCAAATTGTAAAATGGTCTTATCTATTGGCGATTTCGTTCCAATTCACATTCCAATTAATATTCGGCATGCTAATTACATTGCCGGTTGCCAAATTGCATTATCTCTTATAGTTTCCGAGATATGGACTATCGATAATTTACACCTTAGGCTCTGCTTCTAACTTGGGCCCTAATTGTAAAATGGTCTTATCTATTGGCGATTCCGTTCCAATTCGCATTCCAAGTAATATTCGGCATGCTAATTACATTGCCGGTTGCCAAATTGCATTATCTCTTATAGTTTCCGAGATATGGACTATCGATAATTTACACCTTAGGCTCTGCTTCTAACTTGGGCCCAAATTGTAAAATGGTCTTATCTATTGGCGATTTCGTTCCAATTCACATTCCAAGTAATATTCGGCATGCTAATTACATTGCCGGTTGCCAAATTGCATTATCTCTTATAGTTTCCGAGATATGGACTATCGATAATTTACACCTTAGGCTCTGCTTCTAACTTGGGCCCAAATTGTAAAATGGTCTTATCTATTGGCGATTTCGTTCCAATTCACACTCCAAGTAATATTCGGCATGCTAATTACATTGCCGGTTGCGAAATTGCATTATCTCTTATAGTTTCCGAGATATGGACTATCAATAATTTACACCTCAGGCTCTGCTTCTAACTTGGGCCCAAATTGTAAAATGGTCTTATCTATTGGCGATTTCGTTCCAATTCACATTCCAAGTAATATTCGGCATGCTAATTACATTGCCGGTTGCCAAATTGCATTATCTCTTATAGTTTCCGAGATATGGACTATCGATAATTTACACCTTAGGCTCTGCTTCTAACTTGGGCCCAAATTGTAAAATGGCCTTATCTATTGGCGATTTCGTCCCAATTCACATTCCAAGTAATATTCGGCATGCTAATTACATTGCCGGTTGCGAAATTGCATTATCTCTTATAGTTTCAGAGATATGGACTATCGATAATTTACACCTTAGGCTCTGCTTCTAACTTGGGCCCAAATTGTAAAATGGTCTTATCTATTGGCGATTTCGTTCCAATTCACATTCCAAGTAATATTCGGCATGCTAATTACATTGCCGGTTGCCAAATTGCATTATCTCTTATAGTTTCCGAGATATGGACTATCGATAATTTACACCTTAGGCTCTGCTTCTAACTTGGGCCCAAATTGTAAAATGGTCTTATCTATTGGCGATTTCGTTCCAATTCACATTCCAAGTAATATTCGGCATGCTAATTACATTGCCGGTTGCCAAATTGCATTATCTCTTATAGTTTCCGAGATATGGACTATCGATAATTTACACCTTAGGCTCTGCTTCTAACTTGGGCCCAAATTGTAAAATGGTCTTACCTATTGGCGATTTCGTTCCAATTCACATTCCAAGTAATATTCGGCATGCTAATTACATTGCCGGTTGCCAAATTGCATTATCTCTTATAGTTTCCGAGATATGGACTATCGATAATTTACACCTTAGGCTCTGCTTCTAACTTGGGCCCAAATTGTAAAATGGTCTTATCTATTGGCGATTTCGTTCCAATTCACATTCCAAGTAATATTCGGCATGCTAATTACATTGCCGGTTGCCAAATTGCATTATCTCTTATAGTTTCCGAGATATGGACTATCGATAATTTACTCCTTAGGCTCTGCTTCTAACTTGGGCCCAAATTGTAAAATGGTCTTATCTATTGGCGATTTCGTTCCAATTCACGTTCCAAGTAATATTCGGCATGCTAATTACTTTGCCGGTTGCCAAATTGCATTATCTCTTATAGTTTCCGAGATATGGACTATCGATAATTTACACCTTAGGCTCTGCTTCTAACTTGGGCCCAAATTGTAAAATGGTCTTATCTATTGGCGATTTCGTTCCAATTCACATTCCAAGTAATCTTCGGCATGCTAATTACATTGCCGGTTGCCAAATTGCATTATCTCTTATAGTTTCCGAGATATGGACTATCGATAATTTACACCTTAGGCTCTGCTTCTAACTTGGGCCCAAATTGTAAAATGGTCTTATCTATTGGCGATTTCGTTCCAATTCACATTCCAAGTAATATTCGGCATGCTAATTACATTGCCGGTTGCCAAATTGCATTATCTCTTATAGTTTCCGAGATATGGACTATCGATAATTTACACCTTAGGCTCTGCTTCTAACTTGGGCCCAAATTGTAAAATGGTCTTACCTATTGGCGATTTCGTTCCAATTCACATTCCAAGTAATATTCGGCATGCTAATTACATTGCCGGTTGCCAAATTGCATTATCTCTTATAGTTTCCGAGATATGGACTATCGATAATTTACACCTTAGGCTCTGCTTCTAACTTGGGCCCAAATTGTAAAATGGCCTTATCTATTGGCGATTTCGTTCCAATTCACATTCCAAGTAATATTCGGCATGCTAATTACATTGCCGGTTGCCAAATTGCATTTTCTCTTATAGTTTCCGAGATATGGACTATCGATAATTTACACCTTAGGCTCTGCTTCTAACTTGGGCCCAAATTGTAAAATGGTCTTATCTATTGGCGATTTCGTTCCAATTCACATTCCAAGTAATATTCGGCATGCTAATTACATTGCCGGTTGCCAAATTGCATTATCTCTTATAGTTTCCGAGATATGGACTATCGATAATTTACACCTTAGGCTCTGCTTCTAACTTGGGCCCAAATTGTAAAATGGTCTTACCTATTGGCGATTTCGTTCCAATTCACATTCCAAGTAATATTCGGCATGCTAATTACATTGCCGGTTGCCAAATTGCATTACCTCTTATAGTTTCCGAGATATGGACTATCGATAATTTACACCTTAGGCTCTGCTTCTAACTTGGGCCCAAATTGTAAAATGGTCTTATCTATTGGCGATTTCGTTCCAATTCACGTTCCAAGTAATATTCGGCATGCTAATTACATTGCCGGTTGCCAAATTGCATTATCTCTTATAGTTTCCGAGATATGGACTATCGATTATTTACACCTTAGGCTCTGCTTCTAACTTGGGCCCAAATTGTAAAATGGTCTTACCTATTGGCGATTTCGTTCCAATTCACATTCCAAGTAATATTCGGCATGCTAATTACATTGCCGGTTGCCAAATTGCATTATCTCTTATAGTTTCCGAGATATGGACTATCGATAATTTACACCTTAGGCTCTGCTTCTAACTTGGGCCCAAATTGTAAAATGGTCTTATCTATTGGCGATTTCGTTCCAATTCACATTCCAAGTAATACTCGGCATGCTAATTACATTGCCGGTTGCCAAATTGCATTATCTCTTATAGTTTCCGAGATATGGACTGTCGATAATTTACACCTTAGGCTCTGCTTCTAACTTGGGCCCAAATTGTAAAATGGTCTTATCTATTGGCGATTTCGTTCCAATTCACATTCCAAGTAATATTCGGCATGCTAATTACATTGCCGGTTGCCAAATTGCATTATCTCTTATAGTTTCCGAGATATGGACTATCGATAATTTACACCTTAGGCTCTGCTTCTAACTTGGGCCCAAATTGTAAAATGGTCTTACCTATTGGCGATTTCGTTCCAATTCACATTCCAAGTAATATTCGGCATGCTAATTACATTGCCGGTTGCCAAATTGCATTACCTCTTATAGTTTCCGAGATATGGACTATCGATAATTTACACCTTAGGCTCTGCTTCTAACTTGGGCCCAAATTGTAAAATGGTCTTATCTATTGGCGATTTCGTTCCAATTCACGTTCCAAGTAATATTCGGCATGCTAATTACATTGCCGGTTGCCAAATTGCATTATCTCTTATAGTTTCCGAGATATGGACTATCGATAATTTACACCTTAGGCTCTGCTTCTAACTTGGGCCCAAATTGTAAAATGGTCTTACCTATTGGCGATTTCGTTCCAATTCACATTCCAAGTAATATTCGGCATGCTAATTACATTGCCGGTTGCCAAATTGCATTATCTCTTATAGTTTCCGAGATATGGACTATCGATAATTTACACCTTAGGCTCTGCTTCTAACTTGGGCCCAAATTGTAAAATGGTCTTATCTATTGGCGATTTCGTTCCAATTCACATTCCAAGTAATACTCGGCATGCTAATTACATTGCCGGTTGCCAAATTGCATTATCTCTTATAGTTTCCGAGATATGGACTATCGATAATTTACACCTTAGGCTCTGCTTCTAACTTGGGCCCAAATTGTAAAATGGTCTTATCTATTTTCGATTTCGTTCCAATTCACACTCCAAGTAATATTCGGCATGCTAATTACATTGCCGTTTGCGAAATTGCATTATCTCTTATAGTTTCCGAGATATGGACTATCGATAATTTGCACCTTAGGCTCTGCTTCTAACTTAGGCCCAAATTGTAAAATGGTCTTATCTATTGGCGATTTCGTTCCAATTCACATTCCAAGTAATATTCGGCATGCTAATTACATTGCCGGTTGCCAAATTGCATTATCTCTTATAGTTTCCGAGATATGGACTATCGATAATTTACACCTTAGGCTCTGCTTCTAACTTGGGCCCAAATTGTAAAATGGTCTTATCTATTGGCGATTTCGTTCCAATTCACACTCCAAGTAATATTCGGCATGCTAATTACATTGCCGGTTGCGAAATTGCATTATCTCTTATAGTTTCCGAGATATGGACTATCAATAATTTACACCTTAGGCTCTGCTTCTAACTTGGGCCCAAATTGTAAAATGGTCTTATCTATTGGCGATTTCGTTCCAATTCACATTCCAAGTAATATTCGGCATGCTAATTACATTGCCGGTTGCCAAATTGCATTATCTCTTATAGTTTCCGAGATATGGACTATCGATAATTTACACCTTAGGCTCTGCTTCTAACTTGGGCCCAAATTGTAAAATGGCCTTATCTATTGGCGATTTCGTCCCAATTCACATTCCAAGTAATATTCGGCATGCTAATTACATTGCCGGTTGCGAAATTGCATTATCTCTTATAGTTTCAGAGATATGGACTATCGATAATTTACACCTTAGGCTCTGCTTCTAACTTAGGCCCAAATTGTAAAATGGTCTTATCTATTGGCGATTTCGTTCCAATTCACATTCCAAGTAATATTCGGCATGCTAATTACATTGCCGGTTGCCAAATTGCATTATCTCTTATAGTTTCCGAGATATGGACTATCGATAATTTACACCTTAGGCTCTGCTTCTAACTTGGGCCCAAATTGTAAAATGGTCTTATCTATTGGCGATTTCGTTCCAATTCACGTTCCAAGTAATATTCGGCATGCTAATTACTTTGCCGGTTGCCAAATTGCATTATCTCTTATAGTTTCCGAGATATGGACTATCGATAATTTACACCTTAGGCTCTGCTTCTAACTTGGGCCCAAATTGTAAAATGGTCTTACCTATTGGCGATTTCGTTCCAATTCACATTCCAAGTAATATTCGGCATGCTAATTACATTGCCGGTTGCCAAATTGCATTATCTCTTATAGTTTCCGAGATATGGACTATCGATAATTTACACCTTAGGCTCTGCTTCTAACTTGGGCCCAAATTGTAAAATGGTCTTATCTATTGGCGATTTCGTTCCAATTCACATTCCAAGTAATATTCGGCATGCTAATTACATTGCCGGTTGCCAAATTGCATTATCTCTTATAGTTTCCGAGATATGGACTATCGATAATTTACACCTTAGGCTCTGCTTCTAACTTGGGCCCAAATTGTAAAATGGTCTTACCTATTGGCGATTTCGTTCCAATTCACATTCCAAGTAATATTCGGCATGCTAATTACATTGCCGGTTGCCAAATTGCATTACCTCTTATAGTTTCCGAGATATGGACTATCGATAATTTACACCTTAGGCTCTGCTTCTAACTTGGGCCCAAATTGTAAAATGGTCTTATCTATTGGCGATTTCGTTCCAATTCACGTTCCAAGTAATATTCGGCATGCTAATTACATTGCCGGTTGCCAAATTGCATTATCTCTTATAGTTTCCGAGATATGGACTATCGATAATTTACACCTTAGGCTCTGCTTCTAACTTGGGCCCAAATTGTAAAATGGTCTTACCTATTGGCGATTTCGTTCCAATTCACATTCCAAGTAATATTCGGCATGCTAATTACATTGCCGGTTGCCAAATTGCATTATCTCTTATAGTTTCCGAGATATGGACTATCGATAATTTACACCTTAGGCTCTGCTTCTAACTTGGGCCCAAATTGTAAAATGGTCTTATCTATTGGCGATTTCGTTCCAATTCACATTCCAAGTAATACTCGGCATGCTAATTACATTGCCGGTTGCCAAATTGCATTATCTCTTATAGTTTCCGAGATATGGACTATCGATAATTTACACCTTAGGCTCTGCTTCTAACTTGGGCCCAAATTGTAAAATGGTCTTATCTATTTTCGATTTCGTTCCAATTCACACTCCAAGTAATATTCGGCATGCTAATTACATTGCCGTTTGCGAAATTGCATTATCTCTTATAGTTTCCGAGATATGGACTATCGATAATTTGCACCTTAGGCTCTGCTTCTAACTTAGGCCCAAATTGTAAAATGGTCTTATCTATTGGCGATTTCGTTCCAATTCACATTCCAATTAATATTCGGCATGCTAATTACATTGCCGGTTGCCAAATTGCATTATCTCTTATAGTTTCCGAGATATGGACTATCGATAATTTACACCTTAGGCTCTGCTTCTAACTTGGGCCCTAATTGTAAAATGGTCTTATCTATTGGCGATTCCGTTCCAATTCGCATTCCAAGTAATATTCGGCATGCTAATTACATTGCCGGTTGCCAAATTGCATTATCTCTTATAGTTTCCGAGATATGGACTATCGATAATTTACACCTTAGGCTCTGCTTCTAACTTGGGCCCAAATTGTAAAATGGTCTTATCTATTGGCGATTTCGTTCCAATTCACATTCCAAGTAATATTCGGCATGCTAATTACATTGCCGGTTGCCAAATTGCATTATCTCTTATAGTTTCCGAGATATGGACTATCGATAATTTACACCTTAGGCTCTGCTTCTAACTTGGGCCCAAATTGTAAAATGGTCTTATCTATTGGCGATTTCGTTCCAATTCACACTCCAAGTAATATTCGGCATGCTAATTACATTGCCGGTTGCGAAATTGCATTATCTCTTATAGTTTCCGAGATATGGACTATCAATAATTTACACCTCAGGCTCTGCTTCTAACTTGGGCCCAAATTGTAAAATGGTCTTATCTATTGGCGATTTCGTTCCAATTCACATTCCAAGTAATATTCGGCATGCTAATTACATTGCCGGTTGCCAAATTGCATTATCTCTTATAGTTTCCGAGATATGGACTATCGATAATTTACACCTTAGGCTCTGCTTCTAACTTGGGCCCAAATTGTAAAATGGCCTTATCTATTGGCGATTTCGTCCCAATTCACATTCCAAGTAATATTCGGCATGCTAATTACATTGCCGGTTGCGAAATTGCATTATCTCTTATAGTTTCAGATATATGGACTATCGATAATTTACACCTTAGGCTCTGCTTCTAACTTGGGCCCAAATTGTAAAATGGTCTTACCTATTGGCGATTTCGTTCCAATTCACATTCCAAGTAATATTCGGCATGCTAATTACATTGCCGGTTGCCAAATTGCATTATCTCTTATAGTTTCCGAGATATGGACTATCGATAATTTACACCTTAGGCTCTGCTTCTAACTTGGGCCCAAATTGTAAAATGGTCTTATCTATTGGCGATTTCGTTCCAATTCACATTCCAAGTAATATTCGGCATGCTAATTACATTGCCGGTTGCCAAATTGCATTATCTCTTATAGTTTCCGAGATATGGACTATCGATAATTTACACCTTAGGCTCTGCTTCTAACTTGGGCCCAAATTGTAAAATGGTCTTACCTATTGGCGATTTCGTTCCAATTCACATTCCAAGTAATATTCGGCATGCTAATTACATTGCCGGTTGCCAAATTGCATTATCTCTTATAGTTTCCGAGATATGGACTATCGATTATTTACACCTTAGGCTCTGCTTCTAACTTGGGCCCAAATTGTAAAATGGTCTTATCTATTGGCGATTTCGTTCCAATTCACATTCCAAGTAATATTCGGCATGCTAATTACATTGCCGGTTGCCAAATTGCATTATCTTTTATAGTTTCCGAGATATGGACTATCGATAATTTACACCTTAGGCTCTGCTTCTAACTTGGGCCCAAATTGTAAAATGGTCTTATCTATTGGCGATTTCGTTCCAATTCACGTTCCAAGTAATATTCGCCATGCTAATTACTTTGCCGGTTGCCAAATTGCATTATCTCTTATAGTTTCCGAGATATGGACTATCGATAATTTACACCTTAGGCTCTGCTTCTAACTTGGGCCCAAATTGTAAAATGGTCTTATCTATTGGCGATTTCGTTCCAATTCACATTCCAAGTAATCTTCGGCATGCTAATTACATTGCCGGTTGCCAAATTGGATTATCTCTTATAGTTTCCGAGATATGGACTATCGATAATTTACACCTTAGGCTCTGCTTCTAACTTGGGCCCAAATTGTAAAATGGTCTTATCTATTGGCGATTTCGTTCCAATTCACATTCCAAGTAATATTCGGCATGCTAATTACATTGCCGGTTGCCAAATTGCATTATCTCTTATAGTTTCCGAGATATGGACTATCGATAATTTACACCTTAGGCTCTGCTTCTAACTTGGGCCCAAATTGTAAAATGGTCTTACCTATTGGCGATTTCGTTCCAATTCACATTCCAAGTAATATTCGGCATGCTAATTACATTGCCGGTTGCCAAATTGCATTATCTCTTATAGTTTCCGAGATATGGACTATCGATAATTTACACCTTAGGCTCTGCTTCTAACTTGGGCCCAAATTGTAAAATGGTCTTATCTATTGGCGATTTCGTTCCAATTCACATTCCAAGTAATATTCGGCATGCTAATTACATTGCCGGTTGCCAAATTGCATTTTCTCTTATAGTTTCCGAGATATGGACTATCGATAATTTACACCTTAGGCTCTGCTTCTAACTTGGGCCCAACTTGTAAAATGGTCTTATCTATTGGCGATTTCGTTCCAATTCACATTCCAAGTAATATTCGGCATGCTAATTACATTGCCGGTTGCCAAATTGCATTATCTCTTATAGTTTCCGAGATATGGACTATCGATAATTTACACCTTAGGCTCTGCTTCTAACTTGGGCCCAAATTGTAAAATGGTCTTACCTATTGGCGATTTCGTTCCAATTCACATTCCAAGTAATATTCGGCATGCTAATTACATTGCCGGTTGCCAAATTGCATTATCTCTTATAGTTTCCGAGATATGGACTATCGATAATTTGCACCTTAGGCTCTGCTTCTAACTTGGGCCCAAATTGTAAAATGGTCTTATCTATTGGCGATTTCGTTCCAATTCACATTCCAAGTAATACTCGGCATGCTAATTACATTGCCGGTTGCCAAAGTGCATTATCTCTTATAGTTTCCGAGATATGGACTATCGATAATTTACACCTTAGGCTCTGCTTCTAACTTGGGCCCAAATTGTAAAATGGTCTTATCTATTGGCGATTTCGTTCCAATTCACATTCCAAGTAATATTCGGCATGCTAATTACATTGCCGGTTGCCAAATTGCATTATCTCTTATAGTTTCCGAGATATGGACTATCGATAATTTACACCTTAGGCTCTGCTTCTAACTTGGGCCCAAATTGTAAAATGGTCTTACCTATTGGCGATTTCGTTCCAATTCACATTCCAAGTAATATTCGGCATGCTAATTACATTGCCGGTTGCCAAATTGCATTACCTCTTATAGTTTCCGAGATATGGACTATCGATAATTTACACCTTAGGCTCTGCTTCTAACTTGGGCCCAAATTGTAAAATGGTCTTATCTATTGGCGATTTCGTTCCAATTCACGTTCCAAATAATATTCGGCATGCTAATTACATTGCCGGTTGCCAAATTGCATTATCTCTTATAGTTTCCGAGATATGGACTATCGATAATTTACACCTTAGGCTCTGCTTCTAACTTGGGCCCAAATTGTAAAATGGTCTTACCTATTGGCGATTTCGTTCCAATTCACATTCCAAGTAATATTCGGCATGCTAATTACATTGCCGGTTGCCAAATTGCATTATCTCTTATAGTTTCCGAGATATGGACTATCGATAATTTACACCTTAGGCTCTGCTTCTAACTTGGGCCCAAATTGTAAAATGGTCTTATCTATTGGCGATTTCGTTCCAATTCACGTTCCAAGTAATATTCGCCATGCTAATTACTTTGCCGGTTGCCAAATTGCATTATCTCTTATAGTTTCCGAGATATGGACTATCGATAATTTACACCTTAGGCTCTGCTTCTAACTTGGGCCCAAATTGTAAAATGGTCTTATCTATTGGCGATTTCGTTCCAATTCACATTCCAAGTAATCTTCGGCATGCTAATTACATTGCCGGTTGCCAAATTGGATTATCTCTTATAGTTTCCGAGATATGGACTATCGATAATTTACACCTTAGGCTCTGCTTCTAACTTGGGCCCAAATTGTAAAATGGTCTTATCTATTGGCGATTTCGTTCCAATTCACATTCCAAGTAATATTCGGCATGCTAATTACATTGCCGGTTGCCAAATTGCATTATCTCTTATAGTTTCCGAGATATGGACTATCGATAATTTACACCTTAGGCTCTGCTTCTAACTTGGGCCCAAATTGTAAAATGGTCTTACCTATTGGCGATTTCGTTCCAATTCACATTCCAAGTAATATTCGGCATGCTAATTACATTGCCGGTTGCCAAATTGCATTATCTCTTATAGTTTCCGAGATATGGACTATCGATAATTTACACCTTAGGCTCTGCTTCTAACTTGGGCCCAAATTGTAAAATGGTCTTATCTATTGGCGATTTCGTTCCAATTCACATTCCAAGTAATATTCGGCATGCTAATTACATTGCCGGTTGCCAAATTGCATTTTCTCTTATAGTTTCCGAGATATGGACTATCGATAATTTACACCTTAGGCTCTGCTTCTAACTTGGGCCCAACTTGTAAAATGGTCTTATCTATTGGCGATTTCGTTCCAATTCACATTCCAAGTAATATTCGGCATGCTAATTACATTGCCGGTTGCCAAATTGCATTATCTCTTATAGTTTCCGAGATATGGACTATCGATAATTTACACCTTAGGCTCTGCTTCTAACTTGGCCCAAATTGTAAAATGGTCTTACCTATTGGCGATTTCGTTCCAATTCACATTCCAAGTAATATTCGGCATGCTAATTACATTGCCGGTTGCCAAATTGCATTATCTCTTATAGTTTCTGAGATATGGACTATCGATAATTTGCACCTTAGGCTCTGCTTCTAACTTGGGCCCAAATTGTAAAATGGTCTTATCTATTGGCGATTTCGTTCCAATTCACATTCCAAGTAATACTCGGCATGCTAATTACATTGCCGGTTGCCAAAGTGCATTATCTCTTATAGTTTCCGAGATATGGACTATCGATAATTTACACCTTAGGCTCTGCTTCTAACTTGGGCCCAAATTGTAAAATGGTCTTATCTATTGGCGATTTCGTTCCAATTCACATTCCAAGTAATATTCGGCATGCTAATTACATTGCCGGTTGCCAAATTGCATTATCTCTTATAGTTTCCGAGATATGGACTATCGATAATTTACACCTTAGGCTCTGCTTCTAACTTGGGCCCAAATTGTAAAATGGTCTTACCTATTGGCGATTTCGTTCCAATTCACATTCCAAGTAATATTCGGCATGCTAATTACATTGCCGGTTGCCAAATTGCATTACCTCTTATAGTTTCCGAGATATGGACTATCGATAATTTACACCTTAGGCTCTGCTTCTAACTTTGGCCCAAATTGTAAAATGGTCTTATCTATTGGCGATTTCGTTCCAATTCACGTTCCAAATAATATTCGGCATGCTAATTACATTGCCGGTTGCCAAATTGCATTATCTCTTATAGTTTCCGAGATATGGACTATCGATAATTTACACCTTAGGCTCTGCTTCTAACTTGGGCCCAAATTGTAAAATGGTCTTACCTATTGGCGATTTCGTTCCAATTCACATTCCAAGTAATATTCGGCATGCTAATTACATTGCCGGTTGCCAAATTGCATTATCTCTTATAGTTTCCGAGATATGGACTATCGATAATTTACACCTTAGGCTCTGCTTCTAACTTGGGCCCAAATTGTAAAATGGTCTTATCTATTGGCGATTTCGTTCCAATTCACATTCCAAGTAATACTCGGCATGCTAATTACATTGCCGGTTGCCAAATTGCATTATCTCTTATAGTTTCCGAGATATGGACTATCGATAATTTACACCTTAGGCTCTGCTTCTAACTTGGGCCCAAATTGTAAAATGGTCTTATCTTTTTTCGATTTCGTTCCAATTCACACTCCAAGTAATATTCGGCATGCTAATTACATTGCCGTTTGCGAAATTGCATTATCTCTTATAGTTTCCGAGATATGGACTATCGATAATTTGCACCTTAGGCTCTGCTTCTAACTTAGGCCCAAATTGTAAAATGGTCTTATCTATTGGCGATTTCGTTCCAATTCACATTCCAATTAATATTCGGCATGCTAATTACATTGCCGGTTGCCAAATTGCATTATCTCTTATAGTTTCCGAGATATGGACTATCGATAATTTACACCTTAGGCTCTGCTTCTAACTTGGGCCCTAATTGTAAAATGGTCTTATCTATTGGCGATTCCGTTCCAATTCGCATTCCAAGTAATATTCGGCATGCTAATTACATTGCCGGTTGCCAAATTGCATTATCTCTTATAGTTTCCGAGATATGGACTATCGATAATTTACACCTTAGGCTCTGCTTCTAACTTGGGCCCAAATTGTAAAATGGTCTTATCTATTGGCGATTTCGTTCCAATTCACATTCCAAGTAATATTCGG
The DNA here is from genome assembly GCF_030347505.1 of Rhynchophorus ferrugineus. Lineage (NCBI taxonomy): Eukaryota > Metazoa > Arthropoda > Insecta > Coleoptera > Curculionidae > Rhynchophorus > Rhynchophorus ferrugineus. Next base: position 615,845 of record NW_027472644.1, on the reverse strand, counting down.
CATGCTAATTACATTGCCGGTTGCCAAATTGCATTATCTCTTATAGTTTCCGAGATATGGACTATCGATAATTTACACCTTAGGCTCTGCTTCTAACTTGGGCCCAAATTGTAAAATGGTCTTATCTATTGGCGATTTCGTTCCAATTCACACTCCAAGTAATATTCGGCATGCTAATTACATTGCCGGTTGCGAAATTGCATTATCTCTTATAGTTTCCGAGATATGGACTATCAATAATTTACACCTCAGGCTCTGCTTCTAACTTGGGCCCAAATTGTAAAATGGTCTTATCTATTGGCGATTTCGTTCCAATTCACATTCCAAGTAATATTCGGCATGCTAATTACATTGCCGGTTGCCAAATTGCATTATCTCTTATAGTTTCCGAGATATGGACTATCGATAATTTACACCTTAGGCTCTGCTTCTAACTTGGGCCCAAATTGTAAAATGGCCTTATCTATTGGCGATTTCGTCCCAATTCACATTCCAAGTAATATTCGGCATGCTAATTACATTGCCGGTTGCGAAATTGCATTATCTCTTATAGTTTCAGAGATATGGACTATCGATAATTTACACCTTAGGCTCTGCTTCTAACTTGGGCCCAAATTGTAAAATGGTCTTACCTATTGGCGATTTCGTTCCAATTCACATTCCAAGTAATATTCGGCATGCTAATTACATTGCCGGTTGCCAAATTGCATTATCTCTTATAGTTTCCGAGATATGGACTATCGATAATTTACACCTTAGGCTCTGCTTCTAACTTGGGCCCAAATTGTAAAATGGTCTTATCTATTGGCGATTTCGTTCCAATTCACATTCCAAGTAATATTCGGCATGCTAATTACATTGCCGGTTGCCAAATTGCATTATCTCTTATAGTTTCCGAGATATGGACTATCGATAATTTACACCTTAGGCTCTGCTTCTAACTTGGGCCCAAATTGTAAAATGGTCTTACCTATTGGCGATTTCGTTCCAATTCACATTCCAAGTAATATTCGGCATGCTAATTACATTGCCGGTTGCCAAATTGCATTATCTCTTATAGTTTCCGAGATATGGACTATCGATAATTTACACCTTAGGCTCTGCTTCTAACTTGGGCCCAAATTGTAAAATGGTCTTATCTATTGGCGATTTCGTTCCAATTCACATTCCAAGTAATATTCGGCATGCTAATTACATTGCCGGTTGCCAAATTGCATTATCTCTTATAGTTTCCGAGATATGGACTATCGATAATTTACACCTTAGGCTCTGCTTCTAACTTGGGCCCAAATTGTAAAATGGTCTTATCTATTGGCGATTTCGTTCCAATTCACGTTCCAAGTAATATTCGGCATGCTAATTACTTTGCCGGTTGCCAAATTGCATTATCTCTTATAGTTTCCGAGATATGGACTATCGATAATTTACACCTTAGGCTCTGCTTCTAACTTGGGCCCAAATTGTAAAATGGTCTTATCTATTGGCGATTTCGTTCCAATTCACATTCCAAGTAATCTTCGGCATGCTAATTACATTGCCGGTTGCCAAATTGCATTATCTCTTATAGTTTCCGAGATATGGACTATCGATAATTTACACCTTAGGCTCTGCTTCTAACTTGGGCCCAAATTGTAAAATGGTCTTATCTATTGGCGATTTCGTTCCAATTCACATTCCAAGTAATATTCGGCATGCTAATTACATTGCCGGTTGCCAAATTGCATTATCTCTTATAGTTTCCGAGATATGGACTATCGATAATTTACACCTTAGGCTCTGCTTCTAACTTGGGTCCAAATTGTAAAATGGTCTTACCTATTGGCGATTTCGTTCCAATTCACATTCCAAGTAATATTCGGCATGCTAATTACATTGCCGGTTGCCAAATTGCATTATCTCTTATAGTTTCCGAGATATGGACTATCGATAATTTACACCTTAGGCTCTGCTTCTAACTTGGGCCCAAATTGTAAAATGGTCTTATCTATTGGCGATTTCGTTCCAATTCACATTCCAAGTAATATTCGGCATGCTAATTACATTGCCGGTTGCCAAATTGCATTTTCTCTTATAGTTTCCGAGATATGGACTATCGATAATTTACACCTTAGGCTCTGCTTCTAACTTGGGCCCAAATTGTAAAATGGTCTTATCTATTGGCGATTTCGTTCCAATTCACGTTCCAAGTAATATTCGGCATGCTAATTACTTTGCCGGTTGCCAAATTGCATTATCTCTTATAGTTTCCGAGATATGGACTATCGATAATTTACACCTTAGGCTCTGCTTCTAACTTGGGCAAAAAATTGTAAAATGGTCTTATCTATTGGCGATTTCGTTCCAATTCACATTCCAAGTAATATTCGGCATGCTAATTACATTGCCGGTTGCCAAATTGCATTATCTCTTATAGTTTCCGAGATATGGACTATCGATAATTTACACCTTAGGCTCTGCTTCTAACTTGGGCCCAAATTGTAAAATGGTCTTATCTATTGGCGATTTCGTTCCAATTCACATTCCAAGTAATATTCGGCATGCTAATTACATTGCCGGTTGCCAAATTGCATTATCTCTTATAGTTTCCGAGATATGGACTATCGATAATTTACACCTTAGGCTCTGCTTCTAACTTGGGCCCAAATTGTAAAATGGTCTTATCTATTGGCGATTTCGTTCCAATTCACATTCCAAGTAATATTCGGCATGCTAATTACATTGCCGGTTGCCAAATTGCATTATCTCTTATAGTTTCCGAGATATGGACTATCGATAATTTACACCTTAGGCTCTGCTTCTAACTTGGGCCCAAATTGTAAAATGGTCTTATCTATTGGCGATTTCGTTCCAATTCACATTCCAAGTAATATTCGGCATGCTAATTACATTGCCGGTTGCCAAATTGCATTATCTCTTATAGTTTCCGAGATATGGACTATCGATAATTTACACCTTAGGCTCTGCTTCTAACTTGGGCCCAAATTGTAAAATGGTCTTACCTATTGGCGATTTCGTTCCAATTCACATTCCAAGTAATATTCGGCATGCTAATTACATTGCCGGTTGCCAAATTGCATTATCTCTTATAGTTTCCGAGATATGGACTATCGATAATTTACACCTTAGGCTCTGCTTCTAACTTGGGCCCAAATTGTAAAATGGTCTTATCTATTAGCGATTTCGTTCCAATTCACATTCCAAGTAATATTCGGCATGCTAATTACATTGCCGGTTGCCAAATTGCATTATCTCTTATAGTTTCCGAGATATGGACTATCAATAATTTACACCTTAGGCTCTGCTTCTAACTTGGGCCCAAATTGTAAAATGGTCTTATCTATTGGCGATTTCGTTCCAATTCACATTCCAAGTAATATTCGGCATGCTTATTACATTGCCGGTTGCCAAATTGCATTATCTCTTATAGTTTCCGAGATATCGATAATTTACACCTTAGGCTCTGCTTCTAACTTGGGCCCAAATTGTAAAATGGTCTTCTCTATTGGCGATTTCTTTCCAATTCACATTCCAATTAATATTCGGCATGCTAATTACATTGCCGGTTGCCAAATTGCATTATCTCTTATAGTTTCCGAGATATGGACTATCGATAATTTACAGCTTAGGCTCTGCTTCTAACTTGGGCCCAAATTGTAAAATGGTCTTATCTATTGGCGATTTCGTTCCAATTCACATTCCAAGTAATATTCGGCATGCTAATTACATTGCCGGTTGCCAAATTGCATTATCTCTTATAGTTTCCGAGATATGGACTATCGATAATTTACACCTTAGGCTCTGCTTCTAACTTGGGCCCAAATTGTAAAATGGTCTTATCTATTGGCGATTTCGTTCCAATTCACACTCCAAGTAATATTCGGCATGCTAATTACATTGCCGGTTGCGAAATTGCATTATCTCTTATAGTTTCCGAGATATGGACTATCAATAATTTACACCTTAGGCTCTGCTTCTAACTTGGGCCCAAATTGTAAAATGGTCTTATCTATTGGCGATTTCGTTCCAATTCACATTCCAAGTAATATTCGACATGCTAATTACATTGCCGGTTGCCAAATTGCATTATCTCTTATAGTTTCCGAGATATGGACTATCGATAATTTACACCTTAGGCTCTGCTTCTAACTTGGGCCCAAATTGTAAAATGGCCTTATCTATTGGCGATTTCGTCCCAATTCACATTCCAAGTAATATTCGGCATGCTAATTACATTGCCGGTTGCGAAATTGCATTATCTCTTATAGTTTCAGAGATATGGACTATCGATAATTTACACCTTAGGCTCTGCTTCTAACTTGGGCCCAAATTGTAAAATGGTCTTACCTATTGGCGATTTCGTTCCAATTCACATTCCAAGTAATATTCGGCATGCTAATTACATTGCCGGTTGCCAAATTGCATTATCTCTTATAGTTTCCGAGATATGGACTATCGATAATTTACACCTTAGGCTCTGCTTCTAACTTAGGCCCAAATTGTAAAATGGTCTTATCTATTGGCGATTTCGTTCCAATTCACATTCCAAGTAATATTCGGCATGCTAATTACATTGCCGTTTGCCAAATTGCATTATCTCTTATAGTTTCCGAGATATGGACTATCGATAATTTACACCTTAGGCTCTGCTTCTAACTTGGGCCCAAATTGTAAAATGGTCTTATCTATTGGCGATTTCGTTCCAATTCACGTTCCAAGTAATATTCGGCATGCTAATTACTTTGCCGGTTGCCAAATTGCATTATCTCTTATAGTTTCCGAGATATGGACTATCGATAATTTACACCTTAGGCTCTGCTTCTAACTTGGGCCCAAATTGTAAAATGGTCTTATCTATTGGCGATTTCGTTCCAATTCACATTCCAAGTAATATTCGGCATGCTAATTACATTGCCGGTTGCCAAATTGCATTATCTCTTATAGTTTCCGAGATATGGACTATCGATAATTTACACCTTAGGCTCTGCTTCTAACTTGGGCCCAAATTGTAAAATGGTCTTACCTATTGGCGATTTCGTTCCAATTCACATTCCAAGTAATATTCGGCATGCTAATTACATTGCCGGTTGCCAAATTGCATTATCTCTTATAGTTTCCGAGATATGGACTATCGATAATTTACACCTTAGGCTCTGCTTCTAACTTGGGCCCAAATTGTAAAATGGTCTTATCTATTGGCGATTTCGTCCCAATTCACATTACAAGTGATATTCGGCATGCTTATTACATTGCCGATTGCGAAATTGCATTATCTCTTATAGTTTCCGAGATATGGACTATCAATAATTTACACCTTAGGCTCTGCTTCTAACTTGGGCCCAAATTGTAAAATGGTCTTATCTATTGGCGATTTCGTTCCAATTCACATTCCAAGTAATATTCGGCATGCTAATTACATTGCCGGTTGCCAAATTGCATTATCTCTTATAGTTTCCGAGATATGGACTATCGATAATTTACACCTTAGGCTCTGCTTCTAACTTGGGCCCAAATTGTAAAATGGTCTTATCTATTGGCGATTTCGTTCCAATTCACATTCCAAGTAATACTCGGCATGCTAATTACATTGCCGGTTGCCAAATTGCATTATCTCTTATAGTTTCCGAGATATGGACTATCGATAATTTACACCTTAGGCTCTGCTTCTAACTTGGGCCCAAATTGTAAAATGGTCTTATCTATTGGCGATTTCGTTCCAATTCACATTCCAAGTAATATTCGGCATGCTAATTACATTGCCGGTTGCCAAATTGCATTATCTCTTATAGTTTCCGAGATATGGACTATCGATAATTTACACCTTAGGCTCTGCTTCTAACTTGGGCCCAAATTGTAAAATGGTCTTATCTATTGGCGATTTCGTTCCAATTCACGTTCCAAGTAATATTCGGCATGCTAATTACTTTGCCGGTTGCCAAATTGCATTATCTCTTATAGTTTCCGAGATATGGACTATCGATAATTTACACCTTAGGCTCTGCTTCTAACTTGGGCCCAAATTGTAAAATGGTCTTATCTATTGGCGATTTCGTTCCAATTCACATTCCAAGTAATATTCGGCATGCTAATTACATTGCCGGTTGCCAAATTGCATTATCTCTTATAGTTTCCGAGATATGGACTATCGATAATTTACACCTTAGGCTCTGCTTCTAACTTGGGCCCAAATTGTAAAATGGTCTTACCTATTGGCGATTTCGTTCCAATTCACATTCCAAGTAATATTCGGCATGCTAATTACATTGCCGGTTGCCAAATTGCATTATCTCTTATAGTTTCCGAGATATGGACTATCGATAATTTACACCTTAGGCTCTGCTTCTAACTTGGGCCCAAATTGTAAAATGGTCTTATCTATTGGCGATTTCGTCCCAATTCACATTACAAGTGATATTCGGCATGCTTATTACATTGCCGATTGCGAAATTGCATTATCTCTTATAGTTTCCGAGATATGGACTATCAATAATTTACACCTTAGGCTCTGCTTCTAACTTGGGCCCAAATTGTAAAATGGTCTTATCTATTGGCGATTTCGTTCCAATTCACATTCCAAGTAATATTCGGCATGCTAATTACATTGCCGGTTGCCAAATTGCATTATCTCTTATAGTTTCCGAGATATGGACTATCGATAATTTACACCTTAGGCTCTGCTTCTAACTTGGGCCCAAATTGTAAAATGGTCTTATCTATTAGCGATTTCGTTCCAATTCACATTCCAAGTAATATTCGGCATGCTAATTACATTGCCGGTTGCCAAATTGCATTATCTCTTATAGTTTCCGAGATATGGACTATCAATAATTTACACCTTAGGCTCTGCTTCTAACTTGGGCCCAAATTGTAAAATGGTCTTATCTATTGGCGATTTCGTTCCAATTCACATTCCAAGTAATATTCGGCATGCTAATTACATTGCCGGTTGCCAAATTGCATTATCTCTTATAGTTTCCGAGATATGGACTATCGATAATTTACACCTTAGGCTCTGCTTCTAACTTGGGCCCAAATTGTAAAATGGTCTTCTCTATTGGCGATTTCTTTCCAATTCACATTCCAATTAATATTCGGCATGCTAATTACATTGCCGGTTGCCAAATTGCATTATCTCTTATAGTTTCCGAGATATGGACTATCGATAATTTACACCTTAGGCTCTGCTTCTAACTTGGGCCCAAATTGTAAAATGGTCTTATCTATTAGCGATTTCGTTCCAATTCACATTCCAAGTAATATTCGGCATGCTAATTACATTGCCGGTTGCCAAATTGCATTATCTCTTATAGTTTCCGAGATGTGGACTATCGATAATTTACACCTTAGGCTCTGCTTCTAACTTGGGCCCAAATTGCAAAATGGCCTTATCTATTGACGATTTCGTTCCAATTCACATTCCAAGTAATATTCGGCATGCTAATTACATTGCCGGTTGCCAAATTGCATTATCTCTTATAGTTTCCGAGATATGGACTATCGATAATTTACACCTTAGGCTCTGCTTCTAACTTGGGCCCTAATTGTAAAATGGTCTTATCTGTTGGCGGTTTCGTTCCAATTCACATTCCAAGTAATATTCGGCATGCTAATTACATTGCCGGTTGCCAAATTGCATTATCTCTTATAGTTTCCGAGATATGGACTATCGATAATTTACACCTTAGGCTCTGCTTCTAACTTGGGCCCAAATTGTAAAATGGTCTTATCTATTGGCGATTTCGTTCCAATTCACACTCCAAGTAATATTCGGCATGCTAATTACATTGCCGGTTGCCAAATTGCATTATCTTTTATAGTTTCCGAGATATGGACTATCGATAATTTACACCTTAGGCTCTGCTTCAAACTTGGGCCCAAATTGTAAAATGGCCTTATCTATTGGCGATTTCGTCCCAATTCACATTCCAAGTAATATTCGGCATGCTAATTACATTGCCGGTTGCGAAATTGCATTATCTCTTATAGTTTCAGAGATATGGACTATCGATAATTTACACCTTAGGCTCTGCTTCTAACTTGGGCCCAAATTGTAAAATGGCCTTATCTATTGGCGATTTCGTTCCAATTCACACTCCAAGTAATATTCGGCATGCTAATTACATTGCCGGTTGCGAAATTGCATTATCTCTTATAGTTTCCGAGATATGGACTATCGATAATTTACAGCTTAGGCTCTGCTTCTAACTTGGGCCCAAATTGTAAAATGGTCTTATCTATTGGCGATTTCGTTCCAATTCACATTCCAAGTAATATTCGGCATGCTAATTACATTGCCGGTTGCCAAATTGCATTATCTCTTATAGTTTCCGAGATATGGACTATCGATAATTTACACCTTAGGCTCTGCTTCTAACTTGGGCCCAAATTGTAAAATGGTCTTATCTATTGGCGATTTCGTTCCAATTCACACTCCAAGTAATATTCGGCATGCTAATTACATTGCCGGTTGCGAAATTGCATTATCTCTTATAGTTTCCGAGATATGGACTATCAATAATTTACACCTTAGGCTCTGCTTCTAACTTGGGCCCAAATTGTAAAATGGTCTTATCTATTGGCGATTTCGTTCCAATTCACATTCCAAGTAATATTCGACATGCTAATTACATTGCCGGTTGCCAAATTGCATTATCTCTTATAGTTTCCGAGATATGGACTATCGATAATTTACACCTTAGGCTCTGCTTCTAACTTGGGCCCAAATTGTAAAATGGCCTTATCTATTGGCGATTTCGTCCCAATTCACATTCCAAGTAATATTCGGCATGCTAATTACATTGCCGGTTGCGAAATTGCATTATCTCTTATAGTTTCAGAGATATGGACTATCGATAATTTACACCTTAGGCTCTGCTTCTAACTTGGGCCCAAATTGTAAAATGGTCTTACCTATTGGCGATTTCGTTCCAATTCACATTCCAAGTAATATTCGGCATGCTAATTACATTGCCGGTTGCCAAATTGCATTATCTCTTATAGTTTCCGAGATATGGACTATCGATAATTTACACCTTAGGCTCTGCTTCTAACTTAGGCCCAAATTGTAAAATGGTCTTATCTATTGGCGATTTCGTTCCAATTCACATTCCAAGTAATATTCGGCATGCTAATTACATTGCCGTTTGCCAAATTGCATTATCTCTTATAGTTTCCGAGATATGGACTATCGATAATTTACACCTTAGGCTCTGCTTCTAACTTGGGCCCAAATTGTAAAATGGTCTTATCTATTGGCGATTTCGTTCCAATTCACGTTCCAAGTAATATTCGGCATGCTAATTACTTTGCCGGTTGCCAAATTGCATTATCTCTTATAGTTTCCGAGATATGGACTATCGATAATTTACACCTTAGGCTCTGCTTCTAACTTGGGCCCAAATTGTAAAATGGTCTTATCTATTGGCGATTTCGTTCCAATTCACATTCCAAGTAATATTCGGCATGCTAATTACATTGCCGGTTGCCAAATTGCATTATCTCTTATAGTTTCCGAGATATGGACTATCGATAATTTACACCTTAGGCTCTGCTTCTAACTTGGGCCCAAATTGTAAAATGGTCTTACCTATTGGCGATTTCGTTCCAATTCACATTCCAAGTAATATTCGGCATGCTAATTACATTGCCGGTTGCCAAATTGCATTATCTCTTATAGTTTCCGAGATATGGACTATCGATAATTTACACCTTAGGCTCTGCTTCTAACTTGGGCCCAAATTGTAAAATGGTCTTATCTATTGGCGATTTCGTCCCAATTCACATTACAAGTGATATTCGGCATGCTTATTACATTGCCGATTGCGAAATTGCATTATCTCTTATAGTTTCCGAGATATGGACTATCAATAATTTACACCTTAGGCTCTGCTTCTAACTTGGGCCCAAATTGTAAAATGGTCTTAGCTATTGGCGATTTCGTTCCAATTCACATTCCAAGTAATATTCGGCATGCTAATTACATTGCCGGTTGCCAAATTGCATTATCTCTTATAGTTTCCGAGATATGGACTATCGATAATTTACACCTTAGGCTCTGCTTCTAACTTGGGCCCAAATTGTAAAATGGTCTTATCTATTGGCGATTTCGTTCCAATTCACATTCCAAGTAATACTCGGCATGCTAATTACATTGCCGGTTGCCAAATTGCATTATCTCTTATAGTTTCCGAGATATGGACTATCGATAATTTACACCTTAGGCTCTGCTTCTAACTTGGGCCCAAATTGTAAAATGGTCTTATCTATTGGCGATTTCGTTCCAATTCACATTCCAAGTAATATTCGGCATGCTAATTACATTGCCGGTTGCCAAATTGCATTATCTCTTATAGTTTCCGAGATATGGACTATCGATAATTTACACCTTAGGCTCTGCTTCTAACTTGGGCCCAAATTGTAAAATGGTCTTATCTATTGGCGATTTCGTTCCAATTCACGTTCCAAGTAATATTCGGCATGCTAATTACTTTGCCGGTTGCCAAATTGCATTATCTCTTATAGTTTCCGAGATATGGACTATCGATAATTTACACCTTAGGCTCTGCTTCTAACTTGGGCCCAAATTGTAAAATGGTCTTATCTATTGGCGATTTCGTTCCAATTCACATTCCAAGTAATATTCGGCATGCTAATTACATTGCCGGTTGCCAAATTGCATTATCTCTTATAGTTTCCGAGATATGGACTATCGATAATTTACACCTTAGGCTCTGCTTCTAACTTGGGCCCAAATTGTAAAATGGTCTTACCTATTGGCGATTTCGTTCCAATTCACATTCCAAGTAATATTCGGCATGCTAATTACATTGCCGGTTGCCAAATTGCATTATCTCTTATAGTTTCCGAGATATGGACTATCGATAATTTACACCTTAGGCTCTGCTTCTAACTTGGGCCCAAATTGTAAAATGGTCTTATCTATTGGCGATTTCGTCCCAATTCACATTACAAGTGATATTCGGCATGCTTATTACATTGCCGATTGCGAAATTGCATTATCTCTTATAGTTTCCGAGATATGGACTATCAATAATTTACACCTTAGGCTCTGCTTCTAACTTGGGCCCAAATTGTAAAATGGTCTTATCTATTGGCGATTTCGTTCCAATTCACATTCCAAGTAATATTCGGCATGCTAATTACATTGCCTTTTGCCAAATTGCATTATCTCTTATAGTTTCCGAGATATGGACTATCGATAATTTACACCTTAGGCTCTGCTTCTAACTTGGGCCCAAATTGTAAAATGGTCTTATCTATTGGCGATTTCGTTCCAATTCACATTCCAAGTAATACTCGGCATGCTAATTACATTGCCGGTTGCCAAATTGCATTATCTCTTATAGTTTCCGAGATATGGACTATCGATAATTTACACCTTAGGCTCTGCTTCTAACTTGGACCCAAATTGTAAAATAGTCTTATCTATTGGCGATTTCGTTCCAATTCACATTCCAAGTAATATTCGGCATGCTAATTACATTGCCGGTTGCCAAATTGCATTATCTCTTATAGTTTCCGAGATATGGACTATCGATAATTTACACCTTAGGCTCTGCTTCTAACTTGGGCCCAAATTGTAAAATGGTCTTATCTATTGGCGATTTCGTTCCAATTCACATTCCAAGTAATATTCGGCATGCTAATTACATTGCCGGTTGCCAAATTGCATTATTTCTTATAGTTTCCGAGATATGGACTATCGATAATTTACACCTTAGGCTCTGCTTCTAACTTGGGCCCAAATTGTAAAATGGTCTGATCTATTGGCGTTTTCGTACCAATTCACACTCCAAGTAATATTCGGCATGCTAATTACATTGCCGGTTGCGAAATTGCATTATCTCTTATAGTTTCCGAGATATGGACTATCAATAATTTACACCTTAGGCTCTGCTTCTAACTTGGGCCCAAATTGTAAAATGGTCTTATCTATTGGCGATTTCGTTCCAATTCACATTCCAAGTAATATTCGGCATGCTAATTACATTGCCGGTTGCCAAATTGCATTATCTCTTATAGTTTCCGAGATATGGACTATCAATAATTTACACCTTAGGCTCTGCTTCTAACTTGGGCCCAAATTGTAAAATGGTCTTATCTATTGGCGATTTCGTTCCAATTCACATTCCAAGTAATATTCGGCATGCTAATTACATTGCCGGTTGCCAAATTGCATTATCTCTTATAGTTTCCGAGATATGGACTATCGATAATTTACACCTTAGGCTCTGCTTCTAACTTGGGCCCAAATTGTAAAATGGTCTTATCTATTGGCGATTTCGTTCCAATTCACATTCCAAGTAATATTCGGCATGCTAATTACATTGCCGGTTGCCAAATTGCATTATCTGTTATAGTTTCCGAGATATGGACTATCGATAATTTACACCTTAGGCTCTGCTTCTAACTTGGGCCCAAATTGTAAAATGGTCTTATCTATTGGCGATTTCGTTCCAATTCACATTCCAAGTAATATTCGGCATTCTAATTACATTGCCGGTTGCCAAATTGCATTATCTCTTATAGTTTCCGAGATATGGACTATCGATAATTTACACCTTAGGCTCTACTTCTAACTTGGGCCCAAATTGTAAAATGGTCTTATCTATTGGCGATTTCGTTCCAATTCACATTCCAAGTAATATTCGGCATGCTAATTACATTGCCGGTTGCCAAATTGCATTAACCCTTATAGTTTCCGAGATATGGACTATCGATAATTTACACCTTAGGCTCTGCTTCTAACTTGGGCCCTAATTGTAAAATGGTCTTATCTATTGGCGATTTCGTTCCAATTCACATTCCAAGTAATATTCGGCATGCTAATTACATTGCCGGTTGCCAAATTGCATTATCTCTTATAGTCTCCGAGATTTGGACTATCGATATTTTACACCATAGGCTCTGCTTATAACTTGGGCCCAAATTGTAAAATGGTCTTATCTATTGGCGATTTCGTTCCAATTCACATTCCAAGTAATATACGGCATGCTAATTACATTGCCGGTTGCCAAATTGCATTATCTCTTATAGTTTCCGAGATATGGACTATCGATAATTTACACCTTAGGTTCTGCTTCTAACTTGGGCCCAAATTGTAAAATGGTCTTATCTATTGGCGATTTCGTTCCAATTCACATTCCAAGTAATATTCGGCATGCTAATTACATTGCCGGTTGCCAAATTGCATTATCTCTTATAGTTTCCGAGATATGGACTATCGATAATTTACACCTTAGGCTCTGCTTCTAACTTGGGCCCAAATTGTAAAATGGTCTTATCTATTGGCGATTTCGTTCCAATTCACATTCCAAGTAATATTCGGCATGCTAATTACATTGCCGGTTGCCAAATTGCATTATCTCTTATAGTTTCCGAGATATGGACTATCGATAATTTACACCTTAGGCTCTGCTTCTAACTTGGGCCCAAATTGTAAAATGGTCTTATCTATTGGCGATTTCGTCCCAATTCACATTCCAAGTGATATTCGGCATGCTAATTACATTGCCGGTTGCGAAATTGCATTATCTCTTATAGTTTCCGAGATATGGACTATCAATAATTAACACCTTAGGCTCTGCTTCAAACTTGGGCCCAAATTGTAAAATGGTCTTATCTATTGGCGATTTCGTTCCAATTCACATTCCAAGTAATATTCGGCATGCTAATTACATTGCCGGTTGCCAAATTGCATTATCTCTTATAGTTTCCGAGATATGGACTATCGATAATTTACACCTTAGGCTCTGCTTCTAACTTGGGCCCAAATTGTAAAATGGCCTTATCTATTGGCGATTTCGTTCCAATTCACATTCCAAGTAATATTCGGCATGCTAATTACATTGCCGGTTGCCAAATTGCATTATCTCTTATAGTTTCCAAGATATGGACTATCGATAATTTACACCTTAGGCTCTGCTTCTAACTTGGGCCCAAATTGTAAAATGGTCTTATCTATTGGCGATTTCGTTCCAATTCACATTCCAAGTAATATTCGGCATGATAATTACATTGCCGGTTGCCAAATTGCATTATCTCTTATAGTTTCCGGGATATGGACTATCGATAATTTACACCTTAGGCTCTGCTTCTAACTTGGGCCCAAATTGTAAAATGGTCTTATCTATTGGCGATTTCGTTCCAATTCACATTCCAAGTAATATTCGGAATGCTAATTACATTGCCGGTTGCCAAATTGCATTATCTCTTATAGTTTCCGAGATATGGACTATCGATAATTTACACCTTAGGCTCTGCTTCTAACTTGGGCCCAAATTGTAAAATGGCCTTATCTATTGGCGATTTCGTTCCAATTCACATTCCAAGTAATATTCGGCATGCTAATTACATTGCCGGTTGCCAAATTGCATTATCTCTTATAGTTTCCGAGATATGGACTATCGATAATTTACACCTTAGGCTCTGCTTCTAACTTGGGCCCAAATTGTAAAATGGTCTTACCTATTGGCGATTTCGTTCCAATTCACACTCCAAGTAATATTCGGCATGCTAATTACATTGCCGGTTGCGAAATTGCATTATCTCTTATAGTTTCCGAGATATGGACTATCAATAATTTACACCTTAGGCTCTGCTTCTAACTTGGGCCCAAATTGTAAAATGGTCTTATCTATTGGAGATTTCGTTCCAATTCACATTCCAAGTAATACTCGGCATGCTAATTACATTGCCGGTTGCCAAATTGCATTATCTCTTATAGTTTCCGAGATATGGACTATCGATAATTTACACCTTAGGCTCTACTTCTAACTTGGGCCCAAATTGTAAAATGGTCTTATCTATTGGCGATTTCGTTCCAATTCACATTCCAAGTAATATTCGGCATGCTAATTACATTGCCGGTTGCCAAATTGCATTAACCCTTATAGTTTCCGAGATATGGACTATCGATAATTTACACCTTAGGCTCTGCTTCTAACTTGGGCCCTAATTGTAAAATGGTCTTATCTATTGGCGATTTCGTTCCAATTCACATTCCAAGTAATATTCGGCATGCTAATTACATTGCCGGTTGCCAAATTGCATTATCTCTTATAGTCTCCGAGATATGGACTATCGATATTTTACACCATAGGCTCTGCTTATAACTTGGGCCCAAATTGTAAAATGGTCTTATCTATTGGCGATTTCGTTCCAATTCACATTCCAAGTAATATACGGCATGCTAATTACATTGCCGGTTGCCAAATTGCATTATCTCTTATAGTTTCCGAGATATGGACTATCGATAATTTACACCTTAGGCTCTGCTTCTAACTTGGGCCCAAATTGTAAAATGGTCTTATCTATTGGCGATTTCGTTCCAATTCACATTCCAAGTAATATTCGGCATGCTAATTACATTGCCGGTTGCCAAATTGCATTATCTCTTATAGTTTCCGAGATATGGACTATCGATAATTTACACCTTAGGCTCTGCTTCTAACTTGGGCCCAAATTGTAAAATGGTCTTATCTATTGGCGATTTCGTTCCAATTCACATTCCAAGTAATATTCGGCATGCTAATTACATTGCCGGTTGCCAAATTGCATTATCTCTTATAGTTTCCGAGATATGGACTATCGATAATTTACACCTTAGGCTCTGCTTCTAACTTGGGCCCAAATTGTAAAATGGTCTTATCTATTGGCGATTTCGTCCCAATTCACATTCCAAGTGATATTCGGCATGCTAATTACATTGCCGGTTGCGAAATTGCATTATCTCTTATAGTTTCCGAGATATGGACTATCAATAATTAACACCTTAGGCTCTGCTTCAAACTTGGGCCCAAATTGTAAAATGGTCTTATCTATTGGCGATTTCGTTCCAATTCACATTCCAAGTAATATTCGGCATGCTAATTACATTGCCGGTTGCCAAATTGCATTATCTCTTATAGTTTCCGAGATATGGACTATCGATAATTTACACCTTAGGCTCTGCTTCTAACTTGGGCCCAAATTGTAAAATGGCCTTATCTATTGGCGATTTCGTTCCAATTCACATTCCAAGTAATATTCGGCATGCTAATTACATTGCCGGTTGCCAAATTGCATTATCTCTTATAGTTTCCAAGATATGGACTATCGATAATTTACACCTTAGGCTCTGCTTCTAACTTGGGCCCAAATTGTAAAATGGTCTTATCTATTGGCGATTTCGTTCCAATTCACATTCCAAGTAATATTCGGCATGATAATTACATTGCCGGTTGCCAAATTGCATTATCTCTTATAGTTTCCGAGATATGGACTATCGATAATTTACACCTTAGGCTCTGCTTCTAACTTGGGCCCAAATTGTAAAATGGTCTTATCTATTGGCGATTTCGTTCCAATTCACATTCCAAGTAATATTCGGAATGCTAATTACATTGCCGGTTGCCAAATTGCATTATCTCTTATAGTTTCCGAGATATGGACTATCGATAATTTACACCTTAGGCTCTGCTTCTAACTTGGGCCCAAATTGTAAAATGGCCTTATCTATTGGCGATTTCGTTCCAATTCACATTCCAAGTAATATTCGGCATGCTAATTACATTGCCGGTTGCCAAATTGCATTATCTCTTATAGTTTCCGAGATATGGACTATCGATAATTTACACCTTAGGCTCTGCTTCTAACTTGGGCCCAAATTGTAAAATGGTCTTACCTATTGGCGATTTCGTTCCAATTCACACTCCAAGTAATATTCGGCATGCTAATTACATTGCCGGTTGCGAAATTGCATTATCTCTTATAGTTTCCGAGATATGGACTATCAATAATTTACACCTTAGGCTCTGCTTCTAACTTGGGCCCAAATTGTAAAATGGTCTTATCTATTGGAGATTTCGTTCCAATTCACATTCCAAGTAATACTCGGCATGCTAATTACATTGCCGGTTGCCAAATTGCATTATCTCTTATAGTTTCCGAGATATGGACTATCGATAATTTACACCTTAGGCTCTACTTCTAACTTGGGCCCAAATTGTAAAATGGTCTTATCTATTGGCGATTTCGTTCCAATTCACATTCCAAGTAATATTCGGCATGCTAATTACATTGCCGGTTGCCAAATTGCATTAACCCTTATAGTTTCCGAGATATGGACTATCGATAATTTACACCTTAGGCTCTGCTTCTAACTTGGGCCCTAATTGTAAAATGGTCTTATCTATTGGCGATTTCGTTCCAATTCACATTCCAAGTAATATTCGGCATGCTAATTACATTGTCGGTTGCCAAATTGCATTATCTCTTATAGTCTCCGAGATATGGACTATCGATATTTTACACCATAGGCTCTGCTTATAACTTGGGCCCAAATTGTAAAATGGTCTTATCTATTGGCGATTTCGTTCCAATTCACATTCCAAGTAATATACGGCATGCTAATTACATTGCCGGTTGCCAAATTGCATTATCTCTTATAGTTTCCGAGATATGGACTATCGATAATTTACACCTTAGGCTCTGCTTCTAACTTGGGCCCAAATTGTAAAATGGTCTTATCTATTGGCGATTTCGTTCCAATTCACATTCCAAGTAATATTCGGCATGCTAATTACATTGCCGGTTGCCAAATTGCATTATCTCTTATAGTTTCCGAGATATGGACTATCGATAATTTACACCTTAGGCTCTGCTTCTAACTTGGGCCCAAATTGTAAAATGGTCTTATCTATTGGCGATTTCGTTCCAATTCACATTCCAAGTAATATTCGGCATGCTAATTACATTGCCGGTTGCCAAATTGCATTATCTCTTATAGTTTCCGAGATATGGACTATCGATAATTTACACCTTAGGCTCTGCTTCTAACTTGGGCCCAAATTGTAAAATGGTCTTATCTATTGGCGATTTCGTCCCAATTCACATTCCAAGTGATATTCGGCATGCTAATTACATTGCCGGTTGCGAAATTGCATTATCTCTTATAGTTTCCGAGATATGGACTATCAATAATTAACACCTTAGGCTCTACTTCTAACTTGGGCCCAAATTGTAAAATGGTCTTATCTATTGGCGATTTCGTTCCAATTCACATTCCAAGTAATATTCGGCATGCTAATTACATTGCCGGTTGCCAAATTGCATTATTTCTTATAGTTTCCGAGATATGGACTATCGATAATTTACACCTTAGGCTCTGCTTCTAACTTGGGCCCAAATTGTAAAATGGTCTGATCTATTGGCGTTTTCGTACCAATTCACACTCCAAGTAATATTCGGCATGCTAATTACATTGCCGGTTGCGAAATTGCATTATCTCTTATAGTTTCCGAGATATGGACTATCAATAATTTACACCTTAGGCTCTGCTTCTAACTTGGGCCCAAATTGTAAAATGGTCTTATCTATTGGCGATTTCGTTCCAATTCACATTCCAAGTAATATTCGGCATGCTAATTACATTGCCGGTTGCCAAATTGCATTATCTCTTATAGTTTCCGAGATATGGACTATCAATAATTTACACCTTAGGCTCTGCTTCTAACTTGGGCCCAAATTGTAAAATGGTCTTATCTATTGGCGATTTCGTTCCAATTCACATTCCAAGTAATATTCGGCATGCTAATTACATTGCCGGTTGCCAAATTGCATTATCTCTTATAGTTTCCGAGATATGGACTATCGATAATTTACACCTTAGGCTCTGCTTCTAACTTGGGCCCAAATTGTAAAATGGTCTTATCTATTGGCGATTTCGTTCCAATTCACATTCCAAGTAATATTCGGCATGCTAATTACATTGCCGGTTGCCAAATTGCATTATCTGTTATAGTTTCCGAGATATGGACTATCGATAATTTACACCTTAGGCTCTGCTTCTAACTTGGGCCCAAATTGTAAAATGGTCTTATCTATTGGCGATTTCGTTCCAATTCACATTCCAAGTAATATTCGGCATGCTAATTACATTGCCGGTTGCCAAATTGCATTAACCCTTATAGTTTCCGAGATATGGACTATCGATAATTTACACCTTAGGCTCTGCTTCTAACTTGGGCCCTAATTGTAAAATGGTCTTATCTATTGGCGATTTCGTTCCAATTCACATTCCAAGTAATATTCGGCATGCTAATTACATTGCCGGTTGCCAAATTGCATTATCTCTTATAGTCTCCGAGATATGGACTATCGATATTTTACACCATAGGCTCTGCTTATAACTTGGGCCCAAATTGTAAAATGGTCTTATCTATTGGCGATTTCGTTCCAATTCACATTCCAAGTAATATACGGCATGCTAATTACATTGCCGGTTGCCAAATTGCATTATCTCTTATAGTTTCCGAGATATGGACTATCGATAATTTACACCTTAGGCTCTGCTTCTAACTTGGGCCCAAATTGTAAAATGGTCTTATCTATTGGCGATTTCGTTCCAATTCACATTCCAAGTAATATTCGGCATGCTAATTACATTGCCGGTTGCCAAATTGCATTATCTCTTATAGTTTCCGAGATATGGACTATCGATAATTTACACCTTAGGCTCTGCTTCTAACTTGGGCCCAAATTGTAAAATGGTCTTATCTATTGGCGATTTCGTTCCAATTCACATTCCAAGTAATATTCGGCATGCTAATTACATTGCCGGTTGCCAAATTGCATTATCTCTTATAGTTTCCGAGATATGGACTATCGATAATTTACACCTTAGGCTCTGCTTCTAACTTGGGCCCAAATTGTAAAATGGTCTTATCTATTGGCGATTTCGTCCCAATTCACATTCCAAGTGATATTCGGCATGCTAATTACATTGCCGGTTGCGAAATTGCATTATCTCTTATAGTTTCCGAGATATGGACTATCAATAATTAACACCTTAGGCTCTGCTTCAAACTTGGGCCCAAATTGTAAAATGGTCTTATCTATTGGCGATTTCGTTCCAATTCACATTCCAAGTAATATTCGGCATGCTAATTACATTGCCGGTTGCCAAATTGCATTATCTCTTATAGTTTCCGAGATATGGACTATCGATAATTTACACCTTAGGCTCTGCTTCTAACTTGGGCCCAAATTGTAAAATGGCCTTATCTATTGGCGATTTCGTTCCAATTCACATTCCAAGTAATATTCGGCATGCTAATTACATTGCCGGTTGCCAAATTGCATTATCTCTTATAGTTTCCAAGATATGGACTATCGATAATTTACACCTTAGGCTCTGCTTCTAACTTGGGCCCAAATTGTAAAATGGTCTTATCTATTGGCGATTTCGTTCCAATTCACATTCCAAGTAATATTCGGCATGATAATTACATTGCCGGTTGCCAAATTGCATTATCTCTTATAGTTTCCGAGATATGGACTATCGATAATTTACACCTTAGGCTCTGCTTCTAACTTGGGCCCAAATTGTAAAATGGTCTTATCTATTGGCGATTTCGTTCCAATTCACATTCCAAGTAATATTCGGAATGCTAATTACATTGCCGGTTGCCAAATTGCATTATCTCTTATAGTTTCCGAGATATGGACTATCGATAATTTACACCTTAGGCTCTGCTTCTAACTTGGGCCCAAATTGTAAAATGGCCTTATCTATTGGCGATTTCGTTCCAATTCACATTCCAAGTAATATTCGGCATGCTAATTACATTGCCGGTTGCCAAATTGCATTATCTCTTATAGTTTCCGAGATATGGACTATCGATAATTTACACCTTAGGCTCTGCTTCTAACTTGGGCCCAAATTGTAAAATGGTCTTACCTATTGGCGATTTCGTTCCAATTCACACTCCAAGTAATATTCGGCATGCTAATTACATTGCCGGTTGCGAAATTGCATTATCTCTTATAGTTTCCGAGATATGGACTATCAATAATTTACACCTTAGGCTCTGCTTCTAACTTGGGCCCAAATTGTAAAATGGTCTTATCTATTGGAGATTTCGTTCCAATTCACATTCCAAGTAATATTCGGCATGCTAATTACATTGCCGGTTGCCAAATTGCATTATCTCTTATAGTTTCCGAGATATGGACTATCGATAATTTACACCTTAGGCTCTGCTTCTAACTTGGGCCCAAATTGTAAAATGGTCTTATCTATTGGCGATTTCGTTCCAATTCACATTCCAAGTAATATTCGGCATGCTAATTACATTGCCGGTTGCCAAATTGCATTATCTCTTATAGTTTCCGAGATATGGACTATCGATAATTTACACCTTAGGCTCTGATTCTAACTTGGGCCCAAATTGTAAAATAGTCTTATCTATTGGCGATTTCGTCCCAATTCACATTACAAGTGATATTCGGCATGCTAATTACATTGCCGATTGCGAAATTGCATTATCTCTTATAGTTTCCGAGATATGGACTATCAATAATTTACACCTTAGGCTCTGCTTCTAACTTGGGCCCAAATTGTAAAATGGTCTTATCTATTGGCGATTTCGTTCCAATTCACATTCCAAGTAATATTCGGCATGCTAATTACATTGCCGGTTGCCAAATTGCATTATCTCTTATAGTTTCCGGGATATGGACTATCGATAATTTACACCTTAGGCTCTGCTTCTAACTTGGGCCCAAATTGTAAAATGGTCTTATCTATTTTCGATTTCGTTCCAATTCACATTCCAAGTAATACTCGGCATGCTAATTACATTGCCGGTTGCCAAATTGCATTATCTCTTATAGTTTCCGAGATATGGACTATCGATAATTTACACCTTAGGCTCTGCTTCTAACTTGGGCCCAAATTGTAAAATGGTCTCATCTATTGGCGATTTCGTTCCAATTCACATTCCAAGTAATATTCGGCATGCTAATTACATTGCCGGTTGCCAAATTGCATTATCTCTTATAGTTTCCGAGATATGGACTATCGATAATTTACACCTTAGGCTCTGCTTCTAACTTGGGCCCAAATTGTAAAATGGTCTTATCTATTGGCGATTTCGTTCCAATTCACATTCCAAGTAATATTCGGCATGCTAATTACATTGCCGGTTGCCAAATTGCATTATCTCTTATAGTTTCCGAGATATGGACTATCGATATTTTACACCTTAGCCTCTGCTTCTAACTTGGGCCCAAATTGTAAAATGGTCTTATCTATTGGCGATTTCGTTCCAATTCACATTCCAAGTAATATTCGGCATGCTAATTACATTGCCGGTTGCCAAATTGCATTATCTCTTATAGTTTCCGAGATATGGACTATCAATAATTTACACCTTAGGCTCTGCTTCTAACTTGGGCCCAAATTGTAAAATGGTCTTATCTATTGGCGATTTCGTTCCAATTCACATTCCAAGTAATATTCGGCATGCTAATTACATTGCCGGTTGCCAAATTGCATTATCTCTTATAGTTTCCGAGATATGGACTATCGATAATTTACACCTTAGGCTCTGCTTCTAACTTGGGCCCAAATTGTAAAATGGCCTTATCTATTGGCGATTTCGTTCCAATTCACATTCCAAGTAATATTCGGCATGCTAATTACATTGCCGGTTGCCAAATTGCATTATCTCTTATAGTTTCCGAGATATAGACTATCGATAATTTACACCTTAGGCTCTGCTTCTAACTTGGGCCCAAATTGTAAAATGGTCTTACCTATTGGCGATTTCGTTCCAATTCACACTCCAAGTAATATTCGGCATGCTAATTACATTGCCGGTTGCGAAATTGCATTATCTCTTATAGTTTCCGAGATATGGACTATCAATAATTTACACCTTAGGCTCTGCTTCTAACTTGGGCCCAAATTGTAAAATGGTCTTATCTATTGGCGATTTCGTTCCAATTCACATTCCAAGTAATATTCGGCATGCTAATTACATTGCCGGTTGCCAAATTGCATTATCTCTTATAGTTTCCGAGATATGGACTATCGATAATTTACACCTTAGGCTCTGCTTCTAACTTGGGCCCAAATTGTAAAATGGTCTTATCTATTGGCTATTTCGTTCCAATTCACATTCCAAGTAATATTCGGCATGCTAATTACATTGCCGGTTGCCAAATTGCATTATCTCTTATAGTTTCCGAGATATGGACTATCGATAATTTACATCTTAGGCTCTGCTTCTAACTTGGGCCCAAATTGTAAAATGGTCTTATCTATTGGCGATTTCGTTCCAATTCACATTCCAAGTAATATTCGGCATGCTAATTACATTGCCGGTTGCCAAATTGCATTATCTCTTATAGTTTCCGAGATATGGACTATCGATAATTTACACCTTAGGCTCTGCTTCTAACTTGGGCCCAAATTGTAAAATGGCCTTCTCTATTGGCGATTTCGTTCCAATTCACATTCCAAGTAATATTCGGCATGCTAATTACATTGCCGGTTGCCAAATTGCATTATCTCTTATAGTTTGCGAGATATGGACTATCGATAATTTACATCTTAGGCTCTGCTTCTAACTTGGGCCCAAATTGTAAAATGGTCTTCTCTATTGGCGATTTCGTTCCAATTCACATTCCAAGTAATATTCGGCATGCTAATTACATTGCCGGTTGCCAAATTGCATTATCTCTTATAGTTTCCGAGATATGGACTATCGATAATTTACACCTTAGGCTCTGCTTCTAACTTGGGCCCAAATTGTAAAATCGTCTTATCTATTGGCTATTTCGTTCCAATTCACATTCCAAGTAATATTCGGCATGCTAATTACATTGCCGGTTGCCAAATTGCATTATCTCTTATAGTTTCCGAGATATGGACTATCGATAATTTACACCTTAGGCTCTGCATCTAACTTGGACCCAAATTGTAAAATGGTCTTACCTATTGGCGATTTCGTTCCAATTCACATTCCAAGTAATATTCGGCATGCTAATTACATTGCCGGTTGCCAAATTGCATTATCTCTTATAGTTTCCGAGATATGGACTATCGATAATTTACACCTTAGGCTCTGCTTCTAACTTGGGCCCAAATTGTAAAATGGTCTTATCTATTGGCGATTTCGTTCCAATTCACATTCCAAGTAATATTCGGCATGCTAATTACATTGCCGGTTGCCAAATTGCATTATCTCTTATAGTTTCCTAGATATGGACTATCGATAATTTACATCTTAGGCTCTGCTTCTAACTTGGGCCCAAATTGTAAAATCGTCTTATCTATTGGCGATTTCGTTCCAATTCACATTCCAAGTAATATTCGGCATGCTAATTACATTGCCGGTTGCCAAATTGCATTATCTCTTATAGTTTCCGATATATGGACTATCGATAATTTACACCTTAGGCTCTGCTTCTAACTTGGGCCCAAATTGTAAAATGGTCTTATCTATTGGCGATTTCGTTCCAATTCACATTCCAAGTAATATCCGGCATGCTAATTACATTGCCGGTTGCCAAATTGAATTATCTCTTATAGTTTCCGAGATATGGACAATCGATAATTTACACCTTAGGCTCTGCTTCTAACTTGGGCCCAAATTGTAAAATGGTCTTATCTATTGGCGATTTCGTTCCAATTCACATTCCAAGTAATATTCGGCATGCTAATTACATTGCCGGTTGCCAAATTGCATTATCTCTTATAGTTTCCGAGATATGGACTATCGATAATTTACATCTTAGGCTCTGCTTCTAACTTGGGCCCAAATTGTAAAATGGTCTTATCTATTGGCGATTTCGTTCCAATTCACATTCCAAGTAATATTCGGCATGCTAATTACATTGCCGGTTGCCAAATTGCATTATCTCTTATAGTTTCCGAGATATGGACTATCGATAATTTACACCTTAGGTTCTGCTTCTAACTTGGGCCCAAATTGTAAAATGGTCTTATCTATTGGCGATTTCGTTCCAATTCACATTCCAAGTAATATTCGGCATGCTAATTACATTGCCGGTTGCCAAATTGCATTATCTGTTATAGTTTCCGAGATATGGACTATCGATAATTTACACCTTAGGCTCTGCTTCTAACTTGGGCCCAAATTGTAAAATGGTCTTATCTATTGGCGATTTCGTTCCAATTCACATTCCAAGTAATATTCGGCATGCTAATTACATTGCCGGTTACCAAATTGCATTATCTCTTATAGTTGCCGAGATATGGACTATCGATAATTTACACCTTAGGCTCTGCTTCTAACTTGTACCCAAATTGTAAAATGGTCTTCTCTATTGGCGATTTCGTTCCAATTCACATTCCAAGTAATATTCGGCATGCTAATTACGTTGCCGGTTGCCAAATTGCATTATCTCTTATAGTTTCCGAGATATACACTATCGATAATTTACACCTTAGGCTCTGCTTCTAACTTGGACCCAAATTGTAAAATGGTCTTATCTATTGGCGTTTTCGTTCCAATTCACATTCCAAGTAATATTCGGCATGCTAATTACATTGCCGGTTACCAAATTGCATTATCTCTTATAGTTGCCGAGATATGGACTATCGATAATTTACACCTTAGGCTCTGCTTCTAACTTGTACCCAAATTGTAAAATGGTCTTCTCTATTGGCGATTTCGTTCCAATTCACATTCCAAGTAATATTCGGCATGCTAATTACGTTGCCGGTTGCCAAATTGCATTATCTCTTATAGTTTCCGAGATATGGACTATCGATAATTTACACCTTAGGCTCTGCTTCTAACTTGGGCCCAAATTGTAAAATGGTCTTATCTATTGGCGATTTCGTTCCAATTCACATTCCAAGTAATATTCGGCATGCTAATTACATTGCCGGTTGCCAAATTGCATTATCTCTTATAGTTTCCGAGATATGGACTATCGATAATTTACATCTTAGGCTCTGCTTCTAACTTGGGCCCAAATTGTAAAATGGTCTTATCTATTGGCGATTTCGTTCCAATTCACATTCCAAGTAATATTCGGCATGCTAATTACATTGCCGGTTGCCAAATTGCATTATCTCTTATAGTTTCCGAGATATGGACTATCGATAATTTACACCTTAGGTTCTGCTTCTAACTTGGGCCCAAATTGTAAAATGGTCTTATCTATTGGCGATTTCGTTCCAATTCACATTCCAAGTAATATTCGGCATGCTAATTACATTGCCGGTTGCCAAATTGCATTATCTGTTATAGTTTCCGAGATATGGACTATCGATAATTTACACCTTAGGCTCTGCTTCTAACTTGGGCCCAAATTGTAAAATGGTCTTATCTATTGGCGATTTCGTTCCAATTCACATTCCAAGTAATATTCGGCATGCTAATTACATTGCCGGTTACCAAATTGCATTATCTCTTATAGTTGCCGAGATATGGACTATCGATAATTTACACCTTAGGCTCTGCTTCTAACTTGTACCCAAATTGTAAAATGGTCTTCTCTATTGGCGATTTCGTTCCAATTCACATTCCAAGTAATATTCGGCATGCTAATTACGTTGCCGGTTGCCAAATTGCATTATCTCTTATAGTTTCCGAGATATACACTATCGATAATTTACACCTTAGGCTCTGCTTCTAACTTGGACCCAAATTGTAAAATGGTCTTATCTATTGGCGTTTTCGTTCCAATTCACATTCCAAGTAATATTCGGCATGCTAATTACATTGCCGGTTACCAAATTGCATTATCTCTTATAGTTGCCGAGATATGGACTATCGATAATTTACACCTTAGGCTCTGCTTCTAACTTGTACCCAAATTGTAAAATGGTCTTCTCTATTGGCGATTTCGTTCCAATTCACATTCCAAGTAATATTCGGCATGCTAATTACGTTGCCGGTTGCCAAATTGCATTATCTCTTATAGTTTCCGAGATATGGACTATCGATAATTTACACCTTAGGCTCTGCTTCTAACTTGGGCCCAAATTGTAAAATGGTCTTATCTATTGGCGTTTTCGTTCCAATTCACATTCCAAGTAATATTCGGCATGCTAATTACATTGCCGGTTGCCAAATTGCATTATCTCTTATAGTTTCCGAGATATGGACTATCGATAATTTACACCTTAGGCTCTGCTTCTAACTTGGGCCCAAATTGTAAAATGGTCTTCTCTATTGGCGATTTCGTTCCAATTCACATTCCAAGTAATATTCGGCATGCTAATTACATTGCCGGTTGACAAATTGCATTATCTCTTATAGTTTCCGAGATATGGACTATCGATAATTTACACCTTAGGCTCTGCTTCTAACTTGGGCCCAAATTGTAAAATGGTCTTATCTATTGGCGATTTCGTTCCAATTCACATTCCAAGTAATATTCGGCATGCTAATTACATTGCCGGTTGCCAAATTGCATTATCTGTTATAGTTTCCGAGATATGGACTATCGATAATTTACACCTTAGGCTCTGCTTCTAACTTGGGCCCAAATTGTAAAATGGTCTTCTCTATTGGCGATTTCATTCCAATTCACATTCCAAGTAATATTCGGAATGCTAATTACACTGCCGGTTGCCAAATTGCATTATCTCTTATAGTTTCCGAGATATGGACTATCGATAATTAACACCTTAGGCTCTACTTCTAACTTGGGCCCAAATTGTAAAATGGTCTTATCTATTGGCGATTTCGTTCCAATTCACATTCCAAGTAATATTCGGCATGCTAATTACATTGCCGGTTGCCAAATTGCATTATTTCTTATAGTTTCCGAGATATGGACTATCGATAATTTACACCTTAGGCTCTGCTTCTAACTTGGGCCCAAATTGTAAAATGGTCTGATCTATTGGCGTTTTCGTACCAATTCACACTCCAAGTAATATTCGGCATGCTAATTACATTGCCGGTTGCGAAATTGCATTATCTCTTATAGTTTCCGAGATATGGACTATCAATAATTTACACCTTAGGCTCTGCTTCTAACTTGGGCCCAAATTGTAAAATGGTCTTATCTATTGGCGATTTCGTTCCAATTCACATTCCAAGTAATATTCGGCATGCTAATTACATTGCCGGTTGCCAAATTGCATTATCTCTTATAGTTTCCGAGATATGGACTATCAATAATTTACACCTTAGGCTCTGCTTCTAACTTGGGCCCAAATTGTAAAATGGTCTTATCTATTGGCGATTTCGTTCCAATTCACATTCCAAGTAATATTCGGCATGCTAATTACATTGCCGGTTGCCAAATTGCATTATCTCTTATAGTTTCCGAGATATGGACTATCGATAATTTACACCTTAGGCTCTGCTTCTAACTTGGGCCCAAATTGTAAAATGGTCTTATCTATTGGCGATTTCGTTCCAATTCACATTCCAAGTAATATTCGGCATGCTAATTACATTGCCGGTTGCCAAATTGCATTATCTGTTATAGTTTCCGAGATATGGACTATCGATAATTTACACCTTAGGCTCTGCTTCTAACTTGGGCCCAAATTGTAAAATGGTCTTATCTATTGGCGATTTCGTTCCAATTCACATTCCAAGTAATATTCGGCATTCTAATTACATTGCCGGTTGCCAAATTGCATTATCTCTTATAGTTTCCGAGATATGGACTATCGATAATTTACACCTTAGGCTCTACTTCTAACTTGGGCCCAAATTGTAAAATGGTCTTATCTATTGGCGATTTCGTTCCAATTCACATTCCAAGTAATATTCGGCATGCTAATTACATTGCCGGTTGCCAAATTGCATTAACCCTTATAGTTTCCGAGATATGGACTATCGATAATTTACACCTTAGGCTCTGCTTCTAACTTGGGCCCTAATTGTAAAATGGTCTTATCTATTGGCGATTTCGTTCCAATTCACATTCCAAGTAATATTCGGCATGCTAATTACATTGCCGGTTGCCAAATTGCATTATCTCTTATAGTCTCCGAGATATGGACTATCGATATTTTACACCATAGGCTCTGCTTATAACTTGGGCCCAAATTGTAAAATGGTCTTATCTATTGGCGATTTCGTTCCAATTCACATTCCAAGTAATATACGGCATGCTAATTACATTGCCGGTTGCCAAATTGCATTATCTCTTATAGTTTCCGAGATATGGACTATCGATAATTTACACCTTAGGCTCTGCTTCTAACTTGGGCCCAAATTGTAAAATGGTCTTATCTATTGGCGATTTCGTTCCAATTCACATTCCAAGTAATATTCGGCATGCTAATTACATTGCCGGTTGCCAAATTGCATTATCTCTTATAGTTTCCGAGATATGGACTATCGATAATTTACACCTTAGGCTCTGCTTCTAACTTGGGCCCAAATTGTAAAATGGTCTTATCTATTGGCGATTTCGTTCCAATTCACATTCCAAGTAATATTCGGCATGCTAATTACATTGCCGGTTGCCAAATTGCATTATCTCTTATAGTTTCCGAGATATGGACTATCGATAATTTACACCTTAGGCTCTGCTTCTAAATTGGGCCCAAATTGTAAAATGGTCTTATCTATTGGCGATTTCGTCCCAATTCACATTCCAAGTGATATTCGGCATGCTAATTACATTGCCGGTTGCGAAATTGCATTATCTCTTATAGTTTCCGAGATATGGACTATCAATAATTAACACCTTTGGCTCTGCTTCAAACTTGGGCCCAAATTGTAAAATGGTCTTATCTATTGGCGATTTCGTTCCAATTCACATTCCAAGTAATATTCGGCATGCTAATTACATTGCCGGTTGCCAAATTGCATTATCTCTTATAGTTTCCGAGATATGGACTATCGATAATTTACACCTTAGGCTCTGCTTCTAACTTGGGCCCAAATTGTAAAATGGCCTTATCTATTGGCGATTTCGTTCCAATTCACATTCCAAGTAATATTCGGCATGCTAATTACATTGCCGGTTGCCAAATTGCATTATCTCTTATAGTTTCCAAGATATGGACTATCGATAATTTACACCTTAGGCTCTGCTTCTAACTTGGGCCCAAATTGTAAAATGGTCTTATCTATTGGCGATTTCGTTCCAATTCACATTCCAAGTAATATTCGGCATGATAATTACATTGCCGGTTGCCAAATTGCATTATCTCTTATAGTTTCCGAGATATGGACTATCGATAATTTACACCTTAGGCTCTGCTTCTAACTTGGGCCCAAATTGTAAAATGGTCTTATCTATTGGCGATTTCGTTCCAATTCACATTCCAAGTAATATTCGGAATGCTAATTACATTGCCGGTTGCCAAATTGCATTATCTCTTATAGTTTCCGAGATATGGACTATCGATAATTTACACCTTAGGCTCTGCTTCTAACTTGGGCCCAAATTGTAAAATGGCCTTATCTATTGGCGATTTCGTTCCAATTCACATTCCAAGTAATATTCGGCATGCTAATTACATTGCCGGTTGCCAAATTGCATTATCTCTTATAGTTTCCGAGATATGGACTATCGATAATTTACACCTTAGGCTCTGCTTCTAACTTGGGCCCAAATTGTAAAATGGTCTTACCTATTGGCGATTTCGTTCCAATTCACACTCCAAGTAATATTCGGCATGCTAATTACATTGCCGGTTGCGAAATTGCATTATCTCTTATAGTTTCCGAGATATGGACTATCAATAATTTACACCTTAGGCTCTGCTTCTAACTTGGGCCCAAATTGTAAAATGGTCTTATCTATTGGAGATTTCGTTCCAATTCACATTCCAAGTAATATTCGGCATGCTAATTACATTGCCGGTTGCCAAATTGCATTATCTCTTATAGTTTCCGAGATATGGACTATCGATAATTTACACCTTAGGCTCTGCTTCTAACTTGGGCCCAAATTGTAAAATGGTCTTATCTATTGGCGATTTCGTTCCAATTCACATTCCAAGTAATATTCGGCATGCTAATTACATTGCCGGTTGCCAAATTGCATTATCTCTTATAGTTTCCGAGATATGGACTATCGATAATTTACACCTTAGGCTCTGATTCTAACTTGGGCCCAAATTGTAAAATAGTCTTATCTATTGGCGATTTCGTCCCAATTCACATTACAAGTGATATTCGGCATGCTAATTACATTGCCGATTGCGAAATTGCATTATCTCTTATAGTTTCCGAGATATGGACTATCAATAATTTACACCTTAGGCTCTGCTTCTAACTTGGGCCCAAATTGTAAAATGGTCTTATCTATTGGCGATTTCGTTCCAATTCACATTCCAAGTAATATTCGGCATGCTAATTACATTGCCGGTTGCCAAATTGCATTATCTCTTATAGTTTCCGGGATATGGACTATCGATAATTTACACCTTAGGCTCTGCTTCTAACTTGGGCCCAAATTGTAAAATGGTCTTATCTATTTTCGATTTCGTTCCAATTCACATTCCAAGTAATACTCGGCATGCTAATTACATTGCCGGTTGCCAAATTGCATTATCTCTTATAGTTTCCGAGATATGGACTATCGATAATTTACACCTTAGGCTCTGCTTCTAACTTGGGCCCAAATTGTAAAATGGTCTCATCTATTGGCGATTTCGTTCCAATTCACATTCCAAGTAATATTCGGCATGCTAATTACATTGCCGGTTGCCAAATTGCATTATCTCTTATAGTTTCCGAGATATGGACTATCGATAATTTACACCTTAGGCTCTGCTTCTAACTTGGGCCCAAATTGTAAAATGGTCTTATCTATTGGCGATTTCGTTCCAATTCACATTCCAAGTAATATTCGGCATGCTAATTACATTGCCGGTTGCCAAATTGCATTATCTCTTATAGTTTCCGAGATATGGACTATCGATATTTTACACCTTAGCCTCTGCTTCTAACTTGGGCCCAAATTGTAAAATGGTCTTATCTATTGGCGATTTCGTTCCAATTCACATTCCAAGTAATATTCGGCATGCTAATTACATTGCCGGTTGCCAAATTGCATTATCTCTTATAGTTTCCGAGATATGGACTATCAATAATTTACACCTTAGGCTCTGCTTCTAACTTGGGCCCAAATTGTAAAATGGTCTTATCTATTGGCGATTTCGTTCCAATTCACATTCCAAGTAATATTCGGCATGCTAATTACATTGCCGGTTGCCAAATTGCATTATCTCTTATAGTTTCCGAGATATGGACTATCGATAATTTACACCTTAGGCTCTGCTTCTAACTTGGGCCCAAATTGTAAAATGGCCTTATCTATTGGCGATTTCGTTCCAATTCACATTCCAAGTAATATTCGGCATGCTAATTACATTGCCGGTTGCCAAATTGCATTATCTCTTATAGTTTCCGAGATATAGACTATCGATAATTTACACCTTAGGCTCTGCTTCTAACTTGGGCCCAAATTGTAAAATGGTCTTACCTATTGGCGATTTCGTTCCAATTCACACTCCAAGTAATATTCGGCATGCTAATTACATTGCCGGTTGCGAAATTGCATTATCTCTTATAGTTTCCGAGATATGGACTATCAATAATTTACACCTTAGGCTCTGCTTCTAACTTGGGCCCAAATTGTAAAATGGTCTTATCTATTGGCGATTTCGTTCCAATTCACATTCCAAGTAATATTCGGCATGCTAATTACATTGCCGGTTGCCAAATTGCATTATCTCTTATAGTTTCCGAGATATGGACTATCGATAATTTACACCTTAGGCTCTGCTTCTAACTTGGGCCCAAATTGTAAAATGGTCTTATCTATTGGCTATTTCGTTCCAATTCACATTCCAAGTAATATTCGGCATGCTAATTACATTGCCGGTTGCCAAATTGCATTATCTCTTATAGTTTCCGAGATATGGACTATCGATAATTTACACCTTAGGCTCTGCTTCTAACTTGGGCCCAAATTGTAAAATGGTCTTATCTATTGGCGATTTCGTTCCAATTCACATTCCAAGTAATATTCGGCATGCTAATTACATTGCCGGTTGCCAAATTGCATTATCTCTTATAGTTTCCGAGATATGGACTATCGATAATTTACACCTAAGGCTCTGCTTCTAACTTGGGCCCAAATTGTAAAATGGCCTTCTCTATTGGCGATTTCGTTCCAATTCACATTCCAAGTAATATTCGGCATGCTAATTACATTGCCGGTTACCAAATTGCATTATCTCTTATAGTTGCCGAGATATGGACTATCGATAATTTACACCTTAGGCTCTGCTTCTAACTTGTACCCAAATTGTAAAATGGTCTTCTCTATTGGCGATTTCGTTCCAATTCACATTCCAAGTAATATTCGGCATGCTAATTACGTTGCCGGTTGCCAAATTGCATTATCTCTTATAGTTTCCGAGATATACACTATCGATAATTTACACCTTAGGCTCTACTTCTAACTTGGACCCAAATTGTAAAATGGTCTTATCTATTGGCGTTTTCGTTCCAATTCACATTCCAAGTAATATTCGGCATGCTAATTACATTGCCGGTTACCAAATTGCATTATCTCTTATAGTTGCCGAGATATGGACTATCGATAATTTACACCTTAGGCTCTGCTTCTAACTTGTACCCAAATTGTAAAATGGTCTTCTCTATTGGCGATTTCGTTCCAATTCACATTCCAAGTAATATTCGGCATGCTAATTACGTTGCCGGTTGCCAAATTGCATTATCTCTTATAGTTTCCGAGATATGGACTATCGATAATTTACACCTTAGGCTCTGCTTCTAACTTGGGCCCAAATTGTAAAATGGTCTTATCTATTGGCGTTTTCGTTCCAATTCACATTCCAAGTAATATTCGGCATGCTAATTACATTGCCGGTTGCCAAATTGCATTATCTCTTATAGTTTCCGAGATATGGACTATCGATAATTTACACCTTAGGCTCTGCTTCTAACTTGGGCCCAAATTGTAAAATGGTCTTCTCTATTGGCGATTTCGTTCCAATTCACATTCCAAGTAATATTCGGCATGCTAATTACATTGCCGGTTGACAAATTGCATTATCTCTTATAGTTTCCGAGATATGGACTATCGATAATTTACACCTTAGGCTCTGCTTCTAACTTGGGCCCAAATTGTAAAATGGTCTTATCTATTGGCGATTTCGTTCCAATTCACATTCCAAGTAATATTCGGCATGCTAATTACATTGCCGGTTGCCAAATTGCATTATCTGTTATAGTTTCCGAGATATGGACTATCGATAATTTACACCTTAGGCTCTGCTTCTAACTTGGGCCCAAATTGTAAAATGGTCTTCTCTATTGGCGATTTCATTCCAATTCACATTCCAAGTAATATTCGGAATGCTAATTACACTGCCGGTTGCCAAATTGCATTATCTCTTATAGTTTCCGAGATATGGACTATCGATAATTAACACCTTAGGCTCTACTTCTAACTTGGGCCCAAATTGTAAAATGGTCTTATCTATTGGCGATTTCGTTCCAATTCACATTCCAAGTAATATTCGGCATGCTAATTACATTGCCGGTTGCCAAATTGCATTATTTCTTATAGTTTCCGAGATATGGACTATCGATAATTTACACCTTAGGCTCTGCTTCTAACTTGGGCCCAAATTGTAAAATGGTCTGATCTATTGGCGTTTTCGTACCAATTCACACTCCAAGTAATATTCGGCATGCTAATTACATTGCCGGTTGCGAAATTGCATTATCTCTTATAGTTTCCGAGATATGGACTATCAATAATTTACACCTTAGGCTCTGCTTCTAACTTGGGCCCAAATTGTAAAATGGTCTTATCTATTGGCGATTTCGTTCCAATTCACATTCCAAGTAATATTCGGCATGCTAATTACATTGCCGGTTGCCAAATTGCATTATCTCTTATAGTTTCCGAGATATGGACTATCAATAATTTACACCTTAGGCTCTGCTTCTAACTTGGGCCCAAATTGTAAAATGGTCTTATCTATTGGCGATTTCGTTCCAATTCACATTCCAAGTAATATTCGGCATGCTAATTACATTGCCGGTTGCCAAATTGCATTATCTCTTATAGTTTCCGAGATATGGACTATCGATAATTTACACCTTAGGCTCTGCTTCTAACTTGGGCCCAAATTGTAAAATGGTCTTATCTATTGGCGATTTCGTTCCAATTCACATTCCAAGTAATATTCGGCATGCTAATTACATTGCCGGTTGCCAAATTGCATTATCTGTTATAGTTTCCGAGATATGGACTATCGATAATTTACACCTTAGGCTCTGCTTCTAACTTGGGCCCAAATTGTAAAATGGTCTTATCTATTGGCGATTTCGTTCCAATTCACATTCCAAGTAATATTCGGCATTCTAATTACATTGCCGGTTGCCAAATTGCATTATCTCTTATAGTTTCCGAGATATGGACTATCGATAATTTACACCTTAGGCTCTACTTCTAACTTGGGCCCAAATTGTAAAATGGTCTTATCTATTGGCGATTTCGTTCCAATTCACATTCCAAGTAATATTCGGCATGCTAATTACATTGCCGGTTGCCAAATTGCATTAACCCTTATAGTTTCCGAGATATGGACTATCGATAATTTACACCTTAGGCTCTGCTTCTAACTTGGGCCCTAATTGTAAAATGGTCTTATCTATTGGCGATTTCGTTCCAATTCACATTCCAAGTAATATTCGGCATGCTAATTACATTGCCGGTTGCCAAATTGCATTATCTCTTATAGTCTCCGAGATATGGACTATCGATATTTTACACCATAGGCTCTGCTTATAACTTGGGCCCAAATTGTAAAATGGTCTTATCTATTGGCGATTTCGTTCCAATTCACATTCCAAGTAATATACGGCATGCTAATTACATTGCCGGTTGCCAAATTGCATTATCTCTTATAGTTTCCGAGATATGGACTATCGATAATTTACACCTTAGGCTCTGCTTCTAACTTGGGCCCAAATTGTAAAATGGTCTTATCTATTGGCGATTTCGTTCCAATTCACATTCCAAGTAATATTCGGCATGCTAATTACATTGCCGGTTGCCAAATTGCATTATCTCTTATAGTTTCCGAGATATGGACTATCGATAATTTACACCTTAGGCTCTGCTTCTAACTTGGGCCCAAATTGTAAAATGGTCTTATCTATTGGCGATTTCGTTCCAATTCACATTCCAAGTAATATTCGGCATGCTAATTACATTGCCGGTTGCCAAATTGCATTATCTCTTATAGTTTCCGAGATATGGACTATCGATAATTTACACCTTAGGCTCTGCTTCTAACTTGGGCCCAAATTGTAAAATGGTCTTATCTATTGGCGATTTCGTCCCAATTCACATTCCAAGTGATATTCGGCATGCTAATTACATTGCCGGTTGCGAAATTGCATTATCTCTTATAGTTTCCGAGATATGGACTATCAATAATTAACACCTTAGGCTCTGCTTCAAACTTGGGCCCAAATTGTAAAATGGTCTTATCTATTGGCGATTTCGTTCCAATTCACATTCCAAGTAATATTCGGCATGCTAATTACATTGCCGGTTGCCAAATTGCATTATCTCTTATAGTTTCCGAGATATGGACTATCGATAATTTACACCTTAGGCTCTGCTTCTAACTTGGGCCCAAATTGTAAAATGGCCTTATCTATTGGCGATTTCGTTCCAATTCACATTCCAAGTAATATTCGGCATGCTAATTACATTGCCGGTTGCCAAATTGCATTATCTCTTATAGTTTCCAAGATATGGACTATCGATAATTTACACCTTAGGCTCTGCTTCTAACTTGGGCCCAAATTGTAAAATGGTCTTATCTATTGGCGATTTCGTTCCAATTCACATTCCAAGTAATATTCGGCATGATAATTACATTGCCGGTTGCCAAATTGCATTATCTCTTATAGTTTCCGAGATATG
Organism: Rhynchophorus ferrugineus; assembly: GCF_030347505.1. Taxonomy (NCBI): domain Eukaryota; kingdom Metazoa; phylum Arthropoda; class Insecta; order Coleoptera; family Curculionidae; genus Rhynchophorus; species Rhynchophorus ferrugineus. The sequence continues at coordinate 579,119 of NW_027472644.1, read as the reverse complement.
GACTATCGATAATTTACACCTTAGGCTCTGCTTCTAACTTGGGCCCAAATTGTAAAATGGTCTTATCTATTGGCGATTTCGTTCCAATTCACATTCCAAGTAATATTCGGAATGCTAATTACATTGCCGGTTGCCAAATTGCATTATCTCTTATAGTTTCCGAGATATGGACTATCGATAATTTACACCTTAGGCTCTGCTTCTAACTTGGGCCCAAATTGTAAAATGGCCTTATCTATTGGCGATTTCGTTCCAATTCACATTCCAAGTAATATTCGGCATGCTAATTACATTGCCGGTTGCCAAATTGCATTATCTCTTATAGTTTCCGAGATATGGACTATCGATAATTTACACCTTAGGCTCTGCTTCTAACTTGGGCCCAAATTGTAAAATGGTCTTACCTATTGGCGATTTCGTTCCAATTCACACTCCAAGTAATATTCGGCATGCTAATTACATTGCCGGTTGCGAAATTGCATTATCTCTTATAGTTTCCGAGATATGGACTATCAATAATTTACACCTTAGGCTCTGCTTCTAACTTGGGCCCAAATTGTAAAATGGTCTTATCTATTGGAGATTTCGTTCCAATTCACATTCCAAGTAATATTCGGCATGCTAATTACATTGCCGGTTGCCAAATTGCATTATCTCTTATAGTTTCCGAGATATGGACTATCGATAATTTACACCTTAGGCTCTGCTTCTAACTTGGGCCCAAATTGTAAAATGGTCTTATCTATTGGCGATTTCGTTCCAATTCACATTCCAAGTAATATTCGGCATGCTAATTACATTGCCGGTTGCCAAATTGCATTATCTCTTATAGTTTCCGAGATATGGACTATCGATAATTTACACCTTAGGCTCTGATTCTAACTTGGGCCCAAATTGTAAAATAGTCTTATCTATTGGCGATTTCGTCCCAATTCACATTACAAGTGATATTCGGCATGCTAATTACATTGCCGATTGCGAAATTGCATTATCTCTTATAGTTTCCGAGATATGGACTATCAATAATTTACACCTTAGGCTCTGCTTCTAACTTGGGCCCAAATTGTAAAATGGTCTTATCTATTGGCGATTTCGTTCCAATTCACATTCCAAGTAATATTCGGCATGCTAATTACATTGCCGGTTGCCAAATTGCATTATCTCTTATAGTTTCCGGGATATGGACTATCGATAATTTACACCTTAGGCTCTGCTTCTAACTTGGGCCCAAATTGTAAAATGGCCTTATCTATTTTCGATTTCGTTCCAATTCACATTCCAAGTAATACTCGGCATGCTAATTACATTGCCGGTTGCCAAATTGCATTATCTCTTATAGTTTCCGAGATATGGACTATCGATAATTTACACCTTAGGCTCTGCTTCTAACTTGGGCCCAAATTGTAAAATGGTCTCATCTATTGGCGATTTCGTTCCAATTCACATTCCAAGTAATATTCGGCATGCTAATTACATTGCCGGTTGCCAAATTGCATTATCTCTTATAGTTTCCGAGATATGGACTATCGATAATTTACACCTTAGGCTCTGCTTCTAACTTGGGCCCAAATTGTAAAATGGTCTTATCTATTGGCGATTTCGTTCCAATTCACATTCCAAGTAATATTCGGCATGCTAATTACATTGCCGGTTGCCAAATTGCATTATCTCTTATAGTTTTCGAGATATGGACTATCGATATTTTACACCTTAGCCTCTGCTTCTAACTTGGGCCCAAATTGTAAAATGGTCTTATCTATTGGCGATTTCGTTCCAATTCACATTCCAAGTAATATTCGGCATGCTAATTACATTGCCGGTTGCCAAATTGCATTATCTCTTATAGTTTCCGAGATATGGACTATCAATAATTTACACCTTAGGCTCTGCTTCTAACTTGGGCCCAAATTGTAAAATGGTCTTATCTATTGGCGATTTCGTTCCAATTCACATTCCAAGTAATATTCGGCATGCTAATTACATTGCCGGTTGCCAAATTGCATTATCTCTTATAGTTTCCGAGATATGGACTATCGATAATTTACACCTTAGGCTCTGCTTCTAACTTGGGCCCAAATTGTAAAATGGCCTTATCTATTGGCGATTTCGTTCCAATTCACATTCCAAGTAATATTCGGCATGCTAATTACATTGCCGGTTGCCAAATTGCATTATCTCTTATAGTTTCCGAGATATAGACTATCGATAATTTACACCTTAGGCTCTGCTTCTAACTTGGGCCCAAATTGTAAAATGGTCTTACCTATTGGCGATTTCGTTCCAATTCACACTCCAAGTAATATTCGGCATGCTAATTACATTGCCGGTTGCGAAATTGCATTATCTCTTATAGTTTCCGAGATATGGACTATCAATAATTTACACCTTAGGCTCTGCTTCTAACTTGGGCCCAAATTGTAAAATGGTCTTATCTATTGGCGATTTCGTTCCAATTCACATTCCAAGTAATATTCGGCATGCTAATTACATTGCCGGTTGCCAAATTGCATTATCTCTTATAGTTTCCGAGATATGGACTATCGATAATTTACACCTTAGGCTCTGCTTCTAACTTGGGCCCAAATTGTAAAATGGTCTTATCTATTGGCTATTTCGTTCCAATTCACATTCCAAGTAATATTCGGCATGCTAATTACATTGCCGGTTGCCAAATTGCATTATCTCTTATAGTTTCCGAGATATGGACTATCGATAATTTACACCTTAGGCTCTGCTTCTAACTTGGGCCCAAATTGTAAAATGGCCTTCTCTATTGGCGATTTCGTTCCAATTCACATTCCAAGTAATATTCGGCATGCTAATTACATTGCCGGTTGCCAAATTGCATTATCTCTTATAGTTTGCGAGATATGGACTATCGATAATTTACACCTTAGGCTCTGCTTCTAACTTGGGCCCAAATTGTAAAATGGTCTTCTCTATTGGCGATTTCGTTCCAATTCACATTCCAAGTAATATTCGGCATGCTAATTACATTGCCGGTTGCCAAATTGCATTATCTCTTATAGTTTCCGAGATATGGACTATCGATAATTTACACCTTAGGCTCTGCTTCTAACTTGGGCCCAAATTGTAAAATCGTCTTATCTATTGGCTATTTCGTTCCAATTCACATTCCAAGTAATATTCGGCATGCTAATTACATTGCCGGTTGCCAAATTGCATTATCTCTTATAGTTTCCGAGATATGGACTATCGATAATTTACACCTTAGGCTCTGCTTCTAACTTGGACCCATATTGTAAAATGGTCTTACCTATTGGCGATTTCGTTCCAATTCACATTCTAAGTAATATTCGGCATGCTAATTACATTGCCGGTTGCCAAATTGCATTATCTCTTATAGTTTCCGAGATATGGACTATCGATAATTTACACCTTAGGCTCTGCTTCTAACTTGGGCCCAAATTGTAAAATGGTCTTATCTATTGGCGATTTCGTTCCAATTCACATTCCAAGTAATATTCGGCATGCTAATTACATTGCCGGTTGCCAAATTGCATTATCTCTTATAGTTTCCTAGATATGGACTATCGATAATTTACATCTTAGGCTCTGCTTCTAACTTGGGCCCAAATTGTAAAATCGTCTTATCTATTGGCGATTTCGTTCCAATTCACATTCCAAGTAATATTCGGCATGCTAATTACATTGCCGGTTGCCAAATTGCATTATCTCTTATAGTTTCCGATATATGGACTATCGATAATTTACACCTTAGGCTCTGCTTCTAACTTGGGCCCAAATTGTAAAATGGTCTTATCTATTGGCGATTTCGTTCCAATTCACATTCCAAGTAATATCCGGCATGCTAATTACATTGCCGGTTGCCAAATTGAATTATCTCTTATAGTTTCCGAGATATGGACAATCGATAATTTACACCTTAGGCTCTGCTTCTAACTTGGGCCCAAATTGTAAAATGGTCTTATCTATTGGCGATTTCGTTCCAATTCACATTCCAAGTAATATTCGGCATGCTAATTACATTGCCGGTTGCCAAATTGCATTATCTCTTATAGTTTCCGAGATATGGACTATCGATAATTTACATCTTAGGCTCTGCTTCTAACTTGGGCCCAAATTGTAAAATGGTCTTATCTATTGGCGATTTCGTTCCAATTCACATTCCAAGTAATATTCGGCATGCTAATTACATTGCCGGTTGCCAAATTGCATTATCTCTTATAGTTTCCGAGATATGGACTATCGATAATTTACACCTTAGGTTCTGCTTCTAACTTGGGCCCAAATTGTAAAATGGTCTTATCTATTGGCGATTTCGTTCCAATTCACATTCCAAGTAATATTCGGCATGCTAATTACATTGCCGGTTGCCAAATTGCATTATCTGTTATAGTTTCCGAGATATGGACTATCGATAATTTACACCTTAGGCTCTGCTTCTAACTTGGGCCCAAATTGTAAAATGGTCTTATCTATTGGCGATTTCGTTCCAATTCACATTCCAAGTAATATTCGGCATGCTAATTACATTGCCGGTTACCAAATTGCATTATCTCTTATAGTTGCCGAGATATGGACTATCGATAATTTACACCTTAGGCTCTGCTTCTAACTTGTACCCAAATTGTAAAATGGTCTTCTCTATTGGCGATTTCGTTCCAATTCACATTCCAAGTAATATTCGGCATGCTAATTACGTTGCCGGTTGCCAAATTGCATTATCTCTTATAGTTTCCGAGATATACACTATCGATAATTTACACCTTAGGCTCTGCTTCTAACTTGGACCCAAATTGTAAAATGGTCTTATCTATTGGCGTTTTCGTTCCAATTCACATTCCAAGTAATATTCGGCATGCTAATTACATTGCCGGTTACCAAATTGCATTATCTCTTATAGTTGCCGAGATATGGACTATCGATAATTTACACCTTAGGCTCTGCTTCTAACTTGTACCCAAATTGTAAAATGGTCTTCTCTATTGGCGATTTCGTTCCAATTCACATTCCAAGTAATATTCGGCATGCTAATTACGTTGCCGGTTGCCAAATTGCATTATCTCTTATAGTTTCCGAGATATGGACTATCGATAATTTACACCTTAGGCTCTGCTTCTAACTTGGGCCCAAATTGTAAAATGGTCTTATCTATTGGCGATTTCGTTCCAATTCACATTCCAAGTAATATTCGGCATGCTAATTACATTGCCGGTTGCCAAATTGCATTATCTCTTATAGTTTCCGAGATATGGACTATCGATAATTTACATCTTAGGCTCTGCTTCTAACTTGGGCCCAAATTGTAAAATGGTCTTATCTATTGGCGATTTCGTTCCAATTCACATTCCAAGTAATATTCGGCATGCTAATTACATTGCCGGTTGCCAAATTGCATTATCTCTTATAGTTTCCGAGATATGGACTATCGATAATTTACACCTTAGGTTCTGCTTCTAACTTGGGCCCAAATTGTAAAATGGTCTTATCTATTGGCGATTTCGTTCCAATTCACATTCCAAGTAATATTCGGCATGCTAATTACATTGCCGGTTGCCAAATTGCATTATCTGTTATAGTTTCCGAGATATGGACTATCGATAATTTACACCTTAGGCTCTGCTTCTAACTTGGGCCCAAATTGTAAAATGGTCTTATCTATTGGCGATTTCGTTCCAATTCACATTCCAAGTAATATTCGGCATGCTAATTACATTGCCGGTTACCAAATTGCATTATCTCTTATAGTTGCCGAGATATGGACTATCGATAATTTACACCTTAGGCTCTGCTTCTAACTTGTACCCAAATTGTAAAATGGTCTTCTCTATTGGCGATTTCGTTCCAATTCACATTCCAAGTAATATTCGGCATGCTAATTACGTTGCCGGTTGCCAAATTGCATTATCTCTTATAGTTTCCGAGATATACACTATCGATAATTTACACCTTAGGCTCTGCTTCTAACTTGGACCCAAATTGTAAAATGGTCTTATCTATTGGCGTTTTCGTTCCAATTCACATTCCAAGTAATATTCGGCATGCTAATTACATTGCCGGTTACCAAATTGCATTATCTCTTATAGTTGCCGAGATATGGACTATCGATAATTTACACCTTAGGCTCTGCTTCTAACTTGTACCCAAATTGTAAAATGGTCTTCTCTATTGGCGATTTCGTTCCAATTCACATTCCAAGTAATATTCGGCATGCTAATTACGTTGCCGGTTGCCAAATTGCATTATCTCTTATAGTTTCCGAGATATGGACTATCGATAATTTACACCTTAGGCTCTGCTTCTAACTTGGGCCCAAATTGTAAAATGGTCTTATCTATTGGCGTTTTCGTTCCAATTCACATTCCAAGTAATATTCGGCATGCTAATTACATTGCCGGTTGCCAAATTGCATTATCTCTTATAGTTTCCGAGATATGGACTATCGATAATTTACACCTTAGGCTCTGCTTCTAACTTGGGCCCAAATTGTAAAATGGTCTTCTCTATTGGCGATTTCGTTCCAATTCACATTCCAAGTAATATTCGGCATGCTAATTACATTGCCGGTTGACAAATTGCATTATCTCTTATAGTTTCCGAGATATGGACTATCGATAATTTACACCTTAGGCTCTGCTTCTAACTTGGGCCCAAATTGTAAAATGGTCTTATCTATTGGCGATTTCGTTCCAATTCACATTCCAAGTAATATTCGGCATGCTAATTACATTGCCGGTTGCCAAATTGCATTATCTGTTATAGTTTCCGAGATATGGACTATCGATAATTTACACCTTAGGCTCTGCTTCTAACTTGGGCCCAAATTGTAAAATGGTCTTCTCTATTGGCGATTTCATTCCAATTCACATTCCAAGTAATATTCGGCATGCTAATTACACTGCCGGTTGCCAAATTGCATTATCTCTTATAGTTTCCGAGATATGGACTATCGATAATTTACACCTTAGGCTCTGCTTCTAACTTGGGCCCAAATTGTAAAATGGTCTTCTCTATTGGCGATTTCGTTCCAATTCACATTCCAAGTAATATTCGGCATGCTAATTACATTTCCGGTTGCCAAATTGCATTATCTCTTATAGTTTCCGAGATATGGACTATCGATAATTTACACCTTAGGCTCTGCTTCTAACTTGGGCCCAAATTGTAAAATCGTCTTATCTATTGGCGATTTCGTTCCAATTCACATTCCAAGTAGTATTCGGCATGCTAATTACATTGCCGGTTGCCAAATTGCATTATCTCTTATAGTTTCCGAGATATGGACTATCGGTAATTTACACCTTAGGCTCTGCTTCTAACTTGGGCCCAAATTGTAAAATGGTCTTATCTATTGGCGATTTCGTTCCAATTCACATTCCAAGTAATATCCGGCATGCTAATTACATTGCCGGTTGCCAAATTGAATTATCTCTTATAGTTTCCGAGATATGGACTATCGATAATTTACACCTTAGGCTCTGCTTCTAACTTGGGCCCAAATTGTAAAATGGTCTTACCTATTGGCGATTTCGTTCCAATTCACATTCCAAGTAATATTCGGCATGCTAATTACATTGCCGGTTGCCAAATTGCATTATCTCTTATAGTTTCCGAGATATGGACTATCGATAATTTACACCTTAGGCTCTGCTTCTAACTTGGGCCCAAATTGTAAAATGGTCTTATCTATTGGCGATTTCGTTCCAATTCACATTCTAAGTAATATTCGGCATGCTAATTACATTGCCGGTTGCCAAATTGCATTATCTCTTATAGTTTCCGAGATATGGACTATCGATAATTTACATCTTAGGCTCTGCTTCTAACTTGGGCCCAAATTGTAAAATCGTCTTATCTATTGGCGATTTCGTTCCAATTCACATTCCAAGTAATATTCGGCATGCTAATTACATTGCCGGTTGCCAAATTGCATTATCTCTTATAGTTTCCGAGCTATGGACTATCGATAATTTACACCTTAGGCTCTGCTTCTAACTTGGGCCCAAATTGTAAAATGGTCTTATCTATTCGCGATTTCGTTCCAATTCACATTCCAAGTAATATCCGGCATGCTAATTACATTGCCGGTTGCCAAATTGAATTATCTCTTATAGTTTCCGAGATATGGACTATCGATAATTTACACCTTAGGCTCTGGTTCTAACTTGGGCCCAAATTGTAAAATGGTCTTATCTATTGGCGATTTCGTTCCAATTCACATTCCAAGTAATATTCGGCATCCTAATTACATTGCCGGTTGCCAAATTGCATTATCTCTTTTAGTTTCCGAGATATGGACTATCGATAATTTACATCTTAGGCTCTGCTTCTAACTTGGGCCCAAATTGTAAAATGGTCTTATCTATTGGCGATTTCGTTCCAATTCACATTCCAAGTAATATTCGGCATGCTAATTACATTGCCGGTTGCCAAATTGCATTATCTCTTATAGTTTCCGAGATATGGACTATCGATAATTTAAACCTTAGGCTCTGCTTCTAACTTGGGCCCAAATTGTAAAATGGTCTTATCTATTGGCGATTTCGTTCCAATTCACATTCCAAGTAATATTCGGCATGCTAATTACACTGCCGGTTGCCAAATTGCATTATCTCTTATAGTTACCGAGATATGGACTATCGATAATTTACACCTTAGGCTCTGCTTCTAACTTGGGCCCAAATTGTAAAATGGTCTTCTCTATTGGCGATTTCGTTCCAATTCACATTCCAAGTAATATTCGGCATGCTAATTACATTTCCGGTTGCGAAATTGCATTATCTCTTATAGTTTCCGAGATATGGACTATCGATAATTTACACCTTAGGCTCTGCTTCTAACTTGGGATCAAATTGTAAAATCGTCTTATCTATTGGCGATTTCGTTCCAATTCATATTCCAAGTAGTATTCGGCATGCTAATTACATTGCCGGTTGCCAAATTGCATTATCTCTTATAGTTTCCGAGATATGGACTATCGGTAATTTACACCTTAGGCTCTGCTTCTAACTTGGGCCCAAATTGTAAAATGGTCTTATCTATTGGCGATTTCGTTCCAATTCACATTCCAAGTAATATCCGGCATGCTAATTACATTGCCGGTTGCCAAATTGAATTATCTCTTATAGTTTCCGAGATATGGACTATCGATAATTTACACCTTAGGCTCTGCTTCTAACTTGGGCCCAAATTGTAAAATGGTCTTACCTATTGGCGATTTCGTTCCAATTCACATTCCAAGTAATATTCGGCATGCTAATTACATTGCCGGTTGCCAAATTGCATTATCTCTTATAGTTTCCGAGATATGGACTATCGATAATTTACACCTTAGGCTCTGCTTCTAACTTGGGCCCAAATTGTAAAATGGTCTTATCTATTGGCGATTTCGTTCCAATTCACATTCTAAGTAATATTCGGCATGCTAATTACATTGCCGGTTGCCAAATTGCATTATCTCTTATAGTTTCCGAGATATGGACTATCGATAATTTACATCTTAGGCTCTGCTTCTAACTTGGGCCCAAATTGTAAAATCGTCTTATCTATTGGCGATTTCGTTCCAATTCACATTCCAAGTAATATTCGGCATGCTAATTACATTGCCGTTTGCCAAATTGCATTATCTCTTATAGTTTCCGAGCTATGGACTATCGATAATTTACACCTTAGGCTCTGCTTCTAACTTGGGCCCAAATTGTAAAATGGTCTTATCTATTGGCGATTTCGTTCCAATTCACATTCCAAGTAATATCCGGCATGCCAATTACATTGCCGGTTGCCAAATTGAATTATCTCTTATAGTTTCCGAGATATGGACTATCGATAATTTACACCTTAGGCTCTGCTTCTAACTTGGGCCCAAATTGTAAAATGGTCTTATCTATTGGCGATTTCGTTCCAATTCACATTCCAAGTAATATTCGGCATGCTAATTACATTGCCGGTTGCCAAATTGCATTATCTCTTATAGTTTCCGAGATATGGACTATCGATAATTTACATCTTAGGCTCTGCTTCTAACTTGGGCCCAAATTGTAAAATGGTCTTATCTATTGGCGATTTCGTTCCAATTCACATTCCAAGTAATATTCGGCATGCTAATTATATTGCCGGTTGCCAAATTGCATTATCTCTTATAGTTTCCGAGATATGGACTATCGATAATTTACACCTTAGGCTCTGCTTCTAACTTGGGCCCAAATTGTAAAATGGTCTTATCTATTGGCGATTTCGTTCCAATTCACATTCCAAGTAATATTCGGCATGCTAATTACATTGCCGGTTGCCAAATTGCATTATCTCTTATAGTTACCGAGATATGGACTATCGATAATTTACACCTTAGGCTCTGCTTCTAACTTGGGCCCAAATTGTAAAATGGTCTTCTCTATTGGCGATTTCGTTCCAATTCACATTCCAAGTAATATTCGGCATGCTAATTACATTGCCGGTTGCCAAATTGCATTATCTCTTATAGTTTCCGAGATATGGACTATCGATAATTTACACCTTAGGCTCTGCTTCTAACTTGGGCCCAAATTGTAAAATGGTCTTATCTATTGGCGATTTCGTCCCAATTCACATTCCAAGTGATATTCGGCATGCTAATTACATTGCCGGTTGCGAAATTGCATTATCTCTTATAGTTTCCGAGATATGGACTATCAATAATTTACACCTTAGGCTCTGCTTCAAACTTGGGCCCAAATTGTAAAATGGTCTTATCTATTGGCGATTTCGTTCCAATTCACATTCTAAGTAATATTCGGCATGCTAATTACATTGCCGGTTGCCAAATTGCATTATCTCTTATAGTTTCCGAGATATGGACTATCGATAATTTACACCTTAGGCTCTGCTTCTAACTTGGGCCCAAATTGTAAAATGGTCTTATCTATTGGCGATTTCGTTCCAATTCACATTCCAAGTAATATCCGGCATGCTAATTACATTGCCGGTTGCCAAATTGAATTATCTCTTATAGTTTCCGAGATATGGACTATCGATAATTTACACCTTAGGCTCTGCTTCTAACTTGGGCCCAAATGGTAAAATGGTCTTATCTATTGGCGATTTCGTTCCAATTCACATTCCAAGTAATATTCGGCATGCTAATTACATTGCCGGTTGCCAAATTGCATTATCTCTTATAGTTTCCGAGATATGGACTATCGATAATTTACATCTTAGGCTCTGCTTCTAACTTGGGCCCAAATTGTAAAATGGTCTTATCTATTGGCGATTTCGTTCCAATTCACATTCCAAGTAATATTCGGCATGCTAATTACATTGCCGGTTGCCAAATTGCATTATCTCTTATAGTTTCCGAGATATGGACTATCGATAATTTACACCTTAGGCTCTGCTTCTAACTTGGGCCCAAATTGTAAAATGGTCTTCTCTATTGGCGATTTCGTTCCAATTCACATTCCAAGTAATATTCGGCATGCTAATTACATTGCCGGTTGCCAAATTGCATTATCTCTTATAGTTTCCGAGATATGGACTATCGATAATTTACACCTTAGGCTCTGCTTCTAACTTGGGCCCAAATTGTAAAATGGTCTTATCTATTGGCGATTTCGTCCCAATTCACATTCCAAGTGATATTCGGCATGCTAATTACATTGCCGGTTGCGAAATTGTATTATCTCTTATAGTTTCCGAGATATGGACTATCAATAATTTACACCTTAGGCTCTGCTTCAAACTTGGGCCCAAATTGTAAAATGGTCTTATCTATTGGCGATTTCGTCCCAATTCACATTCCAAGTGATATTCGGCATGCTAATTACATTGCCGGTTGCGAAATTGCATTATCTCTTATAGTTTCCGAGATATGGACTATCAATAATTTACACCTTAGGCTCTGCTTCAAACTTGGGCCCAAATTGTAAAATGGTCTTATCTATTGGCGATTTCGTTCCAATTCACATTCCAAGTAATATTCGGCATGCTAATTACATTGCCGGTTGCCAAATTGCATTATCTCTTATAGTTTCCGAGATATGGACTATCGATAATTTACATCTTAGGCTCTGCTTCTAACTTGGGCCCAAATTGTAAAATGGTCTTCTCTATTGGCGATTTCGTTCCAATTCACATTCCAAGTAATATTCGGCATGCTAATTACATTGCCGGTTGCCAAATTGCATTATCTCTTATAGTTTCCGAGATATGGACTATCGATAATTTACACCTTAGGCTCTGCTTCTAACTTGGGCCCAAATTGTAAAATGGTCTTATCTATTGGCGATTTCGTCCCAATTCACATTCCAAGTGATATTCGGCATGCTAATTACATTGCCGGTTGCGAAATTGCATTATCTCTTATAGTTTCCGAGATATGGACTATCAATAATTTACACCTTAGGCTCTGCTTCAAACTTGGGCCCAAATTGTAAAATGGTCTTATCTATTGGCGATTTCGTTCCAATTCACATTCCAAGTAATATTCGGCATGCTAATTACATTGCCGGTTGCCAAATTGAATTATCTCTTATAGTTTCCGAGATATGGACTATCGATAATTTACACCTTAGGCTCTGCTTCTAACTTGGGCCCAAATTGTAAAATGGTCTTACCTATTGGCGATTTCGTTCCAATTCACATTCCAAGTAATATTCGGCATGCTAATTACATTGCCGGTTGCCAAATTGCATTATCTCTTATAGTTTCCGAGATATGGACTATCGATAATTTACACCTTAGGCTCTGCTTCTAACTTGGGCCCAAATTGTAAAATGGTCTTATCTATTGGCGATTTCGTTCCAATTCACATTCTAAGTAATATTCGGCATGCTAATTACATTGCCGGTTGCCAAATTGCATTATCTCTTATAGTTTCCGAGATATGGACTATCGATAATTTACATCTTAGGCTCTGCTTCTAACTTGGGCCCAAATTGTAAAATCGTCTTATCTATTGGCGATTTCGTTCCAATTCACATTCCAAGTAATATTCGGCATGCTAATTACATTGCCGGTTGCCAAATTGCATTATCTCTTATAGTTTCCGAGCTATGGACTATCGATAATTTACACCTTAGGCTCTGCTTCTAACTTGGGCCCAAATTGTAGAATGGTCTTATCTATTGGCGATTTCGTTCCAATTCACATTCCAAGTAATATCCGGCATGCTAATTACATTGCCGGTTGCCAAATTGAATTATCTCTTATAGTTTCCGAGATATGGACTATCGATAATTTACACCTTAGGCTCTGCTTCTAACTTGGGCCCAAATTGTAAAATGGTCTTATCTATTGGCGATTTCGTTCCAATTCACATTCCAAGTAATATTCGGCATGCTAATTACATTGCCGGTTGCCAAATTGCATTATCTCTTATAGTTTCCGAGATATGGACTATCGATAATTTACATCTTAGGCTCTGCTTCTAACTTGGGCCCAAATTGTAAAATGGTCTTATCTATTGGCGATTTCGTTCCAATTCACATTCCAAGTAATATTCGGCATGCTAATTACATTGCCGGTTGCCAAATTGCATTATCTCTTATAGTTTCCGAGATATGGACTATCGATAATTTACACCTTAGGCTCTGCTTCTAACTTGGGCCCAAATTGTAAAATGGTCTTCTCTATTGGCGATTTCGTTCCAATTCACATTCCAAATAATATTCGGCATGCTAATTACATTGCCGGTTGCCAAATTGTATTATCTCTTATAGTTTCCGAGATATGGACTATCGATAATTTACACCTTAGGCTCTGCTTCTAACTTGGGCCCAAATTGTAAAATGGTCTTATCTATTGGCGATTTCGTCCCAATTCACATTCCTAGTGATATTCGGCATGCTAATTACATTGCCGGTTGCGAAATTGCATTATCTCTTATAGTTTCCGAGATATGGACTATCAATAATTTACACCTTAGGCTCTGCTTCAAACTTGGGCCCAAATTGTAAAATGGTCTTATCTATTGGCGATTTCGTTCCAATTCACATTCCAAGTAATATTCGGCATGCTAATTACATTGCCGGTTGCCAAATTGCATTATCTCTTATAGTTTCCGAGATATGGACTATCGATAATTTACACCTTAGGCTCTGCTTCTAACTTGGGCCCAAATTGTAAAATGGTCTTATCTATTGGCGATTTCGTTCCAATTCACATTCCAAGTAATATTCGGCATGCTAATTACATTGCCGGTTGCCAAATTGCATTATCTCTTATAGTTTCCGAGATATGGACTATCGATAATTTACACCTTAGGCTCTGCTTCTAACTTGGGCCCAAATTGTAAAATGGTCTTATCTATTGGCGATTTCGTTCCAATTCACATTCCAAGTAATATTCGGCATGCTAATTACATTGCCAGTTGCCAAATTGCATTATCTCTTATAGTTTCCGAGATATGGACTATCAATAATTTACACCTTAGGCTCTGCTTCTAACTTGGGCCCAAATTGTAAAATGGTCTTATCTATTGGCGATTTCGTTCCAATTCACATTCCAAGTAATATTCGGCATGCTAATTACATTGCCGGTTGCCAAATTGCATTATCTCTTATAGTTTCCGAGATATGGACTATCGATAATTTACACCTTAGGCTCTGCTTCTAACTTGGGCCCAAATTGTAAAATGGCCTTATCTATTGGCGATTTCGTTCCAATTCAAATTCCAAGTAATATTCGGCATGCTAATTACATTGCCGGTTGCCAAATTGCATTATCTCTTATAGTTTCCGAGATATGGACTATCGATAATTTACACCTTAGGCTCTGCTTCTAACTTGGGCCCAAATTGTAAAATGGTCTTACCTATTGGCGGTTTCGTTCCAATTCACACTCCAAATAATATTCGGCATGCTAATTACATTGCCGGTTGCGAAATTGCATTATCTCTTATAGTTTCCGAGATATGGACTATCAATAATTTACACCTTAGGCTCTGCTTCTAACTTGGGCCCAAATTGTAAAATGGTCTTATCTATTGGCGATTTCGTTCCAATTCACATTCCAAGTAATATTCGGCATGCTAATTACATTGCCGGTTGCCAAATTGCATTATCTCTTATAGTTTCCGAGATATGGACTATCGATAATTTACACCTTAGGCTCTGCTTCTAACTTGGGCCCAAATTGTAAAATGGTCTTATCTATTGGCGATTTCGTTCCAATTCCCATTCCAAGTAATATTCGGCATGCTATTTACATTGCCGGTTGCCAAATTGCATTATCTCTTATAGTTTCCGAGATATGAACTATCGATAATTTACACCTTAGGCTCTGCTTCTAACTTGGGCCCAAATTGTAAAATGGTCTTATCTATTGGCGATTTCGTCCCAATTCACATTACAAGTGTTATTCGGCATGCTAATTACATTGCCGATTGCGAAATTGCATTATCTCTTATAGTTTCCGAGATATGGACTATCAATAATTTACACCTTAGGCTCTGCTTCTAACTTGGGCCCAAATTGTAAAATGGTCTTATCTATTGGCGATTTCGTTCCAATTCACATTCTAAGTAATATTCGGCATGCTAATTACATTGCCGGTTGCCAAATTGCATTATCTCTTATAGTTTCCGAGATATGGACTATCGATAATTTACATCTTAGGCTCTGCTTCTAACTTGGGCCCAAATTGTAAAATCGTCTTATCTATTGGCGATTTCGTTCCAATTCACATTCCAAGTAATATTCGGCATGCTAATTACATTGCCGGTTGCCAAATTGCATTATCTCTTATAGTTTCCGAGCTATGGACTATCGATAATTTACACCTTAGGCTCTGCTTCTAACTTGGGCCCAAATTGTAAAATGGTCTTATCTATTGGCGATTTCGTTCCAATTCACATTCCAAGTAATATCCGGCATGCTAATTACATTGCCGGTTGCCAAATTGAATTATCTCTTATAGTTTCCGAGATATGGACTATCGATAATTTACACCTTAGGCTCTGCTTCTAACTTGGGCCCAAATTGTAAAATGGTCTTATCTATTGGCGATTTCGTTCCAATTCACATTCCAAGTAATATTCGGCATGCTAATTACATTGCCGGTTGCCAAATTGCATTATCTCTTATAGTTTCCGAGATATGGACTATCGATAATTTACATCTTAGGCTCTGCTTCTAACTTGGGCCCAAATTGTAAAATGGTCTTATCTATTGGCGATTTCGTTCCAATTCACATTCCAAGTAATATTCGGCATGCTAATTACATTGCCGGTTGCCAAATTGCATTATCTCTTATAGTTTCCGAGATATGGACTATCGATAATTTACACCTTAGGCTCTGCTTCTAACTTGGGCCCAAATTGTAAAATGGTCTTCTCTATTGGCGATTTCGTTCCAATTCACATTCCAAGTAATATTCGGCATGCTAATTACATTGCCGGTTGCCAAATTGCATTATCTCTTATAGTTTCCGAGATATGGACTATCGATAATTTACACCTTAGGCTCTGCTTCTAACTTGGGCCCAAATTGTAAAATGGTCTTATCTATTGGCGATTTCGTCCCAATTCACATTCCAAGCGATATTCGGCATGCTAATTACATTGCCGGTTGCGAAATTGCATTATCTCTTATAGTTTCCGAGATATGGACTATCAATAATTTACACCTTAGGCTCTGCTTCAAACTTGGGCCCAAATTGTAAAATGGTCTTATCTATTGGCGATTTCGTTCCAATTCACATTCCAAGTAATATTCGGCATGCTAATTACATTGCCGGTTGCCAAATTGCATTATCTCTTATAGTTTCCGAGATATGGACTATCGATAATTTACACCTTAGGCTCTGCTTCTAACTTGGGCCCAAATTGTAAAATGGTCTTATCTATTGGCGATTTCGTTCCAATTCACATTCCAAGTAATATTCGGCATGCTAATTACATTGCCGGTTGCCAAATTGCATTATCTCTTATAGTTTCCGAGATATGGACTATCGATATTTTACACCTTAGCCTCTGCTTCTAACTTGGGCCCAAATTGTAAAATGGTCTTATCTATTGGCGTTTTCGTTCCAATTCATATTCCAAGTAATATTCGGCATGCTAATTACATTGCCGGTTGCCAAATTGCATTATCTCTTATAGTTTCCGAGATATAGACTATCGATAATTTACACCTTAGGCTCTGTTTCTAACTTGGGCCCAAATTGTAAAATGGTCTTCTCTATTGGCGATTTCGTTCCAATTCACATTGCAAGTAATATTCGGCATGCTAATTACATTGCCGGTTGCCAAATTGCATTATCTCTTATAGTTTCCGAGATATGGACTATCGATAATTTACACCTTAGGCTCTGCTTCTAACTTGGGCCCAAATTGTAAAATGGTCTTATCTATTGGCGATTTCGTCCCAATTCACATTACAAGTGATATTCGGCATGCTAATTACATTGCCGATTGCGAAATTGCATTATCTCTTATAGTTTCCGAGATATGGACTATCAATAATTTACACCTTAGGCTCTGCTTCTAACTTGGGCCCAAATTGCAAAAATGGTCTTGTCTATTGGCGATTTCGTTCCAATTCACATTCCAAGTAATATTCGGCATGCTAATTACATTGCCGGTTGCCAAATTGCATTATCTCTTATAGTTTCCGGGATATGGACTATCGATAATTTACACCTTAGGCTCTGCTTCTAACTTGGGCCCAAATTGTAAAATGGTCTTATCTATTGGCGATTTCGTTCCAATTCACATTCCAAGTAATACTCGGCATGCTAATTACATTGCCGGTTGCCAAATTGCATTATCTCTTATAGTTTCCGAGATATGGACTATCGATAATTTACACCTTAGGCTCTGCTTCTAACTTGGGCCCAAATTGTAAAATGGTCTTATCTATTGGCGATTACGTTCCAATTCACATTCCAAGTAATATTCGGCATGCTAATTACATTGCCGGTTGCCAAATTGCATTATCTCTTATAGTTTCCGAGATATGGACTATCGATATTTTACACCTTAGCCTCTGCTTCTAACTTGGGCCCAAATTGTAAAATGGTCTTATCTATTGGCGTTTTCGTTCCAATTCACATTCCAAGTAATATTCGGCATGCTAATTACATTGCCGGTTGCCAAATTGCATTATCTCTTATAGTTTCCGAGATATGGACTATCGATATTTTACACCTTAGCCTCTGCTTCTAACTTGGGCCCAAATTGTAAAATGGTCTTATCTATTGGCGTTTTCGTTCCAATTCACATTCCAAGTAATATTCGGCATGCTAATTACATTGCCGGTTGCCAAATTGCATTATCTCTTATAGTTTCCGAGATATGGACTATCGATAATTTACACCTTAGGCTCTGCTTCTAACTTGGGCCCAAATTGTAAAATGGTCTTCTCTATTGGCGATTTTGTTCCAATTCACATTCCAAGTAATATTCGGCATGCTAATTACATTGCCGGTTGCCAAATTGCATTATCTCTTATAGTTTCCGAGATATGGACTATCGATAATTTACACCTTAGGCTCTGCTTCTAACTTGGGCCCAAATTGTAAAATGGTCTTATCTATTGGCGATTACGTTCCAATTCACATTCCAAGTAATATTCGGCATGCTAATTACATTGCCGGTTGCCAAATTGCATTATCTCTTATAGTTTCCGAGATATGGACTATCGATATTTTACACCTTAGCCTCTGCTTCTAACTTGGGCCCAAATTGTAAAATGGTCTTATCTATTGGCGTTTTCGTTCCAATTCACATTCCAAGTAATATTCGGCATGCTAATTACATTGCCGGTTGCCAAATTGCATTATCTCTTATAGTTTCCGAGATATAGACTATCGATAATTTACACCTTAGGCTCTGCTTCTAACTTGGGCCCAAATTGTAAAATGGTCTTCTCTATTGGCGATTTCGTTCCAATTCACATTGCAAGTAATATTCGGCATGCTAATTACATTGCCGGTTGCCAAATTGCATTATCTCTTATAGTTTCCGAGATATGGACTATCGATAATTTACACCTTAGGCTCTGCTTCTAACTTGGGCCCAAATTGTAAAATGGTCTTATCTATTGGCGTTTTCGTTCCAATTCACATTCCAAGTAATATTCGGCATGCTAATTACATTGCCGGTTGCCAAATTGCATTATCTCTTATAGTTTCCGAGATATAGAGTATCGATAATTTACACCTTAGGCTCTGCTTCTAACTTGGGCCCAAATTGTAAAATGGTCTTCTCTATTGGCGATTTCGTTCCAATTCACATTGCAAGTAATATTCGGCATGCTAATTACATTGCCGGTTGCCAAATTGCATTATCTCTTATAGTTTCCGAGATATGGACTATCGATAATTTACACCTTAGGCTCTGCTTCTAACTTGGGCCCAAATTGTAAAATGGTCTTCTCTATTGGCGATTTCGTTCCAATTCACATTCCAAGTAATATTCGGCATGCTAATTACATTGCCGGTTGCCAAATTGCATTATCTCTTATAGTTTCCGAGATATGGACTATCGATAATTTACACCTTAGGCTCTGCTTCTAACTTGGGCCCAAATTGTAAAATGGTCTTCTCTATTGGCGATTTTGTTCCAATTCACATTCCAAGTAATATTCGGCATGCTAATTACATTGCCGGTTGCCAAATTGGATTATCTCTTATAGTTTCCGAGATATGGACTATCGATAATTTACACCTTAGGCTCTGCTTCTAACTTGGGCCCAAATTGTAAAATGGTCTTATCTATTGGCGATTTCGTCCCAATTCACATTACAAGTGATATTCGGCATGCTAATTACATTGCCGATTGCGAAATTGCATTATCTCTTATAGTTTCCGAGATATGGACTATCAATAATTTACACCTTAGGCTCTGCTTCTAACTTGGGCCCAAATTGTAAATTGGTCTTATCTATTGGCGATTTCGTTCCAATTCACATTCCAAGTAATATTCGGCATGCTAATTACATTGCCGGTTGCCAAATTGCATTATCTCTTATAGTTTCCGGGATATGGACTATCGATAATTTACACCTTAGGCTCTGCTTCTAACTTGGGCCCAAATTGTAAAATGGTCTTATCTATTGGCGATTTCGTTCCAATTCACATTCCAAGTAATACTCGGCATGCTAATTACATTGCCGGTTGCCAAATTGCATTATCTCTTATAGTTTCCGAGATATGGACTATCGATAATTTACACCTTAGGCTCTGCCTCTAACTTGGGCCCAAATTGTAAAATGGTCTTATCTATTGGCGATTTCGTTCCAATTCACATTCCAAGTAATATTCGGCATGCTAATTACATTGCCGTTTGCCAAATTGCATTATCTCTTATAGTTTCCGAGATATGGACTATCGATAATTTACACCTTAGGCTCTGCTTCTAACTTGGGCCCAAATTGTAAAATGGTCTTATCTATTGGCGATTTCGTTCCAATTCACATTCCAAGTAATATTCGGCATGCTAATTACATTGCCGGTTGCCAAATTGCATTATCTCTTATAGTTTCCGAGATATGGACTATCGATAATTTACACCTTAGGCTCTGCTTCTAACTTGGGCCCAAATTGTAAAATGGTCTTATCTATTGGCGATTACGTTCCAATTCACATTCCAAGTAATATTCGGCATGCTAATTACATTGCCGGTTGCCAAATTGCATTATCTCTTATAGTTTCCGAGATATGGACTATCGATATTTTACACCTTAGCCTCTGCTTCTAACTTGGGCCCAAATTGTAAAATGGTCTTATCTATTGGCGTTTTCGTTCCAATTCACATTCCAAGTAATATTCGGCATGCTAATTACATTGCCGGTTGCCAAATTGCATTATCTCTTATAGTTTCCGAGATATAGACTATCGATAATTTACACCTTAGGCTCTGCTTCTAACTTGGGCCCAAATTGTAAAATGGTCTTCTCTATTGGCGATTTCGTTCCAATTCACATTGCAAGTAATATTCGGCATGCTAATTACATTGCCGGTTGCCAAATTGCATTATCTCTTATAGTTTCCGAGATATGGACTATCGATAATTTACACCTTAGGCTCTGCTTCTAACTTGGGCCCAAATTGTAAAATGGTCTTATCTATTGGCGTTTTCGTTCCAATTCACATTCCAAGTAATATTCGGCATGCTAATTACATTGCCGGTTGCCAAATTGCATTATCTCTTATAGTTTCCGAGATATAGAGTATCGATAATTTACACCTTAGGCTCTGCTTCTAACTTGGGCCCAAATTGTAAAATGGTCTTCTCTATTGGCGATTTCGTTCCAATTCACATTGCAAGTAATATTCGGCATGCTAATTACATTGCCGGTTGCCAAATTGCATTATCTCTTATAGTTTCCGAGATATGGACTATCGATAATTTACACCTTAGGCTCTGCTTCTAACTTGGGCCCAAATTGTAAAATGGTCTTCTCTATTGGCGATTTCGTTCCAATTCACATTCCAAGTAATATTCGGCATGCTAATTACATTGCCGGTTGCCAAATTGCATTATCTCTTATAGTTTCCGAGATATGGACTATCGATAATTTACACCTTAGGCTCTGCTTCTAACTTGGGCCCAAATTGTAAAATGGTCTTCTCTATTGGCGATTTTGTTCCAATTCACATTCCAAGTAATATTCGGCATGCTAATTACATTGCCGGTTGCCAAATTGGATTATCTCTTATAGTTTCCGAGATATGGACTATCGATAATTTACACCTTAGGCTCTGCTTCTAACTTGGGCCCAAATTGTAAAATGGTCTTATCTATTGGCGATTTCGTTCCAATTCACATTACAAGTGATATTCGGCATGCTAATTACATTGCCGATTGCGAAATTGCATTATCTCTTATAGTTTCCGAGATATGGACTATCAATAATTTACACCTTAGGCTCTGCTTCTAACTTGGGCCCAAATTGTAAATTGGTCTTATCTATTGGCGATTTCGTTCCAATTCACATTCCAAGTAATATTCGGCATGCTAATTACATTGCCGGTTGCCAAATTGCATTATCTCTTATAGTTTCCGGGATATGGACTATCGATAATTTACACCTTAGGCTCTGCTTCTAACTTGGGCCCAAATTGTAAAATGGTCTTATCTATTGGCGATTTCGTTCCAATTCACATTCCAAGTAATACTCGGCATGCTAATTACATTGCCGGTTGCCAAATTGCATTATCTCTTATAGTTTCCGAGATATGGACTATCGATAATTTACACCTTAGGCTCTGCCTCTAACTTGGGCCCAAATTGTAAAATGGTCTTATCTATTGGCGATTTCGTTCCAAGTCACATTCCAAGTAATATTCGGCATGCTAATTACATTGCCGTTTGCCAAATTGCATTATCTCTTATAGTTTCCGAGATATGGACTATCGATAATTTACACCTTAGGCTCTGCTTCTAACTTGGGCCCAAATTGTAAAATGGTCTTATCTATTGGCGATTTCGTTCCAATTCACATTCCAAGTAATATTCGGCATGCTAATTACATTGCCGGTTGCCAAATTGCATTATCTCTTATAGTTTCCGAGATATGGACTATCGATATTTTACACCTTAGCCTCGGCTTCTAACTTGGGCCCAAATTGTAAAATGGTCTTATCTATTGGCGTTTTCGTTCCAATTCACATTCCAAGTAATATTCGGCATGCTAATTACATTGCCGGTTGCTAAATTGCATTATCTCTTATAGTTTCCGAGATATAGACTATCGATAATTTACACCTTAGGCTCTGTTTCTAACTTGGGCCCAAATTGTAAAATGGTCTTCTCTATTGGCGATTTCGTTCCAATTCACATTGCAAGTAATATTCGGCATGCTAATTACATTGCCGGTTGCCAAATTGCATTATCTCTTATAGTTTCCGAGATATGGACTATCGATAATTTACACCTTAGGCTCTGCTTCTAACTTGGGCCCAAATTGTAAAATGGTCTTATCTATTGGCGATTTCGTCCCAATTCACATTACAAGTGATATTCGGCATGCTAATTACATTGCCGATTGCG
This sequence comes from Rhynchophorus ferrugineus, assembly GCF_030347505.1. Lineage (NCBI taxonomy): Eukaryota > Metazoa > Arthropoda > Insecta > Coleoptera > Curculionidae > Rhynchophorus > Rhynchophorus ferrugineus. The sequence goes on along the minus strand of NW_027472644.1, from coordinate 556,168 downwards.
AAATTGCATTATCTCTTATAGTTTCCGAGATATGGACTATCAATAATTTACACCTTAGGCTCTGCTTCTAACTTGGGCCCAAATTGTAAAATGGTCTTATCTATTGGCGATTTCGTTCCAATTCACATTCCAAGTAATATTCGGCATGCTAATTACATTGCCGGTTGCCAAATTGCATTATCTCTTATAGTTTCCGGGATATGGACTATCGATAATTTACACCTTAGGCTCTGCTTCTAACTTGGGCCCAAATTGTAAAATGGTCTTATCTATTGGCGATTTCGTTCCAATTCACATTCCAAGTAATACTCGGCATGCTAATTACATTGCCGGTTGCCAAATTGCATTATCTCTTATAGTTTCCGAGATATGGACTATCGATAATTTACACCTTAGGCTCTGCTTCTAACTTGGGCCCAAATTGTAAAATGGTCTTATCTATTGGCGATTTCGTTCCAATTCACATTCCAAGTAATATTCGGCATGCTAATTACATTGCCGGTTGCCAAATTGCATTATCTCTTATAGTTTCCGAGATATGGACTATCGATAATTTACACCTTAGGCTCTGCTTCTAACTTGGGCCCAAATTGTAAAATGGTCTTATCTATTGGCGATTTCGTTCCAATTCACATTCCAAGTAATACTCGGCATGCTAATTACATTGCCGGTTGCCAAATTGCATTATCTCTTATAGTTTCCGAGATATGGACTATCGATAATTTACACCTTAGGCTCTGCTTCTAACTTGGGCCCAAATTGTAAAATGGCCTTATCTATTGGCGATTTCGTTCCAATTCACATTCCAAGTAATATTCGGCATGCTAATTACATTGCCGGTTGCCAAATTGCATTATCTCTTATAGTTTCCGAGATATGGACTATCGATAATTTACACCTTAGGCTCTGCTTCTAACTTGGGCCCAAATTGTAAAATGGTCTTACCTATTGGCGATTTCGTTCCAATTCACACTCCAAGTAATATTCGGCATGCTAATTACATTGCCGGTTGCGAAATTGCATTATCTCTTATAGTTTCCGAGATATGGACTATCAATAATTTACACCTTAGGCTCTGCTTCTAACTTGGGCCCAAATTGTAAAATGGTCTTATCTATTGGCGATATCGTTCCAATTCACATTCCAAGTAATATTCGGCATGCTAATTACATTGCCGGTTGCCAAATTGCATTATCTTTTATAGTTTCCGAGATATGGACTATCGATAATTTACACCTTAGGCTCTGCTTCTAACTTGGGCCCAAATTGTAAAATGGTCTTATCTATTGGCGATTTCGTTCCAATTCACATTCCAAGTAATATTCGGCATGCTAATTACATTGCCGGTTGCCAAATTGCATTATCTCTTATAGTTTCCGAGATATGGACTATCGATAATTTACACCTTAGGCTCTGCTTCTAACTTGGGCCCAAATTGTAAAATGGTCTTATCTATTGGCGATTTCGTCCCAATTCACATTCCAAGTAATATTCGGCATGCTAATTACATTGCCGGTTGCCAAATTGCATTATCTCTTATAGTTTCCGAGATATGGACTATCGATAATTTACACCTTAGGCTCTGCTTCTAACTTGGGCCCAAATTGTAAAATGGTCTTACCTATTGGCGATTTCGTTCCAATTCACACTCCAAGTAATATTCGGCATGCTAATTACATTGCCGGTTGCGAAATTGCATTATCTCTTATAGTTTCCGAGATATGGACTATCAATAATTTACACCTTAGGCTCTGCTTCTAACTTGGGCCCAAATTGTAAAATGGTCTTATCTATTGGCGATATCGTTCCAATTCACATTCCAAGTAATATTCGGCATGCTAATTACATTGCCGGTTGCCAAATTGCATTATCTCTTATAGTTTCCGAGATATGGACTATCGATAATTTACACCTTAGGCTCTGCTTCTAACTTGGGCCCAAATTGTAAAATGGTCTTATCTATTGGCGATTTCGTTCCAATTCACATTCCAAGTAATATTCGGCATGCTAATTACATTGCCGGTTGCCAAATTGCATTATCTCTTATAGTTTCCGAGATATGGACTATCGATAATTTACACCTTAGGCTCTGCTTCTAACTTGGGCCCAAATTGTAAAATGGTCTTATCTATTGGCGATTTCGTCCCAATTCACATTACAAGTGATATTCGGCATGCTAATTACATTGCCGATTGCGAAATTGCATTATCTCTTATAGTTTCCGAGATATGGACTATCAATAATTTACACCTTAGGCTCTGCTTCTAACTTGGGCCCAAATTGTAAAATGGTCTTATCTATTGGCGATTTCGTTCCAATTCACATTCCAAGTAATATTCGGCATGCTAATTACATTGCCGGTTGCCAAATTGCATTATCTCTTATAGTTTCCGGGATATGGACTATCGATAATTTACACCTTAGGCTCTGCTTCTAACTTGGGCCCAAATTGTAAAATGGTCTTATCTATTGGCGATTTCGTTCCAATTCACATTCCAAGTAATATTCGGCATGCTAATTACATTGCCGGTTGCCAAATTGCATTATCTCTTATAGTTTCCGAGATATGGACTATCGATATTTTACACCTTAGCCTCTGCTTCTAACTTGGGCCCAAATTGTAAAATGGTCTTATCTATTGGCGTTTTCGTTCCAATTCACATTCCAAGTAATATTCGGCATGCTAATTACATTGCCGGTTGCCAAATTGCATTATCTCTTATAGTTTCCGGGATATGGACTATCGATAATTTACACCTTAGGCTCTGCTTCTGACTTGGGCCCAAATTGTAAAATTGTCTTATCTATTGGCGATTTCGTTCCAATTCACATTCCAAGTAATACTCGGCATGCTAATTACATTGCCGGTTGCCAAATTGCATTATCTCTTATAGTTTCCGAGATATGGACTATCGATAATTTACACCTTAGGCTCTGCTTCTAACTTGGGCCCAAATTGTAAAATGGTCTTCTCTATTGGCGATTTCGTTCCAATTCACATTGCAAGTAATATTCGGCATGCTAATTACATTGCCGGTTGCCAAATTGCATTATCTCTTATAGTTTCCGAGATATGGACTATCGATAATTTACACCTTAGGCTCTGCTTCTAACTTGGGCCCAAATTGTAAAATGGTCTTATCTATTGACGATTTCGTTCCAATTCACATTCCAAGTAATATTCGGCATGCTAATTACATTGCCGGTTGCCAAATTGCATTATCTCTTATAGTTTCCGAGATATGGACTATCGATAATTTACACCTTAGGCTCTGCTTCTAACTTGGGCCCAAATTGTAAAATGGTCTTATCTATTGGCGATTTCGTTCCAATTCACATTCCAAGTAATATTCGGCATGCTAATTACATTGCCGGTTGCCAAATTGCATTATCTCTTATAGTTTCCGAGATATGGACTATCGATAATTTACACCTTAGGCTCTGCTTCTAACTTGGGCCCAAATTGTAAAATGGTCTTATCTATTGGCGATTTCGTCCCAGTTCACATTACAAGTGATATACGGCATGCTAATTACATTGCCGATTGCGAAATTGCATTATCTCTTATAGTTTCCGAGATATGGACTATCAATAATTTACACCTTAGGCTCTGCTTCTAACTTGGGCCCAAATTGCAAAAATGGTCTTGTCTATTGGCGATTTCGTTCCAATTCACATTCCAAGTAATATTCGGCATGCTAATTACATTGCCGGTTGCCAAATTGCATTATCTCTTATAGTTTCCGAGATATAGACTATCGATAATTTACACCTTAGGCTCTGCTTCTAACTTGGGCCCAAATTGTAAAATGGGCTTCTCTATTGGCGATTTCGTTCCAATTCACATTGCAAGTAATATTCGGCATGCTAATTACATTGCCGGTTGCCAAATTGCATTATCTCTTATAGTTTCCGAGATATGGACTATCGATAATTTACACCTTAGGCTCTGCTTCTAACTTGGGCCCAAATTGTAAAATGGTCTTATCTATTGGCGATTTCGTTCCAATTCACATTCCAAGTAATATTCGGCATGCTAATTACATTGCCGGTTGCCAAATTGCATTATCTCTTATAGTTTCCGAGATATGGACTATCGATAATTTACACCTTAGGCTCTGCTTCTAACTTGGGCCCAAATTGTAAAATGGTCTTATCTATTGGCGATTTCGTCCCAATTCACATTACAAGTGATATTCGGCATGCTAATTACATTGCCGATTGCGAAATTGCATTATCTCTTATAGTTTCCGAGATATGGACTATCGATATTTTACACCTTAGCCTCTGCTTCTAACTTGGGCCCAAATTGTAAAATGGTCTTATCTATTGGCGTTTTCGTTCCAATTCACATTCCAAGTAATATTCGGCATGCTAATTACATTGCCGGTTGCCAAATTGCATTATCTCTTATAGTTTCCGAGATATAGACTATCGATAATTTACACCTTAGGCTCTGCCTCTAACTTGGGCCCAAATTGTAAAATGGTCTTCTCTATTGGCGATTTCGTTCCAATTCACATTGCAAGTAATATTCGGCATGCTAATTACATTGCCGGTTGCCAAATTGCATTATCTCTTATAGTTTCCGAGATATGGACTATCGATAATTTACACCTTAGGCTCTGCTTCTAACTTGGGCCCAAATTGTAAAATGGTCTTCTCTATTGGCGATTTCGTTCCAATTCACATTCCAAGTAATATTCGGCATGCTAATTACATTGCCGATTGATGGACGAAATTGCCTTATCTCTTATAGTTTCCGAGATATGGACTATCAATAATTTACACCTTAGGCTCTGCTTCTAACTTGGGCCCAAATTGTAAATTGGTCTTATCTATTGGCGATTTCGTTCCAATTCACATTCCAAGTAATATTCGGCATGCTAATTACATTGCCGGTTGCCAAATTGCATTATCTCTTATAGTTTCCGGGATATGGACTATCGATAATTTACACCTTAGGCTCTGCTTCTAACTTGGGCCCAAATTGTAAAATGGTCTTATCTATTGGCGATTTCGTTCCAATTCACATTCCAAGTAATACTCGGCATGCTAATTACATTGCCGGTTGCCAAATTGCATTATCTCTTATAGTTTCCGAGATATGGACTATCGATAATTTACACCTTAGGCTCTGCCTCTAACTTGGGCCCAAATTGTAAAATGGTCTTATCTATTGGCGATTTCGTTCCAATTCACATTCCAAGTAATATTCGGCATGCTAATTACATTGCCGTTTGCCAAATTGCATTATCTCTTATAGTTTCCGAGATATGGACTATCGATAATTTACACCTTAGGCTCTGCTTCTAACTTGGGCCCAAATTGTAAAATGGTCTTATCTATTGGCGATTTCGTTCCAATTCACATTCCAAGTAATATTCGGCATGCTAATTACATTGCCGGTTGCCAAATTGCATTATCTCTTATAGTTTCCGAGATATGGACTATCGATATTTTACACCTTAGCCTCTGCTTCTAACTTGGGCCCAAATTGTAAAATGGTCTTATCTATTGGCGTTTTCGTTCCAATTCATATTCCAAGTAATATTCGGCATGCTAATTACATTGCCGGTTGCCAAATTGCATTATCTCTTATAGTTTCCGAGATATAGACTATCGATAATTTACACCTTAGGCTCTGTTTCTAACTTGGGCCCAAATTGTAAAATGGTCTTCTCTATTGGCGATTTCGTTCCAATTCACATTGCAAGTAATATTCGGCATGCTAATTACATTGCCGGTTGCCAAATTGCATTATCTCTTATAGTTTCCGAGATATGGACTATCGATAATTTACACCTTAGGCTCTGCTTCTAACTTGGGCCCAAATTGTAAAATGGTCTTATCTATTGGCGATTTCGTCCCAATTCACATTACAAGTGATATTCGGCATGCTAATTACATTGCCGATTGCGAAATTGCATTATCTCTTATAGTTTCCGAGATATGGACTATCAATAATTTACACCTTAGGCTCTGCTTCTAACTTGGGCCCAAATTGCAAAAATGGTCTTGTCTATTGGCGATTTCGTTCCAATTCACATTCCAAGTAATATTCGGCATGCTAATTACATTGCCGGTTGCCAAATTGCATTATCTCTTATAGTTTCCGGGATATGGACTATCGATAATTTACACCTTAGGCTCTGCTTCTAACTTGGGCCCGAATTGTAAAATGGTCTTATCTATTGGCAATTTCGTTCCAATTCACATTCCAAGTAATACTCGGCATGCTAATTACATTGCCGGTTGCCAAATTGCATTATCTCTTATAGTTTCCGAGATATGGACTATCGATAATTTACACCTTAGGCTCTGCATCTAACTTGGGCCCAAATTGTAAAATGGTCTTATCTATTGGCGATTTCGTTCCAATTCACATTCCAAGTAATATTCGGCATGCTAATTACATTGCCGGTTGCCAAATTGCATTATCTCTTATAGTTTCCGAGATATGGACTATCGATAATTTACACCTTAGGCTCTGCTTCTAACTTGGGCCCAAATTGTAAAATGGTCTTATCTATTGGCGATTACGTTCCAATTCACATTCCAAGTAATATTCGGCATGCTAATTACATTGCCGGTTGCCAAATTGCATTATCTCTTATAGTTTCCGAGATATGGACTATCGATATTTTACACCTTAGCCTCTGCTTCTAACTTGGGCCCAAATTGTAAAATGGTCTTATCTATTGGCGTTTTCGTTCCAATTCACATTCCAAGTAATATTCGGCATGCTAATTACATTGCCGGTTGCCAAATTGCATTATCTCTTATAGTTTCCGAGATATAGACTATCGATAATTTACTCCTTAGGCTCTGCTTCTAACTTGGGCCCAAATTGTAAAATGGTCTTCTCTATTGGCGATTTCGTTCCAATTCACATTGCAAGTAATATTCGGCATGCTAATTACATTGCCGGTTGCCAAATTGCATTATCTCTTATAGTTTCCGAGATATGGACTATCGATAATTTACACCTTAGGCTCTGCTTCTAACTTGGGCCCAAATTGTAAAATGGTCTTATCTATTGGCGTTTTCGCTCCAATTCACATTCCAAGTAATATTCGGCATGCTAATTACATTGCCGGTTGCCAAATTGCATTATCTCTTATAGTTTCCGAGATATAGAGTATCGATAATTTACACCTTAGGCTCTGCTTCTAACTTGGGCCCAAATTGTAAAATGGTCTTCTCTATTGGCGATTTCGTTCCAATTCACATTGCAAGTAATATTCGGCATGCTAATTACATTGCCGGTTGCCAAATTGCATTATCTCTTATAGTTTCCGAGATATGGACTATCGATAATTTACACCTTATGCTCTGCTTCTAACTTGGGCCCAAATTGTAAAATGGTCTTCTCTATTGGCGATTTCGTTCCAATTCACATTCCAAGTAATATTCGGCATGCTAATTACATTGCCGGTTGCCAAATTGCATTATCTCTTATAGTTTCCGAGATATGGACTATCGATAATTTACACCTTAGGCTCTGCTTCTAACTTGGGCCCAAATTGTAAAATGGTCTTCTCTATTGGCGATTTTGTTCCAATTCACATTCCAAGTAATATTCGGCATGCTAATTACATTGCCGGTTGCCAAATTGCATTATCTCTTATAGTTTCCGAGATATGGACTATCGATAATTTACACCTTAGGCTCTGCTTCTAACTTGGGCCCAAATTGTAAAATGGTCTTATCTATTGGCGATTTCGTCCCAATTCACATTACAAGTGATATTCGGCATGCTAATTACATTGCCGATTGCGAAATTGCATTATCTCTTATAGTTTCCGAGATATGGACTATCAATAATTTACACCTTAGGCTCTGCTTCTAACTTGGGCCCAAATTGTAAATTGGTCTTATCTATTGGCAATTTCGTTCCAATTCACATTCCAAGTAATATTCGGCATGCTAATTACATTGCCGATTGCCAAATTGCATTATCTCTTATAGTTTCCGGGATATGGACTATCGATAATTTACACCTTAGGCTCTGCTTCTAACTTGGGCCCAAATTGTAAAATGGTCTTATCTATTGGCGATTTCGTTCCAATTCACATTCCAAGTAATACTCGGCATGCTAATTACATTGCCGGTTGCCAAATTGCATTATCTCTTATAGTTTCCGAGATATGGACTATCGATAATTTACACCTTAGGCTCTGCCTCTAACTTGGGCCCAAATTGTAAAATGGTCTTATCTATTGGCGATTTCGTTCCAATTCACATTCCAAGTAATATTCGGCATGCTAATTACATTGCCGTTTGCCAAATTGCATTATCTCTTATAGTTTCCGAGATATGGACTATCGATAATTTACACCTTAGGCTCTGCTTCTAACTTGGGCCCAAATTGTAAAATGGTCTTATCTATTGGCGATTTCGTTCCAATTCACATTCCAAGTAATATTCGGCATGCTAATTACATTGCCGGTTGCCAAATTGCATTATCTCTTATAGTTTCCGAGATATGGACTATCGATATTTTCACCTTAGCCTCTGCTTCTAACTTGGGCCCAAATTGTAAAATGGTCTTATCTATTGGCGTTTTCGTTCCAATTCACATTCCAAGTAATATTCGGCATGCTAATTACATTGCCGGTTGCTAAATTGCATTATCTCTTATAGTTTCCGAGATATAGACTATCGATAATTTACACCTTAGGCTCTGTTTCTAACTTGGGCCCAAATTGTAAAATGTTCTTCTCTATTGGCGATTTCGTTCCAATTCACATTGCAAGTAATATTCGGCATGCTAATTACATTGCCGGTTGCCAAATTGCATTATCTCTTATAGTTTCCGAGATATGGACTATCGATAATTTACACCTTAGGCTCTGCTTCTAACTTGGGCCCAAATTGTAAAATGGTCTTATCTATTGGCGATTTCGTCCCAATTCACATTACAAGTGATATTCGGCATGCTAATTACATTGCCGATTGCGAAATTGCATTATCTCTTATAGTTTCCGAGATATGGACTATCAATAATTTACACCTTAGGCTCTGCTTCTAACTTGGGCCCAAATTGCAAAAATGGTCTTGTCTATTGGCGATTTCGTTCCAATTCACATTCCAAGTAATATTCGGCATGCTAATTACATTGCCGGTTGCCAAATTGCATTATCTCTTATAGTTTCCGGGATATGGACTATCGATAATTTACACCTTAGGCTCTGCTTCTAACTTGGGCCCAAATTGTAAAATGGTCTTATCTATTGGCGATTTCGTTCCAATTCACATTCCAAGTAATACTCGGCATGCTAATTACATTGCCGGTTGCCAAATTGCATTATCTCTTATAGTTTCCGAGATATGGACTATCGATAATTTACACCTTAGGCTCTGCATCTAACTTGGGCCCAAATTGTAAAATGGTCTTATCTATTGGCGATTTCGTTCCAATTCACATTCCAAGTAATATTCGGCATGCTAATTACATTGCCGGTTGCCAAATTGCATTATCTCTTATAGTTTCCGAGATATGGACTATCGATAATTTACACCTTAGGCTCTGCTTCTAACTTGGGCCCAAATTGTAAAATGGTCTTATCTATTGGCGATTTCGTTCCAATTCACATTCCAAGTAATATTCGGCATGCTAATTACATTGCCGGTTGCCAAATTGCATTATCTCTTATAGTTTCCGAGATATGGACTATCGATATTTTACACCTTAGCCTCTGCTTCTAACTTGGGCCCAAATTGTAAAATGGTCTTATCTATTGGCGTTTTCGTTCCAATTCACATTCCAAGTAATATTCGGCATGCTAATTACATTGCCGGTTGCTAAATTGCATTATCTCTTATAGTTTCCGAGATATAGACTATCGATAATTTACACCTTAGGCTCTGTTTCTAACTTGGGCCCAAATTGTAAAATGTTCTTCTCTATTGGCGATTTCGTTCCAATTCACATTGCAAGTAATATTCGGCATGCTAATTACATTGCCGGTTGCCAAATTGCATTATCTCTTATAGTTTCCGAGATATGGACTATCGATAATTTACACCTTAGGCTCTGCTTCTAACTTGGGCCCAAATTGTAAAATGGTCTTATCTATTGGCGATTTCGTCCCAATTCACATTACAAGTGATATTCGGCATGCTAATTACATTGCCGATTGCGAAATTGCATTATCTCTTATAGTTTCCGAGATATGGACTATCAATAATTTACACCTTAGGCTCTGCTTCTAACTTGGGCCCAAATTGCAAAAATGGTCTTGTCTATTGGCGATTTCGTTCCAATTCACATTCCAAGTAATATTCGGCATGCTAATTACATTGCCGGTTGCCAAATTGCATTATCTCTTATAGTTTCCGAGATATGGACTATCGATAATTTACACCTTAGGCTCTGCTTCTAACTTGGGCCCAAATTGTTAAATGGTCTTATCTATTGGCGATTTCGTCCCAATTCATATTACAAGTGATATTCGGCATGCTAATTACATTGCCGATTGCGAAATTGCATTATCTCTTATAGTTTCCGAGATATGGACTATCAATAATTTACACCTTAGGCTCTGCTTCTAACTTGGGCCCAAATTGCAAAAATGGTCTTGTCTATTGGCGATTTCGTTCCAATTCACATTCCAAGTAATATTCGGCATGCTAATTACATTGCCGGTTGCCAAATTGCATTATCTCTTATAGTTTCCGGGATATGGACTATCGATAATTTACACCTTAGGCTCTGCTTCTAACTTGGGCCCAAATTGTAAAATGGTCTTATCTATTGGCGATTTCGTTCCAATTCACATTCTAAGTAATACTCGGCATGCTAATTACATTGCCGGTTGCCAAATTGCATTATCTCTTATAGTTTCCGAGATATGGACTATCGATAATTTACACCTTAGGCTCTGCATCTAACTTGGGCCCAAATTGTAAAATGGTCTTATCTATTGGCGATTTCGTTCCAATTCACATTCCAAGTAATATTCGGCATGCTAATTACATTGCCGGTTGCCAAATTGCATTATCTCTTATAGTTTCCGAGATATGGACTATCGATAATTTACACCTTAGGCTCTGCTTCTAACTTGGGCCCAAATTGTAAAATGGTCTTATCTATTGGCGATTACGTTCCAATTCACATTCCAAGTAATATTCGGCATGCTAATTACATTGCCGGTTGCCAAATTGCATTATCTCTTATAGTTTCCGAGATATGGACTATCGATATTTTACACCTTAGCCTCTGCTTCTAACTTGGGCCCAAATTGTAAAATGGTCTTATCTATTGGCGTTTTCGTTCCAATTCACATTCCAAGTAATATTCGGCATGCTAATTACATTGCCGGTTGCCAAATTGCATTATCTCTTATAGTTTCCGAGATATAGACTATCGATAATTTACTCCTTAGGCTCTGCTTCTAACTTGGGCCCAAATTGTAAAATGGTCTTCTCTATTGGCGATTTCGTTCCAATTCACATTGCAAGTAATATTCGGCATGCTAATTACATTGCCGGTTGCCAAATTGCATTATCTCTTATAGTTTCCGAGATATGGACTATCGATAATTTACACCTTAGGCTCTGCTTCTAACTTGGGCCCAAATTGTAAAATGGTCTTATCTATTGGCGTTTTCGCTCCAATTCACATTCCAAGTAATATTCGGCATGCTAATTACATTGCCGGTTGCCAAATTGCATTATCTCTTATAGTTTCCGAGATATAGAGTATCGATAATTTACACCTTAGGCTCTGCTTCTAACTTGGGCCCAAATTGTAAAATGGTCTTCTCTATTGGCGATTTCGTTCCAATTCACATTGCAAGTAATATTCGGCATGCTAATTACATTGCCGGTTGCCAAATTGCATTATCTCTTATAGTTTCCGAGATATGGACTATCGATAATTTACACCTTAGGCTCTGCTTCTAACTTGGGCCCAAATTGTAAAATGGTCTTCTCTATTGGCGATTTCGTTCCAATTCACATTCCAAGTAATATTCGGCATGCTAATTACATTGCCGGTTGCCAAATTGCATTATCTCTTATAGTTTCCGAGATATGGACTATCGATAATTTACACCTTAGGCTCTGCTTCTAACTTGGGCCCAAATTGTAAAATGGTCTTCTCTATTGGCGATTTTGTTCCAATTCACATTCCAAGTAATATTCGGCATGCTAATTACATTGCCGGTTGCCAAATTGCATTATCTCTTATAGTTTCCGAGATATGGACTATCGATAATTTACACCTTAGGCTCTGCTTCTAACTTGGGCCCAAATTGTAAAATGGTCTTATCTATTGGCGATTTCGTCCCAATTCACATTACAAGTGATATTCGGCATGCTAATTACATTGCCGGTTGCCAAATTGCATTATCTCTTATAGTTTCCGAGATATGGACTATCGATAATTTACACCTTAGGCTCTGCTTCTAACTTGGGCCCAAATTGTAAAATGGTCTTCTCTATTGGCGATTTTGTTCCAATTCACATTCCAAGTAATATTCGGCATGCTAATTACATTGCCGGTTGCCAAATTGCATTATCTCTTATAGTTTCCGAGATATGGACTATCGATAATTTACACCTTAGGCTCTGCTTCTAACTTGGGCCCAAATTGTAAAATGGTCTTATCTATTGGCGATTTCGTCCCAATTCACATTACAAGTGATATTCGGCATGCTAATTACATTGCCGATTGCGAAATTGCATTATCTCTTATAGTTTCCGAGATATGGACTATCAATAATTTACACCTTAGGCTCTGCTTCTAACTTGGGCCCAAATTGTAAATTGGTCTTATCTATTGGCGATTTCGTCCCAATTCACATTACAAGTGATATTCGGCATGCTAATTACATTGCCGATTGCGAAATTGCATTATCTCTTATAGTTTCCGAGATATGGACTATCAATAATTTACACCTTAGGCTCTGCTTCTAACTTGGGCCCAAATTGTAAATTGGTCTTATCTATTGGCGATTTCGTTCCAATTCACATTCCAAGTAATATTCGGCATGCTAATTACATTGCCGATTGCCAAATTGCATTATCTCTTATAGTTTCCGGGATATGGACTATCGATAATTTACACCTTAGGCTCTGCTTCTAACTTGGGCCCAAATTGTAAAATGGTCTTATCTATTGGCGATTTCGTTCCAATTCACATTCCAAGTAATACTCGGCATGCTAATTACATTGCCGGTTGCCAAATTGCATTATCTCTTATAGTTTCCGAGATATGGACTATCGATAATTTACACCTTAGGCTCTGCCTCTAACTTGGGCCCAAATTGTAAAATGGTCTTATCTATTGGCGATTTCGTTCCAATTCACATTCCAAGTAATATTCGGCATGCTAATTACATTGCCGTTTGCCAAATTGCATTATCTCTTATAGTTTCCGAGATATGGACTATCGATAATTTACACCTTAGGCTCTGCTTCTAACTTGGGCCCAAATTGTAAAATGGTCTTATCTATTGGCGATTTCGTTCCAATTCACATTCCAAGTAATATTCGGCATGCTAATTACATTGCCGGTTGCCAAATTGCATTATCTCTTATAGTTTCCGAGATATGGACTATCGATATTTTCACCTTAGCCTCTGCTTCTAACTTGGGCCCAAATTGTAAAATGGTCTTATCTATTGGCGTTTTCGTTCCAATTCACCTTCCAAGTAATATTCGGCATGCTAATTACATTGCCGGTTGCTAAATTGCATTATCTCTTATAGTTTCCGAGATATAGACTATCGATAATTTACACCTTAGGCTCTGTTTTCTAACTTGGGCCCAAATTGTAAAATGTTCTTCTCTATTGGCGATTTCGTTCCAATTCACATTGCAAGTAATATTCGGCATGCTAATTACATTGCCGGTTGCCAAATTGCATTATCTCTTATAGTTTCCGAGATATGGACTATCGATAATTTACACCTTAGGCTCTGCTTCTAACTTGGGCGCAAATTGTAAAATGGTCTTATCTATTGGCGATTTCGTCCCAATTCACATTACAAGTGATCTTCGGCATGCTAATTACATTGCCGATTGCGAAATTGCATTATCTCTTATAGTTTCCGAGATATGGACTATCAATAATTTACACCTTAGGCTCTGCTTCTAACTTGGGCCCAAATTGCAAAAATGGTCTTGTCTATTGGCGATTTCGTTCCAATTCACATTCCAAGTAATATTCGGCATGCTAATTACATTGCCGGTTGCCAAATTGCATTATCTCTTATAGTTTCCGGGATATGGACTATCGATAATTTACACCTTAGGCTCTGCTTCTAACTTGGGCCCAAATTGTAAAATGGTCTTATCTATTGGCGATTTCGTTCCAATTCACATTCCAAGTAATACTCGGCATGCTAATTACATTGCCGGTTGCCAAATTGCATTATCTCTTATAGTTTCCGAGATATGGACTATCGATAATTTACACCTTAGGCTCTGCATCTAACTTGGGCCCAAATTGTAAAATGGTCTTATCTATTGGCGATTTCGTTCCAATTCACATTCCAAGTAATATTCGGCATGCTAATTACATTGCCGGTTGCCAAATTGCATTATCTCTTATAGTTTCCGAGATATGGACTATCGATAATTTACACCTTAGGCTCTGCTTCTAACTTGGGCCCAAATTGTAAAATGGTCTTATCTATTGGCGTTTTCGTTCCAATTCACATTCCAAGTAATATTCGACATGCTAATTACATTGCCGGTTGCCAAATTGCATTATCTCTTATAGTTTCCGAGATATAGACTATCGATAATTTACACCTTAGGCTCTGCTTCTAACTTGGGCCCAAATTGTAAAATGGTCTTCTCTATTGGCGATTTCGTTCCAATTCACATTGCAAGTAATATTCGGCATGCTAATTACATTGCCGGTTGCCAAATTGCATTATCTCTTATAGTTTCCGAGATATCTACTATCGATAATTTACACCTTAGGCTCTGCTTCTAACTTGGGCCCAAATTGTAAAATGGTCTTATCTATTGGCGATTTCGTTCCAATTCACATTCCAAGTAATATTCGGCATGCTAATTACATTGCCGGTTGCCAAATTGCATTATCTCTTATAGTTTCCGAGATATGGACTATCGATAATTTACACCTTAGGCTCTGCTTCTAACTTGGGCCCAAATTGTAAAATGGTCTTCTCTATTGGCGATTTCGTTCCAATTCACATTCCAAGTAATATTCGGCATGCTAATTACATTGCCGGTTGCCAAATTGCATTATCTCTTATAGTTTCCAAGATATGGACTATCGATAATTTACACCTTAGGCTCTGCTTCTAACTTGGGCCCAAATTGTAAAATGGTCTTCTCTATTGGCGATTTCGTTCCAATTCACATTCCAAGTAATATTCGGCATGCTAATTACATTGCCGGTTGCCAAATTGCATTATCTCATATAGTTTCCGAGATATGGACTATCGATAATTTACACCTTAGGCTCTGCTTCTAACTTGGGCCCAAATTGTAAAATGGTCTTATCTATTGGCGATTTCGTTCCAATTCACATACCAAGTAATATTCGGCATGCTAATTACATTGCCGGTTGCCAAATTGCATTATCTCTTATAGTTTCCGAGATATGGACTATCGATAATTTACACTTTAGGCTCGGCTTCTAACTTGGGCCCAAATTGTAAAATGGTCTTATCTATTGGCGATTTCGTTCCAATTCACATTCCAAGTAATATTCGGCATGCTAATTACATTGCCGGTTGCCAAATTGCATTATCTCTTATAGTTTCCGAGATATGGACTATCGATAATTTACACCTTAGGCTCTACTTCTAACTTGGGCCCAAATTGTAAAATGGTCTTATCTATTGGCGATTTCGTTCCAATTCACATTCCAAGTAATATTCGGCATGCTAATTACATTGCCGGTTGCCAAATTGCATTAACCCTTATAGTTTCCGAGATATGGACTATCGATAATTTACACCTTAGGCTCTGCTTCTAACTTGGGCCCAAATTGTAAAATGGTCTTATCTATTGGCGATTTCGTTCCAATTCACATTCCAAGTAATATTCGGCATGCTAATTACATTGCCGGTTGCCAAATTGCATTATCTCTTATAGTTTCCGAGATATGGACTATCGATAATTTACACCATAGGCTCTGCTTATAACTTGGGCCCAAATTGTAAAATGGTCTTATCTATTGGCGATTTCGTTCCAATTCACATTCCAAGTAATATACGGCATGCTAATTACATTGCCGGTTGCCAAATTGCATTATCTCTTATAGTTTCCGAGATATGGACTATCGATAATTTACACCTTAGGCTCTGCTTCTAACTTGGGCCCAAAGTGTAAAATGGTCTTATCTATTGGCGATTTCGTTCCAATTCACATTCCAAGTAATACTCGGCATGCTAATTACATTGCCGGTTGCCAAATTGCATTATCTCTTATAGTTTCCGAGATATGGACTATCGATAATTTACACCTTAGGCTCTGCTTCTAACTTGGGCCCAAATTGTAAAATGGTCTTATCTATTGGCGATTTCGTCCCAATTCACATTCCAACTGATATTCGGCATGCTAATTACATTGCCGGTTGCGAAATTGCATTATCTCTTATAGTTTCCGAGATATGGACTATCAATAATTTACACCTTAGGCTCTGCTTCTAACTTGGGCCCAAATTGTAAAATGGTCTTATCTATTGGCGATTTCGTTCCAATTCACATTCCAAGTAATATTCGGCATGCTAATTACATTGCCGGTTGCCAAATTGCATTATCTCTTATAGTTTCCGAGATATGGACTATCGATAATTTACACCTTAGGCTCTGCTTCTAACTTGGGCCCAAATTGTAAAATGGTCTTATCTATTGGCGATATCGTTCCAATTCACATTCCAAGTAATATTCGGCATGCTAATTACATTGCCGTTTGCCAAATTGCATTATCTCTTATAGTTTCCGAGATATGGACTATCGATAATTTACACCTTAGGCTCTGCTTCTAACTTGGGCCCAAATTGTAAAATGGTCTTATCTATTGGCGATATCGTTCCAATTCACATTCCAAGTAATATTCGGCATGCTAATTACATTGCCGGTTGCCAAATTGCATTATCTCATATAGTTTCGGAGATATGGACTATCAATAATTTACACCTTAGGCTCTGCTTCTAACTTGGGCCCAAATTGTAAAATGGTCTTATCTATTGGCGATTTCGTTCCAATTCACATTCCAAGTAATATTCGGCATGCTAATTACATTGCCGGTTGCCAAATTGCATTATCTCTTATAGTTTCCGAGATATGGACTATCGATAATTTACACCTTAGGCTCTGCTTCTAACCTGGGCCCAAATTGTAAAATGGTCTTATCTATTGGCGATTTCGTCCCAATTCACATTACAAGTGATATTCGGCATGCTAATTACATTGCCGGTTGCCAAATTGCATTATCTCTTATAGTTTCCGAGATATGGACTATCGATAATTTACACCTTAGGCTCTGCTTCTAACTTGGGCCCAAATTGTAAAATGGTCTTATCTATTGGCGATTTCGTTCCAATTCACATTCCAAGTAATATTCGGCATGCTAATTACATTGCCGGTTGCCAAATTGCATTATCTCTTATAGTTTCCGAGATATGGACTATCGATAATTTACACCTTAGGCTCTGCTTCTAACTTGGGCCCAAATTGTAAAATGGTCTTATCTATTGGCGATTTCGTTCCAATTCACATTCCAAGTAATACTCGGCATGCTAATTACATTGCCGGTTGCCAAATTGCATTATCTCTTATAGTTTCCGAAATATGGACTATCGATAATTTACACCTTAGGCTCTGCTTCTAACTTGGGCCCAAATTGTAAAATGGTCTTATCTATTGGCGATTTCGTTCCAATTCACATTCCAAGTAATATTCGGCAGGCTAATTACATTGCCGGTTGCCAAATTGCATTATCTCTTATAGTATCCGAGATATGGACTATCGATAATTTACACCTTAGGCTCTGCTTCTAACTTGGGCCCAAATTGTAAAATGGTCTTATCTATTGGCGATTTCGTTCCAATTCACATTCCAAGTAATATTCGGCATGCTAATTACATTGCCGGTTGCCAAATTGCATTATCTCTTATAGTTTCCGAGATATGGACTATCGATATTTTACACCTTAGCCTCTGCTTCTAACTTGGGCCCAAATTGTAAAATGGTCTTATCTATTGGCGTTTTCGTTCCAATTCACATTCCAAGTAATATTCGGCATGCTAATTACATTGCCGGTTGCCAAATTGCATTATCTCTTATAGTTTCCGAGATATGGACTATCGATAATTTACACCTTAGGCTCTGCTTCTAACTTGGGCCCAAATTGTAAAATGGTCTTCTCTATTGGCGATTTCGTTCCAATTCACATTGCAAGTAATATTCGGCATGCTAATTACATTGCCGGTTGCCAAATTGCATTATCTCTTATAGTTTCCGAGATATGGACTATCGATAATTTACACCTTAGGCTCTGCTTCTAACTTGGGCCCAAATTGTAAAATGGTCTTCTCTATTGGCGATTTCGTTCCACTTCACATTCCAAGTAATATTCGGCATGCTAATTACATTGCCGGTTGCCAAATTGCATTATCTCAAATAGTTTCCGAGATATGGACTATCGATAATTTACACCTTAGGCTCTGCTTCTAACTTGGGCCCAAATTGTAAAATGGTCTTATCTATTGGCGATTTCGTTCCAATTCACATTCCAAGTAATACTCGGCATGCTAATTACATTGCCGGTTGCCAAATTGCATTATCTCTTATAGTTTCCGAGATATGGACTATCGATAATTTACACCTTAGGCTCTGCCTCTAACTTGGGCCCAAATTGTAAAATGGTCTTATCTATTGGCGATTTCGTTCCAATTCACATTCCAAGTAATATTCGGCATGCTAATTACATTGCCGTTTGCCAAATTGCATTATCTCTTATAGTTTCCGAGATATGGACTATCGATAATTTACACCTTAGGCTCTGCTTCTAACTTGGGCCCAAATTGTAAAATGGTCTTATCTATTGGCGATTTCGTTCCAATTCACATTCCAAGTAATATTCGGCATGCTAATTACATTGCCGGTTGCCAAATTGCATTATCTCTTACAGTTTCCGAGATATGGACTATCGATATTTTCACCTTAGCCTCTGCTTCTAACTTGGGCCCAAATTGTAAAATGGTCTTATCTATTGGCGTTTTCGTTCCAATTCACATTCCAAGTAATATTCGGCATGCTAATTACATTGCCGGTTGCTAAATTGCATTATCTCTTATAGTTTCCGAGATATGGACTATCAATAATTTACACCTTAGGCTCTGCTTCTAACTTGGGCCCAAATTGCAAAAATGGTCTTGTCTATTGGCGATTTCGTTCCAATTCACATTCCAAGTAATATTCGGCATGCTAATTACATTGCCGGTTGCCAAATTGCATTATCTCTTATAGTTTCCGGGATATGGACTATCGATAATTTACACCTTAGGCTCTGCTTCTAACTTGGGCCCAAATTGTAAAATGGTCTTATCTATTGGCGATTTCGTTCCAATTCACATTCCAAGTAATACTCGGCATGCTAATTACATTGCCGGTTGCCAAATTGCATTATCTCTTATAGTTTCCGAGATATGGACTATCGATAATTTACACCTTAGGCTCTGCATCTAACTTGGGCCCAAATTGTAAAATGGTCTTATCTATTGGCGATTTCGTTCCAATTCACATTCCAAGTAATATTCGGCATTCTAATTACATTGCCGGTTGCCAAATTGCATTATCTCTTATAGTTTCCGAGATATGGACTATCGATAATTTACACCTTAGGCTCTGCTTCTAACTTGGGCCCAAATTGTAAAATGGTCTTATCTATTGGCGATTTCGTTCCAATTCACATTCCAAGTAATATTCGGCATGCTAATTACATTGCCGGTTGCCAAATTGCATTATCTCTTATAGTTTCCGAGATATGGACTATCGATATTTTACACCTTAGCCTCTGCTTCTAACTTGGGCCCAAATTGTAAAATGGTCTTATCTATTGGCGTTTTCGTTCCAATTCACATTCCAAGTAATATTCGGCATGCTAATTACATTGCCGGTTGCTAAATTGCATTATCTCTTATAGTTTCCGAGATATAGACTATCGATAATTTACACCTTAGGCTCTGTTTCTAACTTGGGCCCAAATTGTAAAATGTTCTTCTCTATTGGCGATTTCGTTCCAATTCACATTGCAAGTAATATTCGGCATGCTAATTACATTGCCGGTTGCCAAATTGCATTATCTCTTATAGTTTCCGAGATATGGACTATCGATAATTTACACCTTAGGCTCTGCTTCTAACTTGGGCCCAAATTGTAAAATGGTCTTATCTATTGGCGATTTCGTCCCAATTCACATTACAAGTGATATTCGGCATGCTAATTACATTGCCGATTGCGAAATTGCATTATCTCTTATAGTTTCCGAGATATGGACTATCAATAATTTACACCTTAGGCTCTGCTTCTAACTTGGGCCCAAATTGCAAAAATGGTCTTGTCTATTGGCGATTTCGTTCCAATTCACATTCCAAGTAATATTCGGCATGCTAATTACATTGCCGGTTGCCAAATTGCATTATCTCTTATAGTTTCCGAGATATGGACTATCGATAATTTACACCTTAGGCTCTGCTTCTAACTTGGGCCCAAATTGTTAAATGGTCTTATCTATTGGCGATTTCGTCCCAATTCATATTACAAGTGATATTCGGCATGCTAATTACATTGCCGATTGCGAAATTGCATTATCTCTTATAGTTTCCGAGATATGGACTATCAATAATTTACACCTTAGGCTCTGCTTCTAACTTGGGCCCAAATTGCAAAAATGGTCTTGTCTATTGGCGATTTCGTTCCAATTCACATTCCAAGTAATATTCGGCATGCTAATTACATTGCCGGTTGCCAAATTGCATTATCTCTTATAGTTTCCGGGATATGGACTATCGATAATTTACACCTTAGGCTCTGCTTCTAACTTGGGCCCAAATTGTAAAATGGTCTTATCTATTGGCGATTTCGTTCCAATTCACATTCTAAGTAATACTCGGCATGCTAATTACATTGCCGGTTGCCAAATTGCATTATCTCTTATAGTTTCCGAGATATGGACTATCGATAATTTACACCTTAGGCTCTGCATCTAACTTGGGCCCAAATTGTAAAATGGTCTTATCTATTGGCGATTTCGTTCCAATTCACATTCCAAGTAATATTCGGCATGCTAATTACATTGCCGGTTGCCAAATTGCATTATCTCTTATAGTTTCCGAGATATGGACTATCGATAATTTACACCTTAGGCTCTGCTTCTAACTTGGGCCCAAATTGTAAAATGGTCTTATCTATTGGCGATTACGTTCCAATTCACATTCCAAGTAATATTCGGCATGCTAATTACATTGCCGGTTGCCAAATTGCATTATCTCTTATAGTTTCCGAGATATGGACTATCGATATTTTACACCTTAGCCTCTGCTTCTAACTTGGGCCCAAATTGTAAAATGGTCTTATCTATTGGCGTTTTCGTTCCAATTCACATTCCAAGTAATATTCGGCATGCTAATTACATTGCCGGTTGCCAAATTGCATTATCTCTTATAGTTTCCGAGATATAGACTATCGATAATTTACTCCTTAGGCTCTGCTTCTAACTTGGGCCCAAATTGTAAAATGGTCTTCTCTATTGGCGATTTCGTTCCAATTCACATTGCAAGTAATATTCGGCATGCTAATTACATTGCCGGTTGCCAAATTGCATTATCTCTTATAGTTTCCGAGATATGGACTATCGATAATTTACACCTTAGGCTCTGCTTCTAACTTGGGCCCAAATTGTAAAATGGTCTTATCTATTGGCGTTTTCGCTCCAATTCACATTCCAAGTAATATTCGGCATGCTAATTACATTGCCGGTTGCCAAATTGCATTATCTCTTATAGTTTCCGAGATATAGAGTATCGATAATTTACACCTTAGGCTCTGCTTCTAACTTGGGCCCAAATTGTAAAATGGTCTTCTCTATTGGCGATTTCGTTCCAATTCACATTGCAAGTAATATTCGGCATGCTAATTACATTGCCGGTTGCCAAATTGCATTATCTCTTATAGTTTCCGAGATATGGACTATCGATAATTTACACCTTAGGCTCTGCTTCTAACTTGGGCCCAAATTGTAAAATGGTCTTCTCTATTGGCGATTTCGTTCCAATTCACATTCCAAGTAATATTCGGCATGCTAATTACATTGCCGGTTGCCAAATTGCATTATCTCTTATAGTTTCCGAGATATGGACTATCGATAATTTACACCTTAGGCTCTGCTTCTAACTTGGGCCCAAATTGTAAAATGGTCTTCTCTATTGGCGATTTTGTTCCAATTCACATTCCAAGTAATATTCGGCATGCTAATTACATTGCCGGTTGCCAAATTGCATTATCTCTTATAGTTTCCGAGATATGGACTATCGATAATTTACACCTTAGGCTCTGCTTCTAACTTGGGCCCAAATTGTAAAATGGTCTTATCTATTGGCGATTTCGTCCCAATTCACATTACAAGTGATATTCGGCATGCTAATTACATTGCCGGTTGCCAAATTGCATTATCTCTTATAGTTTCCGAGATATGGACTATCGATAATTTACACCTTAGGCTCTGCTTCTAACTTGGGCCCAAATTGTAAAATGGTCTTCTCTATTGGCGATTTTGTTCCAATTCACATTCCAAGTAATATTCGGCATGCTAATTACATTGCCGGTTGCCAAATTGCATTATCTCTTATAGTTTCCCAGATATGGACTATCGATAATTTACACCTTAGGCTCTGCTTCTAACTTGGGCCCAAATTGTAAAATGGTCTTATCTATTGGCGATTTCGTCCCAATTCACATTACAAGTGATATTCGGCATGCTAATTACATTGCCGATTGCGAAATTGCATTATCTCTTATAGTTTCCGAGATATGGACTATCAATAATTTACACCTTAGGCTCTGCTTCTAACTTGGGCCCAAATTGTAAATTGGTCTTATCTATTGGCGATTTCGTCCCAATTCACATTACAAGTGATATTCGGCATGCTAATTACATTGCCGATTGCGAAATTGCATTATCTCTTATAGTTTCCGAGATATGGACTATCAATAATTTACACCTTAGGCTCTGCTTCTAACTTGGGCCCAAATTGTAAATTGGTCTTATCTATTGGCGATTTCGTTCCAATTCACATTCCAAGTAATATTCGGCATGCTAATTACATTGCCGATTGCCAAATTGCATTATCTCTTATAGTTTCCGGGATATGGACTATCGATAATTTACACCTTAGGCTCTGCTTCTAACTTGGGCCCAAATTGTAAAATGGTCTTATCTATTGGCGATTTCGTTCCAATTCACATTCCAAGTAATACTCGGCATGCTAATTACATTGCCGGTTGCCAAATTGCATTATCTCTTATAGTTTCCGAGATATGGACTATCGATAATTTACACCTTAGGCTCTGCCTCTAACTTGGGCCCAAATTGTAAAATGGTCTTATCTATTGGCGATTTCGTTCCAATTCACATTCCAAGTAATATTCGGCATGCTAATTACATTGCCGTTTGCCAAATTGCATTATCTCTTATAGTTTCCGAGATATGGACTATCGATAATTTACACCTTAGGCTCTGCTTCTAACTTGGGCCCAAATTGTAAAATGGTCTTATCTATTGGCGATTTCGTTCCAATTCACATTCCAAGTAATATTCGGCATGCTAATTACATTGCCGGTTGCCAAATTGCATTATCTCTTATAGTTTCCGAGATATGGACTATCGATATTTTCACCTTAGCCTCTGCTTCTAACTTGGGCCCAAATTGTAAAATGGTCTTATCTATTGGCGTTTTCGTTCCAATTCACATTCCAAGTAATATTCGGCATGCTAATTACATTGCCGGTTGCTAAATTGCATTATCTCTTATAGTTTCCGAGATATAGACTATCGATAATTTACACCTTAGGCTCTGTTTTCTAACTTGGGCCCAAATTGTAAAATGTTCTTCTCTATTGGCGATTTCGTTCCAATTCACATTGCAAGTAATATTCGGCATGCTAATTACATTGCCGGTTGCCAAATTGCATTATCTCTTATAGTTTCCGAGATATGGACTATCGATAATTTACACCTTAGGCTCTGCTTCTAACTTGGGCGCAAATTGTAAAATGGTCTTATCTATTGGCGATTTCGTCCCAATTCACATTACAAATGATCTTCGGCATGCTAATTACATTGCCGATTGCGAAATTGCATTATCTCTTATAGTTTCCGAGATATGGACTATCAATAATTTACACCTTAGGCTCTGCTTCTAACTTGGGCCCAAATTGCAAAAATGGTCTTGTCTATTGGCGATTTCGTTCCAATTCACATTCCAAGTAATATTCGGCATGCTAATTACATTGCCGGTTGCCAAATTGCATTATCTCTTATAGTTTCCGGGATATGGACTATCGATAATTTACACCTTAGGCTCTGCTTCTAACTTGGGCCCAAATTGTAAAATGGTCTTATCTATTGGCGATTTCGTTCCAATTCACATTCCAAGTAATACTCGGCATGCTAATTACATTGCCGGTTGCCAAATTGCATTATCTCTTATAGTTTCCGAGATATGGACTATCGATAATTTACACCTTAGGCTCTGCATCTAACTTGGGCCCAAATTGTAAAATGGTCTTATCTATTGGCGATTTCGTTCCAATTCACATTCCAAGTAATATTCGGCATGCTAATTACATTGCCGGTTGCCAAATTGCATTATCTCTTATAGTTTCCGAGATATGGACTATCGATAATTTACACCTTAGGCTCTGCTTCTAACTTGGGCCCAAATTGTAAAATGGTCTTATCTATTGGCGTTTTCGTTCCAATTCACATTCCAAGTAATATTCGACATGCTAATTACATTGCCGGTTGCCAAATTGCATTATCTCTTATAGTTTCCGAGATATAGACTATCGATAATTTACACCTTAGGCTCTGCTTCTAACTTGGGCCCAAATTGTAAAATGGTCTTCTCTATTGGCGATTTCGTTCCAATTCACATTGCAAGTAATATTCGGCATGCTAATTACATTGCCGGTTGCCAAATTGCATTATCTCTTATAGTTTCCGAGATATCTACTATCGATAATTTACACCTTAGGCTCTGCTTCTAACTTGGGCCCAAATTGTAAAATGGTCTTATCTATTGGCGATTTCGTTCCAATTCACATTCCAAGTAATATTCGGCATGCTAATTACATTGCCGGTTGCCAAATTGCATTATCTCTTATAGTTTCCGAGATATGGACTATCGATAATTTACACCTTAGGCTCTGCTTCTAACTTGGGCCCAAATTGTAAAATGGTCTTCTCTATTGGCGATTTCGTTCCAATTCACATTCCAAGTAATATTCGGCATGCTAATTACATTGCCGGTTGCCAAATTGCATTATCTCTTATAGTTTCCAAGATATGGACTATCGATAATTTACACCTTAGGCTCTGCTTCTAACTTGGGCCCAAATTGTAAAATGGTCTTCTCTATTGGCGATTTTGTTCCAATTCACATTCCAAGTAATATTCGGCATGCTAATTACATTGCCGGTTGCCAAATTGCATTATCTCTTATAGTTTCCGAGATATGGACTATCGATAATTTACACCTTAGGCTCTGCTTCTAACTTGGGCCCAAATTGTAAAATCGTCTTATCTATTGGCGATTTCGTTCCAATTCACATTCCAAGTAATATTCGGCATGCTAATTACATTGCTGGTTGCCAAATTGCATTATCTCTTATAGTTTCCGAGATATGGACTATCGGTAATTTACACCTTAGGCTCTGCTTCTAACTTGGGCCCAAATTGTAAAATGGTCTTATCTATTGGCGATTTCGTTCCAATTCACATTCCAAGTAATATCCGGCATGCTAATTACATTGCCGGTTGCCAAATTGAATTATCTCTTATAGTTTCCGAGATATGGACTATCGATAATTTACACCTTAGGCTCTGCTTCTAACTTGGGCCCAAATTGTAAAATGGTCTTACCTATTGGCGATTTCGTTCCAATTCACATTCCAAGTAATATTCGGCATGCTAATTACATTGCCGGTTGCCAAATTGCATTATCTCATATAGTTTCCGAGATATGGACTATCGATAATTTACACCTTAGGCTCTGCTTCTAACTTGGGCCCAAATTGTAAAATGGTCTTATCTATTGGCGATTTCGTTCCAATTCACATTCCAAGTAATATTCGGCATGCTAATTACATTGCCGGTTGCCAAATTGCATTATCTCTTATAGTTTCCGAGATATGGACTATCGATAATTTACACCTTAGGCTCGGCTTCTAACTTGGGCCCAAATTGTAAAATGGTCTTATCTATTGGCGATTTCGTTCCAATTCACATTCCAAGTAATATTCGGCATGCTAATTACATTGCCGGTTGCCAAATTGCATTATCTCTTATAGTTTCCGAGATATGGACTATCGATAATTTACACCTTAGGCTCTACTTCTAACTTGGGCCCAAATTGTAAAATGGTCTTATCTATTGGCGATTTCGTTCCAATTCACATTCCAAGTAATATTCGGCATGCTAATTACATTGCCGGTTGCCAAATTGCATTATCTCTTATAGTTTCCGAGATATGGACTATCGATAATTTACACCATAGGCTCTGCTTATAACTTGGGCCCAAATTGTAAAATGGTCTTATCTATTGGCGATTTCGTTCCAATTCACATTCCAAGTAATATACGGCATGCTAATTACATTGCCGGTTGCCAAATTGCATTATCTCTTATAGTTTCCGAGATATGGACTATCGATAATTTACACCTTAGGCTCTGCTTCTAACTTGGGCCCAAAGTGTAAAATGGTCTTATCTATTGGCGATTTCGTTCCAATTCACATTCCAAGTAATACTCGGCATGCTAATTACATTGCCGGTTGCCAAATTGCATTATCTCTTATAGTTTCCGAGATATGGACTATCGATAATTTACACCTTAGGCTCTGCTTCTAACTTGGGCCCAAATTGTAAAATGGTCTTATCTATTGGCGATTTCGTCCCAATTCACATTCCAACTGATATTCGGCATGCTAATTACATTGCCGGTTGCGAAATTGCATTATCTCTTATAGTTTCCGAGATATGGACTATCAATAATTTACACCTTAGGCTCTGCTTCTAACTTGGGCCCAAATTGTAAAATGGTCTTATCTATTGGCGATTTCGTTCCAATTCACATTCCAAGTAATATTCGGCATGCTAATTACATTGCCGGTTGCCAAATTGCATTATCTCTTATAGTTTCCGAGATATGGACTATCGATAATTTACACCTTAGGCTCTGCTTCTAACTTGGGCCCAAATTGTAAAATGGTCTTATCTATTGGCGATATCGTTCCAATTCACATTCCAAGTAATATTCGGCATGCTAATTACATTGCCGTTTGCCAAATTGCATTATCTCTTATAGTTTCCGAGATATGGACTATCGATAATTTACACCTTAGGCTCTGCTTCTAACTTGGGCCCAAATTGTAAAATGGTTTTATCTATTGGCGATATCGTTCCAATTCACATTCCAAGTAATATTCGGCATGCTAATTACATTGCCGGTTGCCAAATTGCATTATCTCATATAGTTTCGGAGATATGGACTATCAATAATTTACACCTTAGGCTCTGCTTCTAACTTGGGCCCAAATTGTAAAATGGTCTTATCTATTGGCGATTTCGTTCCAATTCACATTCCAAGTAATATTCGGCATGCTAATTACATTGCCGGTTGCCAAATTGCATTATCTCTTATAGTTTCCGAGATATGGACTATCGATAATTTACACCTTAGGCTCTGCTTCTAACCTGGGCCCAAATTGTAAAATGGTCTTATCTATTGGCGATTTCGTCCCAATTCACATTACAAGTGATATTCGGCATGCTAATTACATTGCCGGTTGCCAAATTGCATTATCTCTTATAGTTTCCGAGATATGGACTATCGATAATTTACACCTTAGGCTCTGCTTCTAACTTGGGCCCAAATTGTAAAATGGTCTTATCTATTGGCGATTTCGTTCCAATTCACATTCCAAGTAATATTCGGCATGCTAATTACATTGCCGGTTGCCAAATTGCATTATCTCTTATAGTTTCCGAGATATGGACTATCGATAATTTACACCTTAGGCTCTGCTTCTAACTTGGGCCCAAATTGTAAAATGGTCTTATCTATTGGCGATTTCGTTCCAATTCACATTCCAAGTAATACTCGGCATGCTAATTACATTGCCGGTTGCCAAATTGCATTATCTCTTATAGTTTCCGAAATATGGACTATCGATAATTTACACCTTAGGCTCTGCTTCTAACTTGGGCCCAAATTGTAAAATGGTCTTATCTATTGGCGATTTCGTTCCAATTCACATTCCAAGTAATATTCGGCAGGCTAATTACATTGCCGGTTGCCAAATTGCATTATCTCTTATAGTATCCGAGATATGGACTATCGATAATTTACACCTTAGGCTCTGCTTCTAACTTGGGCCCAAATTGTAAAATGGTCTTATCTATTGGCGATTTCGTTCCAATTCACATTCCAAGTAATATTCGGCATGCTAATTACATTGCCGGTTGCCAAATTGCATTATCTCTTATAGTTTCCGAGATATGGACTATCGATATTTTACACCTTAGCCTCTGCTTCTAACTTGGGCCCAAATTGTAAAATGGTCTTATCTATTGGCGTTTTCGTTCCAATTCACATTCCAAGTAATATTCGGCATGCTAATTACATTGCCGGTTGCCAAATTGCATTATCTCTTATAGTTTCCGAGATATGGACTATCGATAATTTACACCTTAGGCTCTGCTTCTAACTTGGGCCCAAATTGTAAAATGGTCTTCTCTATTGGCGATTTCGTTCCAATTCACATTGCAAGTAATATTCGGCATGCTAATTACATTGCCGGTTGCCAAATTGCATTATCTCTTATAGTTTCCGAGATATGGACTATCGATAATTTACACCTTAGGCTCTGCTTCTAACTTGGGCCCAAATTGTAAAATGGTCTTCTCTATTGGCGATTTCGTTCCACTTCACATTCCAAGTAATATTCGGCATGCTAATTACATTGCCGGTTGCCAAATTGCATTATCTCAAATAGTTTCCGAGATATGGACTATCGATAATTTACACCTTAGGCTCTGCTTCTAACTTGGGCCCAAATTGTAAAATGGTCTTCTCTATTGGCGATTTTGTTCCAATTCACATTCCAAGTAATATTCGGCATGCTAATTACATTTCCGGTTGCCAACTTGCATTATCTCTTATAGTTTCCGAGATATGGACTATCGATAATTTACACCTTAGGCTCTGCTTCTAACTTGGGCCCAAATTGTAAAATCGTCTTATCTATTGGCGATTTCGTTCCAATTTACATTCCAAGTAATATTCGGCATGCTAATTACATTGCCGGTTGCCAAATTGCATTATCTCTTATAGTTTCCGAGATATGGACTATCGGTAATTTACACCTTAGGCTCTGCTTCTAATTTGGGCCCAAATTGTAAAATGGTCTTACCTATTGGCGATTTCGTTCCAATTCACATTCCAAGTAATATTCGGCATGCTAATTACATTGCCGGTTGCCAAATTGCATTATCTCTTATAGTTTCCGAGATATGGACTATCGATAATTTACACCTTAGGCTCTGCTTCTAATTTGGGCCCAAATTGTAAAATGGTCTTACCTATTGGCGATTTCGTTCCAATTCACATTCCAAGTAATATTCGGCATGCTAATTACATTGCCGGTTGCCAAATTGCATTATCTCTTATAGTTTCCGAGATATGGACTATCGATAATTTACACCTTAGGCTCTGCTTCCAACTTGGGCCCAAATTGTAAAATGGTCTTATCTATTGGCGATTTCGTTCCAATTCACATTCCAAGTAATATTCGGCATGCTAATTACATTGCCGGTTGCCAAATTGCATTATCTATTATAGTTTCCGAGATATGGACTATCGATAATTTACATCTTAGGCTCTGCTTCTAACTTGGGCACAAATTGTAAAATCGTCTTATCTATTGGCGATCTCGTTCCAATTCACATTCCAAGTAATATTCGGCATGCTAATTACATTGCCGGTTGCCAAATTGCATTATCTCTTATAGTTTCCGAGATATGGACTATCGATAATTTACACCTTAGGCTCTGCTTCTAACTTGGGCCCAAATTGTAAAATGGTCTTATCTATTGGCGATTTCGTTCAAATTCACATTCCAAGTAATATCCGGCATGCTAATTACATTGCCGGTTGCCAAATTGAATTATCTCTTATAGTTTCCGAGATATGGACTATCGATAATTTACAACTTAGGCTCTGCTTCTAACTTGGGCCCAAATTGTAAAATGGTTTTATCTATTGGCGATTTCGTTCCAATTCACATTCCAAGTAATATTCGGCATGCTAATTACATTGCCGGTTGCCAAATTGCATTATCTCTTATAGTTTCCGAGATATGGACTATCGATAATTTACACCTTAGGCTCTGCTTCTAACTTGGGCCCAAATTGTAAAATGGTCTTATCTATTGGCGATTTCGTCCCAATTCACATTCCAAGTAATATTCGGCATGCTAATCACATTGCCGGTTGCCAAATTGCATTATCTCTTATAGTTTCCGAGATATGGACTATCGATAATTTACACCTTAGTCTCTGCTTCTAACTTGGGCCCAAATTGTAAAATGGTCTTCTCTATTGGCGATTTCGTTCCAATTCACATTCCAAGTGATATTCGGCATGCTAATTACATTGCCGGTTGCCAAATTGCATTATCTCTTATAGTTTCCGAGATATGGACTATCGATAATTTACACCTTAGGCTCTGCTTCTAACTTGGGCCCAAATTGTAAAATCGTCTTATCTATTGGCGATTTCGTTCCAATTCACATTCCAAGTAATATACGGCATGCTAATTACATTGCCGGTTGCCAAATTGCATTATCTCTTATAGTTTCCGAGATATGGACTATCGATAATTTACACCTTAGGCTCTGCTTCTAACTTGGGCCCAAATTGTAAAATGGTCTTATCTATTGGCGATTTCGTTCCAATTCACATTCCAAGTAATATTCGGCATGCTAATTACATTGCCGGTTGCCAAATTGCATTATCTCTTATAGTTTCCGAGATATGGACTATCGATAATTTACACCTTAGGCTCTGCTTCTAACTTGGGCCCAAATTGTAAAATGGTCTTATCTATTGGCGATTTCGTTCCAATTCACATTCCAAGTAATATTCGGCATGCTAATTACATTGCCGGTTGCCAAATTACATTATCTCTTATAGTTTCCGAGATATGAACTATCGATAATTTACACCTTAGGCTCTGCTTCTAACTTGGGCCCAAATTGTAAAATGGTCTTATCTATTGGCGATTTCGTCCCAATTCACATTCCAAGTGATATTCGGCATGCTAATTACATTGCCGGTTGCCAAATTGCATTATCTCTTATAGTTTCCGAGATATGGACTATCGATAATTTACACCTTAGGCTCTGCTTCTAACTTGGGCCCAAATTGTAAAATGGCCTTATCTATTGGCGATTTCGTTCCAATTCACATTCCAAGTAATATTCGGCATGCTAATTACATTGCCGGTTGCCAAATTGAATTATCTCTTATAGTTTCCGAGATATGGACTATCAATAATTTACACCTTAGGCTCTGCTTCTAACTTGGGCCCAAATTGTAAAATGGTCTTATCTATTGGCGATTTCGTCCCAATTCACATTCCAAGTAATATTCGGCATGCTAATTACATTGCCGGTTGCCAAATTGCATTATCTCTTATAGTTTCCGAGATATGGACTATCGATATTTTACACCTTAGCCTCTGCTTCTAACTTGGGCCCAAATTGTAAAATGGTCTTATCTATTGGCGTTTTCGTTCCAATTCACATTCCAAGTAATATTCGGCATGCTAATTACATTGCCGGTTGCCAAATTGCATTATCTCTTATAGTTTCCGAGATATAGACTATCGATAATTTACTCCTTAGGCTCTGCTTCTAACTTGGGCCCAAATTGTAAAATGGTCTTCTCTATTGGCGATTTCGTTCCAATTCACATTGCAAGTAATATTCGGCATGCTAATTACATTGCCGGTTGCCAAATTGCATTATCTCTTATAGTTTCCGAGATATGGACTATCGATAATTTACACCTTAGGCTCTGCTTCTAACTTGGGCCCAAATTGTAAAATGGTCTTATCTATTGGCGTTTTCGCTCCAATTCACATTCCAAGTAATATTCGGCATGCTAATTACATTGCCGGTTGCCAAATTGCATTATCTCTTATAGTTTCCGAGATATAGAGTATCGATAATTTACACCTTAGGCTCTGCTTCTAACTTGGGCCCAAATTGTAAAATGGTCTTCTCTATTGGCGATTTCGTTCCAATTCACATTGCAAGTAATATTCGGCATGCTAATTACATTGCCGGTTGCCAAATTGCATTATCTCTTATAGTTTCCGAGATATGGACTATCGATAATTTACACCTTAGGCTCTGCTTCTAACTTGGGCCCAAATTGTAAAATGGTCTTCTCTATTGGCGATTTCGTTCCAATTCACATTCCAAGTAATATTCGGCATGCTAATTACATTGCCGGTTGCCAAATTGCATTATCTCTTATAGTTTCCGAGATATGGACTATCGATAATTTACACCTTAGGCTCTGCTTCTAACTTGGGCCCAAATTGTAAAATGGTCTTATCTATTGGCGATTTCGTCCCAATTCACATTACAAGTGATATTCGGCATGCTAATTACATTGCCGATTGCGAAATTGCATTATCTCTTATAGTTTCCGAGATATGGACTATCAATAATTTACACCTTAGGCTCTGCTTCTAACTTGGGCCCAAATTGTAAATTGGTCTTATCTATTGGCGTTTTCGCTCCAATTCACATTCCAAGTAATATTCGGCATGCTAATTACATTGCCGGTTGCCAAATTGCATTATCTCTTATAGTTTCCGAGATATAGAGTATCGATAATTTACACCTTAGGCTCTGCTTCTAACTTGGGCCCAAATTGTAAAATGGTCTTCTCTATTGGCGATTTCGTTCCAATTCACATTGCAAGTAATATTCGGCATGCTAATTACATTGCCGGTTGCCAAATTGCATTATCTCTTATAGTTTCCGAGATATGGACTATCGATAATTTACACCTTAGGCTCTGCTTCTAACTTGGGCCCAAATTGTAAAATGGTCTTATCTATTGGCGATTTCGTCCCAATTCACATTACAAGTGATATTCGGCATGCTAATTACATTGCCGATTGCGAAATTGCATTATCTCTTATAGTTTCCGAGATATGGACTATCAATAATTTACACCTTAGGCTCTGCTTCTAACTTGGGCCCAAATTGTAAATTGGTCTTATCTATTGGCGATTTCGTTCCAATTCACATTCCAAGTAATATTCGGCATGCTAATTACATTGCCGATTGCCAAATTGCATTATCTCTTATAGTTTCCGGGATATGGACTATCGATAATTTACACCTTAGGCTCTGCTTCTAACTTGGGCCCAAATTGTAAAATGGTCTTATCTATTGGCGATTTCGTTCCAATTCACATTCCAAGTAATACTCGGCATGCTAATTACATTGCCGGTTGCCAAATTGCATTATCTCTTATAGTTTCCGAGATATGGACTATCGATAATTTACACCTTAGGCTCTGCCTCTAACTTGGGCCCAAATTGTAAAATGGTCTTATCTATTGGCGATTTCGTTCCAATTCACATTCCAAGTAATATTCGGCATGCTAATTACATTGCCGTTTGCCAAATTGCATTATCTCTTATAGTTTCCGAGATATGGACTATCGATAATTTACACCTTAGGCTCTGCTTCTAACTTGGGCCCAAATTGTAAAATGGTCTTATCTATTGGCGATTTCGTTCCAATTCACATTCCAAGTAATATTCGGCATGCTAATTACATTGCCGGTTGCCAAATTGCATTATCTCTTATAGTTTCCGAGATATGGACTATCGATATTTTCACCTTAGCCTCTGCTTCTAACTTGGGCCCAAATTGTAAAATGGTCTTATCTATTGGCGTTTTCGCTCCAATTCACATTCCAAGTAATATTCGGCATGCTAATTACATTGCCGGTTGCCAAATTGCATTATCTCTTATAGTTTCCGAGATATGGACTATCGATATTTTCACCTTAGCCTCTGCTTCTAACTTGGGCCCAAATTGTAAAATGGTCTTATCTATTGGCGTTTTCGTTCCAATTCACATTCCAAGTAATATTCGGCATGCTAATTACATTGCCGGTTGCCAAATTGCATTATCTCTTATAGTTTCCGAGATATAGACTATCGATAATTTACTCCTTAGGCTCTGCTTCTAACTTGGGCCCAAATTGTAAAATGGTCTTCTCTATTGGCGATTTCGTTCCAATTCACATTGCAAGTAATATTCGGCATGCTAATTACATTGCCGGTTGCCAAATTGCATTATCTCTTATAGTTTCCGAGATATGGACTATCGATAATTTACACCTTAGGCTCTGCTTCTAACTTGGGCCCAAATTGTAAAATGGTCTTATCTATTGGCGTTTTCGCTCCAATTCACATTCCAAGTAATATTCGGCATGCTAATTACATTGCCGGTTGCCAAATTGCATTATCTCTTATAGTTTCCGAGATATAGAGTATCGATAATTTACACCTTAGGCTCTGCTTCTAACTTGGGCCCAAATTGTAAAATGGTCTTCTCTATTGGCGATTTCGTTCCAATTCACATTGCAAGTAATATTCGGCATGCTAATTACATTGCCGGTTGCCAAATTGCATTATCTCTTATAGTTTCCGAGATATGGACTATCGATAATTTACACCTTAGGCTCTGCTTCTAACTTGGGCCCAAATTGTAAAATGGTCTTCTCTATTGGCGATTTCGTTCCAATTCACATTCCAAGTAATATTCGGCATGCTAATTACATTGCCGGTTGCCAAATTGCATTATCTCTTATAGTTTCCGAGATATGGACTATCGATAATTTACACCTTAGGCTCTGCTTCTAACTTGGGCCCAAATTGTAAAATGGTCTTATCTATTGGCGATTTCGTCCCAATTCACATTACAAGTGATATTCGGCATGCTAATTACATTGCCGATTGCGAAATTGCATTATCTCTTATAGTTTCCGAGATATGGACTATCAATAATTTACACCTTAGGCTCTGCTTCTAACTTGGGCCCAAATTGTAAATTGGTCTTATCTATTGGCGTTTTCGCTCCAATTCACATTCCAAGTAATATTCGGCATGCTAATTACATTGCCGGTTGCCAAATTGCATTATCCCTTATAGTTTCCGAGATATAGAGTATCGATAATTTACACCTTAGGCTCTGCTTCTAACTTGGGCCCAAATTGTAAAATGGTCTTCTCTATTGGCGATTTCGTTCCAATTCACATTGCAAGTAATATTCGGCATGCTAATTACATTGCCGGTTGCCAAATTGCATTATCTCTTATAGTTTCCGAGATATGGACTATCGATAATTTACACCTTAGGCTCTGCTTCTAACTTGGGCCCAAATTGTAAAATGGTCTTATCTATTGGCGATTTCGTCCCAATTCACATTACAAGTGATATTCGGCATGCTAATTACATTGCCGATTGCGAAATTGCATTATCTCTTATAGTTTCCGAGATATGGACTATCAATAATTTACACCTTAGGCTCTGCTTCTAACTTGGGCCCAAATTGTAAATTGGTCTTATCTATTGGCGATTTCGTTCCAATTCACATTCCAAGTAATATTCGGCATGCTAATTACATTGCCGATTGCCAAATTGCATTATCTCTTATAGTTTCCGGGATATGGACTATCGATAATTTACACCTTAGGCTCTGCTTCTAACTTGGGCCCAAATTGTAAAATGGTCTTATCTATTGGCGATTTCGTTCCAATTCACATTCCAAGTAATACTCGGCATGCTAATTACATTGCCGGTTGCCAAATTGCATTATCTCTTATAGTTTCCGAGATATGGACTATCGATAATTTACACCTTAGGCTCTGCCTCTAACTTGGGCCCAAATTGTAAAATGGTCTTATCTATTGGCGATTTCGTTCCAATTCACATTCCAAGTAATATTCGGCATGCTAATTACATTGCCGTTTGCCAAATTGCATTATCTCTTATAGTTTCCGAGATATGGACTATCGATAATTTACACCTTAGGCTCTGCTTCTAACTTGGGCCCAAATTGTAAAATGGTCTTATCTATTGGCGATTTCGTTCCAATTCACATTCCAAGTAATATTCGGCATGCTAATTACATTGCCGGTTGCCAAATTGCATTATCTCTTATAGTTTCCGAGATATGGACTATCGATATTTTCACCTTAGCCTCTGCTTCTAACTTGGGCCCAAATTGTAAAATGGTCTTATCTATTGGCGTTTTCGCTCCAATTCACATTCCAAGTAATATTCGGCATGCTAATTACATTGCCGGTTGCCAAATTGCATTATCTCTTATAGTTTCCGAGATATAGAGTATCGATAATTTACACCTTAGGCTCTGCTTCTAACTTGGGCCCAAATTGTAAAATGGTCTTCTCTATTGGCGATTTCGTTCCAATTCACATTGCAAGTAATATTCGGCATGCTAATTACATTGCCGGTTGCCAAATTGCATTATCTCTTATAGTTTCCGAGATATGGACTATCGATAATTTACACCTTAGGCTCTGCTTCTAACTTGGGCCCAAATTGTAAAATGGTCTTATCTATTGGCGATTTCGTCCCAATTCACATTACAAGTGATATTCGGCATGCTAATTACATTGCCGATTGCGAAATTGCATTATCTCTTATAGTTTCCGAGATATGGACTATCAATAATTTACACCTTAGGCTCTGCTTCTAACTTGGGCCCAAATTGTAAATTGGTCTTATCTATTGGCGATTTCGTTCCAATTCACATTCCAAGTAATATTCGGCATGCTAATTACATTGCCGATTGCCAAATTGCATTATCTCTTATAGTTTCCGGGATATGGACTATCGATAATTTACACCTTAGGCTCTGCTTCTAACTTGGGCCCAAATTGTAAAATGGTCTTATCTATTGGCGATTTCGTTCCAATTCACATTCCAAGTAATACTCGGCATGCTAATTACATTGCCGGTTGCCAAATTGCATTATCTCTTATAGTTTCCGAGATATGGACTATCGATAATTTACACCTTAGGCTCTGCCTCTAACTTGGGCCCAAATTGTAAAATGGTCTTATCTATTGGCGATTTCGTTCCAATTCACATTCCAAGTAATATTCGGCATGCTAATTACATTGCCGTTTGCCAAATTGCATTATCTCTTATAGTTTCCGAGATATGGACTATCGATAATTTACACCTTAGGCTCTGCTTCTAACTTGGGCCCAAATTGTAAAATGGTCTTATCTATTGGCGATTTCGTTCCAATTCACATTCCAAGTAATATTCGGCATGCTAATTACATTGCCGGTTGCCAAATTGCATTATCTCTTATAGTTTCCGAGATATGGACTATCGATATTTTCACCTTAGCCTCTGCTTCTAACTTGGGCCCAAATTGTAAAATGGTCTTATCTATTGGCGTTTTCGTTCCAATTCACATTCCAAGTAATATTCGGCATGCTAATTACATTGCCGGTTGCTAAATTGCATTATCTCTTATAGTTTCCGAGATATAGACTATCGATAATTTACACCTTAGGCTCTGTTTCTAACTTGGGCCCAAATTGTAAAATGTTCTTCTCTATTGGCGATTTCGTTCCAATTCACATTGCAAGTAATATTCGGCATGCTAATTACATTGCCGGTTGCCAAATTGCATTATCTCTTATAGTTTCCGAGATATGGACTATCGATAATTTACCCCTTAGGCTCTGCTTCTAACTTGGGCCCAAATTGCAAAAATGGTCTTGTCTATTGGCGATTTCGTTCCAATTCACATTCCAAGTAATATTCGGCATGCTAATTACATTGCCGGTTGCCAAATTGCATTATCTCTTATAGTTTCCGGGATATGGACTATCGATAATTTACACCTTAGGCTCTGCTTCTAACTTGGGCCCAAATTGTAAAATGGTCTTATCTATTGGCGATTTCGTTCCAATTCACATTCCAAGTAATACTCGGCATGCTAATTACATTGCCGGTTGCCAAATTGCATTATCTCTTATAGTTTCCGAGATATGGACTATCGATAATTTACACCTTAGGCTCTGCATCTAACTTGGGCCCAAATTGTAAAATGGTCTTATCTATTGGCGATTTCGTTCCAATTCACATTCCAAGTAATATTCGGCATGCTAATTACATTGCCGGTTGCCAAATTGCATTATCTCTTATAGTTTCCGAGATATGGACTATCGATAATTTACACCTTAGGCTCTGCTTCTAACTTGGGCCCAAATTGTAAAATGGTCTTATCTATTGGCGATTTCGTTCCAATTCACATTCCAAGTAATATTCGGCATGCTAATTACATTGCCGGTTGCCAAATTGCATTATCTCTTATAGTTTCCGAGATATGGACTATCGATATTTTACACCTTAGCCTCTGCTTCTAACTTGGGCCCAAATTGTAAAATGGTCTTATCTATTGGCGTTTTCGTTCCAATTCACATTCCAAGTAATATTCGGCATGCTAATTACATTGCCGGTTGCTAAATTGCATTATCTCTTATAGTTTCCGAGATATAGACTATCGATAATTTACACCTTAGGCTCTGTTTCTAACTTGGGCCCAAATTGTAAAATGTTCTTCTCTATTGGCGATTTCGTTCCAATTCACATTGCAAGTAATATTCGGCATGCTAATTACATTGCCGGTTGCCAAATTGCATTATCTCTTATAGTTTCCGAGATATGGACTATCGATAATTTACACCTTAGGCTCTGCTTCTAACTTGGGCCCAAATTGTAAAATGGTCTTATCTATTGGCGATTTCGTCCCAATTCACATTACAAGTGATATTCGGCATGCTAATTACATTGCCGATTGCGAAATTGCATTATCTCTTATAGTTTCCGAGATATGGACTATCAATAATTTACACCTTAGGCTCTGCTTCTAACTTGGGCCCAAATTGCAAAAATGGTCTTGTCTATTGGCGATTTCGTTCCAATTCACATTCCAAGTAATATTCGGCATGCTAATTACATTGCCGGTTGCCAAATTGCATTATCTCTTATAGTTTCCGAGATATGGACTATCGATAATTTACACCTTAGGCTCTGCTTCTAACTTGGGCCCAAATTGTTAAATGGTCTTATCTATTGGCGATTTCGTCCCAATTCATATTACAAGTGATATTCGGCATGCTAATTACATTGCCGATTGCGAAATTGCATTATCTCTTATAGTTTCCGAGATATGGACTATCAATAATTTACACCTTAGGCTCTGCTTCTAACTTGGGCCCAAATTGCAAAAATGGTCTTGTCTATTGGCGATTTCGTTCCAATTCACATTCCAAGTAATATTCGGCATGCTAATTACATTGCCGGTTGCCAAATTGCATTATCTCTTATAGTTTCCGGGATATGGACTATCGATAATTTACACCTTAGGCTCTGCTTCTAACTTGGGCCCAAATTGTAAAATGG
This sequence comes from Rhynchophorus ferrugineus, assembly GCF_030347505.1. Classification (NCBI taxonomy): domain Eukaryota; kingdom Metazoa; phylum Arthropoda; class Insecta; order Coleoptera; family Curculionidae; genus Rhynchophorus; species Rhynchophorus ferrugineus. Next base: position 516,347 of record NW_027472644.1, on the reverse strand, counting down.
TCTTATCTATTGGCGATTTCGTTCCAATTCACATTCCAAGTAATACTCGGCATGCTAATTACATTGCCGGTTGCCAAATTGCATTATCTCTTATAGTTTCCGAGATATGGACTATCGATAATTTACACCTTAGGCTCTGCATCTAACTTGGGCCCAAATTGTAAAATGGTCTTATCTATTGGCGATTTCGTTCCAATTCACATTCCAAGTAATTTTCGGCATGCTAATTACATTGCCGGTTGCCAAATTGCATTATCTCTTATAGTTTCCGAGATATGGACTATCGATAATTTACACCTTAGGCTCTGCTTCTAACTTGGGCCCAAATTGTAAAATGGTCTTATCTATTGGCGATTACGTTCCAATTCACATTCCAAGTAATATTCGGCATGCTAATTACATTGCCGGTTGCCAAATTGCATTATCTCTTATAGTTTCCGAGATATGGACTATCGATATTTTACACCTTAGCCTCTGCTTCTAACTTGGGCCCAAATTGTAAAATGGTCTTATCTATTGGCGTTTTCGTTCCAATTCACATTCCAAGTAATATTCGGCATGCTAATTACATTGCCGGTTGCCAAATTGCATTATCTCTTATAGTTTCCGAGATATAGACTATCGATAATTTACTCCTTAGGCTCTGCTTCTAACTTGGGCCCAAATTGTAAAATGGTCTTCTCTATTGGCGATTTCGTTCCAATTCACATTGCAAGTAATATTCGGCATGCCAATTACATTGCCGGTTGCCAAATTGCATTATCTCTTATAGTTTCCGAGATATGGACTATCGATAATTTACACCTTAGGCTCTGCTTCTAACTTGGGCCCAAATTGTAAAATGGTCTTATCTATTGGCGTTTTCGCTCCAATTCACATTCCAAGTAATATTCGGCATGCTAATTACATTGCCGGTTGCCAAATTGCATTATCTCTTATAGTTTCCGAGATATAGAGTATCGATAATTTACACCTTAGGCTCTGCTTCTAACTTGGGCCCAAATTGTAAAATGGTCTTCTCTATTGGCGATTTCGTTCCAATTCACATTGCAAGTAATATTCGGCATGCTAATTACATTGCCGGTTGCCAAATTGCATTATCTCTTATAGTTTCCGAGATATGGACTATCGATAATTTACACCTTAGGCTCTGCTTCTAACTTGGGCCCAAATTGTAAAATGGTCTTCTCTATTGGCGATTTCGTTCCAATTCACATTCCAAGTAATATTCGGCATGCTAATTACATTGCCGGTTGCCAAATTGCATTATCTCTTATAGTTTCCGAGATATGGACTATCGATAATTTACACCTTAGGCTCTGCTTCTAACTTGGGCCCAAATTGTAAAATGGTCTTCTCTATTGGCGATTTTGTTCCAATTCACATTCCAAGTAATATTCGGCATGCTAATTACATTGCCGGTTGCCAAATTGCATTATCTCTTATAGTTTCCGAGATATGGACTATCGATAATTTACACCTTAGGCTCTGCTTCTAACTTGGGCCCAAATTGTAAAATGGTCTTATCTATTGGCGATTTCGTCCCAATTCACATTACAAGTGATATTCGGCATGCTAATTACATTGCCGGTTGCCAAATTGCATTATCTCTTATAGTTTCCGAGATATGGACTATCGATAATTTACACCATAGGCTCTGCTTCTAACTTGGGCCCAAATTGTAAAATGGTCTTCTCTATTGGCGATTTTGTTCCAATTCACATTCCAAGTAATATTCGGCATGCTAATTACATTGCCGGTTGCCAAATTGCATTATCTCTTATAGTTTCCGAGATATGGACTATCGATAATTTACACCTTAGGCTCTGCTTCTAACTTGGGCCCAAATTGTAAAATGGTCTTATCTATTGGCGATTTCGTCCCAATTCACATTACAAGTGATATTCGGCATGCTAATTACATTGCCGATTGCGAAATTGCATTATCTCTTATAGTTTCCGAGATATGGACTATCAATAATTTACACCTTAGGCTCTGCTTCTAACTTGGGCCCAAATTGTAAATTGGTCTTATCTATTGGCGATTTCGTCCCAATTCACATTACAAGTGATATTCGGCATGCTAATTACATTGCCGATTGCGAAATTGCATTATCTCTTATAGTTTCCGAGATATGGACTATCAATAATTTACACCTTAGGCTCTGCTTCTAACTTGGGCCCAAATTGTAAATTGGTCTTATCTATTGGCGATTTCGTTCCAATTCACATTCCAAGTAATATTCGGCATGCTAATTACATTGCCGATTGCCAAATTGCATTATCTCTTATAGTTTCCGGGATATGGACTATCGATAATTTACACCTTAGGCTCTGCTTCTAACTTGGGCCCAAATTGTAAAATGGTCTTATCTATTGGCGATTTCGTTCCAATTCACATTCCAAGTAATACTCGGCATGCTAATTACATTGCCGGTTGCCAAATTGCATTATCTCTTATAGTTTCCGAGATATGGACTATCGATAATTTACACCTTAGGCTCTGCCTCTAACTTGGGCCCAAATTGTAAAATGGTCTTATCTATTGGCGATTTCGTTCCAATTCACATTCCAAGTAATATTCGGCATGCTAATTACATTGCCGTTTGCCAAATTGCATTATCTCTTATAGTTTCCGAGATATGGACTATCGATAATTTACACCTTAGGCTCTGCTTCTAACTTGGGCCCAAATTGTAAAATGGTCTTATCTATTGGCGATTTCGTTCCAATTCACATTCCAAGTAATATTCGGCATGCTAATTACATTGCCGGTTGCCAAATTGCATTATCTCTTATAGTTTCCGAGATATGGACTATCGATATTTTCACCTTAGCCTCTGCTTCTAACTTGGGCCCAAATTGTAAAATGGTCTTATCTATTGGCGTTTTCGTTCCAATTCACATTCCAAGTAATATTCGGCATGCTAATTACATTGCCGGTTGCTAAATTGCATTATCTCTTATAGTTTCCGAGATATAGACTATCGATAATTTACACCTTAGGCTCTGTTTCTAACTTGGGCCCAAATTGTAAAATGTTCTTCTCTATTGGCGATTTCGTTCCAATTCACATTGCAAGTAATATTCGGCATGCTAATTACATTGCCGGTTGCCAAATTGCATTATCTCTTATAGTTTCCGAGATATGGACTATCGATAATTTACACCTTAGGCTCTGCTTCTAACTTGGGCCCAAATTGTAAAATGGTCTTATCTATTGGCGATTTCGTCCCAATTCACATTACAAGTGATATTCGGCATGCTAATTACATTGCCGATTGCGAAATTGCATTATCTCTTATAGTTTCTGAGATATGGACTATCAATAATTTACACCTTAGGCTCTGCTTCTAACTTGGGCCCAAATTGCAAAAATGGTCTTGTCTATTGGCGATTTCGTTCCAATTCACATTCCAAGTAATATTCGGCATGCTAATTACATTGCCGGTTGCCAAATTGCATTATCTCTTATAGTTTCCGGGATATGGACTATCGATAATTTACACCTTAGGCTCTGCTTCTAACTTGGGCCCAAATTGTAAAATGGTCTTATCTATTGGCGATTTCGTTCCAATTCACATTCCAAGTAATACTCGGCATGCTAATTACATTGCCGGTTGCCAAATTGCATTATCTCTTATAGTTTCCGAGATATGGACTATCGATAATTTACACCTTAGGCTCTGCATCTAACTTGGGCCCAAATTGTAAAATGGTCTTATCTATTGGCGATTTCGTTCCAATTCACATTCCAAGTAATATTCGGCATGCTAATTACATTGCCGGTTGCCAAATTGCATTATCTCTTATAGTTTCCGAGATATGGACTATCGATAATTTACACCTTAGGCTCTGCTTCTAACTTGGGCCCAAATTGTAAAATGGTCTTCTCTATTGGCGATTTCGTTCCAATTCACATTGCAAGTAATATTCGGCATGCTAATTACATTGCCGGTTGCCAAATTGCATTATCTCTTATAGTTTCCGAGATATGGACTATCGATAATTTACACCTTAGGCTCTGCTTCTAACTTGGGCCCAAATTGTAAAATGGTCTTATCTATTGGCGATTTCGTTCCAATTCACATTCCAAGTAATATTCGGCATGCTAATTACATTGCCGGTTGCCAAATTGCATTATCTCTTATAGTTTCCGAGATATGGACTATCGATAATTTACACCTTAGGCTCTGCTTCTAACTTGGGCCCAAATTGTAAAATGGTCTTCTCTATTGGCGATTTCGTTCCAATTCACATTCCAAGTAATATTCGGCATGCTAATTACATTGCCGGTTGCCAAATTGCATTATCTCTTATAGTTTCCAAGATATGGACTATCGATAATTTACACCTTAGGCTCTGCTTCTAACTTGGGCCCAAATTGTAAAATGGTCTTCTCTATTGGCGATTTTGTTCCAATTCACATTCCAAGTAATATTCGGCATGCTAATTACATTGCCGGTTGCCAAATTGCATTATCTCTTATAGTTTCCGAGATATGGACTATCGATAATTTACACCTTAGGCTCTGCTTCTAACTTGGGCCCAAATTGTAAAATCGTCTTATCTATTGGCGATTTCGTTCCAATTCACATTCCAAGTAATATTCGGCATGCTAATTACATTGCCGGTTGCCAAATTGCATTATCTCTTATAGTTTCCGAGATATGGACTATCGGTAATTTACACCTTAGGCTCTGCTTCTAACTTGGGCCCAAATTGTAAAATGGTCTTATCTATTGGCGATTTCGTTCCAATTCACATTCCAAGTAATATCCGGCATGCTAATTACATTGCCGGTTGCCAAATTGAATTATCTCTTATAGTTTCCGAGATATGGACTATCGATAATTTACACCTCAGGCTCTGCTTCTAACTTGGGCCCAAATTGTAAAATGGTCTTACCTATTGGCGATTTCGTTCCAATTCACATTCCAAGTAATATTCGGCATGCTAATTACATTGCCGGTTGCCAAATTGCATTATCTCTTATAGTTTCCGAGATATGGACTATCGATAATTTACACCTTAGGCTCTGCTTCTAACTTGGGCCCAAATTGTAAAATGGTCTTATCTATTGGCGATTTCGTTCCAATTCACATTCCAAGTAATATTCGGCATGCTAATTACATTGCCGGTTGCCAAATTGCATTATCTCTTATAGTTTCCGAGATATGGACTATCGATAATTTACACCTTAGGCTCGGCTTCTAACTTGGGCCCAAATTGTAAAATGGTCTTATCTATTGGCGATTTCGTTCCAATTCACATTCCAAGTAATATTCGGCATGCTAATTACATTGCCGGTTGCCAAATTGCATTATCTCTTATAGTTTCCGAGATATGGACTATCGATAATTTACACCTTAGGCTCTACTTCTAACTTGGGCCCAAATTGTAAAATGGTCTTATCTATTGGCGATTTCGTTCCAATTCACATTCCAAGTAATATTCGGCATGCTAATTACATTGCCGGTTGCCAAATTGCATTAACCCTTATAGTTTCCGAGATATGGACTATCGATAATTTACACCTTAGGCTCTGCTTCTAACTTGGGCCCAAATTGTAAAATGGTCTTATCTATTGGCGATTTCGTTCCAATTCACATTCCAAGTAATATTCGGCATGCTAATTACATTGCCGGTTGCCAAATTGCATTATCTCTTATAGTTTCCGAGATATGGACTATCGATAATTTACACCATAGGCTCTGCTTATAACTTGGGCCCAAATTGTAAAATGGTCTTATCTATTGGCGATTTCGTTCCAATTCACATTCCAAGTAATATACGGCATGCTAATTACATTGCCGGTTGCCAAATTGCATTATCTCTTATAGTTTCCGAGATATGGACTATCGATAATTTACACCTTAGGCTCTGCTTCTAACTTGGGCCCAAAGTGTAAAATGGTCTTATCTATTGGCGATTTCGTTCCAATTCACATTCCAAGTAATACTCGGCATGCTAATTACATTGCCGGTTGCCAAATTGCATTATCTCTTATAGTTTCCGAGATATGGACTATCGATAATTTACACCTTAGGCTCTGCTTCTAACTTGGGCCCAAATTGTAAAATGGTCTTATCTATTGGCGATTTCGTCCCAATTCACATTCCAACTGATATTCGGCATGCTAATTACATTGCCGGTTGCGAAATTGCATTATCTCTTATAGTTTCCGAGATATGGACTATCAATAATTTACACCTTAGGCTCTGCTTCTAACTTGGGCCCAAATTGTAAAATGGTCTTATCTATTGGCGATTTCGTTCCAATTCACATTCCAAGTAATATTCGGCATGCTAATTACATTGCCGGTTGCCAAATTGCATTATCTCTTATAGTTTCCGAGATATGGACTATCGATAATTTACACCTTAGGCTCTGCTTCTAACTTGGGCCCAAATTGTAAAATGGTCTTATCTATTGGCGATATCGTTCCAATTCACATTCCAAGTAATATTCGGCATGCTAATTACATTGCCGTTTGCCAAATTGCATTATCTCTTATAGTTTCCGAGATATGGACTATCGATAATTTACACCTTAGGCTCTGCTTCTAACTTGGGCCCAAATTGTAAAATGGTCTTATCTATTGGCGATATCGTTCCAATTCACATTCCAAGTAATATTCGGCATGCTAATTACATTGCCGGTTGCCAAATTGCATTATCTCTTATAGTTTCGGAGATATGGACTATCAATAATTTACACCTTAGGCTCTGCTTCTAACTTGGGCCCAAATTGTAAAATGGTCTTATCTATTGGCGATTTCGTTCCAATTCACATTCCAAGTAATATTCGGCATGCTAATTACATTGCCGGTTGCCAAATTGCATTATCTCTTATAGTTTCCGAGATATGGACTATCGATAATTTACACCTTAGGCTCTGCTTCTAACCTGGGCCCAAATTGTAAAATGGTCTTATCTATTGGCGATTTCGTCCCAATTCACATTACAAGTGATATTCGGCATGCTAATTACATTGCCGGTTGCCAAATTGCATTATCTCTTATAGTTTCCGAGATATGGACTATCGATAATTTACACCTTAGGCTCTGCTTCTAACTTGGGCCCAAATTGTAAAATGGTCTTATCTATTGGCGATTTCGTTCCAATTCACATTCCAAGTAATATTCGGCATGCTAATTACATTGCCGGTTGCCAAATTGCATTATCTCTTATAGTTTCCGAGATATGGACTATCGATAATTTACACCTTAGGCTCTGCTTCTAACTTGGGCCCAAATTGTAAAATGGTCTTATCTATTGGCGATTTCGTTCCAATTCACATTCCAAGTAATACTCGGCATGCTAATTACATTGCCGGTTGCCAAATTGCATTATCTCTTATAGTTTCCGAAATATGGACTATCGATAATTTACACCTTAGGCTCTGCTTCTAACTTGGGCCCAAATTGTAAAATGGTCTTATCTATTGGCGATTTCGTTCCAATTCACATTCCAAGTAATATTCGGCAGGCTAATTACATTGCCGGTTGCCAAATTGCATTATCTCTTATAGTATCCGAGATATGGACTATCGATAATTTACACCTTAGGCTCTGCTTCTAACTTGGGCCCAAATTGTAAAATGGTCTTATCTATTGGCGATTTCGTTCCAATTCACATTCCAAGTAATATTCGGCATGCTAATTACATTGCCGGTTGCCAAATTGCATTATCTCTTATAGTTTCCGAGATATGGACTATCGATATTTTACACCTTAGCCTCTGCTTCTAACTTGGGCCCAAATTGTAAAATGGTCTTATCTATTGGCGTTTTCGTTCCAATTCACATTCCAAGTAATATTCGGCATGCTAATTACATTGCCGGTTGCCAAATTGCATTATCTCTTATAGTTTCCGAGATATGGACTATCGATAATTTACACCTTAGGCTCTGCTTCTAACTTGGGCCCAAATTGTAAAATGGTCTTCTCTATTGGCGATTTCGTTCCAATTCACATTGCAAGTAATATTCGGCATGCTAATTACATTGCCGGTTGCCAAATTGCATTATCTCTTATAGTTTCCGAGATATGGACTATCGATAATTTACACCTTAGGCTCTGCTTCTAACTTGGGCCCAAATTGTAAAATGGTCTTCTCTATTGGCGATTTCGTTCCACTTCACATTCCAAGTAATATTCGGCATGCTAATTACATTGCCGGTTGCCAAATTGCATTATCTCTTATAGTTTCCGAGATATGGACTATCGATAATTTACACCTTAGGCTCTGCTTCTAACTTGGGCCCAAATTGTAAAATGGTCTTCTCTATTGACGATTTTGTTCCAATTCACATTCCAAGTAATATTCGGCATGCTAATTACATTGCCGGTTGCCAACTTGCATTATCTCTTATAGTTTCCGAGATATGGACTATCGATAATTTACACCTTAGGCTCTGCTTCTAACTTGGGCCCAAATTGTAAAATCGTCTTATCTATTGGCGATTTCGTTCCAATTTACATTCCAAGTAATATTCGGCATGCTAATTACATTGCCGGTTGCCAAATTGCATTATCTCTTATAGTTTCCGAGATATGGACTATCGGTAATTTACACCTTAGGCTCTGCTTCTAATTTGGGCCCAAATTGTAAAATGGTCTTACCTATTGGCGATTTCGTTCCAATTCACATTCCAAGTAATATTCGGCATGCTAATTACATTGCCGGTTGCCAAATTGCATTATCTCTTATAGTTTCCGAGATATGGACTATCGATAATTTACACCTTAGGCTCTGCTTCTAATTTGGGCCCAAATTGTAAAATGGTCTTACCTATTGGCGATTTCGTTCCAATTCACATTCCAAGTAATATTCGGCATGCTAATTACATTGCCGGTTGCCAAATTGCATTATCTCTTATAGTTTCCGAGATATGGACTATCGATAATTTACACCTTAGGCTCTGCTTCCAACTTGGGCCCAAATTGTAAAATGGTCTTATCTATTGGCGATTTCGTTCCAATTCACATTCCAAGTAATATTCGGCATGCTAATTACATTGCCGGTTGCCAAATTGCATTATCTCTTATAGTTTCCGAGATATGGACTATCGATAATTTACATCTTAGGCTCTGCTTCTAACTTGGGCACAAATTGTAAAATCGTCTTATCTATTGGCGATTTCGTTCCAATTCACATTCCAAGTAATATTCGGCATGCTAATTACATTGCCGGTTGCCAAATTGCATTATCTCTTATAGTTTCCGAGATATAGACTATCGATAATTTACACCTTAGGCTCTGCTTCTAACTTGGGCCCAAATTGTAAAATGGTCTTATCTATTGGCGATTTCGTTCAAATTCACATTCCAAGTAATATCCGGCATGCTAATTACATTGCCGGTTGCCAAATTGAATTATCTCTTATAGTTTCCGAGATATGGACTATCGATAATTTACAACTTAGGCTCTGCTTCTAACTTGGGCCCAAATTGTAAAATGGTCTTATCTATTGGCGATTTCGTTCCAATTCACATTCCAAGTAATATTCGGCATGCTAATTACATTGCCGGTTGCCAAATTGCATTATCTCTTATAGTTTCCGAGATATGGACTATCGATAATTTACATCTTAGGCTCTGCTTCTAACTTGGGCCTAAATTGTAAAATGGTCTTATCTATTGGCGATTTCGTTCCAATTCACATTCCAAGTAATATTCGGCATGCTAATTACATTGCCGGTTGCCAAATTGCATTATCTCTTATAGTTTCCGAGATATGGACTATCGATAATTTACACCTTAGGCTCTGCTTCTAACTTGGGCCCAAATTGTAAAATGGTCTTATCTATTGGCGATTTCGTCCCAATTCACATTCCAAGTAATATTCGGCATGCTAATCACATTGCCGGTTGCCAAATTGCATTATCTCTTATAGTTTCCGAGATATGGACTATCGATAATTTACACCTTAGTCTCTGCTTCTAACTTGGGCCCAAATTGTAAAATGGTCTTCTCTATTGGCGATTTCGTTCCAATTCACATTCCAAGTGATATTCGGCATGCTAATTACATTGCCGGTTGCCAAATTGCATTATCTCTTATAGTTTCCGAGATATGGACTATCGATAATTTACACCTTAGGCTCTGCTTCTAACTTGGGCCCAAATTGTAAAATCGTCTTATCTATTGGCGATTTCGTTCCAATTCACATTCCAAGTAATATACGGCATGCTAATTACATTGCCGGTTGCCAAATTGCATTATCTCTTATAGTTTCCGAGATATGGACTATCGATAATTTACACCTTAGGCTCTGCTTCTAACTTGGGCCCAAATTGTAAAATGGTCTTATCTATTGGCGATTTCGTTCCAATTCACATTCCAAGTAATATTCGGCATGCTAATTACATTGCCGGTTGCCAAATTGCATTATCTCTTATAGTTTCCGAGATATGGACTATCGATAATTTACACCTTAGGCTCTGCTTCTAACTTGGGCCCAAATTGTAAAATGGTCTTATCTATTGGCGATTTCGTTCCAATTCACATTCCAAGTAATATTCGGCATGCTAATTACATTGCCGGTTGCCAAATTACATTATCTCTTATAGTTTCCGAGATATGAACTATCGATAATTTACACCTTAGGCTCTGCTTCTAACTTGGGCCCAAATTGTAAAATGGTCTTATCTATTGGCGATTTCGTCCCAATTCACATTCCAAGTGATATTCGGCATGCTAATTACATTGCCGGTTGCCAAATTGCATTATCTCTTATAGTTTCCGAGATATGGACTATCGATAATTTACACCTTAGGCTCTGCTTCTAACTTGGGCCCAAATTGTAAAATGGCCTTATCTATTGGCGATTTCGTTCCAATTCACATTCCAAGTAATATTCGGCATGCTAATTACATTGCCGGTTGCCAAATTGAATTATCTCTTATAGTTTCCGAGATATGGACTATCGATAATTTACACCTTAGGCTCTGCTTCTAACTTGGGCCCAAATTGTAAAATGGTCTTACCTATTGGCGATTTCGTTCCAATTCACACTCCAAGTAATATTCGGCATGCTAATTACATTGCCGGTTGCGAAATTGCATTATCTCTTATAGTTTCCGAGATATGGACTATCAATAATTTACACCTTAGGCTCTGCTTCTAACTTGGGCCCGAATTGTAAAATGGTCTTATCTATTGGCGATTTCGTTCCAATTCACATTCCAAGTAATATTCGGCATGCTAATTACATTGCCGGTTGCCAAATTGCATTATCTCTTATAGTTTCCGAGATATGGACTATCGATAATTCACACCTTAGGCTCTGCTTCTAACTTGGGCCCAAATTGTAAAATGGTCTTATCTATTGGCGATTTCTTTCCAATTCACATTCCAAGTAATATTCGGCATGCTAATTACATTGCCGGTTGCCAAATTGCATTATCTCTTATAGTTTCCGAGATATGGACTATCGATAATTTACACCTTAGGCTCTGCTTCTAACTTGGGCCCAAATTGTAAAATGGTCTTATCTATTGGCGATTTCGTCCCAATTCACATTCCAAGTAATATTCGGCATGCTAATTACATTGCCGGTTGCCAAATTGCATTATCTCTTATAGTTTCCGAGATATGGACTATCAATAATTTACACCTTAGGCTCTGCTTCTAACTTGGGCCCAAATTGTAAAATGGTCTTATCTATTGGCGATTTCGTTCCAATTCACATTCCAAGTAATATTCGGCATGCTAATTACATTGCCGGTTGCCAAATTGCATTATCTCTTATAGTTTCCGAGATATGGACTATCGATAATTTACACCTTAGGCTCTGCTTCTAACTTGGGCCCAAATTGTAAAATGGTCTTATCTATTGGCGATTTCGTTCCAATTCACATTCCAAGTAATACTCGGCATGCTAATTACATTGCCGGTTGCCAAATTGCATTATCTCTTATAGTTTCCGAGATATTGACTATCGATAATTTACACCTTAGGCTCTGCTTCTAACTTGGGCCCAAATTGTAAAATGGTCTTATCTATTGGCGATTTCGTTCCAATTCACATTGCAAGTAATATTCGGCATGCTAATTACATTGCCGGTTGCCAAATTGCATTATCTCTTATAGTTTCCGAGATATGGACTATCGATAATTTACACCTTAGGCTCTGCTTCTAACTTGGGCCCAAATTGTAAAATGGTCTTATCTATTGGCGATTTCGTTCCAATTCACATTCCAAGTAATATTCGGCATGCTAATTATATTGCCGGTTGCTAAATTGCATTATCTCTTATAGTTTCCGAGATATGGACTATCGATATTTTACACCTTAGCCTCTGCTTCTAACTTGGGCCCAAATTGTAAAATGGTCTTATCTATTGGCGTTTTCGTTCCAATTCACATTCCAAGTAATATTCGGCATGCTAATTACATTGCCGGTTGCCAAATTGCATTATCTCTTATAGTTTCCGAGATATGGACTATCCATAATTTACACCTTAGGCTCTGCTTCTAACTTGGGCCCAAATTGTAAAATGGTCTTATCTATTGGCGATTTCGTTCCAATTCACATTCCAAGTAATATTCGGCATGCTAATTACATTGCCGGTTGCCAAATTGCATTATCTCTTATAGTTTCCGAGATATGGACTATCGGTAATTTACACCTTAGGCTCTGCTTCTAACTTGGGCCCAAATTGTAAAATGGTCTTATCTATTGGCGATTTCGTTCCAATTCACATTCCAAGTAATATCCGGCATGCTAATTACATTGCCGGTTGCCAAATTGAATTATCTCTTATAGTTTCCGAGATATGGACTATCGATAATTTACACCTTAGGCTCTGCTTCTAACTTGGGCCCAAATTGTAAAATGGTCTTACCTATTGGCGATTTCGTTCCAATTCACATTCCAAGTAATATTCGGCATGCTAATTACATTGCCGGTTGCCAAATTGCATTATCTCTTATGGTTTCCGAGATATGGACTATCGATAATTTACACCTTAGGCTCTGCTTCTAACTTGGGCCCAAATTGTAAAATGGTCTTACCTATTGGCGATTTCGTTCCAATTCACATTCCAAGTAATATTCGGCATGCTAATTACATTGCCGGTTGCCAAATTGCATTATCTCTTATAGTTTCCGAGATATGGACTATCGATAATTTACACCTTAGGCTCTGCTTCTAACTTGGGCCCAAATTGTAAAATGGTCTTCTCTATTGGCGATTTCGTTCCAATTCACATTCCAAGTAATATTCGGCATGCTAATTACATTGCCGGTTGCCAAATTGCATTATCTCTTATAGTTTCCGAGATATGGACTATCGATAATTTGCACCTTAGGCTCTGCTTCTAACTTAGGCCCAAATTGTAAAATGGTCTTATCTATTGGCGATTTCGTTCCAATTCACATTCCAATTAATATTCGGCATGCTAATTACATTGTCGGTTGCCAAATTGCATTATCTCTTATAGTTTCCGAGATATGGACTATCGATAATTTACACCTTAGGCTCTGCTTCTAACTTGGGCCCTAATTGTAAAATGGTCTTATCTATTGGCGATTCCGTTCCAATTCGCATTCCAAGTAATATTCGGCATGCTAATTACATTGCCGGTTGCCAAATTGCATTATTTCTTATAGTTTCCGAGATATGGACTATCGATAATTTACACCTTAGGCTCTGCTTCTAACTTGGGCCCAAATTGTAAAATGGTCTTATCTATTGGCGATTTCGTTCCAATTCACATTCCAAGTAATATTCGGCATGCTAATTACATTGCCGGTTGCCAAATTGCATTATCTCTTATAGTTTCCGAGATATGGACTATCGATAATTTACACCTTAGGCTCTGCTTCTAACTTGGGCCCAAATTGTAAAATGGTCTTACCTATTGGCGATTTCGTTCCAATTCACATTCCAAGTAATATTCGGCATGCTAATTACATTTCCGGTTGCCAAATTGCATTATCTCTTATAGTTTCCGAGATATGGACTATCGATAATTTACACCTTAGGCTCTGCTTCTAACTTGGGCCCAAATTGTAAAATGGTCTTATCTATTGGCGATTTCGTTCCAATTCACATTCAAAGTAATATTCGGCATGCTAATTACATTGCCGGTTGCCAAATTGCATTATCTCTTATAGTTTCCGAGATATGGACTATCGATAATTTACACCTTAGGCTCTGCTTCTAACTTGGGCCCAAATTGTAAAATGGTCTTATCTATTGACGATTTCGTTCCAATTCACATTCCAAGTAATATTCGGCATGCTAATTACATTGCCGGTTGCCAAATTGCATTATCTCTTATAGTTTCCGAGATATGGACTATCGATAATTTACAGCTTAGGCTCTGCTTCTAACTTGGGCCCAAATTGTAAAATGGTCTTATCTATTGGCGATTTCGTTCCAATTCACATTCCAAGTAATATTCGGCATGCTAATTACATTGCCGGTTGCCAAATTGCATTATCTCTTATAGTTTCCGAGATATGGACTATCGATAATTTACACCTTAGGCTCTGCTTCTAACTTGGGCCCAAATTGTAAAATGGTCTTACCTATTGGCGATTTCGTTCCAATTCACATTCCAAGTAATATTCGGCATGCTAATTACATTGCCGGTTGCCAAATTGCATTATCTCTTATAGTTTCCGAGATATGGACTATCGATAATTTACACCTTAGGCTCTGCTTCTAACTTGGGCCCAAATTGTAAAATGGTCTTATCTATTGGCGATTTCGTTCCAATTCACATTCCAAGTAATATTCGGCATGCTAATTACATTGCCGGTTGCCAAATTGCATTATCTCTTATAGTTTCCGAGATATGGACTATCGATAATTTACACCTTAGGCTCTGCTTCTAACTTGGGCCCAAATTGTAAAATGGTCTTATCTATTGGCGATTTCGTTCCAATTCACGTTCCAAGTAATATTCGGCATGCTAATTACTTTGCCGGTTGCCAAATTGCATTATCTCTTATAGTTTCCGAGATATGGACTATCGATAATTTACACCTTAGGCTCTGTTTCTAACTTGGGCCCAAATTGTAAAATGGTCTTATCTATTGGCGATTTCGTTCCAATTCACATTCCAAGTAATATTTGGCATGCTAATTACATTGCCGGTTGCCAAATTGCATTATCTCTTATAGTTTCCGAGATATGGACTATCGATAATTTACACCTTAGGCTCTGCTTCTAACTTGGGCCCAAATTGTAAAATGGTCTTATCTATTGGCGATTTCGTTCCAATTCACATTCCAAGTAATATTCGGCATGCTAATTACATTGCCGGTTGCCAAATTGCATTATCTCTTATAGTTTCCGAGATATGGACTATCGATAATTTACACCTTAGGCTCTGCTTCTAACTTGGGCCCAAATTGTAAAATGGTCTTATCTATTGCCGATTTCGTTCCAATTCACACTCCAAGTAATATTCGGCATGCTAATTACATTGCCGGTTGCGAAATTGCATTATCTCTTATAGTTTCCGAGATATGGACTATCCATAATTTACACCTTAGGCTCTGCTTCTAACTTGGGCCCAAATTGTAAAATGGTCTTATCTATTGGCGATTTCGTTCCAATTCACATTCCAAGTAATATTCGGCATGCTAATTACATTGCCGGTTGCCAAATTGCATTATCTCTTATAGTTTCCGAGATATGGACTATCGATAATTTACACCTTAGGCTCTGCTTCTAACTTGGGCCCAAATTGTAAAATGGTCTTATCTATTGGCGATTTCGTTCCAATTCACATTCCAAGTAATATTCGGCATGCTAATTACATTGCCGGTTGCCAAATTGCATTACCTCTTATAGTTTCCGAGATATGGACTATAGATAATTTACACCTTAGGCTCTGCTTCTAACTTGGGCCCAAATTGTAAAATGGCCTTATCTATTGGCGATTTCGTTCCAATTCACATTCCAAGTAATATTCGGCATGCTAATTACATTGCCGGTTGCCAAATTGCATTATCTCTTATAGTTTCCGAGATATGGACTATCGATAATTTACACCTTAGGCTCTGCTTCTAACTTGGGCCCAAATTGTAAAATGGTCTTCTCTATTGGCGATTTCGTTCCAATTCACATTCCAAGTAATATTCGGCATGCTAATTACATTGCCGGTTGCCAAATTGCATTATCTCTTATAGTTTCCGAGATATGGACTATCGATAAATTACACCTTATTCTCTGCTTCTAACTTGGGCCCAAATTGTAAAATGGTCTTATCTATTAGCGATTTCGTTCCAATTCACATTCCAAGTAATATTCGGCATGCTAATTACATTGCCGGTTGCCAAATTGCATTATCTCTTATAGTTTCCGAGATGTGGACTATCGATAATTTACACCTTAGGCTCTGCTTCTAACTTGGGCCCAAATTGCAAAATGGTCTTATCTATTGACGATTTCGTTCCAATTCACATTCCAAGTAATATTCGGCATGCTAATTACATTGCCGGTTGCCAAATTGCATTATCTCTTATAGTTTCCGAGATATGGACTATCGATAATTTACACCTTAGGCTCTGCTTCTAACTTGGGCCCAAATTGTAAAATGGTCTTATCTGTTGGCGGTTTCGTTCCAATTCACATTCCAAGTAATATTCGGCATGCTAATTACATTGCCGGTTGCCAAATTGCATTATCTCTTATAGTTTCCGAGATATGGACTATCGATAATTTACACCTTAGGCTCTGCTTCTAACTTGGGCCCAAATTGTAAAATGGTCTTATCTATTGGCGATTTCGTTCCAATTCACACTCCAAGTAATATTCGGCATGCTAATTACATTGCCGGTTGCGAAATTGCATTATCTCTTATAGTTTCCGAGATATGGACTATCAATAATTTACACCTTAGGCTCTGCTTCTAACTTGGGCCCAAATTGTAAAATGGTCTTATCTATTGGCGATTTCGTTCCAATTCACATTCCAAGTAATATTCGGCATGCTAATTACATTGCCGGTTGCCAAATTGCATTATCTCTTATAGTTTCCGAGATATGGACTATCGATAATTTACACATTAGGCTCTGCTTCTAACTTGGGCCCAAATTGTAAAATGGCCTTATCTATTGGCGATTTCGTCCCAATTCACATTCCAAGTAATATTCGGCATGCTAATTACATTGCCGGTTGCGAAATTGCATTATCTCTTATAGTTTCAGAGATATGGACTATCGATAATTTACACCTTAGGCTCTGCTTCTAACTTGGGCCCAAATTGTAAAATGGTCTTATCTATTGGCGATTTCGTTCCAATTCACACTCCAAGTAATATTCGGCATGCTAATTACATTGCCGGTTGCGAAATTGCATTATCTCTTATAGTTTCCGAGATATGGACTATCGATAATTTACAGCTTAGGCTCTGCTTCTAACTTGGGCCCAAATTGTAAAATGGTCTTATCTATTGGCGATTTCGTTCCAATTCACATTCCAAGTAATATTCGGCATGCTAATTACATTGCCGGTTGCCAAATTGCATTATCTCCTATAGTTTCCGAGATATGGACTATCGATAATTTACACCTTAGGCTCTGCTTCTAACTTGGGCCCAAATTGTAAAATGGTCTTATCTATTGGCGATTTCGTTCCAATTCACATTCCAAGTAATATTCGGCATGCTAATTACATTGCCGGTTGCCAAATTGCATTATCTCTTATAGTTTCCGATATATGGACTATCGATAATTTACACCTTAGGCTCTGCTTCTAACTTGGGCCCAAATTGTAAAATGGTCTTATCTATTGGCGATTTCGTTCCAATTCACATTCCAAGTAATATTCGGCATGCTAATTACATTGCCGGTTGCCAAATTGCATTATCTCTTATAGTTTCCGAGATATGGACTATCGATAATTTACACCTTAGGCTCTGCTTCTAACTTGGGCCCAAATTGTAAAATGGTCTTCTCTATTGGCGATTTCGTTCCAATTCACATTCCAAGTAATATTCGGCATGCTAATTACATTGCCGGTTGCCAAATTGCATTATCTCTTATAGTTTCCGAGATATGGACTATCGATAATTTGCACCTTAGGCTCTGCTTCTAACTTAGGCCCAAATTGTAAAATGGTCTTATCTATTGGCGATTTCGTTCCAATTCACATTCCAATTAATATTCGGCATGCTAATTACATTGTCGGTTGCCAAATTGCATTATCTCTTATAGTTTCCGAGATATGGACTATCGATAATTTACACCTTAGGCTCTGCTTCTAACTTGGGCCCTAATTGTAAAATGGTCTTATCTATTGGCGATTCCGTTCCAATTCGCATTCCAAGTAATATTCGGCATGCTAATTACATTGAAGGTTGCCAAATTGCATTATTTCTTATAGTTTCCGAGATATGGACTATCGATAATTTACACCTTAGGCTCTGCTTCTAACTTGGGCCCAAATTGTAAAATGGTCTTATCTATTGGCGATTTCGTTCCAATTCACATTCCAAGTAATATTCGGCATGCTAATTACATTGCCGGTTGCCAAATTGCATTATCTCTTATAGTTTCCGAGATATGGACTATCGATAATTTACACCTTAGGCTCTGCTTCTAACTTGGGCCCAATTTGTAAAATGGTCTTACCTATTGGCGATTTCGTTCCAATTCACATTCCAAGTAATATTCGGCATGCTAATTACATTTCCGGTTGCCAAATTGCATTATCTCTTATAGTTTCCGAGATATGGACTATCGATAATTTACACCTTAGGCTCTGCTTCTAACTTGGGCCCAAATTGTAAAATGGTCTTATCTATTGGCGATTTCGTTCCAATTCACATTCAAAGTAATATTCGGCATGCTAATTACATTGCCGGTTGCCAAATTGCATTATCTCTTATAGTTTCCGAGATATGGACTATCGATAATTTACACCTTAGGCTCTGCTTCTAACTTGGGCCCAAATTGTAAAATGGTCTTATCTATTGACGATTTCGTTCCAATTCACATTCCAAGTAATATTCGGCATGCTAATTACATTGCCGGTTGCCAAATTGCATTATCTCTTATAGTTTCCGAGATATGGACTATCGATAATTTACAGCTTAGGCTCTGCTTCTAACTTGGGCCCAAATTGTAAAATGGTCTTATCTATTGGCGATTTCGTTCCAATTCACATTCCAAGTAATATTCGGCATGCTAATTACATTGCCGGTTGCCAAATTGCATTATCTCTTATAGTTTCCGAGATATGGACTATCGATAATTTACACCTTAGGCTCTGCTTCTAACTTGGGCCCAAATTGTAAAATGGTCTTACCTATTGGCGATTTCGTTCCAATTCACATTCCAAGTAATATTCGGCATGCTAATTACATTGCCGGTTGCCAAATTGCATTATCTCTTATAGTTTCCGAGATATGGACTATCGATAATTTACACCTTAGGCTCTGCTTCTAACTTGGGCCCAAATTGTAAAATGGTCTTATCTATTGGCGATTTCGTTCCAATTCACATTCCAAGTAATATCCGGCATGCTAATTACATTGCCGGTTGCCAAATTGAATTATCTCTTATAGTTTCCGAGATATGGACTATCGATAATTTACACCTTAGGCTCTGCTTCTAACTTGGGCCCAAATTGTAAAATGGTCTTACCTATTGGCGATTTCGTTCCAATTCACATTCCAAGTAATATTCGGCATGCTAATTACATTGCCGGTTGCCAAATTGCATTATCTCTTATGGTTTCCGAGATATGGACTATCGATAATTTACACCTTAGGCTCTGCTTCTAACTTGGGCCCAAATTGTAAAATGGTCTTACCTATTGGCGATTTCGTTCCAATTCACATTCCAAGTAATATTCGGCATGCTAATTACATTGCCGGTTGCCAAATTGCATTATCTCTTATAGTTTCCGAGATATGGACTATCGATAATTTACACCTTAGGCTCTGCTTCTAACTTGGGCCCAAATTGTAAAATGGTCTTCTCTATTGGCGATTTCGTTCCAATTCACATTCCAAGTAATATTCGGCATGCTAATTACATTGCCGGTTGCCAAATTGCATTATCTCTTATAGTTTCCGAGATATGGACTATCGATAATTTGCACCTTAGGCTCTGCTTCTAACTTAGGCCCAAATTGTAAAATGGTCTTATCTATTGGCGATTTCGTTCCAATTCACATTCCAATTAATATTCGGCATGCTAATTACATTGTCGGTTGCCAAATTGCATTATCTCTTATAGTTTCCGAGATATGGACTATCGATAATTTACACCTTAGGCTCTGCTTCTAACTTGGGCCCTAATTGTAAAATGGTCTTATCTATTGGCGATTCCGTTCCAATTCGCATTCCAAGTAATATTCGGCATGCTAATTACATTGCCGGTTGCCAAAATGCATTATTTCTTATAGTTTCCGAGATATGGACTATCGATAATTTACACCTTAGGCTCTGCTTCTAACTTGGGCCCCAAATTGTAAAATGGTCTTATCTATTGGCGATTTCGTTCCAATTCACATTCCAAGTAATATTCGGCATGCTAATTACATTGCCGGTTGCCAAATTGCATTATCTCTTATAGTTTCCGAGATATGGACTATCGATAATTTACACCTTAGGCTCTGCTTCTAACTTGGGCCCAAATTGTAAAATGGTCTTACCTATTGGCGATTTCGTTCCAATTCACATTCCAAGTAATATTCGGCATGCTAATTACATTTCCGGTTGCCAAATTGCATTATCTCTTATAGTTTCCGAGATATGGACTATCGATAATTTACACCTTAGGCTCTGCTTCTAACTTGGGCCCAAATTGTAAAATGGTCTTATCTATTGGCGATTTCGTTCCAATTCACATTCAAAGTAATATTCGGCATGCTAATTACATTGCCGGTTGCCAAATTGCATTATCTCTTATAGTTTCCGAGATATGGACTATCGATAATTTACACCTTAGGCTCTGCTTCTAACTTGGGCCCAAATTGTAAAATGGTCTTATCTATTGACGATTTCGTTCCAATTCACATTCCAAGTAATATTCGGCATGCTAATTACATTGCCGGTTGCCAAATTGCATTATCTCTTATAGTTTCCGAGATATGGACTATCGATAATTTACAGCTTAGGCTCTGCTTCTAACTTGGGCCCAAATTGTAAAATGGTCTTATCTATTGGCGATTTCGTTCCAATTCACATTCCAAGTAATATTCGGCATGCTAATTACATTGCCGGTTGCCAAATTGCATTATCTCTTATAGTTTCCGAGATATGGACTATCGATAATTTACACCTTAGGCTCTGCTTCTAACTTGGGCCCAAATTGTAAAATGGTCTTACCTATTGGCGATTTCGTTCCAATTCACATTCCAAGTAATATTCGGCATGCTAATTACATTGCCGGTTGCCAAATTGCATTATCTCTTATAGTTTCCGAGATATGGACTATCGATAATTTACACCTTAGGCTCTGCTTCTAACTTGGGCCCAAATTGTAAAATGGTCTTATCTATTGGCGATTTCGTTCCAATTCACATTCCAAGTAATATTCGGCATGCTAATTACATTGCCGGTTGCCAAATTGCATTATCTCTTATAGTTTCCGAGATATGGACTATCGATAATTTACACCTTAGGCTCTGCTTCTAACTTGGGCCCAAATTGTAAAATGGTCTTATCTATTGGCGATTTCGTTCCAATTCACGTTCCAAGTAATATTCGGCATGCTAATTACTTTGCCGGTTGCCAAATTGCATTATCTCTTATAGTTTCCGAGATATGGACTATCGATAATTTACACCTTAGGCTCTGCTTCTAACTTGGGCCCAAATTGTAAAATGGTCTTATCTATTGGCGATTTCGTTCCAATTCACATTCCAAGTAATATTTGGCATGCTAATTACATTGCCGGTTGCCAAATTGCATGATCTCTTATAGTTTCCGAGATATGGACTATCGATAATTTACACCTTAGGCTCTGCTTCTAACTTGGGCCCAAATTGTAAAATGGTCTTATCTATTGGCGATTTCGTTCCAATTCACATTCCAAGTAATATTCGGCATGCTAATTACATTGCCGGTTGCCAAATTGCATTATCTCTTATAGTTTCCGAGATATGGACTATCGATAATTTACACCTTAGGCTCTGCTTCTAACTTGGGCCCAAATTGTAAAATGGTCTTATCTATTGCCGATTTCGTTCCAATTCACACTCCAAGTAATATTCGGCATGCTAATTACATTGCCGGTTGCGAAATTGCATTATCTCTTATAGTTTCCGAGATATGGACTATCCATAATTTACACCTTAGGCTCTGCTTCTAACTTGGGCCCAAATTGTAAAATGGTCTTATCTATTGGCGATTTCGTTCCAATTCACATTCCAAGTAATATTCGGCATGCTAATTACATTGCCGGTTGCCAAATTGCATTATCTCTTATAGTTTCCGAGATATGGACTATCGATAATTTACACCTTAGGCTCTGCTTCTAACTTGGGCCCAAATTGTAAAATGGTCTTATCTATTGGCGATTTCGTTCCAATTCACATTCCAAGTAATATTCGGCATGCTAATTACATTGCCGGTTGCCAAATTGCATTACCTCTTATAGTTTCCGAGATATGGACTATAGATAATTTACACCTTAGGCTCTGCTTCTAACTTGGGCCCAAATTGTAAAATGGCCTTATCTATTGGCGATTTCGTTCCAATTCACATTCCAAGTAATATTCGGCATGCTAATTACATTGCCGGTTGCCAAATTGCATTATCTCTTATAGTTTCCGAGATATGGACTATCGATAATTTACACCTTAGGCTCTGCTTCTAACTTGGGCCCAAATTGTAAAATGGTCTTCTCTATTGGCGATTTCGTTCCAATTCACATTCCAAGTAATATTCGGCATGCTAATTACATTGCCGGTTGCCAAATTGCATTATCTCTTATAGTTTCCGAGATATGGACTATCGATAAATTACACCTTATTCTCTGCTTCTAACTTGGGCCCAAATTGTAAAATGGTCTTATCTATTAGCGATTTCGTTCCAATTCACATTCCAAGTAATATTCGGCATGCTAATTACATTGCCGGTTGCCAAATTGCATTATCTCTTATAGTTTCCGAGATGTGGACTATCGATAATTTACACCTTAGGCTCTGCTTCTAACTTGGTCCCAAATTGCAAAATGGTCTTATCTATTGACGATTTCGTTCCAATTCACATTCCAAGTAATATTCGGCATGCTAATTACATTGCCGGTTGCCAAATTGCATTATCTCTTATAGTTTCCGAGATATGGACTATCGATAATTTACACCTTAGGCTCTGCTTCTAACTTGGGCCCAAATTGTAAAATGGTCTTATCTGTTGGCGGTTTCGTTCCAATTCACATTCCAAGTAATATTCGGCATGCTAATTACATTGCCGGTTGCCAAATTGCATTATCTCTTATAGTTTCCGAGATATGGACTATCGATAATTTACACCTTAGGCTCTGCTTCTAACTTGGGCCCAAATTGTAAAATGGTCTTATCTATTGGCGATTTCGTTCCAATTCACACTCCAAGTAATATTCGGCATGCTAATTACATTGCCGGTTGCGAAATTGCATTATCTCTTATAGTTTCCGAGATATGGACTATCAATAATTTACACCTTAGGCTCTGCTTCTAACTTGGGCCCAAATTGTAAAATGGTCTTATCTATTGGCGATTTCGTTCCAATTCACATTCCAAGTAATATTCGGCATGCTAATTACATTGCCGGTTGCCAAATTGCATTATCTCTTATAGTTTCCGAGATATGGACTATCGATAATTTACACATTAGGCTCTGCTTCTAACTTGGGCCCAAATTGTAAAATGGCCTTATCTATTGGCGATTTCGTCCCAATTCACATTCCAAGTAATATTCGGCATGCTAATTACATTGCCGGTTGCGAAATTGCATTATCTCTTATAGTTTCAGAGATATGGACTATCGATAATTTACACCTTAGGCTCTGCTTCTAACTTGGGCCCAAATTGTAAAATGGTCTTATCTATTGGCGATTTCGTTCCAATTCACACTCCAAGTAATATTCGGCATGCTAATTACATTGCCGGTTGCGAAATTGCATTATCTCTTATAGTTTCCGAGATATGGACTATCGATAATTTACAGCTTAGGCTCTGCTTCTAACTTGGGCCCAAATTGTAAAATGGTCTTATCTATTGGCGATTTCGTTCCAATTCACATTCCAAGTAATATTCGGCATGCTAATTACATTGCCGGTTGCCAAATTGCATTATCTCCTATAGTTTCCGAGATATGGACTATCGATAATTTACACCTTAGGCTCTGCTTCTAACTTGGGCCCAAATTGTAAAATGGTCTTATCTATTGGCGATTTCGTTCCAATTCACATTCCAAGTAATATTCGGCATGCTAATTACATTGCCGGTTGCCAAATTGCATTATCTCTTATAGTTTCCGATATATGGACTATCGATAATTTACACCTTAGGCTCTGCTTCTAACTTGGGCCCAAATTGTAAAATGGTCTTATCTATTGGCGATTTCGTTCCAATTCACATTCCAAGTAATATTCGGCATGCTAATTACATTGCCGGTTGCCAAATTGCATTATCTCTTATAGTTTCCGAGATATGGACTATCGATAATTTACACCTTAGGCTCTGCTTCTAACTTGGGCCCAAATTGTAAAATGGTCTTCTCTATTGGCGATTTCGTTCCAATTCACATTCCAAGTAATATTCGGCATGCTAATTACATTGCCGGTTGCCAAATTGCATTATCTCTTATAGTTTCCGAGATATGGACTATCGATAATTTGCACCTTAGGCTCTGCTTCTAACTTAGGCCCAAATTGTAAAATGGTCTTATCTATTGGCGATTTCGTTCCAATTCACATTCCAATTAATATTCGGCATGCTAATTACATTGTCGGTTGCCAAATTGCATTATCTCTTATAGTTTCCGAGATATGGACTATCGATAATTTACACCTTAGGCTCTGCTTCTAACTTGGGCCCTAATTGTAAAATGGTCTTATCTATTGGCGATTCCGTTCCAATTCGCATTCCAAGTAATATTCGGCATGCTAATTACATTGAAGGTTGCCAAATTGCATTATTTCTTATAGTTTCCGAGATATGGACTATCGATAATTTACACCTTAGGCTCTGCTTCTAACTTGGGCCCAAATTGTAAAATGGTCTTATCTATTGGCGATTTCGTTCCAATTCACATTCCAAGTAATATTCGGCATGCTAATTACATTGCCGGTTGCCAAATTGCATTATCTCTTATAGTTTCCGAGATATGGACTATCGATAATTTACACCTTAGGCTCTGCTTCTAACTTGGGCCCAAATTGTAAAATGGTCTTACCTATTGGCGATTTCGTTCCAATTCACATTCCAAGTAATATTCGGCATGCTAATTACATTTCCGGTTGCCAAATTGCATTATCTCTTATAGTTTCCGAGATATGGACTATCGATAATTTACACCTTAGGCTCTGCTTCTAACTTGGGCCCAAATTGTAAAATGGTCTTATCTATTGGCGATTTCGTTCCAATTCACATTCAAAGTAATATTCGGCATGCTAATTACATTGCCGGTTGCCAAATTGCATTATCTCTTATAGTTTCCGAGATATGGACTATCGATAATTTACACCTTAGGCTCTGCTTCTAACTTGGGCCCAAATTGTAAAATGGTCTTACCTATTGGCGATTTCGTTCCAATTCACATTCCAAGTAATATTCGGCATGCTAATTACATTGCCGGTTGCCAAATTGCATTATCTCTTATAGTTTCCGAGATATGGACTATCGATAATTTACACCTTAGGCTCTGCTTCTAACTTGGGCCCAAATTGTAAAATGGTCTTATCTATTGGCGATTTCGTTCCAATTCACATTCCAAGTAATATTCGGCATGCTAATTACATTGCCGGTTGCCAAATTGCATTATCTCTTATAGTTTCCGAGATATGGACTATCGATAATTTACACCTTAGGCTCTGCTTCTAACTTGGGCCCAAATTGTAAAATGGTCTTATCTATTGGCGATTTCGTTCCAATTCACGTTCCAAGTAATATTCGGCATGCTAATTACTTTGCCGGTTGCCAAATTGCATTATCTCTTATAGTTTCCGAGATATGGACTATCGATAATTTACACCTTAGGCTCTGCTTCTAACTTGGGCCCAAATTGTAAAATGGTCTTATCTATTGGCGATTTCGTTCCAATTCACATTCCAAGTAATATTTGGCATGCTAATTACATTGCCGGTTGCCAAATTGCATTATCTCTTATAGTTTCCGAGATATGGACTATCGATAATTTACACCTTAGGCTCTGCTTCTAACTTGGGCCCAAATTGTAAAATGGTCTTATCTATTGGCGATTTCGTTCCAATTCACATTCCAAGTAATATTCGGCATGCTAATTACATTGCCGGTTGCCAAATTGCATTATCTCTTATAGTTTCCGAGATATGGACTATCGATAATTTACACCTTAGGCTCTGCTTCTAACTTGGGCCCAAATTGTAAAATGGTCTTATCTATTGCCGATTTCGTTCCAATTCACACTCCAAGTAATATTCGGCATGCTAATTACATTGCCGGTTGCGAAATTGCATTATCTCTTATAGTTTCCGAGATATGGACTATCCATAATTTACACCTTAGGCTCTGCTTCTAACTTGGGCCCAAATTGTAAAATGGTCTTATCTATTGGCGATTTCGTTCCAATTCACATTCCAAGTAATATTCGGCATGCTAATTACATTGCCGGTTGCCAAATTGCATTATCTCTTATAGTTTCCGAGATATGGACTATCGATAATTTACACCTTAGGCTCTGCTTCTAACTTGGGCCCAAATTGTAAAATGGTCTTATCTATTGGCGATTTCGTTCCAATTCACATTCCAAGTAATATTCGGCATGCTAATTACATTGCCGGTTGCCAAATTGCATTACCTCTTATAGTTTCCGAGATATGGACTATAGATAATTTACACCTTAGGCTCTGCTTCTAACTTGGGCCCAAATTGTAAAATGGCCTTATCTATTGGCGATTTCGTTCCAATTCACATTCCAAGTAATATTCGGCATGCTAATTACATTGCCGGTTGCCAAATTGCATTATCTCTTATAGTTTCCGAGATATGGACTATCGATAATTTACACCTTAGGCTCTGCTTCTAACTTGGGCCCAAATTGTAAAATGGTCTTCTCTATTGGCGATTTCGTTCCAATTCACATTCCAAGTAATATTCGGCATGCTAATTACATTGCCGGTTGCCAAATTGCATTATCTCTTATAGTTTCCGAGATATGGACTATCGATAAATTACACCTTATTCTCTGCTTCTAACTTGGGCCCAAATTGTAAAATGGTCTTATCTATTAGCGATTTCGTTCCAATTCACATTCCAAGTAATATTCGGCATGCTAATTACATTGCCGGTTGCCAAATTGCATTATCTCTTATAGTTTCCGAGATGTGGACTATCGATAATTTACACCTTAGGCTCTGCTTCTAACTTGGGCCCAAATTGCAAAATGGTCTTATCTATTGACGATTTCGTTCCAATTCACATTCCAAGTAATATTCGGCATGCTAATTACATTGCCGGTTGCCAAATTGCATTATCTCTTATAGTTTCCGAGATATGGACTATCGATAATTTACACCTTAGGCTCTGCTTCTAACTTGGGCCCAAATTGTAAAATGGTCTTATCTGTTGGCGGTTTCGTTCCAATTCACATTCCAAGTAATATTCGGCATGCTAATTACATTGCCGGTTGCCAAATTGCATTATCTCTTATAGTTTCCGAGATATGGACTATCGATAATTTACACCTTAGGCTCTGCTTCTAACTTGGGCCCAAATTGTAAAATGGTCTTATCTATTGGCGATTTCGTTCCAATTCACACTCCAAGTAATATTCGGCATGCTAATTACATTGCCGGTTGCGAAATTGCATTATCTCTTATAGTTTCCGAGATATGGACTATCAATAATTTACACCTTAGGCTCTGCTTCTAACTTGGGCCCAAATTGTAAAATGGTCTTATCTATTGGCGATTTCGTTCCAATTCACATTCCAAGTAATATTCGGCATGCTAATTACATTGCCGGTTGCCAAATTGCATTATCTCTTATAGTTTCCGAGATATGGACTATCGATAATTTACACATTAGGCTCTGCTTCTAACTTGGGCCCAAATTGTAAAATGGCCTTATCTATTGGCGATTTCGTCCCAATTCACATTCCAAGTAATATTCGGCATGCTAATTACATTGCCGGTTGCGAAATTGCATTATCTCTTATAGTTTCAGAGATATGGACTATCGATAATTTACACCTTAGGCTCTGCTTCTAACTTGGGCCCAAATTGTAAAATGGTCTTATCTATTGGCGATTTCGTTCCAATTCACACTCCAAGTAATATTCGGCATGCTAATTACATTGCCGGTTGCGAAATTGCATTATCTCTTATAGTTTCCGAGATATGGACTATCGATAATTTACAGCTTAGGCTCTGCTTCTAACTTGGGCCCAAATTGTAAAATGGTCTTATCTATTGGCGATTTCGTTCCAATTCACATTCCAAGTAATATTCGGCATGCTAATTACATTGCCGGTTGCCAAATTGCATTATCTCCTATAGTTTCCGAGATATGGACTATCGATAATTTACACCTTAGGCTCTGCTTCTAACTTGGGCCCAAATTGTAAAATGGTCTTATCTATTGGCGATTTCGTTCCAATTCACATTCCAAGTAATATTCGGCATGCTAATTACATTGCCGGTTGCCAAATTGCATTATCTCTTATAGTTTCCGAGATATGGACTATCGATAATTTACACCTTAGGCTCTGCTTCTAACTTGGGCCCAAATTGTAAAATGGTCTTATCTATTGGCGATTTCGTTCCAATTCACATTCCAAGTAATATTCGGCATGCTAATTACATTGCCGGTTGCCAAATTGCATTATCTCTTATAGTTTCCGAGATATGGACTATCGATAATTTACACCTTAGGCTCTGCTTCTAACTTGGGCCCAAATTGTAAAATGGCCTTATCTATTGGCGATTTCGTTCCAATTCACGTTCCAAGTAATATTCGGCATGCTAATTACTTTGCCGGTTGCCAAATTGCATTATCTCTTATAGTTTCCGAGATATGGACTATCGATAATTTACACCTTAGGCTCTGCTTCTAACTTGGGCAAAAAAATTGTAAAATGGTCTTATCTATTGGCGATTTCGTTCCAATTCACATTCCAAGTAATATTCGGCACGCTAATTACATTGCCGGTTGCCAAATTGCATTATCTCTTATAGTTTCCGAGATATGGACTATCGATAATTTACACCTTAGGCTCTGCTTCTAACTTGGGCCCAAATTGTAAAATGGTCTTATCTATTGGCGATTTCGTTCCAATTCACATTCCAAGTAATATTCGGCATGCTAATTACATTGCCGGTTGCCAAATTGCATTATCTCTTATAGTTTCCGAGATATGGACTATCGATAATTTACACCTTAGGCTCTGCTTCTAACTTGGGCCCAAATTGTAAAATGGTCTTATCTATTGGCGATTTCGTTCCAATTCACATTCCAAGTAATATTCGGCATGCTAATTACATTGCCGGTTGCCAAATTGCATTATCTCTTATAGTTTCCGAGATATGGACTATCGATAATTTACACCTTAGGCTCTGCTTCTAACTTGGGCCCAAATTGTAAAATGGTCTTATCTATTGGCGATTTCGTTCCAATTCACATTCCAAGTAATATTCGGCATGCTAATTACATTGCCGGTTGCCAAATTGCATTACCTCTTATAGTTTCCGAGATATGGACTATAGATAATTTACACCTTAGGCTCTGCTTCTAACTTGGGCCCAAATTGTAAAATGGTCTTATCTATTGGCGATTTCGTTCCAATTCACATTCCAAGTAATATTCGGCATGCTAATTACATTGCCGGTTGCCAAATTGCATTATCTCTTATAGTTTCCGAGATATGGACTATCGATAATTTACACCTTAGGCTCTGCTTCTAACTTGGGCCCAAATTGTAAAATGGTCTTCTCTATTGGCGATTTCTTTCCAATTCACATTCCAATTAATATTCGGCATGCTAATTACATTGCCGGTTGCCAAATTGCATTATCTCTTATAGTTTCCGAGATATGGACTATCGATAATTTACACCTTAGGCTCTGCTTCTAACTTGGGCCCAAATTGTAAAATGGTCTTATCTATTAGCGATTTCGTTCCAATTCACATTCCAAGTAATATTCGGCATGCTAATTACATTGCCGGTTGCCAAATTGCACTATCTCTTATAGTTTCCGAGATGTGGACTATCGATAATTTACACCTTAGGCTCTGCTTCTAACTTGGGCCCAAATTGCAAAATGGTCTTATCTATTGACGATTTCGTTCCAATTCACATTCCAAGTAATATTCGGCATGCTAATTACATTGCCGGTTGCCAAATTGCATTATCTCTTATAGTTTCCGAGATATGGACTATCGATAATTTACACCTTAGGCTCTGCTTCTAACTTGGGCCCAAATTGTAAAATGGTCTTATCTGTTGGCGGTTTCGTTCCAATTCACATTCCAAGTAATATTCGGCATGCTAATTACATTGCCGGTTGCCAAATTGCATTATCTCTTATAGTTTCCGAGATATGGACTATCGATAATTTACACATTAGGCTCTGCTTCTAACTTGGGCCCAAATTGTAAAATGGCCTTATCTATTGGCGATTTCGTCCCAATTCACATTCCAAGTAATATTCGGCATGCTAATTACATTGCCGGTTGCGAAATTGCATTATCTCTTATAGTTTCAGAGATATGGACTATCGATAATTTACACCTTAGGCTCTGCTTCTAACTTGGGCCCAAATTGTAAAATGGTCTTATCTATTGGCGATTTCGTTCCAATTCACACTCCAAGTAATATTCGGCATGCTAATTACATTGCCGGTTGCGAAATTGCATTATCTCTTATAGTTTCCGAGATATGGACTATCGATAATTTACAGCTTAGGCTCTGCTTCTAACTTGGGCCCAAATTGTAAAATGGTCTTATCTATTGGCGATTTCGTTCCAATTCACATTCCAAGTAATATTCGGCATGCTAATTACATTGCCGGTTGCCAAATTGCATTATCTCCTATAGTTTCCGAGATATGGACTATCGATAATTTACACCTTAGGCTCTGCTTCTAACTTGGGCCCAAATTGTAAAATGGTCTTATCTATTGGCGATTTCGTTCCAATTCACATTCCAAGTAATATTCGGCATGCTAATTACATTGCCGGTTGCCAAATTGCATTATCTCTTATAGTTTCCGATATATGGACTATCGATAATTTACACCTTAGGCTCTGCTTCTAACTTGGGCCCAAATTGTAAAATGGTCTTATCTATTGGCGATTTCGTTCCAATTCACATTCCAAGTAATATTCGGCATGCTAATTACATTGCCGGTTGCCAAATTGCATTATCTCTTATAGTTTCCGAGATATGGACTATCGATAATTTACACCTTAGGCTCTGCTTCTAACTTGGGCCCAAATTGTAAAATGGTCTTATCTATTGGCGATTTCGTTCCAATTCACATTCCAAGTAATATTCGGCATGCTAATTACATTGCCGGTTGCCAAATTGCATTATCTCTTATAGTTTCCGAGATATGGACTATCGATAATTTACACCTTAGGCTCTGCTTCTAACTTGGGCCCAAATTGTAAAATGGCCTTATCTATTGGCGATTTCGTTCCAATTCACGTTCCAAGTAATATTCGGCATGCTAATTACTTTGCCGGTTGCCAAATTGCATTATCTCTTATAGTTTCCGAGATATGGACTATCGATAATTTACACCTTAGGCTCTGCTTCTAACTTGGGCCCAAATTGTAAAATGGTCTTATCTATTGGCGATTTCGTTCCAATTCACATTCCAAGTAATATTCGGCATGCTAATTACATTGCCGGTTGCCAAATTGCATTATCTCTTATAGTTTCCGAGATATGGACTATCGATAATTTACACCTTAGGCTCTGCTTCTAACTTGGGCCCAAATTGTAAAATGGTCTTATCTATTGGCGATTTCGTTCCAATTCACATTCCAAGTAATATTCGGCATGCTAATTACATTGCCGGTTGCCAAATTGCATTACCTCTTATAGTTTCCGAGATATGGACTATAGATAATTTACACCTTAGGCTCTGCTTCTAACTTGGGCCCAAATTGTAAAATGGTCTTATCTATTGGCGATTTCGTTCCAATTCACATTCCAAGTAATATTCGGCATGCTAATTACATTGCCGGTTGCCAAATTGCATTATCTCTTATAGTTTCCGAGATATGGACTATCGATAATTTACACCTTAGGCTCTGCTTCTAACTTGGGCCCAAATTGTAAAATGGTCTTCTCTATTGGCGATTTCTTTCCAATTCACATTCCAATTAATATTCGGCATGCTAATTACATTGCCGGTTGCCAAATTGCATTATCTCTTATAGTTTCCGAGATATGGACTATCGATAATTTACACCTTAGGCTCTGCTTCTAACTTGGGCCCAAATTGTAAAATGGTCTTATCTATTAGCGATTTCGTTCCAATTCACATTCCAAGTAATATTCGGCATGCTAATTACATTGCCGGTTGCCAAATTGCACTATCTCTTATAGTTTCCGAGATGTGGACTATCGATAATTTACACCTTAGGCTCTGCTTCTAACTTGGGCCCAAATTGCAAAATGGTCTTATCTATTGACGATTTCGTTCCAATTCACATTCCAAGTAATATTCGGCATGCTAATTACATTGCCGGTTGCCAAATTGCATTATCTCTTATAGTTTCCGAGATATGGACTATCGATAATTTACACCTTAGGCTCTGCTTCTAACTTGGGCCCAAATTGTAAAATGGTCTTATCTGTTGGCGGTTTCGTTCCAATTCACATTCCAAGTAATATTCGGCATGCTAATTACATTGCCGGTTGCCAAATTGCATTATCTCTTATAGTTTCCGAGATATGGA
This sequence comes from Rhynchophorus ferrugineus, assembly GCF_030347505.1. Taxonomy (NCBI): domain Eukaryota; kingdom Metazoa; phylum Arthropoda; class Insecta; order Coleoptera; family Curculionidae; genus Rhynchophorus; species Rhynchophorus ferrugineus. The sequence goes on along the minus strand of NW_027472644.1, from coordinate 483,278 downwards.
CTATCGATAATTTACACATTAGGCTCTGCTTCTAACTTGGGCCCAAATTGTAAAATGGCCTTATCTATTGGCGATTTCGTCCCAATTCACATTCCAAGTAATATTCGGCATGCTAATTACATTGCCGGTTGCGAAATTGCATTATCTCTTATAGTTTCAGAGATATGGACTATCGATAATTTACACCTTAGGCTCTGCTTCTAACTTGGGCCCAAATTGTAAAATGGTCTTATCTATTGGCGATTTCGTTCCAATTCACACTCCAAGTAATATTCGGCATGCTAATTACATTGCCGGTTGCGAAATTGCATTATCTCTTATAGTTTCCGAGATATGGACTATCGATAATTTACAGCTTAGGCTCTGCTTCTAACTTGGGCCCAAATTGTAAAATGGTCTTATCTATTGGCGATTTCGTTCCAATTCACATTCCAAGTAATATTCGGCATGCTAATTACATTGCCGGTTGCCAAATTGCATTATCTCCTATAGTTTCCGAGATATGGACTATCGATAATTTACACCTTAGGCTCTGCTTCTAACTTGGGCCCAAATTGTAAAATGGTCTTATCTATTGGCGATTTCGTTCCAATTCACATTCCAAGTAATATTCGGCATGCTAATTACATTGCCGGTTGCCAAATTGCATTATCTCTTATAGTTTCCGATATATGGACTATCGATAATTTACACCTTAGGCTCTGCTTCTAACTTGGGCCCAAATTGTAAAATGGTCTTATCTATTGGCGATTTCGTTCCAATTCACATTCCAAGTAATATTCGGCATGCTAATTACATTGCCGGTTGCCAAATTGCATTATCTCTTATAGTTTCCGAGATATGGACTATCGATAATTTACACCTTAGGCTCTGCTTCTAACTTGGGCCCAAATTGTAAAATGGTCTTATCTATTGGCGATTTCGTTCCAATTCACATTCCAAGTAATATTCGGCATGCTAATTACATTGCCGGTTGCCAAATTGCATTATCTCTTATAGTTTCCGAGATATGGACTATCGATAATTTACACCTTAGGCTCTGCTTCTAACTTGGGCCCAAATTGTAAAATGGCCTTATCTATTGGCGATTTCGTTCCAATTCACGTTCCAAGTAATATTCGGCATGCTAATTACTTTGCCGGTTGCCAAATTGCATTATCTCTTATAGTTTCCGAGATATGGACTATCGATAATTTACACCTTAGGCTCTGCTTCTAACTTGGGCCCAAATTGTAAAATGGTCTTATCTATTGGCGATTTCGTTCCAATTCACATTCCAAGTAATATTCGGCATGCTAATTACATTGCCGGTTGCCAAATTGCATTATCTCTTATAGTTTCCGAGATATGGACTATCGATAATTTACACCTTAGGCTCTGCTTCTAACTTGGGCCCAAATTGTAAAATGGTCTTATCTATTGGCGATTTCGTTCCAATTCACATTCCAAGTAATATTCGGCATGCTAATTACATTGCCGGTTGCCAAATTGCATTATCTCTTATAGTTTCCGAGATATGGACTATCGATAATTTACACCTTAGGCTCTGCTTCTAACTTGGGCCCAAATTGTAAAATGGTCTTATCTATTGGCGATTTCGTTCCAATTCACATTCCAAGTAATATTCGGCATGCTAATTACATTGCCGGTTGCCAAATTGCATTATCTCTTATAGTTTCCGAGATATGGACTATCGATAATTTACACCTTAGGCTCTGCTTCTAACTTGGGCCCAAATTGTAAAATGGTCTTATCTATTGGCGATTTCGTTCCAATTCACATTCCAAGTAATATTCGGCATGCTAATTACATTGCCGGTTGCCAAATTGCATTACCTCTTATAGTTTCCGAGATATGGACTATAGATAATTTACACCTTAGGCTCTGCTTCTAACTTGGGCCCAAATTGTAAAATGGTCTTATCTATTGGCGATTTCGTTCCAATTCACATTCCAAGTAATATTCGGCATGCTAATTACATTGCCGGTTGCCAAATTGCATTATCTCTTATAGTTTCCGAGATATGGACTATCGATAATTTACACCTTAGGCTCTGCTTCTAACTTGGGCCCAAATTGTAAAATGGTCTTCTCTATTGGCGATTTCTTTCCAATTCACATTCCAATTAATATTCGGCATGCTAATTACATTGCCGGTTGCCAAATTGCATTATCTCTTATAGTTTCCGAGATATGGACTATCGATAATTTACACCTTAGGCTCTGCTTCTAACTTGGGCCCAAATTGTAAAATGGTCTTATCTATTAGCGATTTCGTTCCAATTCACATTCCAAGTAATATTCGGCATGCTAATTACATTGCCGGTTGCCAAATTGCACTATCTCTTATAGTTTCCGAGATGTGGACTATCGATAATTTACACCTTAGGCTCTGCTTCTAACTTGGGCCCAAATTGCAAAATGGTCTTATCTATTGACGATTTCGTTCCAATTCACATTCCAAGTAATATTCGGCATGCTAATTACATTGCCGGTTGCCAAATTGCATTATCTCTTATAGTTTCCGAGATATGGACTATCGATAATTTACACCTTAGGCTCTGCTTCTAACTTGGGCCCAAATTGTAAAATGGTCTTATCTGTTGGCGGTTTCGTTCCAATTCACATTCCAAGTAATATTCGGCATGCTAATTACATTGCCGGTTGCCAAATTGCATTATCTCTTATAGTTTCCGAGATATGGACTATCGATAATTTACACCTTAGGCTCTGCTTCTAACTTGGGCCCAAATTGTAAAATGGTCTTATCTATTGGCGATTTCGTTCCAATTCACACTCCAAGTAATATTCGGCATGCTAATTACATTGCCGGTTGCGAAATTGCATTATCTCTTATAGTTTCCGAGATATGGACTATCAATAATTTACACCTTAGGCTCTGCTTCTAACTTGGGCCCAAATTGTAAAATGGTCTTATCTATTGGCGATTTCGTTCCAATTCACATTCCAAGTAATATTCGGCATGCTAATTACATTGCCGGTTGCCAAATTGCATTATCTTTTATAGTTTCCGAGATATGGACTATCGATAATTTACACCTTAGGCTCTGCTTCTAACTTGGGCCCAAATTGTAAAATGGCCTTATCTATTGGCGATTTCGTCCCAATTCACATTCCAAGTAATATTCGGCATGCTAATTACATTGCCGGTTGCGAAATTGCATTATCTCTTATAGTTTCAGAGATATGGACTATCGATAATTTACACCTTAGGCTCTGCTTCTAACTTGGGCCCAAATTGTAAAATGGTCTTATCTATTGGCGATTTCGTTCCAATTCACACTCCAAGTAATATTCGGCATGCTAATTACATTGCCGGTTGCGAAATTGCATTATCTCTTATAGTTTCCGATATATGGACTATCGATAATTTACAGCTTAGGCTCTGCTTCTAACTTGGGCCCAAATTGTAAAATGGTCTTATCTATTGGCGATTTCGTTCCAATTCACATTCCAAGTAATATTCGGCATGCTAATTACATTGCCGGTTGCCAAATTGCATTATCTCTTATAGTTTCCGAGATATGGACTATCGATAATTTACACCTTAGGCTCTGCTCCTAACTTGGGCCCAAATTGTAAAATGGTCTTATCTATTGGCGATTTCGTTCCAATTCACACTCCAAGTAATATTCGGCATGCTAATTACATTGCCGGTTGCGAAATTGCATTATCTCTTATAGTTTCCGAGATATGGACTATCAATAATTTACACCTTAGGCTCTGCTTCTAACTTGGGCCCAAATTGTAAAATGGTCTTATCTATTGACGATTTCGTTCCAATTCACATTCCAAGTAATATTCGGCATGCTAATTACATTGCCGGTTGCCAAATTGCATTATCTCTTATAGTTTCCGAGATATGGACTATCGATAATTTACACCTTAGGCTCTGCTTCTAACTTGGGCCCAAATTGTAAAATGGCCTTATCTATTGGCGATTTCGTCCCAATTCACATTCCAAGTAATATTCGGCATGCTAATTACATTGCCGGTTGCCAAATTGCATTATCTCTTATAGTTTCCGAGATATGGACTATCGATAATTTACACCTTAGGCTCTGCTTCTAACTTGGGCCCAAATTGTAAAATGGTCTTATCTATTGGCGATTTCGTTCCAATTCACATTCCAAGTAATATTCGGCATGCTAATTACATTGCCGGTTGCCAAATTGCATTATCTCTTATAGTTTCCGAGATATGGACTATCGATAATTTACACCTTAGGCTCTGCTTCTAACTTGGGCCCAAATTGTAAAATGGTCTTATCTATTGGCGATTTCGTTCCAATTCACATTCCAAGTAATATTCGGCATGCTAATTACATTGCCGGTTGCCAAATTGCATTATCTCTTATAGTTTCCGAGATATGGACTATCGATAATTTACACCTTAGGCTCTGCTTCTAACTTGGGCCCAAATTGTAAAATGGTCTTATCTATTGGCGATTTCGTTCCAATTCACATTCCAAGTAATATTCGGCATGCTAATTACATTGCCGGTTGCCAAATTGCATTACCTCTTATAGTTTCCGAGATATGGACTATAGATAATTTACACCTTAGGCTCTGCTTCTAACTTGGGCCCAAATTGTAAAATGGTCTTATCTATTGGCGATTTCGTTCCAATTCACATTCCAAGTAATATTCGGCATGCTAATTACATTGCCGGTTGCCAAATTGCATTATCTCTTATAGTTTCCGAGATATGGACTATCGATAATTTACACCTTAGGCTCTGCTTCTAACTTGGGCCCAAATTGTAAAATGGTCTTCTCTATTGGCGATTTCTTTCCAATTCACATTCCAATTAATATTCGGCATGCTAATTACATTGCCGGTTGCCAAATTGCATTATCTCTTATAGTTTCCGAGATATGGACTATCGATAATTTACACCTTAGGCTCTGCTTCTAACTTGGGCCCAAATTGTAAAATGGTCTTATCTATTGGCGATTTCGTTCCAATTCACATTCCAAGTAATATTCGGCATGCTAATTACATTGCCGGTTGCCAAATTGCATTATCTCTTATAGTTTCCGAGATATGGACTATCAATAATTTACACCTTAGGCTCTGCTTCTAACTTGGGCCCAAATTGTAAAATGGTCTTATCTATTGGCGATTTCGTTCCAATTCACATTCCAAGTAATATTCGGCATGCTAATTACATTGCCGGTTGCCAAATTGCATTATCTCTTATAGTTTCCGAGATATGGACTATCGATAATTTACACCTTAGGCTCTGCTTCTAACTTGGGCCCAAATTGTAAAATGGTCTTATCTATTGGCGATTTCGTTCCAATTCACATTCCAAGTAATATTCGGCATGCTAATTACATTGCCGGTTGCCAAATTGCATTATCTCTTATAGTTTCCGAGATATGGACTATCGATAATTTACACCTTAGGCTCTGCTTCTAACTTGGGCCCAAATTGTAAAATGGCCTTATCTATTGGCGATTTCGTTCCAATTCACGTTCCAAGTAATATTCGGCATGCTAATTACTTTGCCGGTTGCCAAATTGCATTATCTCTTATAGTTTCCGAGATATGGACTATCGATAATTTACACCTTAGGCTCTGCTTCTAACTTGGGCAAAAAATTGTAAAATGGTCTTATCTATTGGCGATTTCGTTCCAATTCACATTCCAAGTAATATTCGGCACGCTAATTACATTGCCGGTTGCCAAATTGCATTATCTCTTATAGTTTCCGAGATATGGACTATCGATAATTTACACCTTAGGCTCTGCTTCTAACTTGGGCCCAAATTGTAAAATGGTCTTATCTATTGGCGATTTCGTTCCAATTCACATTCCAAGTAATATTCGGCATGCTAATTACATTGCCGGTTGCCAAATTGCATTATCTCTTATAGTTTCCGAGATATGGACTATCGATAATTTACACCTTAGGCTCTGCTTCTAACTTGGGCCCAAATTGTAAAATGGTCTTATCTATTGGCGATTTCGTTCCAATTCACATTCCAAGTAATATTCGGCATGCTAATTACATTGCCGGTTGCCAAATTGCATTATCTCTTATAGTTTCCGAGATATGGACTATCGATAATTTACACCTTAGGCTCTGCTTCTAACTTGGGCCCAAATTGTAAAATGGTCTTATCTATTGGCGATTTCGTTCCAATTCACATTCCAAGTAATATTCGGCATGCTAATTACATTGCCGGTTGCCAAATTGCATTACCTCTTATAGTTTCCGAGATATGGACTATAGATAATTTACACCTTAGGCTCTGCTTCTAACTTGGGCCCAAATTGTAAAATGGTCTTATCTATTGGCGATTTCGTTCCAATTCACATTCCAAGTAATATTCGGCATGCTAATTACATTGCCGGTTGCCAAATTGCATTATCTCTTATAGTTTCCGAGATATGGACTATCGATAATTTACACCTTAGGCTCTGCTTCTAACTTGGGCCCAAATTGTAAAATGGTCTTCTCTATTGGCGATTTCTTTCCAATTCACATTCCAATTAATATTCGGCATGCTAATTACATTGCCGGTTGCCAAATTGCATTATCTCTTATAGTTTCCGAGATATGGACTATCGATAATTTACACCTTAGGCTCTGCTTCTAACTTGGGCCCAAATTGTAAAATGGTCTTATCTATTAGCGATTTCGTTCCAATTCACATTCCAAGTAATATTCGGCATGCTAATTACATTGCCGGTTGCCAAATTGCACTATCTCTTATAGTTTCCGAGATGTGGACTATCGATAATTTACACCTTAGGCTCTGCTTCTAACTTGGGCCCAAATTGCAAAATGGTCTTATCTATTGACGATTTCGTTCCAATTCACATTCCAAGTAATATTCGGCATGCTAATTACATTGCCGGTTGCCAAATTGCATTATCTCTTATAGTTTCCGATATATGGACTATCGATAATTTACACCTTAGGCTCTGCTTCTAACTTGGGCCCAAATTGTAAAATGGTCTTATCTGTTGGCGGTTTCGTTCCAATTCACATTCCAAGTAATATTCGGCATGCTAATTACATTGCCGGTTGCCAAATTGCATTATCTCTTATAGTTTCCGAGATATGGACTATCGATAATTTACACCTTAGGCTCTGCTTCTAACTTGGGCCCAAATTGTAAAATGGTCTTATCTATTGGCGATTTCGTTCCAATTCACACTCCAAGTAATATTCGGCATGCTAATTACATTGCCGGTTGCGAAATTGCATTATCTCTTATAGTTTCCGAGATATGGACTATCAATAATTTACACCTTAGGCTCTGCTTCTAACTTGGGCCCAAATTGTAAAATGGTCTTATCTATTGGCGATTTCGTTCCAATTCACATTCCAAGTAATATTCGGCATGCTAATTACATTGCCGGTTGCCAAATTGCATTATCTTTTATAGTTTCCGAGATATGGACTATCGATAATTTACACCTTAGGCTCTGCTTCTAACTTGGGCCCAAATTGTAAAATGGCCTTATCTATTGGCGATTTCGTCCCAATTCACATTCCAAGTAATATTCGGCATGCTAATTACATTGCCGGTTGCGAAATTGCATTATCTCTTATAGTTTCAGAGATATGGACTATCGATAATTTACACCTTAGGCTCTGCTTCTAACTTGGGCCCAAATTGTAAAATGGTCTTATCTATTGGCGATTTCGTTCCAATTCACACTCCAAGTAATATTCGGCATGCTAATTACATTGCCGGTTGCGAAATTGCATTATCTCTTATAGTTTCCGATATATGGACTATCGATAATTTACAGCTTAGGCTCTGCTTCTAACTTGGGCCCAAATTGTAAAATGGTCTTATCTATTGGCGATTTCGTTCCAATTCACATTCCAAGTAATATTCGGCATGCTAATTACATTGCCGGTTGCCAAATTGCATTATCTCTTATAGTTTCCGAGATATGGACTATCGATAATTTACACCTTAGGCTCTGCTCCTAACTTGGGCCCAAATTGTAAAATGGTCTTATCTATTGGCGATTTCGTTCCAATTCACACTCCAAGTAATATTCGGCATGCTAATTACATTGCCGGTTGCGAAATTGCATTATCTCTTATAGTTTCCGAGATATGGACTATCAATAATTTACACCTTAGGCTCTGCTTCTAACTTGGGCCCAAATTGTAAAATGGTCTTATCTATTGGCGATTTCGTTCCAATTCACATTCCAAGTAATATTCGGCATGCTAATTACATTGCCGGTTGCCAAATTGCATTATCTCTTATAGTTTCCGAGATATGGACTATCGATAATTTACACCTTAGGCTCTGCTTCTAACTTGGGCCCAAATTGTAAAATGGCCTTATCTATTGGCTATTTCGTCCCAATTCACATTCCAAGTAATATTCGGCATGCTAATTACATTGCCGGTTGCGAAATTGCATTATCTCTTATAGTTTCAGAGATATGGACTATCGATAATTTACACCTTAGGCTCTGCTTCTAACTTGGGCCCAAATTGTAAAATGGTCTTACCTATTGGCGATTTCGTTCCAATTCACATTCCAAGTAATATTTGGCATGCTAATTACATTGCCGGTTGCCAAATTGCATTATCTCTTATAGTTTCCGAGATATGGACTATCGATAATTTACACCTTAGGCTCTGCTTCTAACTTAGGCCCAAATTGTAAAATGGTCTTATCTATTGGCGATTTCGTTCCAATTCACATTCCAAGTAATATTCGGCATGCTAATTACATTGCCGGTTGCCAAATTGCATTATCTCTTATAGTTTCCGAGATATGGACTATCGATAATTTACACCTTAGGCTCTGCTTCTAACTTGGGCCCAAATTGTAAAATGGTCTTATCTATTGGCGATTTCGTTCCAATTCACGTTCCAAGTAATATTCGGCATGCTAATTACTTTGCCGGTTGCCAAATTGCATTATCTCTTATAGTTTCCGAGATATGGACTATCGATAATTTACACCTTAGGCTCTGCTTCTAACTTGGGCCCAAATTGTAAAATGGTCTTACCTATTGGCGATTTCGTTCCAATTCACATTCCAAGTAATATTCGGCATGCTAATTACATTGCCGGTTGCCAAATTGCATTATCTCTTATAGTTTCCGAGATATGGACTATCGATAATTTACACCTTAGGCTCTGCTTCTAACTTGGGCCCAAATTGTAAAATGGTCTTATCTATTGGCGATTTCGTTCCAATTCACATTCCAAGTAATATTCGGCATGCTAATTACATTGCCGGTTGCCAAATTGCATTATCTCTTATAGTTTCCGAGATATGGACTATCGATAATTTACACCTTAGGCTCTGCTTCTAACTTGGGCCCAAATTGTAAAATGGTCTTACCTATTGGCGATTTCGTTCCAATTCACATTCCAAGTAATATTCGGCATGCTAATTACATTGCCGGTTGCCAAATTGCATTACCTCTTATAGTTTCCGAGATATGGACTATCGATAATTTACACCTTAGGCTCTGCTTCTAACTTGGGCCCAAATTGTAAAATGGTCTTATCTATTGGCGATTTCGTTCCAATTCACGTTCCAAGTAATATTCGGCATGCTAATTACATTGCCGGTTGCCAAATTGCATTATCTCTTATAGTTTCCGAGATATGGACTATCGATAATTTACACCTTAGGCTCTGCTTCTAACTTGGGCCCAAATTGTAAAATGGTCTTATCTATTGGCGATTTCGTTCCAATTCACATTCCAAGTAATATTCGGCATGCTAATTACATTGCCGGTTGCCAAATTGCATTATCTCTTATAGTTTCCGAGATATGGACTATCGATAATTTACACCTTAGGCTCTGCTTCTAACTTGGGCCCAAATTGTAAAATGGTCTTATCTATTGACGATTTCGTTCCAATTCACATTCCAAGTAATATTCGGCATGATAATTACATTGCCGGTTGCCAAATTGCATTATCTCTTATAGTTTCCGAGATATGGACTATCGATAATTTACACCTTAGGCTCTGCTTCTAACTTGGGCCCAAATTGTAAAATGGTCTTATCTATTGGCGATTTCGTTCCAATTCACATTCCAAGTAATATTCGGCATGCTAATTACATTGCCGGTTGCCAAATTGCATTACCTCTTATAGTTTCCGAGATATGGACTATAGATAATTTACACCTTAGGCTCTGCTTCTAACTTGGGCCCAAATTGTAAAATGGTCTTATCTATTGGCGATTTCGTTCCAATTCACATTCCAAGTAATATTCGGCATGCTAATTACATTGCCGGTTGCCAAATTGCATTATCTCTTATAGTTTCCGAGATATGGACTATCGATAATTTACACCTTAGGCTCTGCTTCTAACTTGGGCCCAAATTGTAAAATGGTCTTCCCTATTGGCGATTTCTTTCCAATTCACATTCCAATTAATATTCGGCATGCTAATTACATTGCCGGTTGCCAAATTGCATTATCTCTTATAGTTTCCGAGATATGGACTATCGATAATTTACACCTTAGGCTCTGCTTCTAACTTGGGCCCAAATTGTAAAATGGTCTTATCTATTAGCGATTTCGTTCCAATTCACATTCCAAGTAATATTCGGCATGCTAATTACATTGCCGGTTGCCAAATTGCACTATCTCTTATAGTTTCCGAGATGTGGACTATCGATAATTTACACCTTAGGCTCTGCTTCTAACTTGGGCCCAAATTGCAAAATGGTCTTATCTATTGACGATTTCGTTCCAATTCACATTCCAAGTAATATTCGGCATGCTAATTACATTGCCGGTTGCCAAATTGCATTATCTCTTATAGTTTCCGAGATATGGACTATCGATAATTTACACCTTAGGCTCTGCTTCTAACTTGGGCCCAAATTGTAAAATGGTCTTATCTGTTGGCGGTTTCGTTCCAATTCACATTCCAAGTAATATTCGGCATGCTAATTACATTGCCGGTTGCCAAATTGCATTATCTCTTATAGTTTCCGAGATATGGACTATCGATAATTTACACCTTAGGCTCTGCTTCTAACTTGGGCCCAAATTGTAAAATGGTCTTATCTATTGGCGATTTCGTTCCAATTCACACTCCAAGTAATATTCGGCATGCTAATTACATTGCCGGTTGCGAAATTGCATTATCTCTTATAGTTTCCGAGATATGGACTATCAATAATTTACACCTTAGGCTCTGCTTCTAACTTGGGCCCAAATTGTAAAATGGTCTTATCTATTGGCGATTTCGTTCCAATTCACATTCCAAGTAATATTCGGCATGCTAATTACATTGCCGGTTGCCAAATTGCATTATCTTTTATAGTTTCCGAGATATGGACTATCGATAATTTACACCTTAGGCTCTGCTTCTAACTTGGGCCCAAATTGTAAAATGGCCTTATCTATTGGCGATTTCGTCCCAATTCACATTCCAAGTAATATTCGGCATGCTAATTACATTGCCGGTTGCGAAATTGCATTATCTCTTATAGTTTCAGAGATATGGACTATCGATAATTTACACCTTAGGCTCTGCTTCTAACTTGGGCCCAAATTGTAAAATGGTCTTATCTATTGGCGATTTCGTTCCAATTCACACTCCAAGTAATATTCGGCATGCTAATTACATTGCCGGTTGCGAAATTGCATTATCTCTTATAGTTTCCGAGATATGGACTATCGATAATTTACAGCTTAGGCTCTGCTTCTAACTTGGGCCCAAATTGTAAAATGGTCTTATCTATTGGCGATTTCGTTCCAATTCACATTCCAAGTAATATTCGGCATGCTAATTACATTGCCGGTTGCCAAATTGCATTATCTCTTATAGTTTCCGAGATATGGACTATCGATAATTTACACCTTAGGCTCTGCTTCTAACTTGGGCCCAAATTGTAAAATGGTCTTATCTATTGGCGATTTCGTTCCAATTCACACTCCAAGTAATATTCGGCATGCTAATTACATTGCCGGTTGCGAAATTGCATTATCTCTTATAGTTTCCGAGATATGGACTATCAATAATTTACACCTTAGGCTCTGCTTCTAACTTGGGCCCAAATTGTAAAATGGTCTTATCTATTGGCGATTTCGTTCCAATTCACATTCCAAGTAATATTCGGCATGCTAATTACATTGCCGGTTGCCAAATTGCATTATCTCTTATAGTTTCCGAGATATGGACTATCGATAATTTACACCTTAGGCTCTGCTTCTAACTTGGGCCCAAATTGTAAAATGGTCTTATCTATTGGCGATTTCGTTCCAATTCACGTTCCAAGTAATATTCGGCATGCTAATTACTTTGCCGGTTGCCAAATTGCATTATCTCTTATAGTTTCCGAGATATGGACTATCGATAATTTACACCTTAGGCTCTGCTTCTAACTTGGGCCCAAATTGTAAAATGGTCTTACCTATTGGCGATTTCGTTCCAATTCACATTCCAAGTAATATTCGGCATGCTAATTACATTGCCGGTTGCCAAATTGCATTATCTCTTATAGTTTCCGAGATATGGACTATCGATAATTTACACCTTAGGCTCTGCTTCTAACTTGGGCCCAAATTGTAAAATGGTCTTATCTATTGGCGATTTCGTTCCAATTCACATTCCAAGTAATATTCGGCATGCTAATTACATTGCCGGTTGCCAAATTGCATTATCTCTTATAGTTTCCGAGATATGGACTATCGATAATTTACACCTTAGGCTCTGCTTCTAACTTGGGCCCAAATTGTAAAATGGTCTTACCTATTGGCGATTTCGTTCCAATTCACATTCCAAGTAATATTCGGCATGCTAATTACATTGCCGGTTGCCAAATTGCATTACCTCTTATAGTTTCCGAGATATGGACTATCGATAATTTACACCTTAGGCTCTGCTTCTAACTTGGGCCCAAATTGTAAAATGGTCTTATCTATTGGCGATTTCGTTCCAATTCACGTTCCAAGTAATATTCGGCATGCTAATTACATTGCCGGTTGCCAAATTGCATTATCTCTTATAGTTTCCGAGATATGGACTATCGATAATTTACACCTTAGGCTCTGCTTCTAACTTGGGCCCAAATTGTAAAATGGTCTTACCTATTGGCGATTTCGTTCCAATTCACATTCCAAGTAATATTCGGCATGCTAATTACATTGCCGGTTGCCAAATTGCATTATCTCTTATAGTTTCCGAGATATGGACTATCGATAATTTACACCTTAGGCTCTGCTTCTAACTTGGGCCCAAATTGTAAAATGGTCTTATCTATTGGCGATTTCGTTCCAATTCACATTCCAAGTAATACTCGGCATGCTAATTACATTGCCGGTTGCCAAATTGCATTATCTCTTATAGTTTCCGAGATATGGACTATCGATAATTTACACCTTAGGCTCTGCTTCTAACTTGGGCCCAAATTGTAAAATGGTCATATCTATTTTCGATTTCGTTCCAATTCACACTCCAAGTAATATTCGGCATGCTAATTACATTGCCGTTTGCGAAATTGCATTATCTCTTATAGTTTCCGAGATATGGACTATCGATAATTTGCACCTTAGGCTCTGCTTCTAACTTAGGCCCAAATTGTAAAATGGTCTTATCTATTGGCGATTTCGTTCCAATTCACATTCCAATTAATATTCGGCATGCTAATTACATTGCCGGTTGCCAAATTGCATTATCTCTTATAGTTTCCGAGATATGGACTATCGATAATTTACACCTTAGGCTCTGCTTCTAACTTGGGCCCTAATTGTAAAATGGTCTTATCTATTGGCGATTCCGTTCCAATTCGCATTCCAAGTAATATTCGGCATGCTAATTACATTGCCGGTTGCCAAATTGCATTATCTCTTATAGTTTCCGAGATATGGACTATCGATAATTTACACCTTAGGCTCTGCTTCTAACTTGGGCCCAAATTGTAAAATGGTCTTATCTATTGGCGATTTCGTTCCAATTCACATTCCAAGTAATATTCGGCATGCTAATTACATTGCCGGTTGCCAAATTGCATTATCTCTTATAGTTTCCGAGATATGGACTATCGATAATTTACACCTTAGGCTCTGCTTCTAACTTGGGCCCAAATTGTAAAATGGTCTTATCTATTGGCGATTTCGTTCCAATTCACACTCCAAGTAATATTCGGCATGCTAATTACATTGCCGGTTGCGAAATTGCATTATCTCTTATAGTTTCCGAGATATGGACTATCAATAATTTACACCTCAGGCTCTGCTTCTAACTTGGGCCCAAATTGTAAAATGGTCTTATCTATTGGCGATTTCGTTCCAATTCACATTCCAAGTAATATTCGGCATGCTAATTACATTGCCGGTTGCCAAATTGCATTATCTCTTATAGTTTCCGAGATATGGACTATCGATAATTTACACCTTAGGCTCTGCTTCTAACTTGGGCCCAAATTGTAAAATGGCCTTATCTATTGGCGATTTCGTCCCAATTCACATTCCAAGTAATATTCGGCATGCTAATTACATTGCCGGTTGCGAAATTGCATTATCTCTTATAGTTTCAGAGATATGGACTATCGATAATTTACACCTTAGGCTCTGCTTCTAACTTGGGCCCAAATTGTAAAATGGTCTTATCTATTGGCGATTTCGTTCCAATTCACATTCCAAGTAATATTCGGCATGCTAATTACATTGCCGGTTGCCAAATTGCATTATCTCTTATAGTTTCCGAGATATGGACTATCGATAATTTACACCTTAGGCTCTGCTTCTAACTTGGGCCCAAATTGTAAAATGGTCTTATCTATTGGCGATTTCGTTCCAATTCACATTCCAAGTAATATTCGGCATGCTAATTACATTGCCGGTTGCCAAATTGCATTATCTCTTATAGTTTCCGAGATATGGACTATCGATAATTTACACCTTAGGCTCTGCTTCTAACTTGGGCCCAAATTGTAAAATGGTCTTACCTATTGGCGATTTCGTTCCAATTCACATTCCAAGTAATATTCGGCATGCTAATTACATTGCCGGTTGCCAAATTGCATTATCTCTTATAGTTTCCGAGATATGGACTATCGATAATTTACACCTTAGGCTCTGCTTCTAACTTGGGCCCAAATTGTAAAATGGTCTTATCTATTGGCGATTTCGTTCCAATTCACATTCCAAGTAATATTCGGCATGCTAATTACATTGCCGGTTGCCAAATTGCATTATCTCTTATAGTTTCCGAGATATGGACTATCGATAATTTACTCCTTAGGCTCTGCTTCTAACTTGGGCCCAAATTGTAAAATGGTCTTATCTATTGGCGATTTCGTTCCAATTCACGTTCCAAGTAATATTCGGCATGCTAATTACTTTGCCGGTTGCCAAATTGCATTATCTCTTATAGTTTCCGAGATATGGACTATCGATAATTTACACCTTAGGCTCTGCTTCTAACTTGGGCCCAAATTGTAAAATGGTCTTATCTATTGGCGATTTCGTTCCAATTCACATTCCAAGTAATCTTCGGCATGCTAATTACATTGCCGGTTGCCAAATTGCATTATCTCTTATAGTTTCCGAGATATGGACTATCGATAATTTACACCTTAGGCTCTGCTTCTAACTTGGGCCCAAATTGTAAAATGGTCTTATCTATTGGCGATTTCGTTCCAATTCACATTCCAAGTAATATTCGGCATGCTAATTACATTGCCGGTTGCCAAATTGCATTATCTCTTATAGTTTCCGAGATATGGACTATCGATAATTTACACCTTAGGCTCTGCTTCTAACTTGGGCCCAAATTGTAAAATGGTCTTACCTATTGGCGATTTCGTTCCAATTCACATTCCAAGTAATATTCGGCATGCTAATTACATTGCCGGTTGCCAAATTGCATTATCTCTTATAGTTTCCGAGATATGGACTATCGATAATTTACACCTTAGGCTCTGCTTCTAACTTGGGCCCAAATTGTAAAATGGCCTTATCTATTGGCGATTTCGTTCCAATTCACATTCCAAGTAATATTCGGCATGCTAATTACATTGCCGGTTGCCAAATTGCATTTTCTCTTATAGTTTCCGAGATATGGACTATCGATAATTTACACCTTAGGCTCTGCTTCTAACTTGGGCCCAAATTGTAAAATGGTCTTATCTATTGGCGATTTCGTTCCAATTCACATTCCAAGTAATATTCGGCATGCTAATTACATTGCCGGTTGCCAAATTGCATTATCTCTTATAGTTTCCGAGATATGGACTATCGATAATTTACACCTTAGGCTCTGCTTCTAACTTGGGCCCAAATTGTAAAATGGTCTTACCTATTGGCGATTTCGTTCCAATTCACATTCCAAGTAATATTCGGCATGCTAATTACATTGCCGGTTGCCAAATTGCATTACCTCTTATAGTTTCCGAGATATGGACTATCGATAATTTACACCTTAGGCTCTGCTTCTAACTTGGGCCCAAATTGTAAAATGGTCTTATCTATTGGCGATTTCGTTCCAATTCACGTTCCAAGTAATATTCGGCATGCTAATTACATTGCCGGTTGCCAAATTGCATTATCTCTTATAGTTTCCGAGATATGGACTATCGATCGATGGACGAACCTATTTACACCTTAGGCTCTGCTTCTAACTTGGGCCCAAATTGTAAAATGGTCTTACCTATTGGCGATTTCGTTCCAATTCACATTCCAAGTAATATTCGGCATGCTAATTACATTGCCGGTTGCCAAATTGCATTATCTCTTATAGTTTCCGAGATATGGACTATCGATAATTTACACCTTAGGCTCTGCTTCTAACTTGGGCCCAAATTGTAAAATGGTCTTATCTATTGGCGATTTCGTTCCAATTCACATTCCAAGTAATACTCGGCATGCTAATTACATTGCCGGTTGCCAAATTGCATTATCTCTTATAGTTTCCGAGATATGGACTGTCGATAATTTACACCTTAGGCTCTGCTTCTAACTTGGGCCCAAATTGTAAAATGGTCTTATCTATTGGCGATTTCGTTCCAATTCACATTCCAAGTAATATTCGGCATGCTAATTACATTGCCGGTTGCCAAATTGCATTATCTCTTATAGTTTCCGAGATATGGACTATCGATAATTTACACCTTAGGCTCTGCTTCTAACTTGGGCCCAAATTGTAAAATGGTCTTACCTATTGGCGATTTCGTTCCAATTCACATTCCAAGTAATATTCGGCATGCTAATTACATTGCCGGTTGCCAAATTGCATTACCTCTTATAGTTTCCGAGATATGGACTATCGATAATTTACACCTTAGGCTCTGCTTCTAACTTGGGCCCAAATTGTAAAATGGTCTTATCTATTGGCGATTTCGTTCCAATTCACGTTCCAAGTAATATTCGGCATGCTAATTACATTGCCGGTTGCCAAATTGCATTATCTCTTATAGTTTCCGAGATATGGACTATCGATAATTTACACCTTAGGCTCTGCTTCTAACTTGGGCCCAAATTGTAAAATGGTCTTACCTATTGGCGATTTCGTTCCAATTCACATTCCAAGTAATATTCGGCATGCTAATTACATTGCCGGTTGCCAAATTGCATTATCTCTTATAGTTTCCGAGATATGGACTATCGATAATTTACACCTTAGGCTCTGCTTCTAACTTGGGCCCAAATTGTAAAATGGTCTTATCTATTGGCGATTTCGTTCCAATTCACATTCCAAGTAATACTCGGCATGCTAATTACATTGCCGGTTGCCAAATTGCATTATCTCTTATAGTTTCCGAGATATGGACTATCGATAATTTACACCTTAGGCTCTGCTTCTAACTTGGGCCCAAATTGTAAAATGGTCTTATCTATTTTCGATTTCGTTCCAATTCACACTCCAAGTAATATTCGGCATGCTAATTACATTGCCGTTTGCGAAATTGCATTATCTCTTATAGTTTCCGAGATATGGACTATCGATAATTTGCACCTTAGGCTCTGCTTCTAACTTAGGCCCAAATTGTAAAATGGTCTTATCTATTGGCGATTTCGTTCCAATTCACATTCCAAGTAATATTCGGCATGCTAATTACATTGCCGGTTGCCAAATTGCATTATCTCTTATAGTTTCCGAGATATGGACTATCGATAATTTACACCTTAGGCTCTGCTTCTAACTTGGGCCCAAATTGTAAAATGGTCTTATCTATTGGCGATTTCGTTCCAATTCACACTCCAAGTAATATTCGGCATGCTAATTACATTGCCGGTTGCGAAATTGCATTATCTCTTATAGTTTCCGAGATATGGACTATCAATAATTTACACCTTAGGCTCTGCTTCTAACTTGGGCCCAAATTGTAAAATGGTCTTATCTATTGGCGATTTCGTTCCAATTCACATTCCAAGTAATATTCGGCATGCTAATTACATTGCCGGTTGCCAAATTGCATTATCTCTTATAGTTTCCGAGATATGGACTATCGATAATTTACACCTTAGGCTCTGCTTCTAACTTGGGCCCAAATTGTAAAATGGCCTTATCTATTGGCGATTTCGTCCCAATTCAGATTCCAAGTAATATTCGGCATGCTAATTACATTGCCGGTTGCGAAATTGCATTATCTCTTATAGTTTCAGAGATATGGACTATCGATAATTTACACCTTAGGCTCTGCTTCTAACTTAGGCCCAAATTGTAAAATGGTCTTATCTATTGGCGATTTCGTTCCAATTCACATTCCAAGTAATATTCGGCATGCTAATTACATTGCCGGTTGCCAAATTGCATTATCTCTTATAGTTTCCGAGATATGGACTATCGATAATTTACACCTTAGGCTCTGCTTCTAACTTGGGCCCAAATTGTAAAATGGTCTTATCTATTGGCGATTTCGTTCCAATTCACGTTCCAAGTAATATTCGGCATGCTAATTACTTTGCCGGTTGCCAAATTGCATTATCTCTTATAGTTTCCGAGATATGGACTATCGATAATTTACACCTTAGGCTCTGCTTCTAACTTGGGCCCAAATTGTAAAATGGTCTTACCTATTGGCGATTTCGTTCCAATTCACATTCCAAGTAATATTCGGCATGCTAATTACATTGCCGGTTGCCAAATTGCATTATCTCTTATAGTTTCCGAGATATGGACTATCGATAATTTACACCTTAGGCTCTGCTTCTAACTTGGGCCCAAATTGTAAAATGGTCTTATCTATTGGCGATTTCGTTCCAATTCACATTCCAAGTAATATTCGGCATGCTAATTACATTGCCGGTTGCCAAATTGCATTATCTCTTATAGTTTCCGAGATATGGACTATCGATAATTTACACCTTAGGCTCTGCTTCTAACTTGGGCCCAAATTGTAAAATGGTCTTACCTATTGGCGATTTCGTTCCAATTCACATTCCAAGTAATATTCGGCATGCTAATTACATTGCCGGTTGCCAAATTGCATTACCTCTTATAGTTTCCGAGATATGGACTATCGATAATTTACACCTTAGGCTCTGCTTCTAACTTGGGCCCAAATTGTAAAATGGTCTTATCTATTGGCGATTTCGTTCCAATTCACGTTCCAAGTAATATTCGGCATGCTAATTACATTGCCGGTTGCCAAATTGCATTATCTCTTATAGTTTCCGAGATATGGACTATCGATAATTTACACCTTAGGCTCTGCTTCTAACTTGGGCCCAAATTGTAAAATGGTCTTACCTATTGGCGATTTCGTTCCAATTCACATTCCAAGTAATATTCGGCATGCTAATTACATTGCCGGTTGCCAAATTGCATTATCTCTTATAGTTTCCGAGATATGGACTATCGATAATTTACACCTTAGGCTCTGCTTCTAACTTGGGCCCAAATTGTAAAATGGTCTTATCTATTGGCGATTTCGTTCCAATTCACATTCCAAGTAATACTCGGCATGCTAATTACATTGCCGGTTGCCAAATTGCATTATCTCTTATAGTTTCCGAGATATGGACTATCGATAATTTACACCTTAGGCTCTGCTTCTAACTTGGGCCCAAATTGTAAAATGGTCTTATCTATTTTCGATTTCGTTCCAATTCACACTCCAAGTAATATTCGGCATGCTAATTACATTGCCGTTTGCGAAATTGCATTATCTCTTATAGTTTCCGAGATATGGACTATCGATAATTTGCACCTTAGGCTCTGCTTCTAACTTAGGCCCAAATTGTAAAATGGTCTTATCTATTGGCGATTTCGTTCCAATTCACATTCCAATTAATATTCGGCATGCTAATTACATTGCCGGTTGCCAAATTGCATTATCTCTTATAGTTTCCGAGATATGGACTATCGATAATTTACACCTTAGGCTCTGCTTCTAACTTGGGCCCTAATTGTAAAATGGTCTTATCTATTGGCGATTCCGTTCCAATTCGCATTCCAAGTAATATTCGGCATGCTAATTACATTGCCGGTTGCCAAATTGCATTATCTCTTATAGTTTCCGAGATATGGACTATCGATAATTTACACCTTAGGCTCTGCTTCTAACTTGGGCCCAAATTGTAAAATGGTCTTATCTATTGGCGATTTCGTTCCAATTCACATTCCAAGTAATATTCGGCATGCTAATTACATTGCCGGTTGCCAAATTGCATTATCTCTTATAGTTTCCGAGATATGGACTATCGATAATTTACACCTTAGGCTCTGCTTCTAACTTGGGCCCAAATTGTAAAATGGTCTTATCTATTGGCGATTTCGTTCCAATTCACACTCCAAGTAATATTCGGCATGCTAATTACATTGCCGGTTGCGAAATTGCATTATCTCTTATAGTTTCCGAGATATGGACTATCAATAATTTACACCTCAGGCTCTGCTTCTAACTTGGGCCCAAATTGTAAAATGGTCTTATCTATTGGCGATTTCGTTCCAATTCACATTCCAAGTAATATTCGGCATGCTAATTACATTGCCGGTTGCCAAATTGCATTATCTCTTATAGTTTCCGAGATATGGACTATCGATAATTTACACCTTAGGCTCTGCTTCTAACTTGGGCCCAAATTGTAAAATGGCCTTATCTATTGGCGATTTCGTCCCAATTCACATTCCAAGTAATATTCGGCATGCTAATTACATTGCCGGTTGCGAAATTGCATTATCTCTTATAGTTTCAGATATATGGACTATCGATAATTTACACCTTAGGCTCTGCTTCTAACTTGGGCCCAAATTGTAAAATGGTCTTACCTATTGGCGATTTCGTTCCAATTCACATTCCAAGTAATATTCGGCATGCTAATTACATTGCCGGTTGCCAAATTGCATTATCTCTTATAGTTTCCGAGATATGGACTATCGATAATTTACACCTTAGGCTCTGCTTCTAACTTGGGCCCAAATTGTAAAATGGTCTTATCTATTGGCGATTTCGTTCCAATTCACATTCCAAGTAATATTCGGCATGCTAATTACATTGCCGGTTGCCAAATTGCATTATCTCTTATAGTTTCCGAGATATGGACTATCGATAATTTACACCTTAGGCTCTGCTTCTAACTTGGGCCCAAATTGTAAAATGGTCTTACCTATTGGCGATTTCGTTCCAATTCACATTCCAAGTAATATTCGGCATGCTAATTACATTGCCGGTTGCCAAATTGCATTATCTCTTATAGTTTCCGAGATATGGACTATCGATTATTTACACCTTAGGCTCTGCTTCTAACTTGGGCCCAAATTGTAAAATGGTCTTATCTATTGGCGATTTCGTTCCAATTCACATTCCAAGTAATATTCGGCATGCTAATTACATTGCCGGTTGCCAAATTGCATTATCTTTTATAGTTTCCGAGATATGGACTATCGATAATTTACACCTTAGGCTCTGCTTCTAACTTGGGCCCAAATTGTAAAATGGTCTTATCTATTGGCGATTTCGTTCCAATTCACGTTCCAAGTAATATTCGCCATGCTAATTACTTTGCCGGTTGCCAAATTGCATTATCTCTTATAGTTTCCGAGATATGGACTATCGATAATTTACACCTTAGGCTCTGCTTCTAACTTGGGCCCAAATTGTAAAATGGTCTTATCTATTGGCGATTTCGTTCCAATTCACATTCCAAGTAATCTTCGGCATGCTAATTACATTGCCGGTTGCCAAATTGGATTATCTCTTATAGTTTCCGAGATATGGACTATCGATAATTTACACCTTAGGCTCTGCTTCTAACTTGGGCCCAAATTGTAAAATGGTCTTATCTATTGGCGATTTCGTTCCAATTCACATTCCAAGTAATATTCGGCATGCTAATTACATTGCCGGTTGCCAAATTGCATTATCTCTTATAGTTTCCGAGATATGGACTATCGATAATTTACACCTTAGGCTCTGCTTCTAACTTGGGCCCAAATTGTAAAATGGTCTTACCTATTGGCGATTTCGTTCCAATTCACATTCCAAGTAATATTCGGCATGCTAATTACATTGCCGGTTGCCAAATTGCATTATCTCTTATAGTTTCCGAGATATGGACTATCGATAATTTACACCTTAGGCTCTGCTTCTAACTTGGGCCCAAATTGTAAAATGGTCTTATCTATTGGCGATTTCGTTCCAATTCACATTCCAAGTAATATTCGGCATGCTAATTACATTGCCGGTTGCCAAATTGCATTTTCTCTTATAGTTTCCGAGATATGGACTATCGATAATTTACACCTTAGGCTCTGCTTCTAACTTGGGCCCAACTTGTAAAATGGTCTTATCTATTGGCGATTTCGTTCCAATTCACATTCCAAGTAATATTCGGCATGCTAATTACATTGCCGGTTGCCAAATTGCATTATCTCTTATAGTTTCCGAGATATGGACTATCGATAATTTACACCTTAGGCTCTGCTTCTAACTTGGGCCCAAATTGTAAAATGGTCTTACCTATTGGCGATTTCGTTCCAATTCACATTCCAAGTAATATTCGGCATGCTAATTACATTGCCGGTTGCCAAATTGCATTATCTCTTATAGTTTCCGAGATATGGACTATCGATAATTTGCACCTTAGGCTCTGCTTCTAACTTGGGCCCAAATTGTAAAATGGTCTTATCTATTGGCGATTTCGTTCCAATTCACATTCCAAGTAATACTCGGCATGCTAATTACATTGCCGGTTGCCAAAGTGCATTATCTCTTATAGTTTCCGAGATATGGACTATCGATAATTTACACCTTAGGCTCTGCTTCTAACTTGGGCCCAAATTGTAAAATGGTCTTATCTATTGGCGATTTCGTTCCAATTCACATTCCAAGTAATATTCGGCATGCTAATTACATTGCCGGTTGCCAAATTGCATTATCTCTTATAGTTTCCGAGATATGGACTATCGATAATTTACACCTTAGGCTCTGCTTCTAACTTGGGCCCAAATTGTAAAATGGTCTTACCTATTGGCGATTTCGTTCCAATTCACATTCCAAGTAATATTCGGCATGCTAATTACATTGCCGGTTGCCAAATTGCATTACCTCTTATAGTTTCCGAGATATGGACTATCGATAATTTACACCTTAGGCTCTGCTTCTAACTTGGGCCCAAATTGTAAAATGGTCTTATCTATTGGCGATTTCGTTCCAATTCACGTTCCAAATAATATTCGGCATGCTAATTACATTGCCGGTTGCCAAATTTCATTATCTCTTATAGTTTCCGAGATATGGACTATCGATAATTTACACCTTAGGCTCTGCTTCTAACTTGGGCCCAAATTGTAAAATGGTCTTACCTATTGGCGATTTCGTTCCAATTCACATTCCAAGTAATATTCGGCATGCTAATTACATTGCCGGTTGCCAAATTGCATTATCTCTTATAGTTTCCGAGATATGGACTATCGATAATTTACACCTTAGGCTCTGCTTCTAACTTGGGCCCAAATTGTAAAATGGTCTTATCTATTGGCGATTTCGTTCCAATTCACGTTCCAAGTAATATTCGCCATGCTAATTACTTTGCCGGTTGCCAAATTGCATTATCTCTTATAGTTTCCGAGATATGGACTATCGATAATTTACACCTTAGGCTCTGCTTCTAACTTGGGCCCAAATTGTAAAATGGTCTTATCTATTGGCGATTTCGTTCCAATTCACATTCCAAGTAATCTTCGGCATGCTAATTACATTGCCGGTTGCCAAATTGGATTATCTCTTATAGTTTCCGAGATATGGACTATCGATAATTTACACCTTAGGCTCTGCTTCTAACTTGGGCCCAAATTGTAAAATGGTCTTATCTATTGGCGATTTCGTTCCAATTCACATTCCAAGTAATATTCGGCATGCTAATTACATTGCCGGTTGCCAAATTGCATTATCTCTTATAGTTTCCGAGATATGGACTATCGATAATTTACACCTTAGGCTCTGCTTCTAACTTGGGCCCAAATTGTAAAATGGTCTTACCTATTGGCGTTTTGGTTCCAATTCACACTCCAAGTAATATTCGGCATGCTAATTACATTGCCGGTTGCCAAATTGCATTATCTCTTATAGTTTCCGAGATATGGACGAACCTTATCTATTGGCGATTTCGTTCCAATTCACATTCCAAGTAATATTCGGCATGCTAATTACATTGCCGGTTGCCAAATTGCATTATCTCTTATAGTTTCCGAGATATGGACTATCGATAATTTACACCTTAGGCTCTGCTTCTAACTTGGGCCCAAATTGTAAAATGGTCTTATCTATTGGCGATTTCGTTCCAATTCACATTCCAAGTAATATTCGGCATGCTAATTACATTGCCGGTTGCCAAATTGCATTATCTCTTATAGTTTCCGAGATATGGACTATCGATAATTTACACCTTAGGCTCTGCTTCTAACTTGGGCCCAAATTGTAAAATGGTCTTACCTATTGGCGATTTCGTTCCAATTCACATTCCAAGTAATATTCGGCATGCTAATTACATTGCCGGTTGCCAAATTGCATTATCTCTTATAGTTTCCGAGATATGGACTATCGATAATTTACACCTTAGGCTCTGCTTCTAACTTGGGCCCAAATTGTAAAATGGTCTTATCTATTGGCGATTTCGTTCCAATTCACATTCCAAGTAATATTCGGCATGCTAATTACATTGCCGGTTGCCAAATTGCATTATCTCTTATAGTTTCCGAGATATGGACTATCGATAATTTACACCTTAGGCTCTGCTTCTAACTTGGGCCCAAATTGTAAAATGGTCTTATCTATTGGCGATTTCGTTCCAATTCACATTCCAAGTAATATTCGGCATGCTAATTACATTGCCGGTTGCCAAATTGCATTATCTCTTATAGTTTCCGAGATATGGACTATCGATAATTTACACCTTAGGCTCTGCTTCTAACTTGGGCCCAAATTGTAAAATGGTCTTACCTATTGGCGATTTCGTTCCAATTCACATTCCAAGTAATATTCGGCATGCTAATTACATTGCCGGTTGCCAAATTGCATTACCTCTTATAGTTTCCGAGATATGGACTATCGATAATTTACACCTTAGGCTCTGCTTCTAACTTGGGCCCAAATTGTAAAATGGTCTTATCTATTGGCGATTTCGTTCCAATTCACATTCCAAGTAATATTCGGCATGCTAATTACATTGCCGGTTGCCAAATTGCATTATCTCTTATAGTTTCCGAGATATGGACTATCGATAATTTACACCTTAGGCTCTGCTTCTAACTTGGGCCCAAATTGTAAAATGGTCTTACCTATTGGCGATTTCGTTCCAATTCACATTCCAAGTAATATTCGGCATGCTAATTACATTGCCGGTTGCCAAATTGCATTATCTCTTATAGTTTCCGAGATATGGACTATCGATAATTTACACCTTAGGCTCTGCTTCTAACTTGGGCCCAAATTGTAAAATGGTCTTATCTATTGGCGATTTCGTTCCAATTCACATTCCAAGTAATACTCGGCATGCTAATTACATTGCCGGTTGCCAAATTGCATTATCTCTTATAGTTTCCGAGATATGGACTATCGATAATTTACACCTTAGGCTCTGCTTCTAACTTGGGCCCAAATTGTAAAATGGTCTTATCTATTTTCGATTTCGTTCCAATTCACATTCCAAGTAATATTCGGCATGCTAATTACATTGCCGGTTGCCAAATTGCATTATCTCTTATAGTTTCCGAGATATGGACTATCGATAATTTACACCTTAGGCTCTGCTTCTAACTTAGGCCCAAATTGTAAAATGGTCTTATCTATTGGCGATTTCGTTCCAATTCACATTCCAAGTAATATTCGGCATGCTAATTACATTGCCGGTTGCCAAATTGCATTATCTCTTATAGTTTCCGAGATATGGACTATCGATAATTTACACCTTAGGCTCTGCTTCTAACTTGGGCCCTAATTGTAAAATGGTCTTATCTATTGGCGATTCCGTTCCAATTCGCATTCCAAGTAATATTCGGCATGCTAATTACATTGCCGGTTGCCAAATTGCATTATCTCTTATAGTTTCCGAGATATGGACTATCGATAATTTACACCTTAGGCTCTGCTTCTAACTTGGGCCCAAATTGTAAAATGGTCTTATCTATTGGCGATTTCGTTCCAATTCACATTCCAAGTAATATTCGGCATGCTAATTACATTGCCGGTTGCCAAATTGCATTATCTCTTATAGTTTCCGAGATATGGACTATCGATAATTTACACCTTAGGCTCTGCTTCTAACTTGGGCCCAAATTGTAAAATGGTCTTATCTATTGGCGATTTCGTTCCAATTCACATTCCAAGTAATATTCGGCATGCTAATTACATTGCCGGTTGCGAAATTGCATTATCTCTTATAGTTTCCGAGATATGGACTATCAATAATTTACACCTCAGGCTCTGCTTCTAACTTGGGCCCAAATTGTAAAATGGTCTTATCTATTGGCGATTTCGTTCCAATTCACATTCCAAGTAATATTCGGCATGCTAATTACATTGCCGGTTGCCAAATTGCATTATCTCTTATAGTTTCCGAGATATGGACTATCGATAATTTACACCTTAGGCTCTGCTTCTAACTTGGGCCCAAATTGTAAAATGGCCTTATCTATTGGCGATTTCGTCCCAATTCACATTCCAAGTAATATTCGGCATGCTAATTACATTGCCGGTTGCGAAATTGCATTATCTCTTATAGTTTCAGAGATATGGACTATCGATAATTTACACCTTAGGCTCTGCTTCTAACTTGGGCCCAAATTGTAAAATGGTCTTACCTATTGGCGATTTCGTTCCAATTCACATTCCAAGTAATATTCGGCATGCTAATTACATTGCCGGTTGCCAAATTGCATTATCTCTTATAGTTTCCGAGATATGGACTATCGATAATTTACACCTTAGGCTCTGCTTCTAACTTGGGCCCAAATTGTAAAATGGTCTTATCTATTGGCGATTTCGTTCCAATTCACATTCCAAGTAATATTCGGCATGCTAATTACATTGCCGGTTGCCAAATTGCATTATCTCTTATAGTTTCCGAGATATGGACTATCGATAATTTACACCTTAGGCTCTGCTTCTAACTTGGGCCCAAATTGTAAAATGGTCTTACCTATTGGCGATTTCGTTCCAATTCACATTCCAAGTAATATTCGGCATGCTAATTACATTGCCGGTTGCCAAATTGCATTATCTCTTATAGTTTCCGAGATATGGACTATCGATAATTTACACCTTAGGCTCTGCTTCTAACTTGGGCCCAAATTGTAAAATGGTCTTATCTATTGGCGATTTCGTTCCAATTCACATTCCAAGTAATATTCGGCATGCTAATTACATTGCCGGTTGCCAAATTGCATTATCTCTTATAGTTTCCGAGATATGGACTATCGATAATTTACACCTTAGGCTCTGCTTCTAACTTGGGCCCAAATTGTAAAATGGTCTTATCTATTGGCGATTTCGTTCCAATTCACGTTCCAAGTAATATTCGGCATGCTAATTACTTTGCCGGTTGCCAAATTGCATTATCTCTTATAGTTTCCGAGATATGGACTATCGATAATTTACACCTTAGGCTCTGCTTCTAACTTGGGCCCAAATTGTAAAATGGTCTTATCTATTGGCGATTTCGTTCCAATTCACATTCCAAGTAATCTTCGGCATGCTAATTACATTGCCGGTTGCCAAATTGCATTATCTCTTATAGTTTCCGAGATATGGACTATCGATAATTTACACCTTAGGCTCTGCTTCTAACTTGGGCCCAAATTGTAAAATGGTCTTATCTATTGGCGATTTCGTTCCAATTCACATTCCAAGTAATATTCGGCATGCTAATTACATTGCCGGTTGCCAAATTGCATTATCTCTTATAGTTTCCGAGATATGGACTATCGATAATTTACACCTTAGGCTCTGCTTCTAACTTGGGTCCAAATTGTAAAATGGTCTTACCTATTGGCGATTTCGTTCCAATTCACATTCCAAGTAATATTCGGCATGCTAATTACATTGCCGGTTGCCAAATTGCATTATCTCTTATAGTTTCCGAGATATGGACTATCGATAATTTACACCTTAGGCTCTGCTTCTAACTTGGGCCCAAATTGTAAAATGGTCTTATCTATTGGCGATTTCGTTCCAATTCACATTCCAAGTAATATTCGGCATGCTAATTACATTGCCGGTTGCCAAATTGCATTTTCTCTTATAGTTTCCGAGATATGGACTATCGATAATTTACACCTTAGGCTCTGCTTCTAACTTGGGCCCAAATTGTAAAATGGTCTTATCTATTGGCGATTTCGTTCCAATTCACATTCCAAGTAATATTCGGCATGCTAATTACTTTGCCGGTTGCCAAATTGCATTATCTCTTATAGTTTCCGAGATATGGACTATCGATAATTTACACCTTAGGCTCTGCTTCTAACTTGGGCAAAAATTGTAAAATGGTCTTATCTATTGGCGATTTCGTTCCAATTCACATTCCAAGTAATATTCGGCATGCTAATTACATTGCCGGTTGCCAAATTGCATTATCTCTTATAGTTTCCGAGATATGGACTATCGATAATTTACACCTTAGGCTCTGCTTCTAACTTGGGCCCAAATTGTAAAATGGTCTTATCTATTGGCGATTTCGTTCCAATTCACATTCCAAGTAATATTCGGCATGCTAATTACATTGCCGGTTGCCAAATTGCATTATCTCTTATAGTTTCCGAGATATGGACTATCGATAATTTACACCTTAGGCTCTGCTTCTAACTTGGGCCCAAATTGTAAAATGGTCTTATCTATTGGCGATTTCGTTCCAATTCACATTCCAAGTAATATTCGGCATGCTAATTACATTGCCGGTTGCCAAATTGCATTATCTCTTATAGTTTCCGAGATATGGACTATCGATAATTTACACCTTAGGCTCTGCTTCTAACTTGGGCCCAAATTGTAAAATGGTCTTATCTATTGGCGATTTCGTTCCAATTCACATTCCAAGTAATATTCGGCATGCTAATTACATTGCCGGTTGCCAAATTGCATTATCTCTTATAGTTTCCGAGATATGGACTATCGATAATTTACACCTTAGGCTCTGCTTCTAACTTGGGCCCAAATTGTAAAATGGTCTTATCTATTGGCGATTTCGTTCCAATTCACATTCCAAGTAATATTCGGCATGCTAATTACATTGCCGGTTGCCAAATTGCATTATCTCTTATAGTTTCCGAGATATGGACTATCGATAATTTACACCTTAGGCTCTGCTTCTAACTTGGGCCCAAATTGTAAAATGGTCTTATCTATTTGCGATTTCGTTCCAATTCACATTCCAAGTAATATTCGGCATGCTAATTACATTGCCGGTTGCCAAATTGCATTATCTCTTATAGTTTCCGAGATATGGACTATCAATAATTTACACCTTAGGCTCTGCTTCTAACTTGGGCCCAAATTGTAAAATGGTCTTATCTATTGGCGATTTCGTTCCAATTCACATTCCAAGTAATATTCGGCATGCTAATTACATTGCCGGTTGCCAAATTGCATTATCTCTTATAGTTTCCGAGATATTAACTATCGATAATTTACACCTTAGGCTCTGCTTCTAACTTGGGCCCAAATTGTAAAATGGTCTTCTCTATTGGCGATTTCGTTCCAATTCACATTCCAATTAATATTCGGCATGCTAATTACATTGCCGGTTGCCAAATTGCATTATCTCTTATAGTTTCCGAGATATGGACTATCGATAATTTACACCTTAGGCTCTGCTTCTAACTTGGGCCCAAATTGTAAAATGGTCTTATCTATTGGCGATTTCGTTCCAATTCACATTCCAAGTAATATTCGGCATGCTAATTACATTGCCGGTTGCCAAATTGCATTATCTCTTATAGTTTCCGAGATATGGACTATCGATAATTTACACCTTAGGCTCTGCTTCTAACTTGGGCCCAAATTGTAAAATGGTCTTATCTATTGGCGATTTCGTTCCAATTCACACTCCAAGTAATATTCGGCATGCTAATTACATTGCCGGTTGCGAAATTGCATTATCTCTTATAGTTTCCGAGATATGGACTATCAATAATTTACACCTTAGGCTCTGCTTCTAACTTGGGCCCAAATTGTAAAATGGTCTTATCTATTGGCGATTTCGTTCCAATTCACATTCCAAGTAATATTCGGCATGCTAATTACATTGCCGGTTGCCAAATTGCATTATCTCTTATAGTTTCCGAGATATGGACTATCGATAATTTACACCTTAGGCTCTGCTTCTAACTTGGGCCCAAATTGTAAAATGGCCTTATCTATTGGCGATTTCGTCCCAATTCACATTCCAAGTAATATTCGGCATGCTAATTACATTGCCGGTTGCGAAATTGCATTATCTCTTATAGTTTCAGAGATATGGACTATCGATAATTTACACCTTAGGCTCTGCTTCTAACTTGGGCCCAAATTGTAAAATGGTCTTACCTATTGGCGATTTCGTTCCAATTCACATTCCAAGTAATATTCGGCATGCTAATTACATTGCCGGTTGCCAAATTGCATTATCTCTTATAGTTTCCGAGATATGGACTATCGATAATTTACACCTTAGGCTCTGCTTCTAACTTGGGCCCAAATTGTAAAATGGTCTTATCTATTGGCGATTTCGTTCCAATTCACATTCCAAGTAATATTCGGCATGCTAATTACATTGCCGGTTGCCAAATTGCATTATCTCTTATAGTTTCCGAGATATGGACTATCGATAATTTACACCTTAGGCTCTGCTTCTAACTTGGGCCCAAATTGTAAAATGGTCTTATCTATTGGCGATTTCGTTCCAATTCACATTCCAAGTAATATTCGGCATGCTAATTACATTGCCGGTTGCCAAATTGCATTATCTCTTATAGTTTCCGAGATATGGACTATCGATAATTTACACCTTAGGCTCTGCTTCTAACTTGGGCCCAAATTGTAAAATGGTCTTATCTATTGGCGATTTCGTTCCAATTCACATTCCAAGTAATATTCGGCATGCTAATTACATTGCCGGTTGCCAAATTGCATTATCTCTTATAGTTTCCGAGATATGGACTATCGATAATTTACACCTTAGGCTCTGCTTCTAACTTGGGCCCAAATTGTAAAATGGTCTTATCTATTGGCGATTTCGTTCCAATTCACGTTCCAAGTAATATTCGGCATGCTAATTACATTGCCGGTTGCCAAATTGCATTATCTCTTATAGTTTCCGAGATATGGACTATCGATAATTTACACCTTAGGCTCTGCTTCTAACTTGGGCCCAAATTGTAAAATGGTCTTATCTATTGGCGATTTCGTTCCAATTCACGTTCCAAGTAATATTCGGCATGCTAATTACATTGCCGGTTGCCAAATTGCATTATCTCTTATAGTTTCCGAGATATGGACTATCGATAATTTACACCTTAGGCTCTGCTTCTAACTTGGGCCCAAATTGTAAAATGGTCTTATCTATTGGCGATTTCGTTCCAATTCACATTCCAAGTAATATTCGGCATGCTAATTACATTGCCGGTTGCCAAATTGCATTATCTCTTATAGTTTCCGAGATATGGACTATCGATAATTTACACCTTAGGCTCTGCTTCTAACTTGGGCCCAAATTGTAAAATGGTCTTATCTATTGGCGATTTCGTTCCAATTCACATTCCAAGTAATATTCGGCATGCTAATTACATTGCCGGTTGCCAAATTGCATTATCTCTTATAGTTTCCGAGATATGGACTATCGATAATTTACACCTTAGGCTCTGCTTCTAACTTGGGCCCAAATTGTAAAATGGTCTTATCTATTGGCGATTTCGTTCCAATTCACATTCCAAGTAATATTCGGCATGCTAATTACATTGCCGGTTGCCAAATTGCATTATCTCTTATAGTTTCCGAGATATGGACTATCGATAATTTACACCTTAGGCTCTGCTTCTAACTTGGGCCCAAATTGTAAAATGGTCTTATCTATTGGCGATTTCGTTCCAATTCACATTCCAAGTAATATTCGGCATGCTAATTACATTGCCGGTTGCCAAATTGCATTATCTCTTATAGTTTCCGAGATATGGACTATCGATAATTTACACCTTAGGCTCTGCTTCTAACTTGGGCCCAAATTGTAAAATGGTCTTATCTATTGGCGATTTCGTTCCAATTCACATTCCAAGTAATATTCGGCATGCTAATTACATTGCCGGTTGCCAAATTGCATTATCTCTTATAGTTTCCGAGATATGGACTATCGATAATTTACACCTTAGGCTCTGCTTCTAACTTGGGCCCAAATTGTAAAATGGTCTTATCTATTGGCGATTTCGTTCCAATTCACGTTCCAAGTAATATTCGGCATGCTAATTACATTGCCGGTTGCCAAATTGCATTATCTCTTATAGTTTCCGAGATATGGACTATCGATAATTTACACCTTAGGCTCTGCTTCTAACTTGGGCCAAAAATTGTAAAATGGTCTTATCTATTGGCGATTTCGTTCCAATTCACATTCCAAGTAATATTCGGCATGCTAATTACATTGCCGGTTGCCAAATTGCATTATCTCTTATAGTTTCCGAGATATGGACTATCGATAATTTACACCTTAGGCTCTGCTTCTAACTTGGGCCCAAATTGTAAAATGGTCTTATCTATTGGCGATTTCGTTCCAATTCACATTCCAAGTAATATTCGGCATGCTAATTACATTGCCGGTTGCCAAATTGCATTATCTCTTATAGTTTCCGAGATATGGACTATCGATAATTTACACCTTAGGCTCTGCTTCTAACTTGGGCCCAAATTGTAAAATGGTCTTATCTATTGGCGATTTCGTTCCAATTCACATTCCAAGTAATATTCGGCATGCTAATTACATTGCCGGTTGCCAAATTGCATTATCTCTTATAGTTTCCGAGATATGGACTATCGATAATTTACACCTTAGGCTCTGCTTCTAACTTGGGCCCAAATTGTAAAATGGTCTTATCTATTGGCGATTTCGTTCCAATTCACATTCCAAGTAATATTCGGCATGCTAATTACATTGCCGGTTGCCAAATTGCATTATCTCTTATAGTTTCCGAGATATGGACTATCGATAATTTACACCTTAGGCTCTGCTTCTAACTTGGGCCCAAATTGTAAAATGGTCTTCTCTATTGGCGATTTCTTTCCAATTCACATTCCAATTAATATTCGGCATGCTAATTACATTGCCGGTTGCCAAATTGCATTATCTCTTATAGTTTCCGAGATATGGACTATCGATAATTTACACCTTAGGCTCTGCTTCTAACTTGGGCCCAAATTGTAAAATGGTCTTATCTATTAGCGATTTCGTTCCAATTCACATTCCAAGTAATATTCGGCATGCTAATTACATTGCCGGTTGCCAAATTGCATTATCTCTTATAGTTTCCGAGATGTGGACTATCGATAATTTACACCTTAGGCTCTGCTTCTAACTTGGGCCCAAATTGCAAAATGGTCTTATCTATTGACGATTTCGTTCCAATTCACATTCCAAGTAATATTCGGCATGCTAATTACATTGCCGGTTGCCAAATTGCATTATCTCTTATAGTTTCCGAGATATGGACTATCGATAATTTACACCTTAGGCTCTGCTTCTAACTTGGGCCCTAATTGTAAAATGGTCTTATCTGTTGGCGGTTTCGTTCCAATTCACATTCCAAGTAATATTCGGCATGCCAATTACATTGCCGGTTGCCAAATTGCATTATCTCTTATAGTTTCCGAGATATGGACTATCGATAATTTACACCTTAGGCTCTGCTTCTAACTTGGGCCCAAATTGTAAAATGGTCTTATCTATTGGCGATTTCGTTCCAATTCACACTCCAAGTAATATTCGGCATGCTAATTACATTGCCGGTTGCCAAATTGCATTATCTTTTATAGTTTCCGAGATATGGACTATCGATAATTTACACCTTAGGCTCTGCTTCAAACTTGGGCCCAAATTGTAAAATGGCCTTATCTATTGGCGATTTCGTCCCAATTCACATTCCAAGTAATATTCGGCATGCTAATTACATTGCCGGTTGCGAAATTGCATTATCTCTTAGAGTTTCAGAGATATGGACTATCGATAATTTACACCTTAGGCTCTGCTTCTAACTTGGGCCCAAATTGTAAAATGGCCTTATCTATTGGCGATTTCGTTCCAATTCACACTCCAAGTAATATTCGGCATGCTAATTACATTGCCGGTTGCGAAATTGCATTATCTCTTATAGTTTCCGAGATATGGACTATCGATAATTTACAGCTTAGGCTCTGCTTCTAACTTGGGCCCAAATTGTAAAATGGTCTTATCTATTGGCGATTTCGTTCCAATTCACATTCCAAGTAATATTCGGCATGCTAATTACATTGCCGGTTGCCAAATTGCATTATCTCTTATAGTTTCCGAGATATGGACTATCGATAATTTACACCTTAGGCTCTGCTTCTAACTTGGGCCCAAATTGTAAAATGGTCTTATCTATTGGCGATTTCGTTCCAATTCACACTCCAAGTAATATTCGGCATGCTAATTACATTGCCGGTTGCGAAATTGCATTATCTCTTATAGTTTCCGAGATATGGACTATCAATAATTTACACCTTAGGCTCTGCTTCTAACTTGGGCCCAAATTGTAAAATGGTCTTATCTATTGGCGATTTCGTTCCAATTCACATTCCAAGTAATATTCGACATGCTAATTACATTGCCGGTTGCCAAATTGCATTATCTCTTATAGTTTCCGAGATATGGACTATCGATAATTTACACCTTAGGCTCTGCTTCTAACTTGGGCCCAAATTGTAAAATGGCCTTATCTATTGGCGATTTCGTCCCAATTCACATTCCAAGTAATATTCGGCATGCTAATTACATTGCCGGTTGCGAAATTGCATTATCTCTTATAGTTTCAGAGATATGGACTATCGATAATTTACACCTTAGGCTCTGCTTCTAACTTGGGCCCAAATTGTAAAATGGTCTTACCTATTGGCGATTTCGTTCCAATTCACATTCCAAGTAATATTCGGCATGCTAATTACATTGCCGGTTGCCAAATTGCATTATCTCTTATAGTTTCCGAGATATGGACTATCGATAATTTACACCTTAGGCTCTGCTTCTAACTTAGGCCCAAATTGTAAAATGGTCTTATCTATTGGCGATTTCGTTCCAATTCACATTCCAAGTAATATTCGGCATGCTAATTACATTGCCGTTTGCCAAATTGCATTATCTCTTATAGTTTCCGAGATATGGACTATCGATAATTTACACCTTAGGCTCTGCTTCTAACTTGGGCCCAAATTGTAAAATGGTCTTATCTATTGGCGATTTCGTTCCAATTCACGTTCCAAGTAATATTCGGCATGCTAATTACTTTGCCGGTTGCCAAATTGCATTATCTCTTATAGTTTCCGAGATATGGACTATCGATAATTTACACCTTAGGCTCTGCTTCTAACTTGGGCCCAAATTGTAAAATGGTCTTATCTATTGGCGATTTCGTTCCAATTCACATTCCAAGTAATATTCGGCATGCTAATTACATTGCCGGTTGCCAAATTGCATTATCTCTTATAGTTTCCGAGATATGGACTATCGATAATTTACACCTTAGGCTCTGCTTCTAACTTGGGCCCAAATTGTAAAATGGTCTTACCTATTGGCGATTTCGTTCCAATTCACATTCCAAGTAATATTCGGCATGCTAATTACATTGCCGGTTGCCAAATTGCATTATCTCTTATAGTTTCCGAGATATGGACTATCGATAATTTACACCTTAGGCTCTGCTTCTAACTTGGGCCCAAATTGTAAAATGGTCTTATCTATTGGCGATTTCGTCCCAATTCACATTACAAGTGATATTCGGCATGCTTATTACATTGCCGATTGCGAAATTGCATTATCTCTTATAGTTTCCGAGATATGGACTATCAATAATTTACACCTTAGGCTCTGCTTCTAACTTGGGCCCAAATTGT
Source organism: Rhynchophorus ferrugineus (assembly GCF_030347505.1). Classification (NCBI taxonomy): domain Eukaryota; kingdom Metazoa; phylum Arthropoda; class Insecta; order Coleoptera; family Curculionidae; genus Rhynchophorus; species Rhynchophorus ferrugineus. The sequence goes on along the minus strand of NW_027472644.1, from coordinate 446,762 downwards.
AAAATGGTCTTATCTATTGGCGATTTCGTTCCAATTCACATTCCAAGTAATATTCGGCATGCTAATTACATTGCCGGTTGCCAAATTGCATTATCTCTTATAGTTTCCGAGATATGGACTATCGATAATTTACACCTTAGGCTCTGCTTCTAACTTGGGCCCAAATTGTAAAATGGTCTTATCTATTGGCGATTTCGTTCCAATTCACATTCCAAGTAATACTCGGCATGCTAATTACATTGCCGGTTGCCAAATTGCATTATCTCTTATAGTTTCCGAGATATGGACTATCGATAATTTACACCTTAGGCTCTGCTTCTAACTTGGACCCAAATTGTAAAATGGCCTTATCTATTGGCGATTTCGTTCCAATTCACATTCCAAGTAATATTCGGCATGCTAATTACATTGCCGGTTGCCAAATTGCATTATCTCTTATAGTTTCCGAGATATGGACTATCGATAATTTACACCTTAGGCTCTGCTTCTAACTTGGGCCCAAATTGTAAAATGGTCTTATCTATTGGCGATTTCGTTCCAATTCACATTCCAAGTAATATTCGGCATGCTAATTACATTGCCGGTTGCCAAATTGCATTATTTCTTATAGTTTCCGAGATATGGACTATCGATAATTTACACCTTAGGCTCTGCTTCTAACTTGGGCCCAAATTGTAAAATGGTCTGATCTATTGGCGTTTTCGTACCAATTCACACTCCAAGTAATATTCGGCATGCTAATTACATTGCCGGTTGCGAAATTGCATTATCTCTTATAGTTTCCGAGATATGGACTATCAATAATTTACACCTTAGGCTCTGCTTCTAACTTGGGCCCAAATTGTAAAATGGTCTTATCTATTGGCGATTTCGTTCCAATTCACATTCCAAGTAATATTCGGCATGCTAATTACATTGCCGGTTGCCAAATTGCATTATCTCTTATAGTTTCCGAGATATGGACTATCAATAATTTACACCTTAGGCTCTGCTTCTAACTTGGGCCCAAATTGTAAAATGGTCTTATCTATTGGCGATTTCGTTCCAATTCACATTCCAAGTAATATTCGGCATGCTAATTACATTGCCGGTTGCCAAATTGCATTATCTCTTATAGTTTCCGAGATATGGACTATCGATAATTTACACCTTAGGCTCTGCTTCTAACTTGGGCCCAAATTGTAAAATGGTCTTATCTATTGGCGATTTCGTTCCAATTCACATTCCAAGTAATATTCGGCATGCTAATTACATTGCCGGTTGCCAAATTGCATTATCTGTTATAGTTTCCGAGATATGGACTATCGATAATTTACACCTTAGGCTCTGCTTCTAACTTGGGCCCAAATTGTAAAATGGTCTTATCTATTGGCGATTTCGTTCCAATTCACATTCCAAGTAATATTCGGCATTCTAATTACATTGCCGGTTGCCAAATTGCATTATCTCTTATAGTTTCCGAGATATGGACTATCGATAATTTACACCTTAGGCTCTACTTCTAACTTGGGCCCAAATTGTAAAATGGTCTTATCTATTGGCGATTTCGTTCCAATTCACATTCCAAGTAATATTCGGCATGCTAATTACATTGCCGGTTGCCAAATTGCATTATCTCTTATAGTTTCCGAGATATGGACTATCGATAATTTACACCTTAGGCTCTGCTTCTAACTTGGGCCCAAATTGTAAAATGGTCTTATCTATTGGCGATTTCGTCCCAATTCACATTCCAAGTGATATTCGGCATGCTAATTACATTGCCGGTTGCGAAATTGCATTATCTCTTATAGTTTCCGAGATATGGACTATCAATAATTAACACCTTAGGCTCTGCTTCAAACTTGGGCCCAAATTGTAAAATGGTCTTATCTATTGGCGATTTCGTTCCAATTCACATTCCAAGTAATATTCGGCATGCTAATTACATTGCCGGTTGCCAAATTGCATTATCTCTTATAGTTTCCGAGATATGGACTATCGATAATTTACACCTTAGGCTCTGCTTCTAACTTGGGCCCAAATTGTAAAATGGCCTTATCTATTGGCGATTTCGTTCCAATTCACATTCCAAGTAATATTCGGCATGCTAATTACATTGCCGGTTGCCAAATTGCATTATCTCTTATAGTTTCCAAGATATGGACTATCGATAATTTACACCTTAGGCTCTGCTTCTAACTTGGGCCCAAATTGTAAAATGGTCTTATCTATTGGCGATTTCGTTCCAATTCACATTCCAAGTAATATTCGGCATGATAATTACATTGCCGGTTGCCAAATTGCATTATCTCTTATAGTTTCCGAGATATGGACTATCGATAATTTACACCTTAGGCTCTGCTTCTAACTTGGGCCCAAATTGTAAAATGGTCTTATCTATTGGCGATGTCGTTCCAATTCACATTCCAAGTAATATTCGGAATGCTAATTACATTGCCGGTTGCCAAATTGCATTATCTCTTATAGTTTCCGAGATATGGACTATCGATAATTTACACCTTAGGCTCTGCTTCTAACTTGGGCCCAAATTGTAAAATGGCCTTATCTATTGGCGATTTCGTTCCAATTCACATTCCAAGTAATATTCGGCATGCTAATTACATTGCCGGTTGCCAAATTGCATTATCTCTTATAGTTTCCGAGATATGGCCTTATCTATTGGCGATTTCGTTCCAATTCACACTCCAAGTAATATTCGGCATGCTAATTACATTGCCGGTTGCGAAATTGCATTATCTCTTATAGTTTCCGAGATATGGACTATCAATAATTTACACCTTAGGCTCTGCTTCTAACTTGGGCCCAAATTGTAAAATGGTCTTATCTATTGGAGATTTCGTTCCAATTCACATTCCAAGTAATATTCGGCATGCTAATTACATTGCCGGTTGCCAAATTGCATTATCTCTTATAGTTTCCGAGATATGGACTATCGATAATTTACACCTTAGGCTCTGCTTCTAACTTGGGCCCAAATTGTAAAATGGTCTTATCTATTGGCGATTTCGTTCCAATTCACATTCCAAGTAATATTCGGCATGCTAATTACATTGCCGGTTGCCAAATTGCATTATCTCTTATAGTTTCCGAGATATGGACTATCGATAATTTACACCTTAGGCTCTGATTCTAACTTGGGCCCAAATTGTAAAATAGTCTTATCTATTGGCGATTTCGTCCCAATTCACATTACAAGTGATATTCGGCATGCTAATTACATTGCCGATTGCGAAATTGCATTATCTCTTATAGTTTCCGAGATATGGACTATCAATAATTTACACCTTAGGCTCTGCTTCTAACTTGGGCCCAAATTGTAAAATGGTCTTATCTATTGGCGATTTCGTTCCAATTCACATTCCAAGTAATATTCGGCATGCTAATTACATTGCCGGTTGCCAAATTGCATTATCTCTTATAGTTTCCGGGATATGGACTATCGATAATTTACACCTTAGGCTCTGCTTCTAACTTGGGCCCAAATTGTAAAATGGTCTTATCTATTTTCGATTTCGTTCCAATTCACATTCCAAGTAATACTCGGCATGCTAATTACATTGCCGGTTGCCAAATTGCATTATCTCTTATAGTTTCCGAGATATGGACTATCGATAATTTACACCTTAGGCTCTGCTTCTAACTTGGGCCCAAATTGTAAAATGGTCTCATCTATTGGCGATTTCGTTCCAATTCACATTCCAAGTAATATTCGGCATGCTAATTACATTGCCGGTTGCCAAATTGCATTATCTCTTATAGTTTCCGAGATATGGACTATCGATAATTTACACCTTAGGCTCTGCTTCTAACTTGGGCCCAAATTGTAAAATGGTCTTATCTATTGGCGATTTCGTTCCAATTCACATTCCAAGTAATATTCGGCATGCTAATTACATTGCCGGTTGCCAAATTGCATTATCTCTTATAGTTTCCGAAATATGGACTATCGATATTTTACACCTTAGCCTCTGCTTCTAACTTGGGCCCAAATTGTAAAATGGTCTTATCTATTGGCGATTTCGTTCCAATTCACATTCCAAGTAATATTCGGCATGCTAATTACATTGCCGGTTGCCAAATTGCATTATCTCTTATAGTTTCCGAGATATGGACTATCAATAATTTACACCTTAGGCTCTGCTTCTAACTTGGGCCCAAATTGTAAAATGGTCTTATCTATTGGCGATTTCGTTCCAATTCACATTCCAAGTAATATTCGGCATGCTAATTACATTGCCGGTTGCCAAATTGCATTATCTCTTATAGTTTCCGAGATATGGACTATCGATAATTTACACCTTAGGCTCTGCTTCTAACTTGGGCCCAAATTGTAAAATGGCCTTATCTATTGGCGATTTCGTTCCAATTCACATTCCAAGTAATATTCGGCATGCTAATTACATTGCCGGTTGCCAAATTGCATTATCTCTTATAGTTTCCGAGATATAGACTATCGATAATTTACACCTTAGGCTCTGCTTCTAACTTGGGCCCAAATTGTAAAATGGTCTTACCTATTGGCGATTTCGTTCCAATTCACACTCCAAGTAATATTCGGCATGCTAATTACATTGCCGGTTGCGAAATTGCATTATCTCTTATAGTTTCCGAGATATGGACTATCAATAATTTACACCTTAGGCTCTGCTTCTAACTTGGGCCCAAATTGTAAAATGGTCTTATCTATTGGCGATTTCGTTCCAATTCACATTCCAAGTAATATTCGGCATGCTAATTACATTGCCGGTTGCCAAATTGCATTATCTCTTATAGTTTCCGAGATATGGACTATCGATAATTTACACCTTAGGCTCTGCTTCTAACTTGGGCCCAAATTGTAAAATGGTCTTATCTATTGGCTATTTCGTTCCAATTCACATTCCAAGTAATATTCGGCATGCTAATTACATTGCCGGTTGCCAAATTGCATTATCTCTTATAGTTTCCGAGATATGGACTATCGATAATTTACACCTTAGGCTCTGCTTCTAACTTGGGCCCAAATTGTAAAATGGTCTTATCTATTGGCGATTTCGTTCCAATTCACATTCCAAGTAATATTCGGCATGCTAATTACATTGCCGGTTGCCAAATTGCATTATCTCTTATAGTTTCCGAGATATGGACTATCGATAATTTACACCTTAGGCTCTGCTTCTAACTTGGGCCCAAATTGTAAAATGGCCTTCTCTATTGGCGATTTCGTTCCAATTCACATTCCAAGTAATATTCGGCATGCTAATTACATTGCCGGTTGCCAAATTGCATTATCTCTTATAGTTTGCGAGATATGGACTATCGATAATTTACACCTTAGGCTCTGCTTCTAACTTGGGCCCAAATTGTAAAATGGTCTTCTCTATTGGCGATTTCGTTCCAATTCACATTTCAAGTAATATTCGGCATGCTAATTACATTGCCGGTTGCCAAATTGCATTATCTCTTATAGTTTCCGAGATATGGACTATCGATAATTTACACCTTAGGCTCTGCTTCTAACTTGGGCCCAAATTGTAAAATCGTCTTATCTATTGGCTATTTCGTTCCAATTCACATTCCAAGTAATATTCGGCATGCTAATTACATTGCCGGTTGCCAAATTGCATTATCTCTTATAGTTTCCGAGATATGGACTATCGATAATTTACTCCTTAGGCTCTGCTTCTAACTTGGACCCATATTGTAAAATGGTCTTACCTATTGGCGATTTCGTTCCAATTCACATTCCAAGTAATATTCGGCATGCTAATTACATTGCCGGTTGCCAAATTGCATTATCTCTTATAGTTTCCGAGATATGGACTATCGATAATTTACACCTTAGGCTCTGCTTCTAACTTGGGCCCAAATTGTAAAATGGTCTTATCTATTGGCGATTTCGTTCCAATTCACATTCCAAGTAATATTCGGCATGCTAATTACATTGCCGGTTGCCAAATTGCATTATCTCTTATAGTTTCCGAGATATGGACTATCGATAATTTACATCTTAGGCTCTGCTTCTAACTTGGGCCCAAATTGTAAAATCGTCTTATCTATTGGCGATTTCGTTCCAATTCACATTCCAAGTAATATTCGGCATGCTAATTACATTGCCGGTTGCCAAATTGCATTATCTCTTATAGTTTCCGATATATGGACTATCGATAATTTACACCTTAGGCTCTGCTTCTAACTTGGGCCCAAATTGTAAAATGGTCTTATCTATTGGCGATTTCGTTCCAATTCACATTCCAAGTAATATCCGGCATGCTAATTACATTGCCGGTTGCCAAATTGAATTATCTCTTATAGTTTCCGAGATATGGACAATCGATAATTTACACCTTAGGCTCTGCTTCTAACTTGGGCCCAAATTGTAAAATGGTCTTATCTATTGGCGATTTCTTTCCAATTCACATTCCAAGTAATATTCGGCATGCTAATTACATTGCCGGTTGCCAAATTGCATTATCTCTTATAGTTTCCGAGATATGGACTATCGATAATTTACATCTTAGGCTCTGCTTCTAACTTGGGCCCAAATTGTAAAATGGTCTTATCTATTGGCGATTTCGTTCCAATTCACATTCCAAGTAATATTCGGCATGCTAATTACATTGCCGGTTGCCAAATTGCATTATCTCTTATAGTTTCCGAGATATGGACTATCGATAATTTACACCTTAGGTTCTGCTTCTAACTTGGGCCCAAATTGTAAAATGGTCTTATCTATTGGCGATTTCGTTCCAATTCACATTCCAAGTAATATTCGGCATGCTAATTACATTGCCGGTTGCCAAATTGCATTATCTGTTATAGTTTCCGAGATATGGACTATCGATAATTTACACCTTAGGCTCTGCTTCTAACTTGGGCCCAAATTGTAAAATGGTCTTATCTATTGGCGATTTCGTTCCAATTCACATTCCAAGTAATATTCGGCATGCTAATTACATTGCCGGTTACCAAATTGCATTATCTCTTATAGTTGCCGAGATATGGACTATCGATAATTTACACCTTAGGCTCTGCTTCTAACTTGTACCCAAATTGTAAAATGGTCTTCTCTATTGGCGATTTCGTTCCAATTCACATTCCAAGTAATATTCGGCATGCTAATTACGTTGCCGGTTGCCAAATTGCATTATCTCTTATAGTTTCCGAGATATACACTATCGATAATTTACACCTTAGGCTCTGCTTCTAACTTGGACCCAAATTGTAAAATGGTCTTATCTATTGGCGTTTTCGTTCCAATTCACATTCCAAGTAATATTCGGCATGCTAATTACATTGCCGGTTACCAAATTGCATTATCTCTTATAGTTGCCGAGATATGGACTATCGATAATTTACACCTTAGGCTCTGCTTCTAACTTGTACCCAAATTGTAAAATGGTCTTCTCTATTGGCGATTTCGTTCCAATTCACATTCCAAGTAATATTCGGCATGCTAATTACGTTGCCGGTTGCCAAATTGCATTATCTCTTATAGTTTCCGAGATATGGACTATCGATAATTTACACCTTAGGCTCTGCTTCTAACTTGGGCCCAAATTGTAAAATGGTCTTATCTATTGGCGTTTTCGTTCCAATTCACATTCCAAGTAATATTCGGCATGCTAATTACATTGCCGGTTGCCAAATTGCATTATCTCTTATAGTTTCCGAGATATGGACTATCGATAATTTACACCTTAGGCTCTGCTTCTAACTTGGGCCCAAATTGTAAAATGGTCTTCTCTATTGGCGATTTCGTTCCAATTCACATTCCAAGTAATATTCGGCATGCTAATTACATTGCCGGTTGACAAATTGCATTATCTCTTATAGTTTCCGAGATAAGGACTATCGATAATTTACACCTTAGGCTCTGCTTCTAACTTGGGCCCAAATTGTAAAATGGTCTTATCTATTGGCGATTTCGTTCCAATTCACATTCCAAGTAATATTCGGCATGCTAATTACATTGCCGGTTGCCAAATTGCATTATCTGTTATAGTTTCCGAGATATGGACTATCGATAATTTACACCTTAGGCTCTGCTTCTAACTTGGGCCCAAATTGTAAAATGGTCTTCTCTATTGGCGATTTCGTTCCAATTCACATTCCAAGTAATATTCGGCATGCTAATTACACTGCCGGTTGCCAAATTGCATTATCTCTTATAGTTTCCGAGATATGGACTATCGATAATTTACACCTTAGGCTCTGCTTCTAACTTGGGCCCAAATTGTAAAATGGTCTTCTCTATTAGCGATTTCGTTCCAATTCACATTCCAAGTAATATTCGGCATGCTAATTACATTTCCGGTTGCCAAATTGCATTATCTCTTATAGTTTCCGAGATATGGACTATCGATAATTTACACCTTAGGCTCTGCTTCTAACTTGGGCCCAAATTGTAAAATCGTCTTATCTATTGGCGATTTCGTTCCAATTCACATTCCAAGTAGTATTCGGCATGCTAATTACATTGCCGGTTGCCAAATTGCATTATCTCTTATAGTTTCCGAGATATGGACTATCGGTAATTTACACCTTAGGCTCTGCTTCTAACTTGGGCCCAAATTGTAAAATGGTCTTATCTATTGGCGATTTCGTTCCAATTCACATTCCAAGTAATATCCGGCATGCTAATTACATTGCCGGTTGCCAAATTGAATTATCTCTTATAGTTTCCGAGATATGGACTATCGATAATTTACACCTTAGGCTCTGCTTCTAACTTGGGCCCAAATTGTAAAATGGTCTTACCTATTGGCGATTTCGTTCCAATTCACATTCCAAGTAATATTCGGCATGCTAATTACATTGCCGGTTGCCAAATTGCATTATCTCTTATAGTTTCCGAGATATGGACTATCGATAATTTACACCTTAGGCTCTGCTTCTAACTTGGGCCCAAATTGTAAAATGGTCTTATCTATTGGCGATTTCGTTCCAATTCACATTCTAAGTAATATTCGGCATGCTAATTACATTGCCGGTTGCCAAATTGCATTATCTCTTATAGTTTCCGAGATATGGACTATCGATAATTTACATCTTAGGCTCTGCTTCTAACTTGGGCCCAAATTGTAAAATCGTCTTATCTATTGGCGATTTCGTTCCAATTCACATTCCAAGTAATATTCAGCATGCTAATTACATTGCCGGTTGCCAAATTGCATTATCTCTTATAGTTTCCGAGCTATGGACTATCGATAATTTACACCTTAGGCTCTGCTTCTAACTTGGGCCCAAATTGTAAAATGGTCTTATCTATTCGCGATTTCGTTCCAATTCACATTCCAAGTAATATCCGGCATGCTAATTACATTGCCGGTTGCCAAATTGAATTATCTCTTATAGTTTCCGAGATATGGACTATCGATAATTTACACCTTAGGCTCTGCTTCTAACTTGGGCCCAAATTGTAAAATGGTCTTATCTATTGGCGATTTCGTTCCAATTCACATTCCAAGTAATATTCGGCATGCTAATTACATTGCCGGTTGCCAAATTGCATTATCTCTTATAGTTTCCGAGATATGGACTATCGATAATTTAAACCTTAGGCTCTGCTTCTAACTTGGGCCCAAATTGTAAAATGGTCTTATCTATTGGCGATTTCGTTCCAATTCACATTCCAAGTAATATTCGGCATGCTAATTACACTGCCGGTTGCCAAATTGCATTATCTCTTATAGTTACCGAGATATGGACTATCGATAATTTACACCTTAGGCTCTGCTTCTAACTTGGGCCCAAATTGTAAAATGGTCTTCTCTATTGGCGATTTCGTTCCAATTCACATTCCAAGTAATATTCGGCATGCTAATTACATTTCCGGTTGCCAAATTGCATTATCTCTTATAGTTTCCGAGATATGGACTATCGATAATTTACACCTTAGGCTCTGCTTCTAACTTGGGATCAAATTGTAAAATCGTCTTATCTATTGGCGATTTCGTTCCAATTCACATTCCAAGTAGTATTCGGCATGCTAATTACATTGCCGGTTGCCAAATTGCATTATCTCTTATAGTTTCCGAGATATGGACTATCGGTAATTTACACCTTAGGCTCTGCTTCTAACTTGGGCCCAAATTGTAAAATGGTCTTATCTATTGGCGATTTCGTTCCAATTCACATTCCAAGTAATATCCGGCATGCTAATTACATTGCCGGTTGCCAAATTGAATTATCTCTTATAGTTTCCGAGATATGGACTATCGATAATTTACACCTTAGGCTCTGCTTCTAACTTGGGCCCAAATTGTAAAATGGTCTTACCTATTGGCGATTTCGTTCCAATTCACATTCCAAGTAATATTCGGCATGCTAATTACATTGCCGGTTGCCAAATTGCATTATCTCTTATAGTTTCCGAGATATGGACTATCGATAATTTACACCTTAGGCTCTGCTTCTAACTTGGGCCCAAATTGTAAAATGGTCTTATCTATTGGCGATTTCGTTCCAATTCACATTCTAAGTAATATTCGGCATGCTAATTACATTGCCGGTTGCCAAATTGCATTATCTCTTATAGTTTCCGAGATATGGACTATCGATAATTTACATCTTAGGCTCTGCTTCTAACTTGGGCCCAAATTGTAAAATCGTCTTATCTATTGGCGATTTCGTTCCAATTCACATTCCAAGTAATATTCGGCATGCTAATTACATTGCCGTTTGCCAAATTGCATTATCTCTTATAGTTTCCGAGCTATGGACTATCGATAATTTACACCTTAGGCTCTGCTTCTAACTTGGGCCCAAATTGTAAAATGGTCTTATCTATTGGCGATTTCGTTCCAATTCACATTCCAAGTAATATCCGGCATGCCAATTACATTGCCGGTTGCCAAATTGAATTATCTCTTATAGTTTCCGAGATATGGACTATCGATAATTTACACCTTAGGCTCTGCTTCTAACTTGGGCCCAAATTGTAAAATGGTCTTATCTATTGGCGATTTCGTTCCAATTCACATTCCAAGTAATATTCGGCATGCTAATTATATTGCCGGTTGCCAAATTGTATTATCTCTTATAGTTTCCGAGATATGGACTATCGATAATTTACACCTTAGGCTCTGCTTCTAACTTGGGCCCAAATTGTAAAATGGTCTTATCTATTGGCGATTTCGTTCCAATTCACATTCCAAGTAATATTCGGCATGCCAATTACATTGCCGGTTGCCAAATTGCATTATCTCTTATAGTTACCGAGATATGGACTATCGATAATTTACACCTTAGGCTCTGCTTCTAACTTGGGCCCAAATTGTAAAATGGTCTTCTCTATTGGCGATTTCGTTCCAATTCACATTCCAAGTAATATTCGGCATGCTAATTACATTGCCGGTTGCCAAATTGCATTATCTCTTATAGTTTCCGAGATATGGACTATCGATAATTTACACCTTAGGCTCTGCTTCTAACTTGGGCCCAAATTGTAAAATGGTCTTATCTATTGGCGATTTCGTCCCAATTCACATTCCAAGTAATATTCGGCATGCTAATTACATTGCCGGTTGCCAAATTGCATTATCTCTTATAGTTTCCGAGATATGGACTATCGATAATTTACACCTTAGGCTCTGCTTCTAACTTGGGCCCAAATTGTAAAATGGTCTTATCTATTGGCGATTTCGTCCCAATTCACATTCCAAGTGATATTCGGCATGCTAATTACATTGCCGGTTGCGAAATTGCATTATCTCTTATAGTTTCCGAGATATGGACTATCAATAATTTACACCTTAGGCTCTGCTTCAAACTTGGGCCCAAATTGTAAAATGGTCTTATCTATTGGCGATTTCGTCCCAATTCACATTCCAAGTGATATTCGGCATGCTAATTACATTTCCGGTTGCGAAATTGCATTATCTCTTATAGTTTCCGAGATATGGACTATCAATAATTTACACCTTAGGCTCTGCTTCAAACTTGGGCCCAAATTGTAAAATGGTCTTATCTATTGGCGATTTCGTTCCAATTCACATTCCAAGTAATATTCGGCATGCTAATTACATTGCCGGTTGCCAAATTGCATTATCTCTTATAGTTTCCGAGATATGGACTATCGATAATTTACATCTTAGGCTCTGCTTCTAACTTGGGCCCAAATTGTAAAATGGTCTTCTCTATTGGCGATTTCGTTCCAATTCACATTCCAAGTAATATTCGGCATGCTAATTACATTGCCGGTTGCCAAATTGCATTATCTCTTATAGTTTCCGAGATATGGACTATCGATAATTTACACCTTAGGCTCTGCTTCTAACTTGGGCCCAAATTGTAAAATGGTCTTATCTATTGGCGATTTCGTCCCAATTCACATTCCAAGTGATATTCGGCATGCTAATTACATTGCCGGTTGCGAAATTGCATTATCTCTTATAGTTTCCGAGATATGGACTATCAATAATTTACACCTTAGGCTCTGCTTCAAACTTGGGCCCAAATTGTAAAATGGTCTTATCTATTGGCGATTTCGTTCCAATTCACATTCCAAGTAATATTCGGCATGCTAATTACATTGCCGGTTGCCAAATTGAATTATCTCTTATAGTTTCCGAGATATGGACTATCGATAATTTACACCTTAGGCTCTGCTTCTAACTTGGGCCCAAATTGTAAAATGGTCTTACCTATTGGCGATTTCGTTCCAATTCACATTCCAAGTAATATTCGGCATGCTAATTACATTGCCGGTTGCCAAATTGCATTATCTCTTATAGTTTCCGAGATATGGACTATCGATAATTTACACCTTAGGCTCTGCTTCTAACTTGGGCCCAAATTGTAAAATGGTCTTATCTATTGGCGATTTCGTTCCAATTCACATTCTAAGTAATATTCGGCATGCTAATTACATTGCCGGTTGCCAAATTGCATTATCTCTTATAGTTTCCGAGATATGGACTATCGATAATTTACATCTTAGGCTCTGCTTCTAACTTGGGCCCAAATTGTAAAATCGTCTTATCTATTGGCGATTTCGTTCCAATTCACATTCCAAGTAATATTCGGCATGCTAATTACATTGCCGGTTGCCAAATTGCATTATCTCTTATAGTTTCCGAGCTATGGACTATCGATAATTTACACCTTAGGCTCTGCTTCTAACTTGGGCCCAAATTGTAAAATGGTCTTATCTATTGGCGATTTCGTTCCAATTCACATTCCAAGTAATATCCGGCATGCTAATTACATTGCCGGTTGCCAAATTGAATTATCTCTTATAGTTTCCGAGATATGGACTATCGATAATTTACACCTTAGGCTCTGCTTCTAACTTGGGCCCAAATTGTAAAATGGTCTTATCTATTGGCGATTTCGTTCCAATTCACATTCCAAGTAATATTTGGCATGCTAATTACATTGCCGGTTGCCAAATTGCATTATCTCTTATAGTTTCCGAGATATGGACTATCGATAATTTACATCTTAGGCTCTGCTTCTAACTTGGGCCCAAATTGTAAAATGGTCTTATCTATTGGCGATTTCGTTCCAATTCACATTCCAAGTAATATTCGGCATGCTAATTACATTGCCGGTTGCCAAATTGCATTATCTCTTATAGTTTCCGAGATATGGACTATCGATAATTTACACCTTAGGCTCTGCTTCTAACTTGGGCCCAAATTGTAAAATGGTCTTCTCTATTGGCGATTTCGTTCCAATTCACATTCCAAGTAATATTCGGCATGCTAATTACATTGCCGGTTGCCAAATTGCATTATCTCTTATAGTTTCCGAGATATGGACTATCGATAATTTACACCTTAGGCTCTGCTTCTAACTTGGGCCCAAATTGTAAAATGGTCTTATCTATTGGCGATTTCGTCCCAATTCACATTCCAAGTGATATTCGGCATGCTAATTACATTGCCGGTTGCGAAATTGCATTATCTCTTATAGTTTCCGAGATATGGACTATCAATAATTTACACCTTAGGCTCTGCTTCAAACTTGGGCCCAAATTGTAAAATGGTCTTATCTATTGGCGATTTCGTTCCAATTCACATTCCAAGTAATATTCGGCATGCTAATTACATTGCCGGTTGCCAAATTGCATTATCTCTTATAGTTTCCGAGATATGGACTATCGATAATTTACACCTTAGGCTCTGCTTCTAACTTGGGCCCAAATTGTAAAATGGTCTTATCTATTGGCGATTTCGTTCCAATTCACATTCCAAGTAATATTCGGCATGCTAATTACATTGCCGGTTGCCAAATTGCATTATCTCTTATAGTTTCCGAGATATGGACTATCGATAATTTACACCTTAGGCTCTGCTTCTAACTTGGGCCCAAATTGTAAAATGGTCTTATCTATTGGCGATTTCGTTCCAATTCACATTCCAAGTAATATTCGGCATGCTAATTACATTGCCGGTTGCCAAATTGCATTATCTCTTATAGTTTCCGAGATATGGACTATCAATAATTTACACCTTAGGCTCTGCTTCTAACTTGGGCCCAAATTGTAAAATGGTCTTATCTATTGGCGATTTCGTTCCAATTCACATTCCAAGTAATATTCGGCATGCTAATTACATTGCCGGTTGCCAAATTGCATTATCTCTTATAGTTTCCGAGATATGGGCTATCGATAATTTACACCTTAGGCTCTGCTTCTAACTTGGGCCCAAATTGTAAAATGGCCTTATCTATTGGCGATTTCGTTCCAATTCACATTCCAAGTAATATTCGGCATGCTAATTACATTGCCGGTTGCCAAATTGCATTATCTCTTATAGTTTCCGAGATATGGACTATCGATAATTTACACCTTAGGCTCTGCTTCTAACTTGGGCCCAAATTGTAAAATGGTCTTACCTATTGGCGGTTTCGTTCCAATTCACACTCCAAGTAATATTCGGCATGCTAATTACATTGCCGGTTGCGAAATTGCATTATCTCTTATAGTTTCCGAGATATGGACTATCAATAATTTACACCTTAGGCTCTGCTTCTAACTTGGGCCCAAATTGTAAAATGGTCTTATCTATTGGCGATTTCGTTCCAATTCACATTCCAAGTAATATTCGGCATGCTAATTACATTGCCGGTTGCCAAATTGCATTATCTCTTATAGTTTCCGAGATATGGACTATCGATAATTTACACCTTAGGCTCTGCTTCTAACTTGGGCCCAAATTGTAAAATGGTCTTATCTATTGGCGATTTCGTTCCAATTCCCATTCCAAGTAATATTCGGCATGCTAATTACATTGCCGGTTGCCAAATTGCATTATCTCTTATAGTTTCCGAGATATGAACTATCGATAATTTACACCTTAGGCTCTGCTTCTAACTTGGGCCCAAATTGTAAAATGGTCTTATCTATTGGCGATTTCGTTCCAATTCACATTCCAAGTAATATTCGGCATGCTAATTACATTGCCGGTTGCCAAATTGCATTATCTCTTATAGTTTCCGAGATATGGACTATCGATAATTTACATCTTAGGCTCTGCTTCTAACTTGGGCCCAAATTGTAAAATGGTCTTATCTATTGGCGATTTCGTTCCAATTCACATTCCAAGTAATATTCGGCATGCCAATTACATTGCCGGTTGCCAAATTGCATTATCTCTTATAGTTACCGAGATATGGACTATCGATAATTTACACCTTAGGCTCTGCTTCTAACTTGGGCCCAAATTGTAAAATGGTCTTCTCTATTGGCGATTTCGTTCCAATTCACATTCCAAGTAATATTCGGCATGCTAATTACATTGCCGGTTGCCAAATTGCATTATCTCTTATAGTTTCCGAGATATGGACTATCGATAATTTACACCTTAGGCTCTGCTTCTAACTTGGGCCCAAATTGTAAAATGGTCTTATCTATTGGCGATTTCGTCCCAATTCACATTCCAAGTGATATTCGGCATGCTAATTACATTGCCGGTTGCGAAATTGCATTATCTCTTATAGTTTCCGAGATATGGACTATCAATAATTTACACCTTAGGCTCTGCTTCAAACTTGGGCCCAAATTGTAAAATGGTCTTATCTATTGGCGATTTCGTCCCAATTCACATTCCAAGTGATATTCGGCATGCTAATTACATTGCCGGTTGCGAAATTGCATTATCTCTTATAGTTTCCGAGATATGGACTATCAATAATTTACACCTTAGGCTCTGCTTCAAACTTGGGCCCAAATTGTAAAATGGTCTTATCTATTGGCGATTTCGTTCCAATTCACATTCCAAGTAATATTCGGCATGCTAATTACATTGCCGGTTGCCAAATTGCATTATCTCTTATAGTTTCCGAGATATGGACTATCGATAATTTACATCTTAGGCTCTGCTTCTAACTTGGGCCCAAATTGTAAAATGGTCTTCTCTATTGGCGATTTCGTTCCAATTCACATTCCAAGTAATATTCGGCATGCTAATTACATTGCCGGTTGCCAAATTGCATTATCTCTTATAGTTTCCGAGATATGGACTATCGATAATTTACACCTTAGGCTCTGCTTCTAACTTGGGCCCAAATTGTAAAATGGTCTTATCTATTGGCGATTTCGTCCCAATTCACATTCCAAGTGATATTCGGCATGCTAATTACATTGCCGGTTGCGAAATTGCATTATCTCTTATAGTTTCCGAGATATGGACTATCAATAATTTACACCTTAGGCTCTGCTTCAAACTTGGGCCCAAATTGTAAAATGGTCTTATCTATTGGCGATTTCGTTCCAATTCACATTCCAAGTAATATTCGGCATGCTAATTACATTGCCGGTTGCCAAATTGAATTATCTCTTATAGTTTCCGAGATATGGACTATCGATAATTTACACCTTAGGCTCTGCTTCTAACTTGGGCCCAAATTGTAAAATGGTCTTACCTATTGGCGATTTCGTTCCAATTCACATTCCAAGTAATATTCGGCATGCTAATTACATTGCCGGTTGCCAAATTGCATTATCTCTTATAGTTTCCGAGATATGGACTATCGATAATTTACACCTTAGGCTCTGCTTCTAACTTGGGCCCAAATTGTAAAATGGTCTTATCTATTGGCGATTTCGTTCCAATTCACATTCTAAGTAATATTCGGCATGCTAATTACATTGCCGGTTGCCAAATTGCATTATCTCTTATAGTTTCCGAGATATGGACTATCGATAATTTACATCTTAGGCTCTGCTTCTAACTTGGGCCCAAATTGTAAAATCGTCTTATCTATTGGCGATTTCGTTCCAATTCACATTCCAAGTAATATTCGGCATGCTAATTACATTGCCGGTTGCCAAATTGCATTATCTCTTATAGTTTCCGAGCTATGGACTATCGATAATTTACACCTTAGGCTCTGCTTCTAACTTGGGCCCAAATTGTAAAATGGTCTTATCTATTGGCGATTTCGTTCCAATTCACATTCCAAGTAATATCCGGCATGCTAATTACATTGCCGGTTGCCAAATTGAATTATCTCTTATAGTTTCCGAGATATGGACTATCGATAATTTACACCTTAGGCTCTGCTTCTAACTTGGGCCCAAATTGTAAAATGGTCTTATCTATTGGCGATTTCGTTCCAATTCACATTCCAAGTAATATTCGGCATGCTAATTACATTGCCGGTTGCCAAATTGCATTATCTCTTATAGTTTCCGAGATATGGACTATCGATAATTTACATCTTAGGCTCTGCTTCTAACTTGGGCCCAAATTGTAAAATGGTCTTATCTATTGGCGATTTCGTTCCAATTCACATTCCAAGTAATATTCGGCATGCTAATTACATTGCCGGTTGCCAAATTGCATTATCTCTTATAGTTTCCGAGATATGGACTATCGATAATTTACACCTTAGGCTCTGCTTCTAACTTGGGCCCAAATTGTAAAATGGTCTTCTCTATTGGCGATTTCGTTCCAATTCACATTCCAAGTAATATTCGGCATGCTAATTACATTGCCGGTTGCCAAATTGCATTATCTCTTATAGTTTCCGAGATATGGACTATCGATAATTTACACCTTAGGCTCTGCTTCTAACTTGGGCCCAAATTGTAAAATGGTCTTATCTATTGGCGATTTCGTCCCAATTCACATTCCAAGTGATATTCGGCATGCTAATTACATTGCCGGTTGCGAAATTGCATTATCTCTTATAGTTTCCGAGATATGGACTATCAATAATTTACACCTTAGGCTCTGCTTCAAACTTGGGCCCAAATTGTAAAATGGTCTTATCTATTGGCGATTTCGTTCCAATTCACATTCCAAGTAATATTCGGCATGCTAATTACATTGCCGGTTGCCAAATTGCATTATCTCTTATAGTTTCCGAGATATGGACTATCGATAATTTACACCTTAGGCTCTGCTTCTAACTTGGGCCCAAATTGTAAAATGGTCTTATCTATTGGCGATTTCGTTCCAATTCACATTCCAAGTAATATTCGGCATGCTAATTACATTGCCGGTTGCCAAATTGCATTATCTCTTATAGTTTCCGAGATATGGACTATCGATAATTTACACCTTAGGCTCTGCTTCTAACTTGGGCCCAAATTGTAAAATGGTCTTATCTATTGGCGATTTCGTTCCAATTCACATTCCAAGTAATATTCGGCATGCTAATTACATTGCCGGTTGCCAAATTGCATTATCTCTTATAGTTTCCGAGATATGGACTATCAATAATTTACACCTTAGGCTCTGCTTCTAACTTGGGCCCAAATTGTAAAATGGTCTTATCTATTGGCGATTTCGTTCCAATTCACATTCCAAGTAATATTCGGCATGCTAATTACATTGCCGGTTGCCAAATTGCATTATCTCTTATAGTTTCCGAGATATGGACTATCGATAATTTACACCTTAGGCTCTGCTTCTAACTTGGGCCCAAATTGTAAAATGGCCTTATCTATTGGCGATTTCGTTCCAATTCACATTCCAAGTAATATTCGGCATGCTAATTACATTGCCGGTTGCCAAATTGCATTATCTCTTATAGTTTCCGAGATATGGACTATCGATAATTTACACCTTAGGCTCTGCTTCTAACTTGGGCCCAAATTGTAAAATGGTCTTACCTATTGGCGGTTTCGTTCCAATTCACACTCCAAGTAATATTCGGCATGCTAATTACATTGCCGGTTGCGAAATTGCATTATCTCTTATAGTTTCCGAGATATGGACTATCAATAATTTACACCTTAGGCTCTGCTTCTAACTTGGGCCCAAATTGTAAAATGGTCTTATCTATTGGCGATTTCGTTCCAATTCACATTCCAAGTAATATTCGGCATGCTAATTACATTGCCGGTTGCCAAATTGCATTATCTCTTATAGTTTCCGAGATATGGACTATCGATAATTTACACCTTAGGCTCTGCTTCTAACTTGGGCCCAAATTGTAAAATGGTCTTATCTATTGGCGATTTCGTTCCAATTCCCATTCCAAGTAATATTCGGCATGCTAATTACATTGCCGGTTGCCAAATTGCATTATCTCTTATAGTTTCCGAGATATGAACTATCGATAATTTACACCTTAGGCTCTGCTTCTAACTTGGGCCCAAATTGTAAAATGGTCTTATCTATTGGCGATTTCGTTCCAATTCACATTCCAAGTAATATCCGGCATGCTAATTACATTGCCGGTTGCCAAATTGAATTATCTCTTATAGTTTCCGAGATATGGACTATCGATAATTTACACCTTAGGCTCTGCTTCTAACTTGGGCCCAAATTGTAAAATGGTCTTATCTATTGGCGATTTCGTTCCAATTCACATTCCAAGTAATATTCGGCATGCTAATTACATTGCCGGTTGCCAAATTGCATTATCTCTTATAGTTTCCGAGATATGGACTATCGATAATTTACATCTTAGGCTCTGCTTCTAACTTGGGCCCAAATTGTAAAATGGTCTTATCTATTGGCGATTTCGTTCCAATTCACATTCCAAGTAATATTCGGCATGCTAATTACATTGCCGGTTGCCAAATTGCATTATCTCTTATAGTTTCCGAGATATGGACTATCGATAATTTACACCTTAGGCTCTGCTTCTAACTTGGGCCCAAATTGTAAAATGGTCTTCTCTATTGGCGATTTCGTTCCAATTCACATTCCAAGTAATATTCGGCATGCTAATTACATTGCCGGTTGCCAAATTGCATTATCTCTTATAGTTTCCGAGATATGGACTATCGATAATTTACACCTTAGGCTCTGCTTCTAACTTGGGCCCAAATTGTAAAATGGTCTTATCTATTGGCGATTTCGTCCCAATTCACATTCCAAGTGATATTCGGCATGCTAATTACATTGCCGGTTGCGAAATTGCATTATCTCTTATAGTTTCCGAGATATGGACTATCAATAATTTACACCTTAGGCTCTGCTTCAAACTTGGGCCCAAATTGTAAAATGGTCTTATCTATTGGCGATTTCGTTCCAATTCACATTCCAAGTAATATTCGGCATGCTAATTACATTGCCGGTTGCCAAATTGCATTATCTCTTATAGTTTCCGAGATATGGACTATCGATAATTTACACCTTAGGCTCTGCTTCTAACTTGGGCCCAAATTGTAAAATGGTCTTATCTATTGGCGATTTCGTTCCAATTCACATTCCAAGTAATATTCGGCATGCTAATTACATTGCCGGTTGCCAAATTGCATTATCTCTTATAGTTTCCGAGATATGGACTATCGATAATTTACACCTTAGGCTCTGCTTCTAACTTGGGCCCAAATTGTAAAATGGTCTTATCTATTGGCGATTTCGTTCCAATTCACATTCCAAGTAATATTCGGCATGCTAATTACATTGCCGGTTGCCAAATTGCATTATCTCTTATAGTTTCCGAGATATGGACTATCAATAATTTACACCTTAGGCTCTGCTTCTAACTTGGGCCCAAATTGTAAAATGGTCTTATCTATTGGCGATTTCGTTCCAATTCACATTCCAAGTAATATTCGGCATGCTAATTACATTGCCGGTTGCCAAATTGCATTATCTCTTATAGTTTCCGAGATATGGACTATCGATAATTTACACCTTAGGCTCTGCTTCTAACTTGGGCCCAAATTGTAAAATGGCCTTATCTATTGGCGATTTCGTTCCAATTCACATTCCAAGTAATATTCGGCATGCTAATTACATTGCCGGTTGCCAAATTGCATTATCTCTTATAGTTTCCGAGATATGGACTATCGATAATTTACACCTTAGGCTCTGCTTCTAACTTGGGCCCAAATTGTAAAA
The DNA here is from genome assembly GCF_030347505.1 of Rhynchophorus ferrugineus. Taxonomy (NCBI): domain Eukaryota; kingdom Metazoa; phylum Arthropoda; class Insecta; order Coleoptera; family Curculionidae; genus Rhynchophorus; species Rhynchophorus ferrugineus. The sequence goes on along the minus strand of NW_027472644.1, from coordinate 425,523 downwards.
TGGTCTTACCTATTGGCGGTTTCGTTCCAATTCACACTCCAAGTAATATTCGGCATGCTAATTACATTGCCGGTTGCGAAATTGCATTATCTCTTATAGTTTCCGAGATATGGACTATCAATAATTTACACCTTAGGCTCTGCTTCTAACTTGGGCCCAAATTGTAAAATGGTCTTATCTATTGGCGATTTCGTTCCAATTCACATTCCAAGTAATATTCGGCATGCTAATTACATTGCCGGTTGCCAAATTGCATTATCTCTTATAGTTTCCGAGATATGGACTATCGATAATTTACACCTTAGGCTCTGCTTCTAACTTGGGCCCAAATTGTAAAATGGTCTTATCTATTGGCGATTTCGTTCCAATTCCCATTCCAAGTAATATTCGGCATGCTAATTACATTGCCGGTTGCCAAATTGCATTATCTCTTATAGTTTCCGAGATATGAACTATCGATAATTTACACCTTAGGCTCTGCTTCTAACTTGGGCCCAAATTGTAAAATGGTCTTATCTATTGGCGATTTCGTCCCAATTCACATTACAAGTGATATTCGGCATGCTAATTACATTGCCGATTGCGAAATTGCATTATCTCTTATAGTTTCCGAGATATGGACTATCAATAATTTACACCTTAGGCTCTGCTTCTAACTTGGGCCCAAATTGTAAAATGGTCTTATCTATTGGCGATTTCGTTCCAATTCACATTCTAAGTAATATTCGGCATGCTAATTACATTGCCGGTTGCCAAATTGCATTATCTCTTATAGTTTCCGAGATATGGACTATCGATAATTTACATCTTAGGCTCTGCTTCTAACTTGGGCCCAAATTGTAAAATCGTCTTATCTATTGGCGATTTCGTTCCAATTCACATTCCAAGTAATATTCGGCATGCTAATTACATTGCCGGTTGCCAAATTGCATTATCTCTTATAGTTTCCGAGCTATGGACTATCGATAATTTACACCTTAGGCTCTGCTTCTAACTTGGGCCCAAATTGTAAAATGGTCTTATCTATTGGCGATTTCGTTCCAATTCACATTCCAAGTAATATCCGGCATGCTAATTACATTGCCGGTTGCCAAATTGAATTATCTCTTATAGTTTCCGAGATATGGACTATCGATAATTTACACCTTAGGCTCTGCTTCTAACTTGGGCCCAAATTGTAAAATGGTCTTATCTATTGGCGATTTCGTTCCAATTCACATTCCAAGTCATATTCGGCATGCTAATTACATTGCCGGTTGCCAAATTGCATTATCTCTTATAGTTTCCGAGATATGGACTATCGATAATTTACATCTTAGGCTCTGCTTCTAACTTGGGCCCAAATTGTAAAATGGTCTTATCTATTGGCGATTTCGTTCCAATTCACATTCCAAGTAATATTCGGCATGCTAATTACATTGCCGGTTGCCAAATTGCATTATCTCTTATAGTTTCCGAGATATGGACTATCGATAATTTACACCTTAGGCTCTGCTTCTAACTTGGGCCCAAATTGTAAAATGGTCTTCTCTATTGGCGATTTCGTTCCAATTCACATTCCAAGTAATATTCGGCATGCTAATTACATTGCCGGTTGCCAAATTGCATTATCTCTTATAGTTTCCGAGATATGGACTATCGATAATTTACACCTTAGGCTCTGCTTCTAACTTGGGCCCAAATTGTAAAATGGTCTTATCTATTGGCGATTTCGTCCCAATTCACATTCCAAGCGATATTCGGCATGCTAATTACATTGCCGGTTGCGAAATTGCATTATCTCTTATAGTTTCCGAGATATGGACTATCGATATTTTACACCTTAGCCTCTGCTTCTAACTTGGGCCCAAATTGTAAAATGGTCTTCTCTATTGGCGATTTCGTTCCAATTCACATTGCAAGTAATATTCGGCATGCTAATTACATTGCCGGTTGCCAAATTGCATTATCTCTTATAGTTTCCGAGATATGGACTATCGATAATTTACACCTTAGGCTCTGCTTCTAACTTGGGCCCAAATTGTAAAATGGTCTTCTCTATTGGCGATTTCGTTCCAATTCACATTGCAAGTAATATTCGGCATGCTAATTACATTGCCGGTTGCCAAATTGCATTATCTCTTATAGTTTCCGAGATATGGACTATCGATAATTTACACCTTAGGCTCTGCTTCTAACTTGGGCCCAAATTGTAAAATGGTCTTATCTATTGGCGTTTTCGTTCCAATTCATATTCCAAGTAATATTCGGCATGCTAATTACATTGCCGGTTGCCAAATTGCATTATCTCTTATAGTTTCCGAGATATAGACTATCGATAATTTACACCTTAGGCTCTGTTTCTAACTTGGGCCCAAATTGTAAAATGGTCTTCTCTATTGGCGATTTCGTTCCAATTCACATTGCAAGTAATATTCGGCATGCTAATTACATTGCCGGTTGCCAAATTGCATTATCTCTTATAGTTTCCGAGATATGGACTATCGATAATTTACACCTTAGGCTCTGCTTCTAACTTGGGCCCAAATTGTAAAATGGTCTTATCTATTGGCGATTTCGTTCCAATTCACATTGCAAGTAATATTCGGCATGCTAATTACATTGCCGGTTGCCAAATTGCATTATCTCTTATAGTTTCCGAGATATGGACTATCGATAATTTACACCTTAGGCTCTGCTTCTAACTTGGGCCCAAATTGTAAAATGGTCTTATCTATTGGCGATTTCGTCCCAATTCACATTACAAGTGATATTCGGCATGCTAATTACATTGCCGATTGCGAAATTGCATTATCTCTTATAGTTTCCGAGATATGGACTATCAATAATTTACACCTTAGGCTCTGCTTCTAACTTGGGCCCAAATTGCAAAAATGGTCTTGTCTATTGGCGATTTCGTTCCAATTCACATTCCAAGTAATATTCGGCATGCTAATTACATTGCCGGTTGCCAAATTGCATTATCTCTTATAGTTTCCGGGATATGGACTATCGATAATTTACACCTTAGGCTCTGCTTCTAACTTGGGCCCAAATTGTAAAATGGTCTTATCTATTGGCGATTTCGTTCCAATTCACATTCCAAGTAATACTCGGCATGCTAATTACATTGCCGGTTGCCAAATTGCATTATCTCTTATAGTTTCCGAGATATGGACTATCGATAATTTACACCTTAGGCTCTGCATCTAACTTGGGCCCAAATTGTAAAATGGTCTTATCTATTGGCGATTTCGTTCCAATTCACATTCCAAGTAATATTCGGCATGCTAATTACATTGCCGGTTGCCAAATTGCATTATCTCTTATAGTTTCCGAGATATGGACTATCGATAATTTACACCTTAGGCTCTGCTTCTAACTTGGGCCCAAATTGTAAAATGGTCTTATCTATTGGCGATTACGTTCCAATTCACATTCCAAGTAATATTCGGCATGCTAATTACATTGCCGGTTGCCAAATTGCATTATCTCTTATAGTTTCCGAGATATGGACTATCGATATTTTACACCTTAGCCTCTGCTTCTAACTTGGGCCCAAATTGTAAAATGGTCTTATCTATTGGCGTTTTCGTTCCAATTCACATTCCAAGTAATATTCGGCATGCTAATTACATTGCCGGTTGCCAAATTGCATTATCTCTTATAGTTTCCGAGATATGGACTATCGATAATTTACACCTTAGGCTCTGCTTCTAACTTGGGCCCAAATTGTAAAATGGTCTTCTCTATTGGCGATTTTGTTCCAATTCACATTCCAAGTAATATTCGGCATGCTAATTACATTGCCGGTTGCCAAATTGCATTATCTCTTATAGTTTCCGAGATATGGACTATCGATAATTTACACCTTAGGCTCTGCTTCTAACTTGGGCCCAAATTGTAAAATGGTCTTATCTATTGGCGATTACGTTCCAATTCACATTCCAAGTAATATTCGGCATGCTAATTACATTGCCGGTTGCCAAATTGCATTATCTCTTATAGTTTCCGAGATATAGACTATCGATAATTTACACCTTAGGCTCTGCTTCTAACTTGGGCCCAAATTGTAAAATGGTCTTCTCTATTGGCGATTTCGTTCCAATTCACATTGCAAGTAATATTCGGCATGCTAATTACATTGCCGGTTGCCAAATTGCATTATCTCTTATAGTTTCCGAGATATGGACTATCGATAATTTACACCTTAGGCTCTGCTTCTAACTTGGGCCCAAATTGTAAAATGGTCTTCTCTATTGGCGATTTCGTTCCAATTCACATTCCAAGTAATATTCGGCATGCTAATTACATTGCCGGTTGCCAAATTGCATTATCTCTTATAGTTTCCGAGATATGGACTATCGATAATTTACACCTTAGGCTCTGCTTCTAACTTGGGCCCAAATTGTAAAATGGTCTTCTCTATTGGCGATTTTGTTCCAATTCACATTCCAAGTAATATTCGGCATGCTAATTACATTGCCGGTTGCCAAATTGCATTATCTCTTATAGTTTCCGAGATATGGACTATCGATAATTTACACCTTAGGCTCTGCTTCTAACTTGGGCCCAAATTGTAAAATGGTCTTATCTATTGGCGATTTCGTCCCAATTCACATTACAAGTGATATTCGGCATGCTAATTACATTGCCGATTGCGAAATTGCATTATCTCTTATAGTTTCCGAGATATGGACTATCAATAATTTACACCTTAGGCTCTGCTTCTAACTTGGGCCCAAATTGTAAATTGGTCTTATCTATTGGCGATTTCGTTCCAATTCACATTCCAAGTAATATTCGGCATGCTAATTACATTGCCGGTTGCCAAATTGCATTATCTCTTATAGTTTCCGGGATATGGACTATCGATAATTTACACCTTAGGCTCTGCTTCTAACTTGGGCCCAAATTGTAAAATGGTCTTATCTATTGGCGATTTCGTTCCAATTCACATTCCAAGTAATACTCGGCATGCTAATTACATTGCCGGTTGCCAAATTGCATTATCTCTTATAGTTTCCGAGATATGGACTATCGATAATTTACACCTTAGGCTCTGCCTCTAAATTGGGCCCAAATTGTAAAATGGTCTTATCTATTGGCGATTTCGTTCCAATTCACATTCCAAGTAATATTCGGCATGCTAATTACATTGCCGTTTGCCAAATTGCATTATCTCTTATAGTTTCCGAGATATGGACTATCGATAATTTACACCTTAGGCTCTGCTTCTAACTTGGGCCCAAATTGTAAAATGGTCTTATCTATTGGCGATTTCGTTCCAATTCACATTCCAAGTAATATTCGGCATGCTAATTACATTGCCGGTTGCCAAATTGCATTATCTCTTATAGTTTCCGAGATATGGACTATCGATATTTTACACCTTAGCCTCGGCTTCTAACTTGGGCCCAAATTGTAAAATGGTCTTATCTATTGGCGATTTCGTCCCAATTCACATTACAAGTGATATTCGGCATGCTAATTACATTGCCGATTGCGAAATTGCATTATCTCTTATAGTTTCCGAGATATGGACTATCAATAATTTACACCTTAGGCTCTGCTTCTAACTTGGGCCCAAATTGTAAAATGGTCTTATCTATTGGCGATTTCGTCCCAATTCACATTACAAGTGATATTCGGCATGCTAATTACATTGCCGATTGCGAAATTGCATTATCTCTTATAGTTTCCGAGATATGGACTATCAATAATTTACACCTTAGGCTCTGCTTCTAACTTGGGCCCAAATTGTAAAATGGTCTTATCTATTGGCGATTTCGTTCCAATTCACATTCCAAGTAATATTCGGCATGCTAATTACATTGCCGGTTGCCAAATTGCATTATCTCTTATAGTTTCCGGGATATGGACTATCGATAATTTACACCTTAGGCTCTGCTTCTAACTTGGGCCCAAATTGTAAAATGGTCTTATCTATTGGCGATTTCGTTCCAATTCACATTCCAAGTAATATTCGGCATGCTAATTACATTGCCGGTTGCCAAATTGCATTATCTCTTATAGTTTCCGAGATATGGACTATCGATAATTTACACCTTAGGCTCTGCTTCTAACTTGGGCCCAAATTGTAAAATGGTCTTATCTATTGGCGATTTCGTTCCAATTCACATTCCAAGTAATATTCGGCATGCTAATTACATTGCCGGTTGCCAAATTGCATTATCTCTTATAGTTTCCGAGATATGGACTATCGATAATTTACACCTTAGGCTCTGCTTCTAACTTGGGCCCAAATTGTAAAATGGCCTTATCTATTGGCGATTTCGTTCCAATTCACATTCCAAGTAATATTCGGCATGCTAATTACATTGCCGGTTGCCAAATTGCATTATCTCTTATAGTTTCCGAGATATGGACTATCGATAATTTACACCTTAGGCTCTGCTTCTAACTTGGGCCCAAATTGTAAAATGGTCTTACCTATTGGCGATTTCGTTCCAATTCACACTCCAAGTAATATTCGGCATGCTAATTACATTGCCGGTTGCGAAATTGCATTATCTCTTATAGTTTCCGAGATATGGACTATCGATATTTTACACCTTAGCCTCTGCTTCTAACTTGGGCCCAAATTGTAAAATGGTCTTATCTATTGGCGTTTTCGTTCCAATTCATATTCCAAGTAATATTCGGCATGCTAATTACATTGCCGGTTGCCAAATTGCATTATCTCTTATAGTTTCCGAGATATAGACTATCGATAATTTACACCTTAGGCTCTGTTTCTAACTTGGGCCCAAATTGTAAAATGGTCTTCTCTATTGGCGATTTCGTTCCAATTCACATTGCAAGTAATATTCGGCATGCTAATTACATTGCCGGTTGCCAAATTGCATTATCTCTTATAGTTTCCGAGATATGGACTATCGATAATTTACACCTTAGGCTCTGCTTCTAACTTGGGCCCAAATTGTAAAATGGTCTTATCTATTGGCGATTTCGTTCCAATTCACATTCCAAGTAATATTCGGCATGCTAATTACATTGCCGGTTGCCAAATTGCATTATCTCTTATAGTTTCCGGGATATGGACTATCGATAATTTACACCTTAGGCTCTGCTTCTAACTTGGGCCCAAATTGTAAAATGGTCTTATCTATTGGCGATTACGTTCCAATTCACATTCCAAGTAATATTCGGCATGCTAATTACATTGCCGGTTGCCAAATTGCATTATCTCTTATAGTTTCCGAGATATGGACTATCGATAATTTACACCTTAGGCTCTGCTTCTAACTTGGGCCCAAATTGTAAAATGGTCTTATCTATTGGCGATTACGTTCCAATTCACATTCCAAGTAATATTCGGCATGCTAATTACATTGCCGGTTGCCAAATTGCATTATCTCTTATAGTTTCCGAGATATAGACTATCGATAATTTACACCTTAGGCTCTGCTTCTAACTTGGGCCCAAATTGTAAAATGGTCTTCTCTATTGGCGATTTCGTTCCAATTCACATTGCAAGTAATATTCGGCATGCTAATTACATTGCCGGTTGCCAAACTGCATTATCTCTTATAGTTTCCGAGATATGGACTATCGATAATTTACACCTTAGGCTCTGCTTCTAACTTGGGCCCAAATTGTAAAATGGTCTTATCTATTGGCGTTTTCGTTCCAATTCACATTCCAAGTAATATTCGGCATGCTAATTACATTGCCGGTTGCCAAATTGCATTATCTCTTATAGTTTCCGAGATATAGAGTATCGATAATTTACACCTTAGGCTCTGCTTCTAACTTGGGCCCAAATTGTAAAATGGTCTTCTCTATTGGCGATTTCGTTCCAATTCACATTGCAAGTAATATTCGGCATGCTAATTACATTGCCGGTTGCCAAATTGCATTATCTCTTATAGTTTCCGAGATATGGACTATCGATAATTTACACCTTAGGCTCTGCTTCTAACTTGGGCCCAAATTGTAAAATGGTCTTCTCTATTGGCGATTTCGTTCCAATTCACATTCCAAGTAATATTCGGCATGCTGATTACATTGCCGGTTGCCAAATTGCATTATCTCTTATAGTTTCCGAGATATGGACTATCGATAATTTACACCTTAGGCTCTGCTTCTAACTTGGGCCCAAATTGTAAAATGGTCTTCTCTATTGGCGATTTTGTTCCAATTCACATTCCAAGTAATATTCGGCATGCTAATTACATTGCCGGTTGCCAAATTGCATTATCTCTTATAGTTTCCGAGATATGGACTATCGATAATTTACACCTTAGGCTCTGCTTCTAACTTGGGCCCAAATTGTAAAATGGTCTTATCTATTGGCGATTTCGTCCCAATTCACATTACAAGTGATATTCGGCATGCTAATTACATTGCCGATTGCGAAATTGCATTATCTCTTATAGTTTCCGAGATATGGACTATCAATAATTTACACCTTAGGCTCTGCTTCTAACTTGGGCCCAAATTGTAAATTGGTCTTATCTATTGGCGATTTCGTTCCAATTCACATTCCAAGTAATATTCGGCATGCTAATTACATTGCCGGTTGCCAAATTGCATTATCTCTTATAGTTTCCGGGATATGGACTATCGATAATTTACACCTTAGGCTCTGCTTCTAACTTGGGCCCAAATTGTAAAATGGTCTTATCTATTGGCGATTTCGTTCCAATTCACATTCCAAGTAATACTCGGCATGCTAATTACATTGCCGGTTGCCAAATTGCATTATCTCTTATAGTTTCCGAGATATGGACTATCGATAATTTACACCTTAGGCTCTGCCTCTAACTTGGGCCCAAATTGTAAAATGGTCTTATCTATTGGCGATTTCGTTCCAATTCACATTCCAAGTAATATTCGGCATGCTAATTACATTGCCGTTTGCCAAATTGCATTATCTCTTATAGTTTCCGAGATATGGACTATCGATAATTTACACCTTAGGCTCTGCTTCTAACTTGGGCCCAAATTGTAAAATGGTCTTATCTATTGGCGATTTCGTTCCAATTCACATTCCAAGTAATATTCGGCATGCTAATTACATTGCCGGTTGCCAAATTGCATTATCTCTTATAGTTTCCGAGATATGGACTATCGATATTTTACACCTTAGCCTCGGCTTCTAACTTGGGCCCAAATTGTAAAATGGTCTTATCTATTGGCGATTTCGTCCCAATTCACATTACAAGTGATATTCGGCATGCTAATTACATTGCCGATTGCGAAATTGCATTATCTCTTATAGTTTCCGAGATATGGACTATCAATAATTTACACCTTAGGCTCTGCTTCTAACTTGGGCCCAAATTGTAAAATGGTCTTATCTATTGGCGATTTCGTCCCAATTCACATTACAAGTGATATTCGGCATGCTAATTACATTGCCGATTGCGAAATTGCATTATCTCTTATAGTTTCCGAGATATGGACTATCAATAATTTACACCTTAGGCTCTGCTTCTAACTTGGGCCCAAATTGTAAAATGGTCTTATCTATTGGCGATTTCGTTCCAATTCACATTCCAAGTAATATTCGGCATGCTAATTACATTGCCGGTTGCCAAATTGCATTATCTCTTATAGTTTCCGGGATATGGACTATCGATAATTTACACCTTAGGCTCTGCTTCTAACTTGGGCCCAAATTGTAAAATGGTCTTATCTATTGGCGATTTCGTTCCAATTCACATTCCAAGTAATACTCGGCATGCTAATTACATTGCCGGTTGCCAAATTGCATTATCTCTTATAGTTTCCGAGATATGGACTATCGATAATTTACACCTTAGGCTCTGCTTCTAACTTGGGCCCAAATTGTAAAATGGTCTTATCTATTGGCGATTTCGTTCCAATTCACATTCCAAGTAATATTCGGCATGCTAATTACATTGCCGGTTGCCAAATTGCATTATCTCTTATAGTTTCCGAGATATGGACTATCGATAATTTACACCTTAGGCTCTGCTTCTAACTTGGGCCCAAATTGTAAAATGGTCTTATCTATTGGCGATTTCGTTCCAATTCACATTCCAAGTAATATTCGGCATGCTAATTACATTGCCGGTTGCCAAATTGCATTATCTCTTATAGTTTCCGAGATATGGACTATCGATAATTTACACCTTAGGCTCTGCTTCTAACTTGGGCCCAAATTGTAAAATGGCCTTATCTATTGGCGATTTCGTTCCAATTCACATTCCAAGTAATATTCGGCATGCTAATTACATTGCCGGTTGCCAAATTGCATTATCTCTTATAGTTTCCGAGATATGGACTATCGATAATTTACACCTTAGGCTCTGCTTCTAACTTGGGCCCAAATTGTAAAATGGTCTTACCTATTGGCGATTTCGTTCCAATTCACACTCCAAGTAATATTCGGCATGCTAATTACATTGCCGGTTGCGAAATTGCATTATCTCTTATAGTTTCCGAGATATGGACTATCAATAATTTACACCTTAGGCTCTGCTTCTAACTTGGGCCCAAATTGTAAAATGGTCTTATCTATTGGCGATATCGTTCCAATTCACATTCCAAGTAATATTCGGCATGCTAATTACATTGCCGGTTGCCAAATTGCATTATCTCTTATAGTTTCCGAGATATGGACTATCGATAATTTACACCTTAGGCTCTGCTTCTAACTTGGGCCCAAATTGTAAAATGGTCTTATCTATTGGCGATTTCGTTCCAATTCACATTCCAAGTAATATTCGGCATGCTAATTACATTGCCGGTTGCCAAATTGCATTATCTCTTATAGTTTCCGAGATATGGACTATCGATAATTTACACCTTAGGCTCTGCTTCTAACTTGGGCCCAAATTGTAAAATGGTCTTATCTATTGGCGATTTCGTCCCAATTCACATTACAAGTGATATTCGGCATGCTAATTACATTGCCGATTGCGAAATTGCATTATCTCTTATAGTTTCCGAGATATGGACTATCAATAATTTACACCTTAGGCTCTGCTTCTAACTTGGGCCCAAATTGTAAAATGGTCTTATCTATTGGCGATTTCGTTCCAATTCACATTCCAAGTAATATTCGGCATGCTAATTACATTGCCGGTTGCCAAATTGCATTATCTCTTATAGTTTCCGGGATATGGACTATCGATAATTTACACCTTAGGCTCTGCTTCTAACTTGGGCCCAAATTGTAAAATGGTCTTATCTATTGGCGATTTCGTTCCAATTCACATTCCAAGTAATACTCGGCATGCTAATTACATTGCCGGTTGCCAAATTGCATTATCTCTTATAGTTTCCGAGATATGGACTATCGATAATTTACACCTTAGGCTCTGCTTCTAACTTGGGCCCAAATTGTAAAATGGTCTTATCTATTGGCGATTTCGTTCCAATTCACATTCCAAGTAATATTCGGCATGCTAATTACATTGCCGGTTGCCAAACTGCATTATCTCTTATAGTTTCCGAGATATGGACTATCGATAATTTACACCTTAGGCTCTGCTTCTAACTTGGGCCCAAATTGTAAAATGGTCTTATCTATTGGCGATTTCGTTCCAATTCACATTCCAAGTAATATTCGGCATGCTAATTACATTGCCGGTTGCCAAATTGCATTATCTCTTATAGTTTCCGAGATATGGACTATCGATATTTTACACCTTAGCCTCTGCTTCTAACTTGGGCCCAAATTGTAAAATGGTCTTATCTATTGGCGTTTTCGTTCCAATACACATTCCAAGTAATATTCGGCATGCTAATTACATTGCCGGTTGCCAAATTGCATTATCTCTTATAGTTTCCGGGATATGGACTATCGATAATTTACACCTTAGGCTCTGCTTCTGACTTGGGCCCAAATTGTAAAATGGTCTTATCTATTGGCGATTTCGTTCCAATTCACATTCCAAGTAATACTCGGCATGCTAATTACATTGCCGGTTGCCAAATTGCATTATCTCTTATAGTTTCCGAGATATGGACTATCGATAATTTACACCTTAGGCTCTGCTTCTAACTTGGGCCCAAATTGTAAAATGGTCTTCTCTATTGGCGATTTCGTTCCAATTCACATTGCAAGTAATATTCGGCATGCTAATTACATTGCCGGTTGCCAAATTGCATTATCTCTTATAGTTTCCGAGATATGGACTATCGATAATTTACACCTTAGGCTCTGCTTCTAACTTGGGCCCAAATTGTAAAATGGTCTTATCTATTGACGATTTCGTTCCAATTCACATTCCAAGTAATATTCGGCATGCTAATTACATTGCCGGTTGCCAAATTGCATTATCTCTTATAGTTTCCGAGATATGGACTATCGATAATTTACACCTTAGGCTCTGCTTCTAACTTGGGCCCAAATTGTAAAATGGTCTTATCTATTGGCGATTTCGTTCCAATTCACATTCCAAGTAATATTCGGCATGCTAATTACATTGCCGGTTGCCAAATTGCATTATCTCTTATAGTTTCCGAGATATGGACTATCGATAATTTACACCTTAGGCTCTGCTTCTAACTTGGGCCCAAATTGTAAAATGGTCTTATCTATTGGCGATTTCGTCCCAATTCACATTACAAGTGATATTCGGCATGCTAATTACATTGCCGATTGCGAAATTGCATTATCTCTTATAGTTTCCGAGATATGGACTATCAATAATTTACACCTTAGGCTCTGCTTCTAACTTGGGCCCAAATTGCAAAAATGGTCTTGTCTATTGGCGATTTCGTTCCAATTCACATTCCAAGTAATATTCGGCATGCTAATTACATTGCCGGTTGCCAAATTGCATTATCTCTTATAGTTTCCGAGATATAGACTATCGATAATTTACACCTTAGGCTCTGCTTCTAACTTGGGCCCAAATTGTAAAATGGGCTTCTCTATTGGCGATTTCGTTCCAATTCACATTGCAAGTAATATTCGGCATGCTAATTACATTGCCGGTTGCCAAATTGCATTATCTCTTATAGTTTCCGAGATATGGACTATCGATAATTTACACCTTAGGCTCTGCTTCTAACTTGGGCCCAAATTGTAAAATGGTCTTATCTATTGGCGATTTCGTTCCAATTCACATTCCAAGTAATATTCGGCATGCTAATTACATTGCCGGTTGCCAAATTGCATTATCTCTTATAGTTTCCGAGATATGGACTATCGATAATTTACACCTTAGGCTCTGCTTCTAACTTGGGCCCAAATTGTAAAATGGTCTTATCTATTGGCGATTTCGTCCCAATTCACATTACAAGTGATATTCGGCATGCTAATTACATTGCCGATTGCGAAATTGCATTATCTCTTATAGTTTCCGAGATATGGACTATCGATATTTTACATCTTAGCCTCTGCTTCTAACTTGGGCCCAAATTGTAAAATGGTCTTATCTATTGGCGTTTTCGTTCCAATTCACATTCCAAGTAATATTCGGCATGCTAATTACATTGCCGGTTGCCAAATTGCATTATCTCTTATAGTTTCCGAGATATAGACTATCGATGGACGAACCTTAGGCTCTGCTTCTAACTTGGGCCCAAATTGTAAAATGGTCTTCTCTATTGGCGATTTCGTTCCAATTCACATTGCAAGTAATATTCGGCATGCTAATTACATTGCCGGTTGCCAAATTGCATTATCTCTTATAGTTTCCGAGATATGGACTATCGATAATTTACACCTTAGGCTCTGCTTCTAACTTGGGCCCAAATTGTAAAATGGTCTTCTCTATTGGCGATTTCGTTCCAATTCACATTCCAAGTAATATTCGGCATGCTAATTACATTGCCGATTGCGAAATTGCATTATCTCTTATAGTTTCCGAGATATGGACTATCAATAATTTACACCTTAGGCTCTGCTTCTAACTTGGGCCCAAATTGTAAATTGGTCTTATCTATTGGCGATTTCGTTCCAATTCACATTCCAAGTAATATTCGGCATGCTAATTACATTGCCGGTTGCCAAATTGCATTATCTCTTATAGTTTCCGGGATATGGACTATCGATAATTTACACCTTAGGCTCTGCTTCTAACTTGGGCCCAAATTGTAAAATGGTCTTATCTATTGGCGATTTCGTTCCAATTCACATTCCAAGTAATATTCGGCATGCTAATTACATTGCCGGTTGCCAAATTGCATTATCTCTTATAGTTTCCGAGATATGGACTATCGATATTTTACACCTTAGCCTCTGCTTCTAACTTGGGCCCAAATTGTAAAATGGTCTTATCTATTGGCGTTTTCGTTCCAATTCATATTCCAAGTAATATTCGGCATGCTAATTACATTGCCGGTTGCCAAATTGCATTATCTCTTATAGTTTCCGAGATATAGACTATCGATAATTTACACCTTAGGCTCTGTTTCTAACTTGGGCCCAAATTGTAAAATGGTCTTCTCTATTGGCGATTTCGTTCCAATTCACATTGCAAGTAATATTCGGCATGCTAATTACATTGCCGGTTGCCAAATTGCATTATCTCTTATAGTTTCCGAGATATGGACTATCGATAATTTACACCTTAGGCTCTGCTTCTAACTTGGGCCCAAATTGTAAAATGGTCTTATCTATTGGCGATTTCGTCCCAATTCACATTACAAGTGATATTCGGCATGCTAATTACATTGCCGATTGCGAAATTGCATTATCTCTTATAGTTTCCGAGATATGGACTATCAATAATTTACACCTTAGGCTCTGCTTCTAACTTGGGCCCAAATTGCAAAAATGGTCTTGTCTATTGGCGATTTCGTTCCAATTCACATTCCAAGTAATATTCGGCATGCTAATTACATTGCCGGTTGCCAAATTGCATTATCTCTTATAGTTTCCGGGATATGGACTATCGATAATTTACACCTTAGGCTCTGCTTCTAACTTGGGCCCAAATTGTAAAATGGTCTTATCTATTGGCAATTTCGTTCCAATTCACATTCCAAGTAATACTCGGCATGCTAATTACATTGCCGGTTGCCAAATTGCATTATCTCTTATAGTTTCCGAGATATGGACTATCGATAATTTACACCTTAGCCTCTGCTTCTAACTTGGGCCCAAATTGTAAAATGGTCTTATCTATTGGCGTTTTCGTTCCAATTCACATTCCAAGTAATATTCGGCATGCTAATTACATTGCCGGTTGCCAAATTGCATTATCTCTTATAGTTTCCGAGATATAGACTATCGATAATTTACTCCTTAGGCTCTGCTTCTAACTTGGGCCCAAATTGTAAAATGGTCTTCTCTATTGGCGATTTCGTTCCAATTCACATTGCAAGTAATATTCGGCATGCTAATTACATTGCCGGTTGCCAAATTGCATTATCTCTTATAGTTTCCGAGATATGGACTATCGATAATTTACACCTTAGGCTCTGCTTCTAACTTGGGCCCAAATTGTAAAATGGTCTTATCTATTGGCGTTTTCGCTCCAATTCACATTCCAAGTAATATTCGGCATGCTAATTACATTGCCGGTTGCCAAATTGCATTATCTCTTATAGTTTCCGAGATACAGAGTATCGATAATTTACACCTTAGGCTCTGCTTCTAACTTGGGCCCAAATTGTAAAATGGTCTTCTCTATTGGCGATTTCGTTCCAATTCACATTCCAAGTAATATTCGGCATGCTAATTACATTGCCGGTTGCCAAATTGCATTATCTCTTATAGTTTCCGAGATATGGACTATCGATAATTTACACCTTAGGCTCTGCTTCTAACTTGGGCCCAAATTGTAAAATGGTCTTCTCTATTGGCGATTTTGTTCCAATTCACATTCCAAGTAATATTCGGCATGCTAATTACATTGCCGGTTGCCAAATTGCATTATCTCTTATAGTTTCCGAGATATGGACTATCGATAATTTACACCTTAGGCTCTGCTTCTAACTTGGGCCCAAATTGTAAAATGGTCTTATCTATTGGCGATTTCGTCCCAATTCACATTACAAGTGATATTCGGCATGCTAATTACATTGCCGATTGCGAAATTGCATTATCTCTTATAGTTTCCGAGATATGGACTATCAATAATTTACACCTTAGGCTCTGCTTCTAACTTGGGCCCAAATTGTAAATTGGTCTTATCTATTGGCGATTTCGTTCCAATTCACATTCCAAGTAATATTCGGCATGCTAATTACATTGCCGATTGCCAAATTGCATTATCTCTTATAGTTTCCGGGATATGGACTATCGATAATTTACACCTTAGGCTCTGCTTCTAACTTGGGCCCAAATTGTAAAATGGTCTTATCTATTGGCTATTTCGTTCCAATTCACATTCCAAGTAATACTCGGCATGCTAATTACATTGCCGGTTGCCAAATTGCATTATCTCTTATAGTTTCCGAGATATGGACTATCGATAATTTACACCTTAGGCTCTGCCTCTAACTTGGGCCCAAATTGTAAAATGGTCTTATCTATTGGCGATTTCGTTCCAATTCACATTCCAAGTAATATTCGGCATGCTAATTACATTGCCGTTTGCCAAATTGCATTATCTCTTATAGTTTCCGAGATATGGACTATCGATAATTTACACCTTAGGCTCTGCTTCTAACTTGGGCCCAAATTGTAAAATGGTCTTATCTATTGGCGATTTCGTTCCAATTCACATTCCAAGTAATATTCGGCATGCTAATTACATTGCCGGTTGCCAAATTGCATTATCTCTTATAGTTTCCGAGATATGGACTATCGATATTTTCACCTTAGCCTCTGCTTCTAACTTGGGCCCAAATTGTAAAATGGTCTTATCTATTGGCGTTTTCGTTCCAATTCACATTCCAAGTAATATTCGGCATGCTAATTACATTGCCGGTTGCTAAATTGCATTATCTCTTATAGTTTCCGAGATATAGACTATCGATAATTTACACCTTAGGCTCTGTTTCTAACTTGGGCCCAAATTGTAAAATGTTCTTCTCTATTGGCGATTTCGTTCCAATTCACATTGCAAGTAATATTCGGCATGCTAATTACATTGCCGGTTGCCAAATTGCATTATCTCTTATAGTTTCCGAGATATGGACTATCGATAATTTACACCTTAGGCTCAGCTTCTAACTTGGGCCCAAATTGTAAAATGGTCTTATCTATTGGCGATTTCGTCCCAATTCACATTACAAGTGATATTCGGCATGCTAATTACATTGCCGATTGCGAAATTGCATTATCTCTTATAGTTTCCGAGATATGGACTATCAATAATTTACACCTTAGGCTCTGCTTCTAACTTGGGCCCAAATTGCAAAAATGGTCTTGTCTATTGGCGATTTCGTTCCAATTCACATTCCAAGTAATATTCGGCATGCTAATTACATTGCCGGTTGCCAAATTGCATTATCTCTTATAGTTTCCGGGATATGGACTATCGATAATTTACACCTTAGGCTCTGCTTCTAACTTGGGCCCAAATTGTAAAATGGTCTTATCTATTGGCGATTTCGTTCCAATTCACATTCCAAGTAATACTCGGCATGCTAATTACATTGCCGGTTGCCAAATTGCATTATCTCTTATAGTTTCCGAGATATGGACTATCGATAATTTACACCTTAGGCTCTGCATCTAACTTGGGCCCAAATTGTAAAATGGTCTTATCTATTGGCGATTTCGTTCCAATTCACATTCCAAGTAATATTCGGCATGCTAATTACATTGCCGGTTGCCAAATTGCATTATCTCTTATAGTTTCCGAGATATGGACTATCGATAATTTACACCTTAGGCTCTGCTTCTAACTTGGGCCCAAATTGTAAAATGGTCTTATCTATTGGCGATTTCGTTCCAATTCACATTCCAAGTAATATTCGGCATGCTAATTACATTGCCGGTTGCCAAATTGCATTATCTCTTATAGTTTCCGAGATATGGACTATCGATATTTTACACCTTAGCCTCTGCTTCTAACTTGGGCCCAAATTGTAAAATGGTCTTATCTATTGGCGTTTTCGTTCCAATTCACATTCCAAGTAATATTCGGCATGCTAATTACATTGCCGGTTGCTAAATTGCATTATCTCTTATAGTTTCCGAGATATAGACTATCGATAATTTACACCTTAGGCTCTGTTTCTAACTTGGGCCCAAATTGTAAAATGTTCTTCTCTATTGGCGATTTCGTTCCAATTCACATTGCAAGTAATATTCGGCATGCTAATTACATTGCCGGTTGCCAAATTGCATTATCTCTTATAGTTTCCGAGATATGGACTATCGATAATTTACACCTTAGGCTCTGCTTCTAACTTGGGCCCAAATTGTAAAATGGTCTTATCTATTGGCGATTTCGTCCCAATTCACATTACAAGTGATATTCGGCATGCTAATTACATTGCCGATTGCGAAATTGCATTATCTCTTATAGTTTCCGAGATATGGACTATCAATAATTTACACCTTAGGCTCTGCTTCTAACTTGGGCCCAAATTGCAAAAATGGTCTTGTCTATTGGCGATTTCGTTCCAATTCACATTCCAAGTAATATTCGGCATGCTAATTACATTGCCGGTTGCCAAATTGCATTATCTCTTATAGTTTCCGAGATATGGACTATCGATAATTTACACCTTAGGCTCTGCTTCTAACTTGGGCCCAAATTGTAAAATGGTCTTATCTATTGGCGATTTCGTCCCAATTCATATTACAAGTGATATTCGGCATGCTAATTACATTGCCGATTGCGAAATTGCATTATCTCTTATAGTTTCCGAGATATGGACTATCAATAATTTACACCTTAGGCTCTGCTTCTAACTTGGGCCCAAATTGCAAAAATGGTCTTGTCTATTGGCGATTTCGTTCCAATTCACATTCCAAGTAATATTCGGCATGCTAATTACATTGCCGGTTGCCAAATTGCATTATCTCTTATAGTTTCCGGGATATGGACTATCGATAATTTACACCTTAGGCTCTGCTTCTAACTTGGGCCCAAATTGTAAAATGGTCTTATCTATTGGCGATTTCGTTCCAATTCACATTCCAAGTAATACTCGGCATGCTAATTACATTGCCGGTTGCCAAATTGCATTATCTCTTATAGTTTCCGAGATATGGACTATCGATAATTTACACCTTAGGCTCTGCATCTAACTTGGGCCCAAATTGTAAAATGGTCTTATCTATTGGCGATTTCGTTCCAATTCACATTCCAAGTAATATTCGGCATGCTAATTACATTGCCGGTTGCCAAATTGCATTATCTCTTATAGTTTCCGAGATATGGACTATCGATAATTTACACCTTAGGCTCTGCTTCTAACTTGGGCCCAAATTGTAAAATGGTCTTATCTATTGGCGATTACGTTCCAATTCACATTCCAAGTAATATTCGGCATGCTAATTACATTGCCGGTTGCCAAATTGCATTATCTCTTATAGTTTCCGAGATATGGACTATCGATATTTTACACCTTAGCCTCTGCTTCTAACTTGGGCCCAAATTGTAAAATGGTCTTATCTATTGGCGTTTTCGTTCCAATTCACATTCCAAGTAATATTCGGCATGCTAATTACATTGCCGGTTGCCAAATTGCATTATCTCTTATAGTTTCCGAGATATAGACTATCGATAATTTACTCCTTAGGCTCTGCTTCTAACTTGGGCCCAAATTGTAAAATGGTCTTCTCTATTGGCGATTTCGTTCCAATTCACATTGCAAGTAATATTCGGCATGCTAATTACATTGCCGGTTGCCAAATTGCATTATCTCTTATAGTTTCCGAGATATGGACTATCGATAATTTACACCTTAGGCTCTGCTTCTAACTTGGGCCCAAATTGTAAAATGGTCTTATCTATTGGCGTTTTCGCTCCAATTCACATTCCAAGTAATATTCGGCATGCTAATTACATTGCCGGTTGCCAAATTGCATTATCTCTTATAGTTTCCGAGATATAGAGTATCGATAATTTACACCTTAGGCTCTGCTTCTAACTTGGGCCCAAATTGTAAAATGGTCTTCTCTATTGGCGATTTCGTTCCAATTCACATTGCAAGTAATATTCGGCATGCTAATTACATTGCCGGTTGCCAAATTGCATTATCTCTTATAGTTTCCGAGATATGGACTATCGATAATTTACACCTTAGGCTCTGCTTCTAACTTGGGCCCAAATTGTAAAATGGTCTTCTCTATTGGCGATTTCGTTCCAATTCACATTCCAAGTAATATTCGGCATGCTAATTACATTGCCGGTTGCCAAATTGCATTATCTCTTATAGTTTCCGAGATATGGACTACCGATAATTTACACCTTAGGCTCTGCTTCTAACTTGGGCCCAAATTGTAAAATGGTCTTCTCTATTGGCGATTTTGTTCCAATTCACATTCCAAGTAATATTCGGCATGCTAATTACATTGCCGGTTGCCAAATTGCATTATCTCTTATAGTTTCCGAGATATGGACTATCGATAATTTACACCTTAGGCTCTGCTTCTAACTTGGGCCCAAATTGTAAAATGGTCTTATCTATTGGCGATTTCGTCCCAATTCACATTACAAGTGATATTCGGCATGCTAATTACATTGCCGATTGCGAAATTGCATTATCTCTTATAGTTTCCGAGATATGGACTATCAATAATTTACACCTTAGGCTCTGCTTCTAACTTGGGCCCAAATTGTAAATTGGTCTTATCTATTGGCGATTTCGTTCCAATTCACATTCCAAGTAATATTCGGCATGCTAATTACATTGCCGATTGCCAAATAGCATTATCTCTTATAGTTTCCGGGATATGGACTATCGATAATTTACACCTTAGGCTCTGCTTCTAACTTGGGCCCAAATTGTAAAATGGTCTTATCTATTAGCGATTTCGTTCCAATTCACATTCCAAGTAATACTCGGCATGCTAATTACATTGCCGGTTGCCAAATTGCATTATCTCTTATAGTTTCCGAGATATGGACTATCGATAATTTACACCTTAGGCTCTGCCTCTAACTTGGGCCCAAATTGTAAAATGGTCTTATCTATTGGCGATTTCGTTCCAATTCACATTCCAAGTAATATTCGGCATGCTAATTACATTGCCGTTTGCCAAATTGCATTATCTCTTATAGTTTCCGAGATATGGACTATCGATAATTTACACCTTAGGCTCTGCTTCTAACTTGGGCCCAAATTGTAAAATGGTCTTATCTATTGGCGATTTCGTTCCAATTCACATTCCAAGTAATATTCGGCATGCTAATTACATTGCCGGTTGCCAAATTGCATTATCTCTTATAGTTTCCGAGATATGGACTATCGATATTTTCACCTTAGCCTCTGCTTCTAACTTGGGCCCAAATTGTAAAATGGTCTTATCTATTGGCGTTTTCGTTCCAATTCACATTCCAAGTAATATTCGGCATGCTAATTACATTGCCGGTTGCTAAATTGCATTATCTCTTATAGTTTCCGAGATATAGACTATCGATAATTTACACCTTAGGCTCTGTTTCTAACTTGGGCCCAAATTGTAAAATGTTCTTCTCTATTGGCGATTTCGTTCCAATTCACATTGCAAGTAATATTCGGCATGCTAATTACATTGCCGGTTGCCAAATTGCATTATCTCTTATAGTTTCCGAGATATGGACTATCGATAATTTACACCTTAGGCTCTGCTTCTAACTTGGGCCCAAATTGTAAAATGGTCTTATCTATTGGCGATTTCGTCCCAATTCACATTACAAGTGATATTCGGCATGCTAATTACATTGCCGATTGCGAAATTGCATTATCTCTTATAGTTTCCGAGATATGGACTATCAATAATTTACACCTTAGGCTCTGCTTCTAACTTGGGCCCAAATTGCAAAAATGGTCTTGTCTATTGGCGATTTCGTTCCAATTCACATTCCAAGTAATATTCGGCATGCTAATTACATTGCCGGTTGCCAAATTGCATTATCTCTTATAGTTTCCGGGATATGGACTATCGATTATTTACACCTTAGGCTCTGCTTCTAACTTGGGCCCAAATTGTAAAATGGTCTTATCTATTGGCGATTTCGTTCCAATTCACATTCCAAGTAATACTCGGCATGCTAATTACATTGCCGGTTGCCAAATTGCATTATCTCTTATAGTTTCCGAGATATGGACTATCGATATTTTCACCTTAGCCTCTGCTTCTAACTTGGGCCCAAATTGTAAAATGGTCTTATCTATTGGCGATTTCGTTCCAATTCACATTCCAAGTAATATTCGGCATGCTAATTACATTGCCGTTTGCCAAATTGCATTATCTCTTATAGTTTCCGAGATATGGACTATCGATAATTTACACCTTAGGCTCTGCTTCTAACTTGGGCCCAAATTGTAAAATGGTCTTATCTATTGGCGATTTCGTTCCAATTCACATTCCAAGTAATATTCGGCATGCTAATTACATTGCCGGTTGCCAAATTGCATTATCTCTTATAGTTTCCGAGATATGGACTATCGATAATTTACACCTTAGGCTCTGCTTCTAACTTGGGCCCAAATTGTAAAATGGTCTTATCTATTGGCGATTTCGTTCCAATTCACATTCCAAGTAATATTCGGCATGCTAATTACATTGCCGGTTGCCAAATTGCATTATCTCTTATAGTTTCCGAGATATGGACTATCGATATTTTACACCTTAGCCTCTGCTTCTAACTTGGGCCCAAATTGTAAAATGGTCTTATCTATTGGCGTTTTCGTTCCAATTCACATTCCAAGTAATATTCGGCATGCTAATTACATTGCCGGTTGCCAAATTGCATTATCTCTTATAGTTTCCGAGATATAGACTATCGATAATTTACACCTTAGGCTCTGCTTCTAACTTGGGCCCAAATTGTAAAATGGTCTTCTCTATTGGCGATTTCGTTCCAATTCACATTGCAAGTAATATTCGGCATGCTAATTACATTGCCGGTTGCCAAATTGCATTATCTCTTATAGTTTCCGAGATATGGACTATCGATAATTTACACCTTAGGCTCTGCTTCTAACTTGGGCCCAAATTGTAAAATCGTCTTATCTATTGGCGATTTCGTTCCAATTCACATTCCAAGTAATATTCGGCATGCTAATTACATTGCCGGTTGCCAAATTGCATTATCTCTTATAGTTTCCGAGATATGGACTATCGATAATTTACACCTTAGGCTCTGCTTCTAACTTGGGCCCAAATTGTAAAATGGTCTTCTCTATTGGCGATTTCGTTCCAATTCACATTCCAAGTAATATTCGGCATGCTAATTACATTGCCGGTTGCCAAATTGCATTATCTCTTATAGTTTCCAAGATATGGACTATCGATAATTTACACCTTAGGCTCTGCTTCTAACTTGGGCCCAAATTGTAAAATGGTCTTCTCTATTGGCGATTTTGTTCCAATTCACATTCCAAGTAATATTCGGCATGCTAATTACATTGCCGGTTGCCAAATTGCATTATCTCTTACAGTTTCCGAGATATGGACTATCGATAATTTACACCTTAGGCTCTGCTTCTAACTTGGGCCCAAATTGTAAAATCGTCTTATCTATTGGCGATTTCGTTCCAATTCACATTCCAAGTAATATTCGGCATGCTAATTACATTGCCGGTTGCCAAATTGCATTATCTCTTATAGTTTCCGAGATATGGACTATCGGTAATTTACACCTTAGGCTCTGCTTCTAACTTGGGCCCAAATTGTAAAATGGTCTTATCTATTGGCGATTTCGTTCCAATTCACATTCCAAGTAATATCCGGCATGCTAATTACATTGCCGGTTGCCAAATTGAATTATCTCTTATAGTTTCCGAGATATGGACTATCGATAATTTACACCTTAGGCTCTGCTTCTAACTTGGGCCCAAATTGTAAAATGGTCTTACCTATTGGCGATTTCGTTCCAATTCACATTCCAAGTAATATTCGGCATGCTAATTACATTGCCGGTTGCCAAATTGCATTATCTCTTATAGTTTCCGAGATATGGACTATCGATAATTTACACCTTAGGCTCTGCTTCTAACTTGGGCCCAAATTGTAAAATGGTCTTATCTATTGGCGATTTCGTTCCAATTCACATTCCAAGTAATATTCGGCATGCTAATTACATTGCCGGTTGCCAAATTGCATTATCTCTTATAGTTTCCGAGATATGGACTATCGATAATTTACACCTTAGGCTCGGCTTCTAACTTGGGCCCAAATTGTAAAATGGTCTTATCTATTGGCAATTTCGTTCCAATTCACATTCCAAGTAATATTCGGCATGCTAATTACATTGCCGGTTGCCAAATTGCATTAACCCTTATAGTTTCCGAGATATGGACTATCGATAATTTACACCTTAGGCTCTGCTTCTAACTTGGGCCCAAATTGTAAAATGGTCTTATCTATTGGCGATTTCGTTCCAATTCACATTCCAAGTAATATTCGGCATGCTAATTACATTGCCGGTTGCCAAATTGCATTATCTCTTATAGTTTCCGAGATATGGACTATCGATAATTTACACCATAGGCTCTGCTTATAACTTGGGCCCAAATTGTAAAATGGTCTTATCTATTGGCGATTTCGTTCCAATTCACATTCCAAGTAATATACGGCATGCTAATTACATTGCCGGTTGCCAAATTGCATTATCTCTTATAGTTTCCGAGATATGGACTATCGATAATTTACACCTTAGGCTCTGCTTCTAACTTGGGCCCAAAGTGTAAAATGGTCTTATCTATTGGCGATTTCGTTCCAATTCACATTCCAAGTAATACTCGGCATGCTAATTACATTGCCGGTTGCCAAATTGCATTATCTCTTATAGTTTCCGAGATATGGACTATCGATAATTTACACCTTAGGCTCTGCTTCTAACTTGGGCCCAAATTGTAAAATGGTCTTATCTATTGGCGATTTCGTCCCAATTCACATTCCAAGTGATATTCGGCATGCTAATTACATTGCCGGTTGCGAAATTGCATTATCTCTTATAGTTTCCGAGATATGGACTATCAATAATTTACACCTTAGGCTCTGCTTCTAACTTGGGCCCAAATTGTAAAATGGTCTTATCTATTGGCGATTTCGTTCCAATTCACATTCCAAGTAATATTCGGCATGCTAATTACATTGCCGGTTGCCAAATTGCATTATCTCTTATAGTTTCCGAGATATGGACTATCGATAATTTACACCTTAGGCTCTGCTTCTAACTTGGGCCCAAATTGTAAAATGGTCTTGTCTATTGGCGATTTCGTTCCAATTCACATTCCAAGTAATATTCGGCATGCTAATTACATTGCCGGTTGCCAAATTGCATTATCTCTTATAGTTTCCGGGATATGGACTATCGATTATTTACACCTTAGGCTCTGCTTCTAACTTGGGCCCAAATTGTAAAATGGTCTTATCTATTGGCGATTTCGTTCCAATTCACATTCCAAGTAATACTCGGCATGCTAATTACATTGCCGGTTGCCAAATTGCATTATCTCTTATAGTTTCCGAGATATGGACTATCGATATTTTCACCTTAGCCTCTGCTTCTAACTTGGGCCCAAATTGTAAAATGGTCTTATCTATTGGCGATTTCGTTCCAATTCACATTCCAAGTAATATTCGGCATGCTAATTACATTGCCGTTTGCCAAATTGCATTATCTCTTATAGTTTCCGAGATATGGACTATCGATAATTTACACCTTAGGCTCTGCTTCTAACTTGGGCCCAAATTGTAAAATGGTCTTATCTATTGGCGATTTCGTTCCAATTCACATTCCAAGTAATATTCGGCATGCTAATTACATTGCCGGTTGCCAAATTGCATTATCTCTTATAGTTTCCGAGATATGGACTATCGATAATTTACACCTTAGGCTCTGCTTCTAACTTGGGCCCAAATTGTAAAATGGTCTTATCTATTGGCGATTTCGTTCCAATTCACATTCCAAGTAATATTCGGCATGCTAATTACATTGCCGGTTGCCAAATTGCATTATCTCTTATAGTTTCCGAGATATGGACTATCGATATTTTACACCTTAGCCTCTGCTTCTAACTTGGGCCCAAATTGTAAAATGGTCTTATCTATTGGCGTTTTCGTTCCAATTCACATTCCAAGTAATATTCGGCATGCTAATTACATTGCCGGTTGCCAAATTGCATTATCTCTTATAGTTTCCGAGATATAGACTATCGATAATTTACACCTTAGGCTCTGCTTCTAACTTGGGCCCAAATTGTAAAATGGTCTTCTCTATTGGCGATTTCGTTCCAATTCACATTGCAAGTAATATTCGGCATGCTAATTACATTGCCGGTTGCCAAATTGCATTATCTCTTATAGTTTCCGAGATATGGACTATCGATAATTTACACCTTAGGCTCTGCTTCTAACTTGGGCCCAAATTGTAAAATCGTCTTATCTATTGGCGATTTCGTTCCAATTCACATTCCAAGAAATATTCGGCATGCTAATTACATTGCCGGTTGCCAAATTGCATTATCTCTTATAGTTTCCGAGATATGGACTATCGATAATTTACACCTTAGGCTCTGCTTCTAACTTGGGCCCAAATTGTAAAATGGTCTTCTCTATTGGCGATTTCGTTCCAATTCACATTCCAAGTAATATTCGGCATGCTAATTACATTGCCGGTTGCCAAATTGCATTATCTCTTATAGTTTCCAAGATATGGACTATCGATAATTTACACCTTAGGCTCTGCTTCTAACTTGGGCCCAAATTGTAAAATGGTCTTCTCTATTGGCGATTTTGTTCCAATTCACATTCCAAGTAATATTCGGCATGCTAATTACATTGCCGGTTGCCAAATTGCATTATCTCTTATAGTTTCCGAGATATGGACTATCGATAATTTACACCTTAGGCTCTGCTTCTAACTTGGGCCCAAATTGTAAAATCGTCTTATCTATTGGCGATTTCGTTCCAATTCACATTCCAAGTAATATTCGGCATGCTAATTACATTGCCGGTTGCCAAATTGCATTATCTCTTATAGTTTCCGAGATATGGACTATCGGTAATTTACACCTTAGGCTCTGCTTCTAACTTGGGCCCAAATTGTAAAATGGTCTTATCTATTGGCGATTTCGTTCCAATTCACATTCCAAGTAATATCCGGCATGCTAATTACATTGCCGGTTGCCAAATTGAATTATCTCTTATAGTTTCCGAGATATGGACTATCGATAATTTACACCTTAGGCTCTGCTTCTAACTTGGGCCCAAATTGTAAAATGGTCTTACCTATTGGCGATTTCGTTCCAATTCACATTCCAAGTAATATTCGGCATGCTAATTACATTGCCGGTTGCCAAATTGCATTATCTCTTATAGTTTCCGAGATATGGACTATCGATAATTTACACCTTAGGCTCTGCTTCTAACTTGGGCCCAAATTGTAAAATGGTCTTATCTATTGGCGATTTCGTTCCAATTCACATTCCAAGTAATATTCGGCATGCTAATTACATTGCCGGTTGCCAAATTGCATTATCTCTTATAGTTTCCGAGATATGGACTATCGATAATTTACACCTTAGGCTCGGCTTCTAACTTGGGCCCAAATTGTAAAATGGTCTTATCTATTGGCAATTTCGTTCCAATTCACATTCCAAGTAATATTCGGCATGCTAATTACATTGCCGGTTGCCAAATTGCATTAACCCTTATAGTTTCCGAGATATGGACTATCGATAATTTACACCTTAGGCTCTGCTTCTAACTTGGGCCCAAATTGTAAAATGGTCTTATCTATTGGCGATTTCGTTCCAATTCACATTCCAAGTAATATTCGGCATGCTAATTACATTGCCGGTTGCCAAATTGCATTATCTCTTATAGTTTCCGAGATATGGACTATCGATAATTTACACCATAGGCTCTGCTTATAACTTGGGCCCAAATTGTAAAATGGTCTTATCTATTGGCGATTTCGTTCCAATTCACATTCCAAGTAATATACGGCATGCTAATTACATTGCCGGTTGCCAAATTGCATTATCTCTTATAGTTTCCGAGATATGGACTATCGATAATTTACACCTTAGGCTCTGCTTCTAACTTGGGCCCAAAGTGTAAAATGGTCTTATCTATTGGCGATTTCGTTCCAATTCACATTCCAAGTAATACTCGGCATGCTAATTACATTGCCGGTTGCCAAATTGCATTATCTCTTATAGTTTCCGAGATATGGACTATCGATAATTTACACCTTAGGCTCTGCTTCTAACTTGGGCCCAAATTGTAAAATGGTCTTATCTATTGGCGATTTCGTCCCAATTCACATTCCAAGTGATATTCGGCATGCTAATTACATTGCCGGTTGCGAAATTGCATTATCTCTTATAGTTTCCGAGATATGGACTATCAATAATTTACACCTTAGGCTCTGCTTCTAACTTGGGCCCAAATTGTAAAATGGTCTTATCTATTGGCGATTTCGTTCCAATTCACATTCCAAGTAATATTCGGCATGCTAATTACATTGCCGGTTGCCAAATTGCATTATCTCTTATAGTTTCCGAGATATGGACTATCGATAATTTACACTTTAGGCTCTGCTTCTAACTTGGGCCCAAATTGTAAAATGGTCTTATCTATTGGCGATATCGTTCCAATTCACATTCCAAGTAATATTCGGCATGCTAATTACATTGCCGTTTGCCAAATTGCATTATCTCTTATAGTTTCCGAGATATGGACTATCGATAATTTACACCTTAGGCTCTGCTTCTAACTTGGGCCCAAATTGTAAAATGGTCTTATCTATTGGCGATATCGTTCCAATTCACATTCCAAGTAATATTCGGCATGCTAATTACATTGCCGGTTGCCAAATTGCATTATCTCTTATAGTTTCGGAGATATGGACTATCAATAATTTACACCTTAGGCTCTGCTTCTAACTTGGGCCCAAATTGTAAAATGGTCTTATCTATTGGCGATTTCGTTCCAATTCACATTCCAAGTAATATTCGGCATGCTAATTACATTGCCGGTTGCCAAATTGCATTATCTCTTATAGTTTCCGAGATATGGACTATCGATAATTTACACCTTAGGCTCTGCTTCTAACCTGGGCCCAAATTGTAAAATGGTCTTATCTATTGGCGATTTCGTCCCAATTCACATTACAAGTGATATTCGGCATGCTAATTACATTGCCGGTTGCCAAATTGCATTATCTCTTATAGTTTCCGAGATATGGACTATCGATAATTTACACCTTAGGCTCTGCTTCTAACTTGGGCCCAAATTGTAAAATGGTCTTATCTATTGGCGATTTCGTTCCAATTCACATTCCAAGTAATATTCGGCATGCTAATTACATTGCCGGTTGCCAAATTGCATTATCTCTTATAGTTTCCGAGATATGGACTATCGATAATTTACACCTTAGGCTCTGCTTCTAACTTGGGCCCAAATTGTAAAATGGTCTTATCTATTGGCGATTTCGTTCCAATTCACATTCCAAGTAATACTCGGCATGCTAATTACATTGCCGGTTGCCAAATTGCATTATCTCTTATAGTTTCCGAAATATGGACTATCGATAATTTACACCTTAGGCTCTGCTTCTAACTTGGGCCCAAATTGTAAAATGGTCTTATCTATTGGCGATTTCGTTCCAATTCACATTCCAAGTAATATTCGGCAGGCTAATTACATTGCCGGTTGCCAAATTGCATTATCTCTTATAGTATCCGAGATATGGACTATCGATAATTTACACCTTAGGCTCTGCTTCTAACTTGGGCCCAAATTGTAAAATGGTCTTATCTATTGGCGATTTCGTTCCAATTCACATTCCAAGTAATATTCGGCATGCTAATTACATTGCCGGTTGCCAAATTGCATTATCTCTTATAGTTTCCGAGATATGGACTATCGATATTTTACACCTTAGCCTCTGCTTCTAACTTGGGCCCAAATTGTAAAATGGTCTTATCTATTGGCGTTTTCGTTCCAATTCACATTGCAAGTAATATTCGGCATGCTAATTACATTGCCGGTTGCCAAATTGCATTATCTCTTATAGTTTCCGAGATATGGACTATCGATAATTTACACCTTAGGCTCTGCTTCTAACTTGGGCCCAAATTGTAAAATGGTCTTCTCTATTGGCGATTTCGTTCCAACTTCACATTCCAAGTAATATTCGGCATGCTAATTACATTGCCGGTTGCCAAATTGCATTATCTCTTATAGTTTCCGAGATATGGACTATCGATAATTTACACCTTAGGCTCTGCTTCTAACTTGGGCCCAAATTGTAAAATGGTCTTCTCTATTGGCGATTTTGTTCCAATTCACATTCCAAGTAATATTCGGCATGCTAATTACATTGCCGGTTGCCAACTTGCATTATCTCTTATAGTTTCCGAGATATGGACTATCGATAATTTACACCTTAGGCTCTGCTTCTAACTTGGGCCCAAATTGTAAAATCGTCTTATCTATTGGCGATTTCGTTCCAATTTACATTCCAAGTAATATTCGGCATGCTAATTACATTGCCGGTTGCCAAATTGCATTATCTCTTATAGTTTCCGAGATATGGACTATCGGTAATTTACACCTTAGGCTCTGCTTCTAATTTGGGCCCAAATTGTAAAATGGTCTTACCTATTGGCGATTTCGTTCCAATTCACATTCCAAGTAATATTCGGCATGCTAATTACATTGCCGGTTGCCAAATTGCATTATCTCTTATAGTTTCCGAGATATGGACTATCGATAATTTACACCTTAGGCTCTGCTTCTAATTTGGGCCCAAATTGTAAAATGGTCTTACCTATTGGCGATTTCGTTCCAATTCACATTCCAAGTAATATTCGGCATGCTAATTACATTGCCGGTTGCCAAATTGCATTATCTCTTATAGTTTCCGAGATATGGACTATCGATAATTTACACCTTAGGCTCTGCTTCCAACTTGGGCCCAAATTGTAAAATGGTCTTATCTATTGGCGATTTCGTTCCAATTCACATTCCAAGTAATATTCGGCATGCTAATTACATTGCCGGTTGCCAAATTGCATTATCTCTTATAGTTTCCGAGATATGGACTATCGATAATTTACACCTTAGGCTCTGCTTCTAACTTGGGCCCAAATTGTAAAATGGTCTTATCTATTGGCGATTTCGTTCAAATTCACATTCCAAGTAATATCCGGCATGCTAATTACATTGCCGGTTGCCAAATTGAATTATCTCTTATAGTTTCCGAGATATGGACTATCGATAATTTACATCTTAGGCTCTGCTTCTAACTTGGGCCTAAATTGTAAAATGGTCTTATCTATTGGCGATTTCGTTCCAATTCACATTCCAAGTAATATTCGGCATGCTAATTACATTGCCGGTTGCCAAATTGCATTATCTCTTATAGTTTCCGAGATATGGACTATCGATAATTTACACCTTAGGCTCTGCTTCTAACTTGGGCCCAAATTGTAAAATGGTCTTATCTATTGGCGATTTCGTCCCAATTCACATTCCAAGTAATATTCGGCATGCTAATCACATTGCCGGTTGCCAAATTGCATTATCTCTTATAGTTTCCGAGATATGGACTATCGATAATTTACACCTTAGGCTCTGCTTCTAACTTGGGCCCAAATTGTAAAATGGTCTTCTCTATTGGCGATTTCGTTCCAATTCACATTCCAAGTGATATTCGGCATGCTAATTACATTGCCGGTTGCCAAATTGCATTATCTCTTATAGTTTCCGAGATATGGACTATCGATAATTTACACCTTAGGCTCTGCTTCTAACTTGGGCCCAAATTGTAAAATCGTCTTATCTATTGGCGATTTCGTTCCAATTCACATTCCAAGTAATATACGGCATGCTAATTACATTGCCGGAGTTTCCGAGATATGGACTATCGATAATTTACACCTTAGGCTCTGCTTCTAACTTGGGCCCAAATTGTAAAATGGTCTTATCTATTGGCGATTTCGTTCCAATTCACATTCCAAGTAATATTCGGCATGCTAATTACATTGCCGGTTGCCAAATTGCATTATCTCTTATAGTTTCCGAGATATGGACTATCGATAATTTACACCTTAGGCTCTGCTTCTAACTTGGGCCCAAATTGTAAAATGGTCTTATCTATTGGCGATTTCGTTCCAATTCACATTCCAAGTAATATTCGGCATGCTAATTACATTGCCGGTTGCCAAATTACATTATCTCTTATAGTTTCCGAGATATGAACTATCGATAATTTACACCTTAGGCTCTGCTTCTAACTTGGGCCCAAATTGTAAAATGGTCTTATCTATTGGCGATTTCGTCCCAATTCACATTCCAAGTGATATTCGGCATGCTAATTACATTGCCGGTTGCCAAATTGCATTATCTCTTATAGTTTCCGAGATATGGACTATCGATAATTTACACCTTAGGCTCTGCTTCTAACTTGGGCCCAAATTGTAAAATGGCCTTATCTATTGGCGATTTCGTTCCAATTCACATTCCAAGTAATATTCGGCATGCTAATTACATTGCCGGTTGCCAAATTGAATTATCTCTTATAGTTTCCGAGATATGGACTATCGATAATTTACACCTTAGGCTCTGCTTCTAACTTGGGCCCAAATTGTAAAATGGTCTTACCTATTGGCGATTTCGTTCCAATTCACACTCCAAGTAATATTCGGCATGCTAATTACATTGCCGGTTGCGAAATTGCATTATCTCTTATAGTTTCCGAGATATGGACTATCAATAATTTACACCTTAGGCTCTGCTTCTAACTTGGGCCCGAATTGTAAAATGGTCTTATCTATTGGCGATTTCGTTCCAATTCACATTCCAAGTAATATTCGGCATGCTAATTACATTGCCGGTTGCCAAATTGCATTATCTCTTATAGTTTCCGAGATATGGACTATCGATAATTCACACCTTAGGCTCTGCTTCTAACTTGGGCCCAAATTGTAAAATGGTCTTATCTATTGGCGATTTCTTTCCAATTCACATTCCAAGTAATATTCGGCATGCTAATTACATTGCCGGTTGCCAAATTGCATTATCTCTTATAGTTTCCGAGATATGGACTATCGATAATTTACACCTTAGGCTCTGCTTCTAACT
This sequence comes from Rhynchophorus ferrugineus, assembly GCF_030347505.1. Lineage (NCBI taxonomy): Eukaryota > Metazoa > Arthropoda > Insecta > Coleoptera > Curculionidae > Rhynchophorus > Rhynchophorus ferrugineus. The sequence continues at coordinate 392,438 of NW_027472644.1, read as the reverse complement.
TGGGCCCAAATTGTAAAATGGTCTTATCTATTGGCGATTTCGTCCCAATTCACATTACAAGTGATATTCGGCATGCTAATTACATTGCCGATTGCAAAATTGCATTATCTCTTATAGTTTCCGAGATATGGACTATCAATAATTTACACCTTAGGCTCTGCTTCTAACTTGGGCCCAAATTGTAAAATGGTCTTATCTATTGGCGATTTCGTTCCAATTCACATTCCAAGTAATATTCGGCATGCTAATTACATTGCCGGTTGCCAAATTGCATTATCTCTTATAGTTTCCGAGATATGGACTATCGATAATTTACACCTTAGGCTCTGCTTCTAACTTGGGCCCAAATTGTAAAATGGTCTTATCTATTGGCGATTTCGTTCCAATTCACATTCCAAGTAATACTCGGCATGCTAATTACATTGCCGGTTGCCAAATTGCATTATCTCTTATAGTTTCCGAGATATGGACTATCGATAATTTACACCTTAGGCTCTGCTTCTAACTTGGGCCCAAATTGTAAAATGGTCTTATCTATTGGCGATTTCGTTCCAATTCACATTGCAAGTAATATTCGGCATGCTAATTACATTGCCGGTTGCCAAATTGCATTATCTCTTATAGTTTCCGAGATATGGACTATCGATAATTTACACCTTAGGCTCTGCTTCTAACTTGGGCCCAAATTGTAAAATGGTCTTATCTATTGGCGATTTCGTTCCAATTCACATTCCAAGTAATATTCGGCATGCTAATTATATTGCCGGTTGCCAAATTGCATTATCTCTTATAGTTTCCGAGATATGGACTATCGATATTTTACACCTTAGCCTCTGCTTCTAACTTGGGCCCAAATTGTAAAATGGTCTTATCTATTGGCGTTTTCGTTCCAATTCACATTCCAAGTAATATTCGGCATGCTAATTACATTGCCGGTTGCCAAATTGCATTATCTCTTATAGTTTCCGAGATATGGACTATCGATAATTTACACCTTAGGCTCTGCTTCTAACTTGGGCCCAAATTGTAAAATGGTCTTCTCTATTGGCGATTTCGTTCCAATTCACATTGCAAGTAATATTCGGCATGCTAATTACATTGCCGGTTGCCAAATTGCATTATCTCTTATAGTTTCCGAGATATGGACTATCCATAATTTACACCTTAGGCTCTGCTTCTAACTTGGGCCCAAATTGTAAAATGGTCTTATCTATTGGCGATTTCGTTCCAATTCACATTCCAAGTAATATTCGGCATGCTAATTACATTGCCGGTTGCCAAATTGCATTATCTCTTATAGTTTCCGAGATATGGACTATCGATAATTTACACCTTAGGCTCTGCTTCTAACTTGGGCCCAAATTGTAAAATGGTCTTCTCTATTGGCGATTTCGTTCCAATTCACATTCCAAGTAATATTCGGCATGCTAATTACATTGCCGGTTGCCAAATTGCATTATCTCTTATAGTTTCCGAGATATGGACTATCGATAATTTACACCTTAGGCTCTGCTTCTAACTTGGGCCCAAATTGTAAAATGGTCTTCTCTATTGGCGATTTTGTTCCAATTCACATTCCAAGTAATATTCGGCATGCTAATTACATTGCCGGTTGCCAAATTGCATTATCTCTTATAGTTTCCGAGATATGGACTATCGGTAATTTACACCTTAGGCTCTGCTTCTAACTTGGGCCCAAATTGTAAAATGGTCTTATCTATTGGCGATTTCGTTCCAATTCACATTCCAAGTAATATCCGGCATGCTAATTACATTGCCGGTTGCCAAATTGAATTATCTCTTATAGTTTCCGAGATATGGACTATCGATAATTTACACCTTAGGCTCTGCTTCTAACTTGGGCCCAAATTGTAAAATGGTCTTATCTATTGGCGATTTCGTTCCAATTCACATTCCAAGTAATATTCGGCATGCTAATTACATTGCCGGTTGCCAAATTGCATTATCTCTTATAGTTTCCGAGATATGGACTATCGATAATTTACACTTAAGGCTCTGCTTCTAACTTGGGCCCAAATTGTAAAATGGTCTTATCTATTGGCGATTTCGTTCCAATTCACATTCCAAGTAATATTCGGCATGCTAATTACATTGCCGGTTGCCAAATTGCATTATCTCTTATAGTTTCCGAGATATGGACTATCGATAATTTACATCTTAGGCTCTGCTTCTAACTTGGGCCCAAATTGTAAAATCGTCTTATCTATTGGCGATTTCGTTCCAAATCACATTCCAAGTAATATTCGGCATGCTAATTACATTGCCGGTTGCCAAATTGCATTATCTCTTATAGTTTCCGAGATATGGACTATCGATAATTTACACCTTAGGCTCTGCTTCTAACTTGGGCCCAAATTGTAAAATGGTCTTATTTATTGGCGATTTCGTTCCAGTTCACATTCCAAGTAATATCCGGCATGCTAATTACATTGCCGGTTGCCAAATTGAATTATCTCTTATAGTTTCCGAGATATGGACTATCGATAATTTACACCTTAGGCTCTGCTTCTAACTTGGGCCCAAATTGTAAAATGGTCTTATCTATTGGCGATTTCGTTCCAATTCACATTCCAAGTAATATTCGGCATGCTAATTACATTGCCGGTTGCCAAATTGCATTATCTCTTATAGTTTCCGAGATATGGACTATCGATAATTTACTTCTTAGGCTCTGCTTCTAACTTGGGCCCAAATTGTAAAATGGTCTTATCTATTGGCGATTTCGTTCCAATTCACATTCCAAGTAATATTCGGCATGCTAATTACATTGCCGGTTGCCAAATTGCATTATCTCTTATAGTTTCCGAGATATGGACTATCGATAATTTACACCTTAGGCTCTGCTTCTAACTTGGGCCCAAATTGTAAAATGGTCTTATCTATTGGCGATTTCGTTCCAATTCACATTCCAAGTAATATTCGGCATGCTAATTACATTGCCGGTTGCCAAATTGCATTATCTCTTATAGTTTCCGAGATATGGACTATCGATAATTTACACCTTAGGCTCTGCTTCTAACTTGGGCCCAAATTGTAAAATGGTCTTATCTATTGGCGATTTCGTTCCAATTCACATTCCGAGTAATATTCGGCATGCTAATTACATTGCCGGTTGCCAAATTGCATTATCTCTTATAGTTTCCGAGATATGGACTATCGATAATTTACACCTTAGGCTCTGCTTCTAACTTGGGCCCAAATTGTAAAATGGTCTTCTCTATTGGCGATTTTGTTCCAATTCACATTCCAAGTAATATTCGGCATGCTAATTACATTGCCGGTTGCCAAATTGCATTATCTCTTATAGTTTCCGAGATATGGACTATCGGTAATTTACACCTTAGGCTCTGCTTCTAACTTGGGCCCAAATTGTAAAATGGTCTTATCTATTGGCGATTTCGTTCCAATTCACATTCCAAGTAATATCCGGCATGCTAATTACATTGCCGGTTGCCAAATTGAATTATCTCTTATAGTTTCCGAGATATGGACTATCGATAATTTACACCTTAGGCTCTGCTTCTAACTTGGGCCCAAATTATAAAATGGTCTTATCTATTGGCGATTTCGTTCCAATTCACATTCCAAGTAATATTCGGCATGCTAATTACATTGCCGGTTGCCAAATTGCATTCTCTCTTATAGTTTCCGAGATATGGACTATCGATAATTTACATCTTAGGCTCTGCTTCTAACTTGGGCCCAAATTGTAAAATCGTCTTATCTATTGGCGATTTCGTTCCAATTCACATTCCAAGTAATATTCGGCATGCTAATTACATTGCCGGTTGCCAAATTGCATTATCTCTTATAGTTTCCGAGATATGGACTATCGATAATTTACACCTTAGGCTCTGCTTCTAACTTGGGCCCAAATTGTAAAATGGTCTTATCTATTGGCGATTTCGTTCCAATTCACATTCCAAGTAATATCCGGCATGCTAATTACATTGCCGGTTGCCAAATTGAATTATCTCTTATAGTTTCCGAGATATGGACTATCGATAATTTACACCTTAGGCTCTGCTTCTAACTTGGGCCCAAATTGTAAAATGGTCTTATCTATTGGCGATTTCGTTCCAATTAACATTCCAAGTAATATTCGGCATGCTAATTACATTGCCGGTTGCCAAATTGCATTATCTCTTATAGTTTCCGAGATATGGACTATCGATAATTTACATATTAGGCTCTGCTTCTAACTTGGGCCCAAATTGTAAAATGGTCTTATCTATTGGCGATTTCGTTCCAATTCACATTCCAAGTAATATTCGGCATGCTAATTACATTGCCGGTTGCCAAATTGCATTATCTCTTATAGTTTCCGAGATATGGACTATCGATAATTTACACCTTAGGCTCTGCTTCTAACTTGGGCCCAAATTGTAAAATGGTCTTATCTATTGGCGATTTCGTCCCAATTCACATTCCAAGCAATATTCGGCATGCTAATTACATTGCCGGTTGCCAAATTGCATTATCCCTTATAGTTTCCGAGATATGGACTATCGATAATTTACACCTTAGGCTCTGCTTCTAACTTGGGCCCAAATTGTAAAATGGTCTTCTCTATTGGCGATTTCGTTCCAATTCACATTCCAAGTAATATTCGGCATGCTAATTACATTGCCGGTTGCCAAATTGCATTATCTCTTATGGTTCCTCTCCAGATATGGACTATCGATAATTTACACCTTAGGCTCTGCTTCTAACTTGGGCCCAAATTGTAAAATCGTCTTATCTATTGGCGATTTCGTTCCAATTCACATTCCAAGTAATATTCGGCATGCTAATTACATTGCCGTTTGCCAAATTGCATTATCTCTTATAGTTTCCGAGATATGGACTATCGGTAATTTACACCTTAGGCTCTGCTTCTAACTTGGGCCCAAATTGTAAAATGGTCTTATCTATTGGCGATTTCGTTCCAATTCACATTCCAAGTAATATCCGGCATGCTAATTACATTGCCGGTTGCCAAATTGAATTATCTCTTATAGTTTCCGAGATAAGGACTATCGATAATTTACACCTTAGGCTCTGCTTCTAACTTGGGCCCAAATTGTAAAATGGTCTTACCTATTGGCGATTTCGTTCCAATTCACATTCCAAGTAATATTCGGCATGCTAGCTACATTGCCGGTTGCCAAATTGCATTATCTCTTATAGTTTCCGAGATATGGACTATCGATAATTTACACCCTAGGCTCTGCTTCTAACTTGGGCCCAAATTGTAAAATGGTCTTATCTATTGGCGATTTCGTTCCAATTCACATTCCAAGTAATATCCGGCATGCTAATTACATTGCCGGTTGCCAAATTGAATTATCTCTTATAGTTTCCGAGATATGGACTATCGATAATTTACAATTTAGGCTCTGCTTCTAACTTGGGCCCAAATTGTAAAATGGTCTTATCTATTCTCGATTTCGTTCCAATTCACATTCCAAGTAATATTTGGCATGCTAATTACATTGCCGGTTGCCAAATTGCATTATCTCTTATAGTTTCCGAGATATGGACTATCAATAATTTACATCTTAGGCTCTGCTTCTAACTTGGGCCCAAATTGTAAAATGGTCTTATCTATTGGCGATTTCGTTCCAATTCACATTCCAAGTAATATTCGGCATGCTAATTACATTGCCGGTTGCCAAATTGCATTATCTCTTATAGTTTCCGAGATATGGACTATCGATAATTTACACCTTAGGCTCTGCTTCTAACTTGGGCCCAAATTGTAAAATGGCCTTATCTATTGGCGATTTCGTCCCAATTCACATTCCAAGTGATATTCGGCATGCTAATTACATTGCCGGTTGCGAAATTGCATTATCTCTTATAGTTTCCGAGATATGGACTATCGATAATTTACACCTTAGGCTCTGCTTCTAACTTGGGCCCAAATTGTAAAATGGTCTTATCTATTGGCGATTTCGTTCCAATTCACATTCCAAGTAATATTCGGCATGCTAATTACATTGCCGGTTGCCAAATTGCATTATCTCTTATAGTTTCCGAGATATGGACTATCGATAATTTACACCTTAGGCTCTGCTTCTAACTTGGGCCCAAATTGTAAAATGGTCTTATCTATTGGCGATTTTGTTCCAATTCACATTCCGAGTAATATTCGGCATGCTAATTACATTGCCGGTTGCCAAATTGCATTATCTCTTATAGTTTCCGAGATATGGACTATCGATAATTTACACCTTAGGCTCTGCTTCTAACTTGGGCCCAAATTGTAAAATGGTCTTATCTATTGGCGATTTCGTTCCAATTCACACTCCAAGTAATATTCGGCATGCTAATTACATTTCCGGTTGCGAAATTGCATTATCTCTTATAGTTTCCGAGATATGGACTATCAATAATTTACACCTTAGGCTCTGCTTCTAACTTGGGCCCAAATTGTAAAATGGTCTTATCTATTGGCGATTTCGTTCCAATTCACATTCCAAGTAATATTCGGCATGCTAATTTCATTGCCGGTTGCCAAATTGCATTATCTCTTATAGTTTCCGAGATATGGACTATCGATAATTTACACCTTAGGCTCTGCTTCTAACTTGGGCCCAAATTGTAAAATGGTCTTATCTATTGGCGATTTCGTTCCAATTCACATTTCAAGTAATATTCGGCATGCTAATTACATTGCCGGTTGCCAAATTGCATTATCTCTTATAGTTTCCGAGATATGGACTATCGATAATTTACACCTTAGGCTCTGCTTCTAACTTGGGCCCAAATTGTAAAATGGTCTTATCTATTGGCGATTTCGTTCCAATTCACATTCCAAGTAATATTCGGCATGCTAATTACATTGCCGGTTGCCGAATTGCATTATCTCTTATAGTTTCCGAGATATGGGCTATCGATAATTTACACCTTAGGCTCTGCTTCTAACTTGGGCCCAAATTGTAAAATGGTCTTCTCTATTGGCGATTTCGTTCCAATTCACATTCCAAGTAATATTCGGCATGCTAATTACATTGCCGGTTGCCAAATTGCATTACCTCTTATAGTTTCCGAGATATGGACTATCGATAATTTACACCTTAGGCTCTGCTTCTAACTTGGGCCCAAATTGTAAAATGGTCTTATCTATTGGCGATTTCGTTCCAATTCACATTCCAAGTAATATTCGGCATGCTAATTACATTGCCGGTTGCCAAATTGCATTATCTCTTATAGTTTCCGAGATATGGACTATCGATAATTTACACCTTAGGCTCTGCTTCTAACTTGGGCCCAAACTGTAAAATGGTCTTACCTATTGGCGATTTCGTTCCAATTCACATTCCAAGTAATATTCGGCATGCTAATTACATTGCCGGTTGCCAAATTGCATTATCTCTTATAGTTTCCGAGATATGGACTATCGATAATTTACACCTTAGGCTCTACTTCTAACTTGGGCCCAAATTGTAAAATGGTCTTATCTATTGGCGATTTCGTTCCAATTCACATTCCAATTAATATTCGGCATGCTAATTACATTGCCGGTTGCCAAATTGCATTATCTCTTATAGTTTCCGAGATATGGACTATCGATAATTTACACCTTAGGCTCTGCTTCTAACTTGGGCCCAAATTGTAAAATGGTCTTATCTATTGGCGATTTCGTTCCAATTCACATTCCAAGTAATATTCGGCATGCTAATTACATTGCCGGTTGCCAAATTGCATTATCTCTTATAGTTTCCGAGATATGGACTATCGATAATTTACACCTTAGGCTCTGCTTCTAACTTGGGCCCAAATTGTAAAATGGTCTTATCTATTGGCGATTTCGTTCCAATTCACATTCCAAGTAATATTCGGCATGCTAATTACATTGCCGGTTGCCAAATTGCATTATCTCTTATAGTTTCCGAGATATGGACTATCGATAATTTACACCTTAGGCTCTGCTTTTAACTTGGGCCCAAATTGTAAAATGGTCTTATCTATTGGCGATTTCGTTCCAATTCACATTCCAAGTAATATTCGGCTTGCTAATTACATTGCCGGTTTCCAAATTGAATTATCTCTTATAGTTTCCGAGATATGGACTATCGATAATTTACACCTTAGGCTCTGCTTTTAACTTGGGCCCAAATTGTAAAATGGTCTTAATTATTGGCGATTTCGTTCCAATTCACATTCCAAGTAATATTCGGCATGCTAATTACATTGCCGGTTGCCAAATTGCATTATCTCTTATAGTTTCCGAGATATGGACTATCGATAATTTACACCTTAGGCTCTGCTTCTAACTTGGGCCCAAATTGTAAAATGGCCTTGTCTATTGGCGATTTCGTTCCAATTCACATTCCAAGTAATATTCGGCATGCTAATTACATTGCCGGTTGCCAAATTGCATTATCTCTTATAGTTTCCGAGATATGGACTATCGATAATTTACACCTTAGGCTCTGCTTCTAACTTGGGCCCAAATTGTAAAATCGTCTTATCTATTGGCGATTTCGTTCCAATTCACATTCCAAGTAATATTCGGCATGCTAATTACATTGCCGGTTGCCAAATTGCATTATCTCTTATAGTTTCCGAGATATGGACTATCGGTAATTTACACCTTAGGCTCTGCTTCTAACTTGGGCCCAAATTGTAAAATGGTCTTATCTATTGGCGATTTCGTTCCAATTCACATTCCAAGTAATATCCGGCATGCTAATTACATTGCAGGTTGCCAAATTGAATTATCTCTTATAGTTTCCGAGATATGGTCTATCGAAAATTTACACCTTAGGCTCTGCTTCTAACTTGGGCCCAAATTGTAAAATGGCCTTGTCTATTGGCGATTTCGTTCCAATTCACATTCCAAGTAATATTCGGCATGCTAATTACATTGCCGGTTGCCAAATTGCATTATCTCTTATAGTTTCCGAGATATGGACTATCGATAATTTACACCTTAGGCTCTGCTTCTAACTTGGGCCCAAATTGTAAAATCGTCTTATCTATTGGCGATTTCGTTCCAATTCACATTCCAAGTAATATTCGGCATGCTAATTACATTGCCGGTTGCCAAATTGCATTATCTCTTATAGTTTCCGAGATATGGACTATCGGTAATTTACACCTTAGGCTCTGCTTCTAACTTGGGCCCAAATTGTAAAATGGTCTTATCTATTGGCGATTTCGTTCCAATTCACATTCCAAGTAATATCCGGCATGCTAATTACATTGCCGGTTGCCAAATTGCATTATCTCTTATAGTTTCCGAGATATGGACTATCGATAATTTACACCTTAGGCTCTGCGTCTAACTTGGGCCCAAATTGTAAAATGGTCTTCTCTATTGGCGATTTCGTTCCAATTCACATTCCAAGTGATATTCGGCATGCTAATTACATTGCCGGTTGCCAAATTGCATTATCTCTTATAGTTTCCGAGATATGGACTATCGATAATTTACACCTTAGGCTCTGCTTCTAACTTGGGCCCAAATTGTAAAATCGTCTTATCTATTGGCGATTTCGTTCCAATTCACATTCCAAGTAATATTCGGCATGCTAATTACATTGCCGGTTGCCAAATTGCATTATCTCTTATAGTTTCCGAGATATGGACTATCGGTAATTTACACCTTAGGCTCTGCTTCTAACTTGGGCCCAAATTGTAAAATGGTCTTATCTATTGGCGATTTCGTTCCAATTCACATTCCAAGTAATATCCGGCATGCTAATTACATTGCCGGTTGCCAAATTGAATTATCTCTTATAGTTTCCGAGATATGGACTATCGATAATTTACACCTTAGGCTCTGCTTCTAACTTGGGCCCAAATTGTAAAATGGTCTTATCTATTGGCGATTTCGTTCCAATTCACATTCCAAGTAATATTCGGCATGCTAATTACATTGCCGGTTGCCAAATAGAATTATCTCTTATAGTTTCCGAGATATGGACTATCGATAATTTACACCTTAGGCTCTGCTTCTAACTTGGGCCCAAATTGTAAAATGGTCTTACCTATTGGCGATTTCGTTCCAATTCACATTCCAAGTAATATTCGGCATGCTAATTACATTGCCGGTTGCCAAATTGCATTATCTCTTATAGTTTCCGAGATATGGACTATCGATAATTTACACCTTAGGCTCTGCTTCTAACTTGGGCCCAAATTGTAAAATGGTCTTATCTATTGGCGATTTCGTTCCAATTCACATTCCAAGTAATATTCGGCATGCTAATTACATTGCCGGTTGCCAAATTGCATTCTCTCTTATAGTTTCCGAGATATGGACTATCGATAATTTACATCTTAGGCTCTGCTTCTAACTTGGGCCCAAATTGTAAAATCGTCTTATCTATTGGCGATTTCGTTCCAATTCACATTCCAAGTAATATTCGGCATGCTAATTACATTGCCGGTTGCCAAATTGCATTATCTCTTATAATTTCCGAGATATGGACTATCGATAATTTACACCTTAGGCTCTGCTTCTAACTTGGGCCCAAATTGTAAAATGGTCTTATCTATTGGCGATTTCGTTCCAATTCACATTCCAAGTAATATCCGGCATGCTAATTACATTGCCGGTTGCCAAATTGAATTATCTCTTATAGTTTCCGAGATATGGACTATCGATAATTTACACCTTAGGCTCTGCTTCTAACTTGGGCCCAAATTGTAAAATGGTCTTATCTATTGGCGATTTCGTTCCAATTAACATTCCAAGTAATATTCGGCATGCTAATTACATTGCCGGTTGCCAAATTGCATTATCTCTTATAGTTTCCGAGATATGGACTATCGATAATTTACATATTAGGCTCTGCTTCTAACTTGGGCCCAAATTGTAAAATGGTCTTATCTATTGGCGATTTCGTTCCAATTCACATTCCAAGTAATATTCGGCATGCTAATTACATTGCCGGTTGCCAAATTGCATTATCTCTTATAGTTTCCGAGATATGGACTATCGATAATTTACACCTTAGGCTCTGCTTCTAACTTGGGCCCAAATTGTAAAATGGTCTTATCTATTGGCGATTTCGTCCCAATTCACATTCCAAGCAATATTCGGCATGCTAATTACATTGCCGGTTGCCAAATTGCATTATCTCTTATAGTTTCCGAGATATGGACTATCGATAATTTACACCTTAGGCTCTGCTTCTAACTTGGGCCCAAATTGTAAAATGGTCTTCTCTATTGGCGATTTCGTTCCAATTCACATTCCAAGTAATATTCGGCATGCTAATTACATTGCCGGTTGCCAAATTGCATTATCTCTTATAGTTTCCGAGATATGGACTATCGATAATTTACACCTTAGGCTCTGCTTCTAACTTGGGCCCAAATTGTAAAATGGTCTTATCTATTGGCGATTTCGTCCCAATTCACATTCCAAGCAATATTCGGCATGCTAATTACATTGCCGGTTGCCAAATTGCATTATCTCTTATAGTTTCCGAGATATGGACTATCGATAATTTACACCTTAGGCTCTGCTTCTAACTTGGGCCCAATTTGTAAAATGGTCTTCTCTATTGGCGATTTCGTTCCAATTCACATTCCAAGTAATATTCGGCATGCTAATTACATTGCCGGTTGCCAAATTGCATTATCTCCTATAGTTTTCGAGATATGGACTATCGATAATTTACACCTTAGGCTCTGCTTCTAACTTGGGCCCAAATTGTAAAATGGTCTTATCTATTGGCGATTTCGTTCCAATTCACATTCCAAGTAATATTCGGCATGCTAATTACATTGCCGGTTGCCAAATTGCATTATCTCTTATAGTTTCCGAGATATGGACTATCGATAATTTACACCTTAGGCTCTGCTTCTAACTTGGGCCCAAATTGTAAAATGGTCTTCTCTATTGGCGATTTCGTTCCAATTCACATTCCAAGTGATATTCGGCATGCTAATTACATTGCCGGTTGCCAAATTGCATTATCTCTTATAGTTTCCGAGATATGGACTATCGATAATTTACACCTTAGGCTCTGCTTCTAACTTGGGCCCAAATTGTAAAATGGTCTTCTCTATTGGCGATTTCGTTCCAATTCCCATTCCAAGTAATATTCGGCATGCTAATTACATTGCCGGTTGCCAAATTGCATTATCTCTTATAGTTTCCCAGATATGGACTATCGATAATTTACACCTTAGGCTCTGCTTCTAACTTGGGCCCAAATTGTAAAATCGTCTTATCTATTGGCGATTTCGTTCCAATTCACATTCCAAGTAATATTCGGCATGCTAATTACATTGCCGTTTGCCAAATTGCATTATCTCTTATAGTTTCCGAGATATGGACTATCGGTAATTTACACCTTAGGCTCTGCTTCTAACTTGGGCCCAAATTGTAAAATGGTCTTATCTATTGGCGATTTCGTTCCAATTCACATTCCAAGTAATATCCGGCATGCTAATTACATTGCCGGTTGCCAAATTGAATTATCTCTTATAGTTTCCGAGATAAGGACTATCGATAATTTACACCTTAGGCTCTGCTTCTAACTTGGGCCCAAATTGTAAAATGGTCTTACCTATTGGCGATTTCGTTCCAATTCACATTCCAAGTAATATTCGGCATGCTAATTACATTGCCGGTTGCCAAATTGCATTATCTCTTATAGTTTCCGAGATATGGACTATCAATAATTTACATCTTAGGCTCTGCTTCTAACTTGGGCCCAAATTGTAAAATGGTCTTATCTATTGGCGATTTCGTTCCAATTCACATTCCAAGTAATATTCGGCATGCTAATTACATTGCCGGTTGCCAAATTGCATTATCTCTTATAGTTTCCGAGATATGGACTATCGATAATTTACACCTTAGGCTCTGCTTCTAACTTGGGCCCAAATTGTAAAATGGCCTTATCTATTGGCGATTTCGTCCCAATTCACATTCCAAGTGATATTCGGCATGCTAATTACATTGCCGGTTGCGAAATTGCATTATCTCTTATAGTTTCCGAGATATGGACTATCGATAATTTACACCTTAGGCTCTGCTTCTAACTTGGGCCCAAATTGTAAAATGGTCTTATCTATTGGCGATTTCGTTCCAATTCACATTCCAAGTAATATTCGGCATGCTAATTACATTGCCGGTTGCCAAATTGCATTATCTCTTATAGTTTCCGAGATATGGACTATCGATAATTTACACCTTAGGCTCTGCTTCTAACTTGGGCCCAAATTGTAAAATGGTCTTATCTATTGGCGATTTCGTTCCAATTCACATTCCGAGTAATATTCGGCATGCTAATTACATTGCCGGTTGCCAAATTGCATTATCTCTTATAGTTTCCGAGATATGGACTATCGATAATTTACACCTTAGGCTCTGCTTCTAACTTGGGCCCAAATTGCAAAATGGTCTTATCTATTGGCGATTTCGTTCCAATTCACACTCCAAGTAATATTCGGCATGCTAATTACATTGCCGGTTGCGAAATTGCATTATCTCTTATAGTTTCCGAGATATGGACTATCGATAATTTACACCTTAGGCTCTGCTTCTAACTTGGGCCCAAATTGTAAAATGGTCTTATCTATTGGCGATTTCGTTCCAATTCACATTCCGAGTAATATTCGGCATGCTAATTACATTGCCGGTTGCCAAATTGCATTATCTCTTATAGTTTCCGAGATATGGACTATCGATAATTTACACCTTAGGCTCTGCTTCTAACTTGGGCCCAAATTGTAAAATGGTCTTATCTATTGGCGATTTCGTTCCAATTCACATTCCAAGTAATATTCGGCATGCTAATTACATTGCCGGTTGCCAAATTGCATTATCTCTTATAGTTTCCGAGATATGGACTATCGATAATTTACACCTTAGGCTCTGCTTCTAACTTGGGCCCAAACTGTAAAATAGTCTTACCTATTGGCGATTTCGTTCCAATTCACATTCCAAGTAATATTCGGCATGCTAATTACATTGCCGGTTGCCAAATTGCATTATCTCTTATAGTTTCCGATATATGGACTATCGATAATTTACACCTTAGGCTCTACTTCTAACTTGGGCCCAAATTGTAAAATGGTCTTATCTATTGGCGATTTCGTTCCAATTCACATTCCAATTAATATTCGGCATGCTAATTACATTGCCGGTTGCCAAATTGCATTATCTCTTATAGTTTCCGAGATATGGACTATCGATAATTTACACCTTAGGCTCTGCTTCTAACTTGGGCCCAAATTGTAAAATGGTCTTATCTATTGGCGATTTCGTTCCAATTCACATTCCAAGTAATATTCGGCATGCTAATTACATTGCCGGTTGCCAAATTGCATTATCTCTTATAGTTTCCGAGATATGGACTATCGATAATTTACACCTTAGGCTCTGCTTCTAACTTGGGCCCAAATTGTAAAATGGTCTTATCTATTGGCGATTTCGTTCCAATTCACATTCCAAGTAATATTCGGCATGCTAATTACATTGCCGGTTGCCAAATTGCATTATCTCTTATAGTTTCCGAGATATGGACTATCGATAATTTACACCTTAGGCTCTGCTTTTAACTTGGGCCCAAATTGTAAAATGGTCTTATCTATTGGCGATTTCGTTCCAATTCACATTCCAAGTAATATTAGGCTTGCTAATTACATTGCCGGTTTCCAAATTGAATTATCTCTTATAGTTTCCGAGATATGGACTATCGATAATTTACACCTTAGGCTCTGCTTTTAACTTGGGCCCAAATTGTAAAATGGTCTTAATTATTGGCGATTTCGTTCCAATTCACATTCCAAGTAATATTCGGCATGCTAATTACATTGCCGGTTGCCAAATTGCATTATCTCTTATAGTTTCCGAGATATGGACTATCGATAATTTACACCTTAGGCTCTGCTTCTAACTTGGGCCCAAATTGTAAAATGGCCTTGTCTATTGGCGATTTCGTTCCAATTCACATTCCAAGTAATATTCGGCATGCTAATTACATTGCCGGTTGCCAAATTGCATTATCTCTTATAGTTTCCGAGATATGGACTATCGATAATTTACACCTTAGGCTCTGCTTCTAACTTGGGCCCAAATTGTAAAATCGTCTTATCTATTGGCGATTTCGTTCCAATTCACATTCCAAGTAATATTCGGCATGCTAATTACATTGCCGGTTGCCAAATTGCATTATCTCTTATAGTTTCCGAGATATGGACTATCGGTAATTTACACCTTAGGCTCTGCTTCTAACTTGGGCCCAAATTGTAAAATGGTCTTATCTATTGGCGATTTCGTTCCAATTCACATTCCAAGTAATATCCGGCATGCTAATTACATTGCAGGTTGCCAAATTGAATTATCTCTTATAGTTTCCGAGATATGGACTATCGATAATTTACACCTTAGGCTCTGCTTCTAACTTGGGCCCAAATTGTAAAATGGCCTTGTCTATTGGCGATTTCGTTCCAATTCACATTCCAAGTAATATTCGGCATGCTAATTACATTGCCGGTTGCGAAATTGCATTATCTCTTATAGTTTCCGAGATATGGACTATCGATAATTTACACCTTAGGCTCTGCTTCTAACTTGGGCCCAAATTGTAAAATCGTCTTATCTATTGGCGATTTCGTTCCAATTCACATTCCAAGTAATATTCGGCATGCTAATTACATTGCCGGTTGCCAAATTGCATTATCTCTTATAGTTTCCGAGATATGGACTATCGGTAATTTACACCTTAGGCTCTGCTTCTAACTTGGGCCCAAATTGTAAAATGGTCTTATCTATTGGCGATTTCGTTCCAATTCACATTCCAAGTAATATCCGGCATGCTAATTACATTGCAGGTTGCCAAATTGAATTATCTCTTATAGTTTCCGAGATATGGACTATCGGTAATTTACACCTTAGGCTCTGCTTCTTACTTGGGCCCAAATTGTAAAATGGTCTTATCTATTGGCGATTTCGTTCCAATTCACATTCCAAATAATATCCGGCATGCTAATTACATTGCCGGTGGCCAAATTGCATTATCTCTTATAGTTTCCGAGATATGGACTATCGATAATTTACACCTTAGGCTCTGCTTCTAACTTGGGCCCAAATTGTAAAATGGTCTTATCTATTGGCGATTTCGTTCCAATTCACATTCCAAGTAATATTCGGCATGCTAATTACATTGCCGGTTGCCAAATTGCATTATCTCTTATAGTTTCCGAGATATGGACTATCGATAATTTACATCTTAGGCTCTGCTTCTAACTTGGGCCCAAATTGTAAAATCGTCTTATCTATTGGCGATTTCGTTCCAATTCACATTCCAGGTAATATTCGGCATGCTAATTACATTGCCGGTTGCCAAATTGCATTATCTCTTATAGTTTCCGAGTTATGGACTCTCGATAATATACACCTTAGGCTCTGCTTCTAACTTGGGCCCAAATTGTAAAATGGTCTTATCTATTGGCGATTTCGTTCCAATTCACATTCCAAGTAATATCCGGCATGCTAATCACATTGCCGGTTGCCAAATTGAATTATCTCTTATAGTTTCCGAGATATGGACTATCGATAATTTACACCTTAGGCTCTGCTTCTAACTTGGGCCCAAATTGTAAAATGGTCTTATCTATAGGTTCGTTCCAATTCACATTCCAAGTAATATTCGGCGTGCTAATTACATTGCCGGTTGCCAAATTGCATTATCTCTTATAGTTTCCAAGATATGGACTATCGATAATTTACATCTTAGGCTCTGCTCCTAACTTGGGCCCAAATTGTAAAATGGTCTTATCTATTGGCGATTTCGTTACAATTCACATTCCAAGTAATATTCGGCATGCTAATTACATTGCCGGTTGCCAAATTGCATTATCTCTTATAGTTTCCGAGATATGGACTATCGATAATTTACACCTTAGGCTCTGCTTCTAACTTGGGCCCAAATTGTAAAATGGTCTTATCTATTGGCGATTTCGTCCCAATTCACATTCCAAGTGATATTCGGCATGCTAATTACATTGCCGGTTGCGAAATTGCATTATCTCTTATAGTTTCCGAGATATGGGCTATCAATAATTTACACCTTAGGCTCTGCTTCTAACTTGGGCCCAAATTGTAAAATGGTCTTATCTATTGGCGATTTCGTTCCAATTCACATTCCAAGTAATATTCGGCATGCTAATTACATTGCCGGTTGCCAAATTGCATTATCTCTTATAGTTTCCGAGATATGGACTATCGATAATTTACACCTTAGGCTCTGCTTCTAACTTGGGCCCAAATTGTAAAATGGTCTTATCTATTTTCGATTTCGTTCCAATTCACACTCCAAGTAATATTCGGCATGCTAATTACATTGCCGGTTGCGAAATTGCATTATCTCTTATAGTTTCCGAGATATGGACTATCAATAATTTACACCTTAGGCTCTGCTTCTAACTTGGGCCCAAATTGTAAAATGGTCTTATCTATTGGCGATTTCGTTCCAATTCACATTCCGAGTAATATTCGGCATGCTAATTACATTGCCGGTTGCCAAATTGCATTATCTCTTATAGTTTCCGAGATATGGACTATCGATAATTTACACCTTAGGCTCTGCTTCTAACTTGGGCCCAAATTGTAAAATGGTCTTATCTATTGGCGATTTCGTTCCAATTCACATTCCAAGTAATATTCGGCATGCTAATTACATTGCCGGTTGCCAAATTGCATTATCTCTTATAGTTTCCGAGATATGGACTATCGATAATTTACACCTTAGGCTCTGCTTCTAACTTGGGCCCAAACTGTAAAATAGTCTTACCTATTGGCGATTTCGTTCCAATTCACATTCCAAGTAATATTCGGCATGCTAATTACATTGCCGGTTGCCAAATTGCATTATCTCTTATAGTTTCCGATATATGGACTATCGATAATTTACACCTTAGGCTCTACTTCTAACTTGGGCCCAAATTGTAAAATGGTCTTATCTATTGGCGATTTCGTTCCAATTCACATTCCAATTAATATTCGGCATGCTAATTACATTGCCGGTTGCCAAATTGCATTATCTCTTATAGTTTCCGAGATATGGACTATCGATAATTTACACCTTAGGCTCTGCTTCTAACTTGGGCCCAAATTGTAAAATGGTCTTATCTATTGGCGATTTCGTTCCAATTCACATTCCAAGTAATATTCGGCATGCTAATTACATTGCCGGTTGCCAAATTGCATTATCTCTTATAGTTTCCGAGATATGGACTATCGATAATTTACACCTTAGGCTCTGCTTCTAACTTGGGCCCAAATTGTAAAATGGTCTTATCTATTGGCGATTTCGTTCCAATTCACATTCCAAGTAATATTCGGCATGCTAATTACATTGCCGGTTGCCAAATTGCATTATCTCTTATAGTTTCCGAGATATGGACTATCGATAATTTACACCTTAGGCTCTGCTTTTAACTTGGGCCCAAATTGTAAAATGGTCTTATCTATTGGCGATTTCGTTCCAATTCACATTCCAAGTAATATTCGGCTTGCTAATTACATTGCCGGTTTCCAAATTGAATTATCTCTTATAGTTTCCGAGATATGGACTATCGATAATTTACACCTTAGGCTCTGCTTTTAACTTGGGCCCAAATTGTAAAATGGTCTTAATTATTGGCGATTTCGTTCCAATTCACATTCCAAGTAATATTCGGCATGCTAATTACATTGCCGGTTGCCAAATTGCATTATCTCTTATAGTTTCCGAGATATGGACTATCGATAATTTACACCTTAGGCTCTGCTTCTAACTTGGGCCCAAATTGTAAAATGGCCTTGTCTATTGGCGATTTCGTTCCAATTCACATTCCAAGTAATATTCGGCATGCTAATTACATTGCCGGTTGCCAAATTGCATTATCTCTTATAGTTTCCGAGATATGGACTATCGATAATTTACACCTTAGGCTCTGCTTCTAACTTGGGCCCAAATTGTAAAATCGTCTTATCTATTGGCGATT
The DNA here is from genome assembly GCF_030347505.1 of Rhynchophorus ferrugineus. Taxonomy (NCBI): domain Eukaryota; kingdom Metazoa; phylum Arthropoda; class Insecta; order Coleoptera; family Curculionidae; genus Rhynchophorus; species Rhynchophorus ferrugineus. The sequence continues at coordinate 373,472 of NW_027472644.1, read as the reverse complement.
TCGTTCCAATTCACATTCCAAGTAATATTCGGCATGCTAATTACATTGCCGGTTGCCAAATTGCATTATCTCTTATAGTTTCCGAGATATGGACTATCGGTAATTTACACCTTAGGCTCTGCTTCTAACTTGGGCCCAAATTGTAAAATGGTCTTATCTATTGGCGATTTCGTTCCAATTCACATTCCAAGTAATATCCGGCATGCTAATTACATTGCAGGTTGCCAAATTGAATTATCTCTTATAGTTTCCGAGATATGGACTATCGATAATTTACACCTTAGGCTCTGCTTCTAACTTGGGCCCAAATTGTAAAATGGCCTTGTCTATTGGCGATTTCGTTCCAATTCACATTCCAAGTAATATTCGGCATGCTAATTACATTGCCGGTTGCCAAATTGCATTATCTCTTATAGTTTCCGAGATATGGACTATCGATAATTTACACCTTAGGCTCTGCTTCTAACTTGGGCCCAAATTGTAAAATCGTCTTATCTATTGGCGATTTCGTTCCAATTCACATTCCAAGTAATATTCGGCATGCTAATTACATTGCCGGTTGCCAAATTGCATTATCTCTTATAGTTTCCGAGATATGGACTATCGGTAATTTACACCTTAGGCTCTGCTTCTAACTTGGGCCCAAATTGTAAAATGGTCTTATCTATTGGCGATTTCGTTCCAATTCACATTCCAAGTAATATCCGGCATGCTAATTACATTGCAGGTTGCCAAATTGAATTATCTCTTATAGTTTCCGAGATATGGACTATCGGTAATTTACACCTTAGGCTCTGCTTCTTACTTGGGCCCAAATTGTAAAATGGTCTTATCTATTGGCGATTTCGTTCCAATTCACATTCCAAGTAATATCCGGCATGCTAATTACATTGCCGGTGGCCAAATTGCATTATCTCTTATAGTTTCCGAGATATGGACTATCGATAATTTACACCTTAGGCTCTGCTTCTAACTTGGGCCCAAATTGTAAAATGGTCTTATCTATTGGCGATTTCGTTCCAATTCACATTCCAAGTAATATTCGGCATGCTAATTACATTGCCGGTTGCCAAATTGCATTATCTCTTATAGTTTCCGAGATATGGACTATCGATAATTTACATCTTAGGCTCTGCTTCTAACTTGGGCCCAAATTGTAAAATCGTCTTATCTATTGGCGATTTCGTTCCAATTCACATTCCAGGTAATATTCGGCATGCTAATTACATTGCCGGTTGCCAAATTGCATTATCTCTTATAGTTTCCGAGTTATGGACTCTCGATAATATACACCGTAGGCTCTGCTTCTAACTTGGGCCCAAATTGTAAAATGGTCTTATCTATTGGCGATTTCGTTCCAATTCACATTCCAAGTAATATCCGGCATGCTAATCACATTGCCGGTTGCCAAATTGAATTATCTCTTATAGTTTCCGAGATATGGACTATCGATAATTTACACCTTAGGCTCTGCTTCTAACTTGGGCCCAAATTGTAAAATGGTCTTATCTATAGGCGATTTCGTTCCAATTCACATTCCAAGTAATATTCGGCGTGCTAATTACATTGCCGGTTGCCAAATTGCATTATCTCTTATAGTTTCCAAGATATGGACTATCGATAATTTACATCTTAGGCTCTGCTCCTAACTTGGGCCCAAATTGTAAAATGGTCTTATCTATTGGCGATTTCGTTACAATTCACATTCCAAGTAATATTCGGCATGCTAATTACATTGCCGGTTGCCAAATTGCATTATCTCTTATAGTTTCCGAGATATGGACTATCGATAATTTACACCTTAGGCTCTGCTTCTAACTTGGGCCCAAATTGTAAAATGGTCTTATCTATTGGCGATTTCGTCCCAATTCACATTCCAAGTGATATTCGGCATGCTAATTACATTGCCGGTTGCGAAATTGCATTATCTCTTATAGTTTCCGAGATATGGGCTATCAATAATTTACACCTTAGGCTCTGCTTCTAACTTGGGCCCAAATTGTAAAATGGTCTTATCTATTGGCGATTTCGTTCCAATTCACATTCCAAGTAATATTCGGCATGCTAATTACATTGCCGGTTGCCAAATTGCATTATCTCTTATAGTTTCCGAGATATGGACTATCGATAATTTACACCTTAGGCTCTGCTTCTAACTTGGGCCCAAATTGTAAAATGGTCTTATCTATTTTCGATTTCGTTCCAATTCACACTCCAAGTAATATTCGGCATGCTAATTACATTGCCGGTTGCGAAATTGCATTATCTCTTATAGTTTCCGAGATATGGACTATCAATAATTTACACCTTAGGCTCTGCTTCTAACTTGGGCCCAAATTGTAAAATGGTCTTATCTATTGGCGATTTCGTTCCAATTCACATTCCAAGTAATATTCGGCATGCTAATTACATTGCCGGTTGCCAAATTGCATTATCTCTTATAGTTTCCGAGATATGGATTATCGATAATTTACACCTTAGGCTCTGCTTCTAACTTGGGCCCAAATTGTAAAATGGCCTTATCTATTGGCGATTTCGTTCCAATTCACATTCCAAGTAATATTCGGCATGCTAATTACATTGCCGGTTGCCAAATTGCATTATCTCTTATGGTTTCCGAGATATGGACTATCGATAATTTACACCTTAGGCTCTGCTTCTAACTTGGGCCCAAATTGTAAAATGGTCTTATCTATTGGCGATTTCGTTCCAATTCACATTCCAAGTAATATTCGGCATGCTAATTACATTGCCGGTTGCCAAATTGCATTATCTCTTATAGTTTCCGAGATATGGACTATCGATAATTTACACCTTAGGCTCTGCTTCTAACTTGGGCCCAAATTGTAAAATGGTCTTCTCTATTGGCGATTTCGTTCCAATTCACATTCCAAGTAATATTCGGCATGCTAATTACATTGCCGGTTGCCAAATTGCATTACCTCTTATAGTTTCCGAGATATGGACTATCGATAATTTACACCTTAGGCTCTGCTTCTAACTTGGGCCCAAATTGTAAAATTGTCTTATCTATTGGCGATTTCGTTCCAATTCACATTCCAAGTAATATTCGGCATGCTAATTACATTGCCGGTTGCCAAATTGCATTATCTCTTATAGTTTCCGAGATATGGACTATCGATAATTTACACCTTAGGCTCTGCTTCTAACTTGGGCCCAAATTGTAAAATGGTCTTCTCTATTGGCGATTTCGTTCCAATTCACATTCCAAGTAATATTCGGCATGCTAATTACATTGCCGGTTGCCAAATTGCATTATCTCTTATAGTTTCCGAGATATGGACTATCGATAATTTGCACCTTAGGCTCTGCTTCTAACTTAGGCCCAAATTGTAAAATGGTCTTATCTATTGGCGATTTCGTTCCAATTCACATTCCAATTAATATTCGGCATGCTAATTACATTGCCGGTTGCCAAATTGCATTATCTCTTATAGTTTCCGAGATATGGACTATCGATAATTTACACCTTAGGCTCTGCTTCTAACTTGGGCCCTAATTGTAAAATGGTCTTATCTATTGGCGATTCCGTTCCAATTCGCATTCCAAGTAATATTCGGCATGCTTATTACATAGCCGGTTGCCAAATTGCATTATCTCTTATAGTTTCCGAGATATGGACTATCGATAATTTACACCTTAGGCTCTGCTTCTAACTTGGGCCCAAATTGTAAAATGGTCTTATCTATTGGCGATTTCGTTCCAATTCACATTCCAAGTAATATTCGGCATGCTAATTACATTGCCGGTTGCCAAATTGCATTATCTCTTATAGTTTCCGAGATATGGACTATCGATAATTTACACCTTAGGCTCTGCTTCTAACTTGGGCCCAAATTGTAAAATGGTCTTACCTATTGGCGATTTCGTTCCAATTCACATTCCAAGTAATATTCGGCATGCTAATTACATTGCCGGTTGCCAAATTGCATTATCTCTTATAGTTTCCGAGATATGGACTATCGATAATTTACACCTTAGGCTCTGCTTCTAACTTGGGCCCAAATTGTAAAATGGTCTTATCTATTGGCGATTTCGTTCCAATTCACATTCCAAGTAATATTCGGCATGCTAATTACATTACCGGTTGCCAAATTGCATTATCTCTTATAGTTTCCGAGATATGGACTATCGATAATTTACACCTTAGGCTCTGCTTCTAACTTGGGCCCAAATTGTAAAATGGTCTTATCTATTGACGAGTTCGTTCCAATTCACATTCCAAGTAATATTCGGCATGCTAATTACATTGCCGGTTGCCAAATTGCATTATCTCTTATAGTTTCCGAGATATGGACTATCGATAATTTACAGCTTAGGCTCTGCTTCTAACTTGGGCCCAAATTGTAAAATGGTCTTATCTATTGGCGATTTCGTTCCAATTCACATTCCAAGTAATATTCGGCATGCTAATTACATTGCCGGTTGCCAAATTGCATTATCTCTTATAGTTTCCGAGATATGGACTATCGATAATTTACACCTTAGGCTCTACTTCTAACTTGGGCCCAAATTGTAAAATGGTCTTACCTATTGGCGATTTCGTTCCAATTCACATTCCAAGTAATATTCGGCATGCTAATTACATTGCCGGTTGCCAAATTGCATTATCTCTTATAGTTTCCGAGATATGGACTATCGATAATTTACACCTTAGGCTCTGCTTCTAACTTGGGCCCAAATTGTAAAATGGTCTTATCTATTGGCGATTTCGTTCCAATTCACGTTCCAAGTAATATTCGGCATGCTAATTACTTTGCCGGTTGCCAAATTGCATTATCTCTTATAGTTTCCGAGATATGGACTATCGATAATTTACACCTTAGGCTCTGCTTCTAACTTGGGCCCAAATTGTAAAATGGTCTTATCTATTGGCGATTTCGTTCCAATTCACATTCCAAGTAATATTTGGCATGCTAATTACATTGCCGGTTGCCAAATTGCATTATCTCTTATAGTTTCCGAGATATGGACTATCGATAATTTACACCTTAGGCTCTGCTTCTAACTTGGGCCCAAATTGTAAAATGGTCTTATCTATTGGCGATTTCGTTCCAATTCACATTCCAAGTAATATTCGGCATGCTAATTACATTGCCGGTTGCCAAATTGCATTATCTCTTATAGTTTCCGAGATATGGACTATCGATAATTTACACCTTAGGCTCTGCTTCTAACTTGGGCCCAAATTGTAAAATGGTCTTATCTATTGGCGATTTCGTTCCAATTCACACTCCAAGTAATATTCGGCATGCTAATTACATTGCCGGTTGCGAAATTGCATTATCTCTTATAGTTTCCGAGCTATGGACTATCCATAATTTACACCTTAGGCTCTGCTTCTAACTTGGGCCCAAATTGTAAAATGGTCTTATCTATTGGCGATTTCGTTCCAATTCACATTCCAAGTAATATTCGGCATGCTAATTACATTGCCGGTTGCCAAATTGCATTATCTCTTATAGTTTCCGAGATATGGACTATCGATAATTTACACCTTAGGCTCTGCTTCTAACTTGGGCCCAAATTGTAAAATGGTCTTATCTATTGGCGATTTCGTCCCAATTCACATTCCAAGTGATATTCGGCATGCTAATTACATTGCCGGTTGCGAAATTGCATTATCTCTTATAGTTTCCGAGATATGGGCTATCAATAATTTACACCTTAGGCTCTGCTTCTAACTTGGGCCCAAATTGTAAAATGGTCTTATCTATTGGCGATTTCGTTCCAATTCACATTCCAAGTAATATTCGGCATGCTAATTACATTGCCGGTTGCCAAATTGCATTATCTCTTATAGTTTCCGAGATATGGACTATCGATAATTTACACCTTAGGCTCTGCTTCTAACTTGGGCCCAAATTGTAAAATGGTCTTATCTATTTTCGATTTCGTTCCAATTCACATTCCAAGTAATATTCGGCATGCTAATTACATTGCCGGTTGCCAAATTGCATTATCTCTTATAGTTTCCGAGATATTGACTATCGATAATTTACACCTTAGGCTCTGCTTCTAACTTGGGCCCAAATTGTAAAATGGTCTTATCTATTGGCGATTTCGTTCCAATTCACGTTCCAAGTAATATTCGGCATGCTAATTACTTTGCCGGTTGCCAAATTGCATTATCTCTTATAGTTTCCGAGATATGGACTATCGATAATTTACACCTTAGGCTCTGCTTCTAACTTGGGCCCAAATTGTAAAATGGTCTTATCTATTGGCGATTTCGTTCCAATTCACATTCCAAGTAATATTTGGCATGCTAATTACATTGCCGGTTGCCAAATTGCATTATCTCTTATAGTTTCCGAGATATGGACTATCGATAATTTACACCTTAGGCTCTGCTTCTAACTTGGGCCCAAATTGTAAAATGGTCTTATCTATTGGCGATTTCGTTCCAATTCACATTCCAAGTAATATTCGGCATGCTAATTACATTGCCGGTTGCCAAATTGCATTATCTCTTATAGTTTCCGAGATATGGACTATCGATAATTTACACCTTAGGCTCTGCTTCTAACTTGGGCCCAAATTGTAAAATGGTCTTATCTATTGGCGATTTCGTTCCAATTCACACTCCAAGTAATATTCGGCATGCTAATTACATTGCCGGTTGCGAAATTGCATTATCTCTTATAGTTTCCGAGCTATGGACTATCCATAATTTACACCTTAGGCTCTGCTTCTAACTTGGGCCCAAATTGTAAAATGGTCTTATCTATTGGCGATTTCGTTCCAATTCACATTCCAAGTAATATTCGGCATGCTAATTACATTGCCGGTTGCCAAATTGCATTATCTCTTATAGTTTCCGAGATATGGACTATCGATAATTTACACCTTAGGCTCTGCTTCTAACTTGGGCCCAAATTGTAAAATGGTCTTATCTATTGGCGATTTCGTTCCAATTCACATTCCAAGTAATATTCGGCATGCTAATTACATTGCCGGTTGCCAAATTGCATTACCTCTTATAGTTTCCGAGATATGGACTATAGATAATTTACACCTTAGGCTCTGCTTCTAACTTGGGCCCAAATTGTAAAATGGCCTTATCTATTGGCGATTTCGTTCCAATTCACATTCCAAGTAATATTCGGCATGCTAATTACATTGCCGGTTGCCAAATTGCATTATCTCTTATAGTTTCCGAGATATGGACTATCGATAATTTACACCTTAGGCTCTGCTTCTAACTTGGGCCCAAATTGTAAAATGGTCTTCTCTATTGGCGATTTCGTTCCAATTCACATTCCAAGTAATATTCGGCATGCTAATTACATTGCCGGTTGCCAAATTGCATTATCTCTTATAGTTTCCGAGATATGGACTATCGATAATTTACACCTTAGGCTCTGCTTCTAACTTGGGCCCAAATTGTAAAATGGTCTTATCTATTAGCGATTTCGTTCCAATTCACATTCCAAGTAATATTCGGCATGCTAATTACATTGCCGGTTGCCAAATTGCATTATCTCTTATAGTTTCCGAGATGTGGACTATCGATAATTTACACCTTAGGCTCTGCTTCTAACTTGGGCCCAAATTGCAAAATGGTCTTATCTATTGACGATTTCGTTCCAATTCACATTCCAAGTAATTTTCGGCATGCTAATTACATTGCCGGTTGCCAAATTGCATTATCTCTTATAGTTTCCGAGATATGGACTATCGATAATTTACACCTTAGGCTCTGCTTCTAACTTGGGCCCAAATTGTAAAATGGTCTTATCTGTTGGCGGTTTCGTTCCAATTCACATTCCAAGTAATATTCGGCATGCTAATTACATTGCCGGTTGCCAAATTGCATTATCTCTTATAGTTTCCGAGATATGGACTATCGATAATTTACACCTTAGGCTCTGCTTCTAACTTGGGCCCAAATTGTAAAATGGTCTTATCTATTGGCGATTTCGTTCCAATTCACACTCCAAGTAATATTCGGCATGCTAATTACATTGCCGGTTGCGAAATTGCATTATCTCTTATAGTTTCCGAGATATGGACTATCAATAATTTACACCTTAGGCTCTGCTTCTAACTTGGGCCCAAATTGTAAAATGGTCTTATCTATTGGCGATTTCGTTCCAATTCACATTCCAAGTAATATTCGGCATGCTAATTACATTGCCGGTTGCCAAATTGCATTATCTCTTATAGTTTCCGAGATATGGACTATCGATAATTTACACCTTAGGCTCTGCTTCTAACTTGGGCCCAAATTGTAAAATGGCCTTATCTATTGGCGATTTCGTCCCAATTCACATTCCAAGTAATATTCGGCATGCTAATTACATTGCCGGTTGCGAAATTGCATTATCTCTTATAGTTTCAGAGATATGGACTATCGATAATTTACACCTTAAGCTCTGCTTCTAACTTGGGCCCAAATTGTAAAATGGTCTTATCTATTGGCGATTTCGTTCCAATTCACACTCCAAGTAATATTCGGCATGCTAATTACATTGCCGGTTGCGAAATTGCATTATCTCTTATAGTTTCCGAGATATGGACTATCGATAATTTACAGCTTAGGCTCTGCTTCTAACTTGGGCCCAAATTGTAAAATGGTCTTATCTATTGGCGATTTCGTTCCAATTCACATTCCAAGTAATATTCGGCATGCTAATTACATTGCCGATTGCCAAATTGCATTATCTCTTATAGTTTCCGAGATATGGACTATCGATAATTTACACCTTAGGCTCTGCTTCTAACTTGGGCCCAAATTGTAAAATGGTCTTATCTATTGGCGATTTCGTTCCAATTCACATTCCAAGTAATATTCGGCATGCTAATTACATTGCCGGTTGCCAAATTGCATTATCTCTTATAGTTTCCGAGATATGGACTATCGATAATTTACACCTTAGGCTCTGCTTCTAACTTGGGCCCAAATTGTAAAATGGTCTTATCTATTGGCGATTTCGTTCCAATTCACATTCCAAGTAATATTCGGCATGCTAATTACATTGCCGGTTGCCAAATTGCATTATCTCTTATAGTTTCCGAGATATGAACTATCGATAATTTACACCTTAGGCTCTGCTTCTAACTTGGGCCCAAATTGTAAAATGGTCTTACCTATTGGCGATTTCGTTCCAATTCACATTCCAAGTAATATTCGGCATGCTAATTACATTGCCGGTTGCCAAATTGCATTATCTCTTATAGTTTCCGAGATATGGACTATCGATAATTTACACCTTAGGCTCTGCTTCTAACTTGGGCCCAAATTGTAAAATGGTCTTATCTATTGGCGATTTCGTTCCAATTCACGTTCCAAGTAATATTCGGCATGCTAATTACTTTGCCGGTTGCCAAATTGCATTATCTCTTATAGTTTCCGAGATATGGACTATCGATAATTTACACCTTAGGCTCTGCTTCTAACTTGGGCAAAAAATTGTAAAATGGTCTTATCTATTGGCGATTTCGTTCCAATTCACATTCCAAGTAATATTCGGCACGCTAATTACATTGCCGGTTGCCAAATTGCATTATCTCTTATAGTTTCCGAGATATGGACTATCGATAATTTACACCTTAGGCTCTGCTTCTAACTTGGGCCCAAATTGTAAAATGGTCTTATCTATTGGCGATTTCGTTCCAATTCACATTCCAAGTAATATTCGGCATGCTAATTACATTGCCGGTTGCCAAATTGCATTATCTCTTATAGTTTCCGAGATATGGACTATCGATAATTTACACCTTAGGCTCTGCTTCTAACTTGGGCCCAAATTGTAAAATGGTCTTATCTATTGGCGATTTCGTTCCAATTCACATTCCAAGTAATATTCGGCATGCTAATTACATTGCCGGTTGCCAAATTGCATTATCTCTTATAGTTTCCGAGCTATGGACTATCCATAATTTACACCTTAGGCTCTGCTTCTAACTTGGGCCCAAATTGTAAAATGGTCTTATCTATTGGCGATTTCGTTCCAATTCACATTCCAAGTAATATTCGGCATGCTAATTACATTGCCGGTTGCCAAATTGCATTATCTCTTATAGTTTCCGAGATATGGACTATCGATAATTTACACCTTAGGCTCTGCTTCTAACTTGGGCCCAAATTGTAAAATGGTCTTATCTATTGGCGATTTCGTTCCAATTCACATTCCAAGTAATATTCGGCATGCTAATTACATTGCCGGTTGCCAAATTGCATTACCTCTTATAGTTTCCGAGATATGGACTATAGATAATTTACACCTTAGGCTCTGCTTCTAACTTGGGCCCAAATTGTAAAATGGCCTTATCTATTGGCGATTTCGTTCCAATTCACATTCCAAGTAATATTCGGCATGCTAATTACATTGCCGGTTGCCAAATTGCATTATCTCTTATAGTTTCCGAGATATGGACTATCGATAATTTACACCTTAGGCTCTGCTTCTAACTTGGGCCCAAATTGTAAAATGGTCTTCTCTATTGGCGATTTCGTTCCAATTCACATTCCAAGTAATATTCGGCATGCTAATTACATTGCCGGTTGCCAAATTGCATTATCTCTTATAGTTTCCGAGATATGGACTATCGATAATTTACACCTTAGGCTCTGCTTCTAACTTGGGCCCAAATTGTAAAATGGTCTTATCTATTAGCGATTTCGTTCCAATTCACATTCCAAGTAATATTCGGCATGCTAATTACATTGCCGGTTGCCAAATTGCATTATCTCTTATAGTTTCCGAGATGTGGACTATCGATAATTTACACCTTAGGCTCTGCTTCTAACTTGGGCCCAAATTGCAAAATGGTCTTATCTATTGACGATTTCGTTCCAATTCACATTCCAAGTAATTTTCGGCATGCTAATTACATTGCCGGTTGCCAAATTGCATTATCTCTTATAGTTTCCGAGATATGGACTATCGATAATTTACACCTTAGGCTCTGCTTCTAACTTGGGCCCAAATTGTAAAATGGTCTTATCTGTTGGCGGTTTCGTTCCAATTCACATTCCAAGTAATATTCGGCATGCTAATTACATTGCCGGTTGCCAAATTGCATTATCTCTTATAGTTTCCGAGATATGGACTATCGATAATTTACACCTTAGGCTCTGCTTCTAACTTGGGCCCAAATTGTAAAATGGTCTTATCTATTGGCGATTTCGTTCCAATTCACACTCCAAGTAATATTCGGCATGCTAATTACATTGCCGGTTGCGAAATTGCATTATCTCTTATAGTTTCCGAGATATGGACTATCAATAATTTACACCTTAGGCTCTGCTTCTAACTTGGGCCCAAATTGTAAAATGGTCTTATCTATTGGCGATTTCGTTCCAATTCACATTCCAAGTAATATTCGGCATGCTAATTACATTGCCGGTTGCCAAATTGCATTATCTCTTATAGTTTCCGAGATATGGACTATCGATAATTTACACCTTAGGCTCTGCTTCTAACTTGGGCCCAAATTGTAAAATGGCCTTATCTATTGGCGATTTCGTCCCAATTCACATTCCAAGTAATATTCGGCATGCTAATTACATTGCCGGTTGCGAAATTGCATTATCTCTTATAGTTTCAGAGATATGGACTATCGATAATTTACACCTTAAGCTCTGCTTCTAACTTGGGCCCAAATTGTAAAATGGTCTTATCTATTGGCGATTTCGTTCCAATTCACACTCCAAGTAATATTCGGCATGCTAATTACATTGCCGGTTGCGAAATTGCATTATCTCTTATAGTTTCCGAGATATGGACTATCGATAATTTACAGCTTAGGCTCTGCTTCTAACTTGGGCCCAAATTGTAAAATGGTCTTATCTATTGGCGATTTCGTTCCAATTCACATTCCAAGTAATATTCGGCATGCTAATTACATTGCCGATTGCCAAATTGCATTATATCTTATAGTTTCCGAGATATGGACTATCGATAATTTACACCTTAGGCTCTGCTTCTAACTTGGGCCCAAATTGTAAAATGGTCTTATCTATTGGCGATTTCGTTCCAATTCACATTCCAAGTAATATTCGGCATGCTAATTACATTGCCGGTTGCCAAATTGCATTATCTCTTATAGTTTCCGAGATATGGACTATCGATAATTTACACCTTAGGCTCTGCTTCTAACTTGGGCCCAAATTGTAAAATGGTCTTATCTATTGGCGATTTCGTTCCAATTCACATTCCAAGTAATATTCGGCATGCTAATTACATTGCCGGTTGCCAAATTGCATTATCTCTTATAGTTTCCGAGATATGAACTATCGATAATTTACACCTTAGGCTCTGCTTCTAACTTGGGCCCAAATTGTAAAATGGTCTTACCTATTGGCGATTTCGTTCCAATTCACATTCCAAGTAATATTCGGCATGCTAATTACATTGCCGGTTGCCAAATTGCATTATCTCTTATAGTTTCCGAGATATGGACTATCGATAATTTACACCTTAGGCTCTGCTTCTAACTTGGGCCCAAATTGTAAAATGGTCTTATCTATTGGCGATTTCGTTCCAATTCACGTTCCAAGTAATATTCGGCATGCTAATTACTTTGCCGGTTGCCAAATTGCATTATCTCTTATAGTTTCCGAGATATGGACTATCGATAATTTACACCTTAGGCTCTGCTTCTAACTTGGGCAAAAAATTGTAAAATGGTCTTATCTATTGGCGATTTCGTTCCAATTCACATTCCAAGTAATATTCGGCACGCTAATTACATTGCCGGTTGCCAAATTGCATTATCTCTTATAGTTTCCGAGATATGGACTATCGATAATTTACACCTTAGGCTCTGCTTCTAACTTGGGCCCAAATTGTAAAATGGTCTTATCTATTGGCGATTTCGTTCCAATTCACATTCCAAGTAATATTCGGCATGCTAATTACATTGCCGGTTGCCAAATTGCATTATCTCTTATAGTTTCCGAGATATGGACTATCGATAATTTACACCTTAGGCTCTGCTTCTAACTTGGGCCCAAATTGTAAAATGGTCTTATCTATTGGCGATTTCGTTCCAATTCACATTCCAAGTAATATTCGGCATGCTAATTACATTGCCGGTTGCCAAATTGCATTATCTCTTATAGTTTCCGAGATATGGACTATCGATAATTTACACCTTAGGCTCTGCTTCTAACTTGGGCCCAAATTGTAAAATGGTCTTATCTATTGGCGATTTCGTTCCAATTCACATTCCAAGTAATATTCGGCATGCTAATTACATTGCCGGTTGCCAAATTGCATTACCTCTTATAGTTTCCGAGATATGGACTATAGATAATTTACACCTTAGGCTCTGCTTCTAACTTGGGCCCAAATTGTAAAATGGTCTTATCTATTGGCGATTTCGTTCCAATTCACATTCCAAGTAATATTCGGCATGCTAATTACATTGCCGGTTGCCAAATTGCATTATCTCTTATAGTTTCCGAGATATGGACTATCGATAATTTACACCTTAGGCTCTGCTTCTAACTTGGGCCCAAATTGTAAAATGGTCTTCTCTATTGGCGATTTCTTTCCAATTCACATTCCAATTAATATTCGGCATGCTAATTACATTGCCGGTTGCCAAATTGCATTATCTCTTATAGTTTCCGAGATATGGACTATCGATAATTTACACCTTAGGCTCTGCTTCTAACTTGGGCCCAAATTGTAAAATGGTCTTATCTATTAGCGATTTCGTTCCAATTCACATTCCAAGTAATATTCGGCATGCTAATTACATTGCCGGTTGCCAAATTGCACTATCTCTTATAGTTTCCGAGATGTGGACTATCGATAATTTACACCTTAGGCTCTGCTTCTAACTTGGGCCCAAATTGCAAAATGGTCTTATCTATTGACGATTTCGTTCCAATTCACATTCCAAGTAATATTCGGCATGCTAATTACATTGCCGGTTGCCAAATTGCATTATCTCTTATAGTTTCCGAGATATGGACTATCGATAATTTACACCTTAGGCTCTGCTTCTAACTTGGGCCCAAATTGTAAAATGGTCTTATCTGTTGGCGGTTTCGTTCCAATTCACATTCCAAGTAATATTCGGCATGCTAATTAAATTGCCGGTTGCCAAATTGCATTATCTCTTATAGTTTCCGAGATATGGACTATCGATAATTTACACCTTAGGCTCTGCTTCTAACTTGGGCCCAAATTGTAAAATGGTCTTATCTATTGGCGATTTCGTTCCAATTCACACTCCAAGTAATATTCGGCATGCTAATTACATTGCCGGTTGCGAAATTGCATTATCTCTTATAGTTTCCGAGATATGGACTATCAATAATTTACACCTTAGGCTCTGCTTCTAACTTGGGCCCAAATTGTAAAATGGTCTTATCTATTGGCGATTTCGTTCCAATTCACATTCCAAGTAATATTCGGCATGCTAATTACATTGCCGGTTGCCAAATTGCATTATCTTTTATAGTTTCCGAGATATGGACTATCGATAATTTACACCTTAGGCTCTGCTTCTAACTTGGGCCCAAATTGTAAAATGGCCTTATCTATTGGCGATTTCGTCCCAATTCACATTCCAAGTAATATTCGGCATGCTAATTACATTGCCGGTTGCGAAATTGCATTATCTCTTATAGTTTCAGAGATATGGACTATCGATAATTTACACCTTAGGCTCTGCTTCTAACTTGGGCCCAAATTGTAAAATGGTCTTATCTATTGGCGATTTCGTTCCAATTCACACTCCAAGTAATATTCGGCATGCTAATTACATTGCCGGTTGCGAAATTGCATTATCTCTTATAGTTTCCGAGATATGGACTATCGATAATTTACAGCTTAGGCTCTGCTTCTAACTTGGGCCCAAATTGTAAAATGGTCTTATCTATTGGCGATTTCGTTCCAATTCACATTCCAAGTAATATTCGGCATGCTAATTACATTGCCGGTTGCCAAATTGCATTATCTCTTATAGTTTCCGAGATATGGACTATCGATAATTTACACCTTAGGCTCTGCTTCTAACTTGGGCCCAAATTGTAAAATGGTCTTATCTATTGGCGATTTCGTTCCAATTCACACTCCAAGTAATATTCGGCATGCTAATTACATTGCCGGTTGCCAAATTGCATTATCTCTTATAGTTTCCGAGATATGGACTATCGATAATTTACACCTTAGGCTCTGCTTCTAACTTGGGCCCAAATTGTAAAATGGCCTTATCTATTGGCGATTTCGTCCCAATTCACATTCCAAGTAATATTCGGCATGCTAATTACATTGCCGGTTGCGAAATTGCATTATCTCTTATAGTTTCAGAGATATGGACTATCGATAATTTACACCTTAGGCTCTGCTTCTAACTTGGGCCCAAATTGTAAAATGGCCTTATCTATTGGCGATTTCGTCCCAATTCACATTCCAAGTAATATTCGGCATGCTAATTACATTGCCGGTTGCGAAATTGCATTATCTCTTATAGTTTCAGAGATATGGACTATCGATAATTTACACCTTAGGCTCTGCTTCTAACTTGGGCCCAAATTGTAAAATGGTCTTACCTATTGGCGATTTCGTTCCAATTCACATTCCAAGTAATATTCGGCATGCTAATTACATTGCCGGTTGCCAAATTGCATTATCTCTTATAGTTTCCGAGATATGGACTATCGATAATTTACACCTTAGGCTCTGCTTCTAACTTAGGCCCAAATTGTAAAATGGTCTTATCTATTGGCGATTTCGTTCCAATTCACATTCCAAGTAATATTCGGCATGCTAATTACATTGCCGGTTGCCAAATTGCATTATCTCTTATAGTTTCCGAGATATGGACTATCGATAATTTACACCTTAGGCTCTGCTTCTAACTTGGGCCCAAATTGTAAAATGGTCTTATCTATTGGCGATTTCGTTCCAATTCACGTTCCAAGTAATATTCGGCATGCTAATTACATTGCCGGTTGCCAAATTGCATTATCTCTTATAGTTTCCGAGATATGGACTATCGATAATTTACACCTTAGGCTCTGCTTCTAACTTGGGCCCAAATTGTAAAATGGCCTTATCTATTGGCGATTTCGTCCCAATTCACATTCCAAGTAATATTAGGCATGCTAATTACATTGCCGGTTGCGAAATTGCATTATCTCTTATAGTTTCAGAGATATGGACTATCGATAATTTACACCTTAGGCTCTGCTTCTAACTTGGGCCCAAATTGTAAAATGGTCTTACCTATTGGCGATTTCGTTCCAATTCACATTCCAAGTAATATTCGGCATGCTAATTACATTGCCGGTTGCCAAATTGCATTATCTCTTATAGTTTCCGAGATATGGACTATCGATAATTTACACCTTAGGCTCTGCTTCTAACTTAGGCCCAAATTGTAAAATAGTCTTATCTATTGGCGATTTCGTTCCAATTCACATTCCAAGTAATATTCGGCATGCTAATTACATTGCCGGTTGCCAAATTGCATTATCTCTTATAGTTTCCGAGATATGGACTATCGATAATTTACACCTTAGGCTCTGCTTCTAACTTGGGCCCAAATTGTAAAATGGTCTTATCTATTGGCGATTTCGTTCCAATTCACGTTCCAAGTAATATTTGGCATGCTAATTACTTTGCCGGTTGCCAAATTGCATTATCTCTTATAGTTTCCGAGATATGGACTATCGATAATTTACACCTTAGGCTCTGCTTCTAACTTGGGCCCAAATTGTAAAATGGTCTTACCTATTGGCGATTTCGTTCCAATTCACATTCCAAGTAATATTCGGCATGCTAATTACATTGCCGGTTGCCAAATTGCATTATCTCTTATAGTTTCCGAGATATGGACTATCGATAATTTACACCTTAGGCTCTGCTTCTAACTTGGGCCCAAATTGTAAAATGGTCTTATCTATTGGCGATTTCGTTCCAATTCACATTCCAAGTAATATTCGGCATGCTAATTACATTGCCGGTTGCCAAATTGCATTATCTCTTATAGTTTCCGAGATATGGACTATCGATAATTTACACCTTAGGCTCTGCTTCTAACTTGGGCCCAAATTGTAAAATGGTCTTACCTATTGGCGATTTCGTTCCAATTCACATTCCAAGTAATATTCGGCATGCTAATTACATTGCCGGTTGCCAAATTGCATTATCTCTTATAGTTTCCGAGATATGGACTATCGATAATTTACACCTTAGGCTCTGCTTCTAACTTAGGCCCAAATTGTAAAATGGTCTTATCTATTGGCGATTTCGTTCCAATTCACATTCCAAGTAATATTCGGCATGCTAATTACATTGCCGGTTGCCAAATTGCATTATCTCTTATAGTTTCCGAGATATGGACTATCGATAATTTACACCTTAGGCTCTGCTTCTAACTTGGGCCCAAATTGTAAAATGGTCTTATCTATTGGCGATTTCGTTCCAATTCACGTTCCAAGTAATATTCGGCATGCTAATTACTTTGCCGGTTGCCAAATTGCATTATCTCTTATAGTTTCCGAGATATGGACTATCGATAATTTACACCTTAGGCTCTGCTTCTAACTTGGGCCCAAATTGTAAAATGGTCTTACCTATTGGCGATTTCGTTCCAATTCACATTCCAAGTAATATTCGGCATGCTAATTACATTGCCGGTTGCCAAATTGCATTATCTCTTATAGTTTCCGAGATATGGACTATCGATAATTTACACCTTAGGCTCTGCTTCTAACTTGGGCCCAAATTGTAAAATGGTCTTATCTATTGGCGATTTCGTTCCAATTCACATTCCAAGTAATATTCGGCATGCTAATTACATTGCCGGTTGCCAAATTGCATTATCTCTTATAGTTTCCGAGATATGGACTATCGATAATTTACACCTTAGGCTCTGCTTCTAACTTGGGCCCAAATTGTAAAATGGTCTTATCTGTTGGCGGTTTCGTTCCAATTCACATTCCAAGTAATATTCGGCATGCTAATTAAATTGCCGGTTGCCAAATTGCATTATCTCTTATAGTTTCCGAGATATGGACTATCGATAATTTACACCTTAGGCTCTGCTTCTAACTTGGGCCCAAATTGTAAAATGGTCTTATCTATTGGCGATTTCGTTCCAATTCACACTCCAAGTAATATTCGGCATGCTAATTACATTGCCGGTTGCGAAATTGCATTATCTCTTATAGTTTCCGAGATATGGACTATCAATAATTTACACCTTAGGCTCTGCTTCTAACTTGGGCCCAAATTGTAAAATGGTCTTATCTATTGGCGATTTCGTTCCAATTCACATTCCAAGTAATATTCGGCATGCTAATTACATTGCCGGTTGCCAAATTGCATTATCTTTTATAGTTTCCGAGATATGGACTATCGATAATTTACACCTTAGGCTCTGCTTCTAACTTGGGCCCAAATTGTAAAATGGCCTTATCTATTGGCGATTTCGTCCCAATTCACATTCCAAGTAATATTCGGCATGCTAATTACATTGCCGGTTGCGAAATTGCATTATCTCTTATAGTTTCAGAGATATGGACTATCGATAATTTACACCTTAGGCTCTGCTTCTAACTTGGGCCCAAATTGTAAAATGGTCTTATCTATTGGCGATTTCGTTCCAATTCACACTCCAAGTAATATTCGGCATGCTAATTACATTGCCGGTTGCGAAATTGCATTATCTCTTATAGTTTCCGAGATATGGACTATCGATAATTTACAGCTTAGGCTCTGCTTCTAACTTGGGCCCAAATTGTAAAATGGTCTTATCTATTGGCGATTTCGTTCCAATTCACATTCCAAGTAATATTCGGCATGCTAATTACATTGCCGGTTGCCAAATTGCATTATCTCTTATAGTTTCCGAGATATGGACTATCGATAATTTACACCTTAGGCTCTGCTTCTAACTTGGGCCCAAATTGTAAAATGGTCTTATCTATTGGCGATTTCGTTCCAATTCACACTCCAAGTAATATTCGGCATGCTAATTACATTGCCGGTTGCCAAATTGCATTATCTCTTATAGTTTCCGAGATATGGACTATCGATAATTTACACCTTAGGCTCTGCTTCTAACTTGGGCCCAAATTGTAAAATGGCCTTATCTATTGGCGATTTCGTCCCAATTCACATTCCAAGTAATATTCGGCATGCTAATTACATTGCCGGTTGCGAAATTGCATTATCTCTTATAGTTTCAGAGATATGGACTATCGATAATTTACATCTTAGGCTCTGCTTCTAACTTGGGCCCAAATTGTAAAATGGCCTTATCTATTGGCGATTTCGTCCCAATTCACATTCCAAGTAATATTCGGCATGCTAATTACATTGCCGGTTGCGAAATTGCATTATCTCTTATAGTTTCAGAGATATGGACTATCGATAATTTACACCTTAGGCTCTGCTTCTAACTTAGGCCCAAATTGTAAAATGGTCTTATCTATTGGCGATTTCGTTCCAATTCACATTCCAAGTAATATTCGGCATGCTAATTACATTGCCGGTTGCCAAATTGCATTATCTCTTATAGTTTCCGAGATATGGACTATCGATAATTTACACCTTAGGCTCTGCTTCTAACTTGGGCCCAAATTGTAAAATGGTCTTATCTATTGGCGATTTCGTTCCAATTCACGTTCCAAGTAATATTCGGCATGCTAATTACATTGCCGGTTGCCAAATTGCATTATCTCTTATAGTTTCCGAGATATGGACTATCGATAATTTACACCTTAGGCTCTGCTTCTAACTTGGGCCCAAATTGTAAAATGGCCTTATCTATTGGCGATTTCGTCCCAATTCACATTCCAAGTAATATTAGACATGCTAATTACATTGCCGGTTGCGAAATTGCATTATCTCTTATAGTTTCAGAGATATGGACTATCGATAATTTACACCTTAGGCTCTGCTTCTAACTTGGGCCCAAATTGTAAAATGGTCTTACCTATTGGCGATTTCGTTCCAATTCACATTCCAAGTAATATTCGGCATGCTAATTACATTGCCGGTTGCCAAATTGCATTATCTCTTATAGTTTCCGAGGTATGGACTATCGATAATTTACACCTTAGGCTCTGCTTCTAACTTAGGCCCAAATTGTAAAATGGTCTTATCTATTGGCGATTTCGTTCCAATTCACATTCCAAGTAATATTCGGCATGCTAATTACATTGCCGGTTGCCAAATTGCATTATCTCTTATAGTTTCCGAGATATGGACTATCGATAATTTACACCTTAGGCTCTGCTTCTAACTTGGGCCCAAATTGTAAAATGGTCTTATCTATTGGCGATTTCGTTCCAATTCACGTTCCAAGTAATATTTGGCATGCTAATTACTTTGCCGGTTGCCAAATTGCATTATCTCTTATAGTTTCCGAGATATGGACTATCGATAATTTACACCTTAGGCTCTGCTTCTAACTTGGGCCCAAATTGTAAAATGGTCTTACCTATTGGCGATTTCGTTCCAATTCACATTCCAAGTAATATTCGGCATGCTAATTACATTGCCGGTTGCCAAATTGCATTATCTCTTATAGTTTCCGAGATATGGACTATCGATAATTTACACCTTAGGCTCTGCTTCTAACTTGGGCCCAAATTGTAAAATGGTCTTATCTATTGGCGATTTCGTTCCAATTCACATTCCAAGTAATATTCGGCATGCTAATTACATTGCCGGTTGCCAAATTGCATTATCTCTTATAGTTTCCGAGATATGGACTATCGATAATTTACACCTTAGGCTCTGCTTCTAACTTGGGCCCAAATTGTAAAATGGTCTTACCTATTGGCGATTTCGTTCCAATTCACATTCCAAGTAATATTCGGCATGCTAATTACATTGCCGGTTGCCAAATTGCATTATCTCTTATAGTTTCCGAGATATGGACTATCGATAATTTACACCTTAGGCTCTGCTTCTAACTTAGGCCCAAATTGTATAATGGTCTTATCTATTGGCGATTTCGTTCCAATTCACATTCCAAGTAATATTCGGCATGCTAATTACATTGCCGGTTGCCAAATTGCATTATCTCTTATAGTTTCCGAGATATGGACTATCGATAATTTACACCTTAGGCTCTGCTTCTAACTTGGGCCCAAATTGTAAAATGGTCTTATCTATTGGCGATTTCGTTCCAATTCACGTTCCAAGTAATATTCGGCATGCTAATTACTTTGCCGGTTGCCAAATTGCATTATCTCTTATAGTTTCCGAGATATGGACTATCGATAATTTACACCTTAGGCTCTGCTTCTAACTTGGGCCCAAATTGTAAAATGGTCTTACCTATTGGCGATTTCGTTCCAATTCACATTCCAAGTAATATTCGGCATGCTAATTACATTGCCGGTTGCCAAATTGCATTATCTCTTATAGTTTCCGAGATATGGACTATCGATAATTTACACCTTAGGCTCTGCTTCTAACTTGGGCCCAAATTGTAAAATGGTCTTATCTATTGGCGATTTCGTTCCAATTCACATTCCAAGTAATATTCGGCATGCTAATTACATTGCCGGTTGCCAAATTGCATTATCTCTTATAGTTTCCGAGATATGGACTATCGATAATTTACACCTTAGGCTCTGCTTCTAACTTGGGCCCAAATTGTAAAATGGTCTTATCTATTGGCGATTTCGTTCCAATTCACATTCCAAGTAATATTCGGCATGCTAATTACATTGCCGGTTGCCAAATTGCATTATCTCTTATAGTTTCCGAGATATGGACTATCGATAATTTACACCTTAGGCTCTGCTTCTAACTTGGGCCCAAATTGTAAAATGGTCTTATCTATTGGCGATTTCGTTCCAATTCACACTCCAAGTAATATTCGGCATGCTAATTACATTGCCGGTTGCGAAATTGCATTATCTCTTATAGTTTCCGAGATATGGACTATCAATAATTTACACCTTAGGCTCTGCTTCTAACTTGGGCCCAAATTGTAAAATGGTCTTATCTATTGGCGATTTCGTTCCAATTCACATTCCAAGTAATATTCGGCATGCTAATTACATTGCCGGTTGCCAAATTGCATTATCTCTTATAGTTTCCGAGATATGGACTATCGATAATTTACACCTTAGGCTCTGCTTCTAACTTGGGCCCAAATTGTAAAATGGCCTTATCTATTGGCGATTTCGTCCCAATTCACATTCCAAGTAATATTCGGCATGCTAATTACATTGCCTGTTGCGAAATTGCATTATCTCTTATAGTTTCAGAGATATGGACTATCGATAATTTACACCTTAGGCTCTGCTTCTAACTTGGGCCCAAATTGTAAAATGGTCTTACCTATTGGCGATTTCGTTCCAATTCACATTCCAAGTAATATTCGGCATGCTAATTACATTGCCGGTTGCCAAATTGCATTATCTCTTATAGTTTCCGAGATATGGACTATCGATAATTTACACCTTAGGCTCTGCTTCTAACTTAGGCCCAAATTGTAAAATGGTCTTATCTATTGGCGATTTCGTTCCAATTCACATTCCAAGTAATATTCGGCATGCTAATTACATTGCCGGTTGCCAAATTGCATTATCTCTTATAGTTTCCGAGATATGGACTATCGATAATTTACACCTTAGCCTCTGCTTCTAACTTGGGCCCAAATTGTAAAATGGTCTTATCTATTGGCGATTTCGTTCCAATTCACGTTCCAAGTAATATTCGGCATGCTAATTACTTTGCCGGTTGCCAAATTGCATTATCTCTTATAGTTTCCGAGATATGGACTATCGATAATTTACACCTTAGGCTCTGCTTCTAACTTGGGCCCAAATTGTAAAATGGTCTTACCTATTGGCGATTTCGTTCCAATTCACATTCCAAGTAATATTCGGCATGCTAATTACATTGCCGGTTGCCAAATTGCATTATCTCTTATAGTTTCCGAGATATGGACTATCGATAATTTACACCTTAGGCTCTGCTTCTAACTTGGGCCCAAATTGTAAAATGGTCTTATCTATTGGCGATTTCGTTCCAATTCACATTCCAAGTAATATTCGGCATGCTAATTACATTGCCGGTTGCCAAATTGCATTATCTCTTATAGTTTCCGAGATATGGACTATCGATAATTTACACCTTAGGCTCTGCTTCTAACTTGGGCCCAAATTGTAAAATGGTCTTATCTATTGGCGATTTCGTTCCAATTCACGTTCCAAGTAATATTCGGCATGCTAATTACTTTGCCGGTTGCCAAATTGCATTATCTCTTATAGTTTCCGAGATATGGACTATCGATAATTTACACCTTAGGCTCTGCTTCTAACTTGGGCCCAAATTGTAAAATGGTCTTATCTATTGGCGATTTCGTTCCAATTCACATTCCAAGTAATCTTCGGCATGCTAATTACATTGCCGGTTGCCAAATTGCATTATCTCTTATAGTTTCCGAGATATGGACTATCGATAATTTACACCTTAGGCTCTGCTTCTAACTTGGGCCCAAATTGTAAAATGGTCTTATCTATTGGCGATTTCGTTCCAATTCACATTCCAAGTAATATTCGGCATGCTAATTACATTGCCGGTTGCCAAATTGCATTATCTCTTATAGTTTCCGAGATATGGACTATCGATAATTTACACCTTAGGCTCTGCTTCTAACTTGGGAACAAATTGTAAAATGGTCTTACCTATTGGCGATTTCGTTCCAATTCACATTCCAAGTAATATTCGGCATGCTAATTACATTGCCGGTTGCCAAATTGCATTATCTCTTATAGTTTCCGAGATATGGACTATCGATAATTTACACCTTAGGCTCTGCTTCTAACTTGGGCCCAAATTGTAAAATGGTCTTATCTATTGGCGATTTCGTTCCAATTCACATTCCAAGTAATATTCGGCATGCTAATTACATTGCCGGTTGCCAAATTGCATTATCTCTTATAGTTTCCGAGATATGGACTATCGATAATTTACACCTTAGGCTCTGCTTCTAACTTGGGCCCAAATTGTAAAATGGTCTTATCTATTGGCGATTTCGTTCCAATTCACGTTCCAAGTAATATTCGGCATGCTAATTACTTTGCCGGTTGCCAAATTGCATTATCTCTTATAGTTTCCGAGATATGGACTATCGATAATTTACACCTTAGGCTCTGCTTCTAACTTGGGCCCAAATTGTAAAATGGTCTTATCTATTGGCGATTTCGTTCCAATTCACATTCCAAGTAATCTTCGGCATACTAATTACATTGCCGGTTGCCAAATTGCATTATCTCTTATAGTTTCCGAGATATGGACTATCGATAATTTACACCTTAGGCTCTGCTTCTAACTTGGGCCCAAATTGTAAAATGGTCTTATCTATTGGCGATTTCGTTCCAATTCACATTCCAAGTAATATTCGGCATGCTAATTACATTGCCGGTTGCCAAATTGCATTATCTCTTATAGTTTCCGAGATATGGACTATCGATAATTTACACCTTAGGCTCTGCTTCTAACTTGGGCCCAAATTGTAAAATGGTCTTACCTATTGGCGATTTCGTTCCAATTCACATTCCAAGTAATATTCGGCATGCTAATTACATTGCCGGTTGCCAAATTGCATTATCTCTTATAGTTTCCGAGATATGGACTATCGATAATTTACACCTTAGGCTCTGCTTCTAACTTGGGCCCAAATTGTAAAATGGTCTTATCTATTGGCGATTTCGTTCCAATTCACATTCCAAGTAATATTCGGCATGCTAATTACATTGCCGGTTGCCAAATTGCATTACCTCTTATAGTTTCCGAGATATGGACTATCGATAATTTACACCTTAGGCTCTGCTTCTAACTTGGGCCCAAATTGTAAAATGGTCTTATCTATTGGCGATTTCGTTCCAATTCACGTTCCAAGTAATATTCGGCATGCTAATTACATTGCCGGTTGCCAAATTGCATTATCTCTTATAGTTTCCGAGATATGGACTATCGATAATTTACACCTTAGGCTCTGCTTCTAACTTGGGCCCAAATTGTAAAATGGTCTTACCTATTGGCGATTTCGTTCCAATTCACATTCCAAGTAATATTCGGCATGCTAATTACATTGCCGGTTGCCAAATTGCATTATCTCTTATAGTTTCCGAGATATGGACTATCGATAATTTACACCTTAGGCTCTGCTTCTAACTTGGGCCCAAATTGTAAAATGGTCTTATCTATTGGCGATTTCGTTCCAATTCACATTCCAAGTAATACTCGGCATGCTAATTACATTGCCGGTTGCCAAATTGCATTATCTCTTATAGTTTCCGAGATATGGACTATCGATAATTTACACCTTAGGCTCTGCTTCTAACTTGGGCCCAAATTGTAAAATGGTCTTATCTATTTTCGATTTCGTTCCAATTCACACTCCAAGTAATATTCGGCATGCTAATTACATTGCCGTCTGCGAAATTGCATTATCTCTTATAGTTTCCGAGATATGGACTATCGATAATTTGCACCTTAGGCTCTGCTTCTAACTTAGGCCCAAATTGTAAAATGGTCTTATCTATTGGCGATTTCGTTCCAATTCACATTCCAATTAATATTCGGCATGCTAATTACATTGCCGGTTGCCAAATTGCATTATCTCTTATAGTTTCCGAGATATGGACTATCGATAATTTACACCTTAGGCTCTGCTTCTAACTTGGGCCCTAATTGTAAAATGGTCTTATCTATTGGCGATTCCGTTCCAATTCGCATTCCAAGTAATATTCGGCATGCTAATTACATTGCCGGTTGCCAAATTGCATTATCTCTTATAGTTTCCGAGATATGGACTATCGATAATTTACACCTTAGGCTCTGCTTCTAACTTGGGCCCAAATTGTAAAATGGTCTTATCTATTGGCGATTTCGTTCCAATTCACATTCCAAGTAATATTCGGCATGCTAATTACATTGCCGGTTGCCAAATTGCATTATCTCTTATAGTTTCCGAGATATGGACTATCGATAATTTACACCTTAGGCTCTGCTTCTAACTTGGGAACAAATTGTAAAATGGTCTTACCTATTGGCGATTTCGTTCCAATTCACATTCCAAGTAATATTCGGCATGCTAATTACATTGCCGGTTGCCAAATTGCATTATCTCTTATAGTTTCCGAGATATGGACTATCGATAATTTACACCTTAGGCTCTGCTTCTAACTTGGGCCCAAATTGTAAAATGGTCTTATCTATTGGCGATTTCGTTCCAATTCACATTCCAAGTAATATTCGGCATGCTAATTACATTGCCGGTTGCCAAATTGCATTATCTCTTATAGTTTCCGAGATATGGACTATCGATAATTTACACCTTAGGCTCTGCTTCTAACTTGGGCCCAAATTGTAAAATGGTCTTATCTATTGGCGATTTCGTTCCAATTCACGTTCCAAGTAATATTCGGCATGCTAATTACTTTGCCGGTTGCCAAATTGCATTATCTCTTATAGTTTCCGAGATATGGACTATCGATAATTTACACCTTAGGCTCTGCTTCTAACTTGGGCCCAAATTGTAAAATGGTCTTATCTATTGACGATTTCGTTCCAATTCACATTCCAAGTAATCTTCGGCATGCTAATTACATTGCCGGTTGCCAAATTGCATTATCTCTTATAGTTTCCGAGATATGGACTATCGATAATTTACACCTTAGGCTCTGCTTCTAACTTGGGCCCAAATTGTAAAATGGTCTTATCTATTGGCGATTTCGTTCCAATTCACATTCCAAGTAATATTCGGCATGCTAATTACATTGCCGGTTGCCAAATTGCTTTATCTCTTATAGTTTCCGAGATATGGACTATCGATAATTTACACCTTAGGCTCTGCTTCTAACTTGGGCCCAAATTGTAAAATGGTCTTACCTATTGGCGATTTCGTTCCAATTCACATTCCAAGTAATATTCGGCATGCTAATTACATTGCCGGTTGCCAAATTGCATTATCTCTTATAGTTTCCGAGATATGGACTATCGATAATTTACACCTTAGGCTCTGCTTCTAACTTGGGCCCAAATTGTAAAATGGTCTTACCTATTGGCGATTTCGTTCCAATTCACGTTCCAAGTAATATTCGGCATGCTAATTACATTGCCGGTTGCCAAATTGCATTATCTCTTATAGTTTCCGAGATATGGACTATCGATAATTTACACCTTAGGCTCTGCTTCTAACTTGGGCCCAAATTGTAAAATGGTCTTATCTATTGGCGATTTCGTTCCAATTCACATTCCAAGTAATACTCGGCATGCTAATTACATTGCCGGTTGCCAAATTGCATTATCTCTTATAGTTTCCGAGATATGGACTATCGATAATTTACACCTTAGGCTCTGCTTCTAACTTGGGCCCAAATTGTAAAATGGTCTTATCTATTTTCGATTTCGTTCCAATTCACACTCCAAGTAATATTCGGCATGCTAATTACATTGCCGTCTGCGAAATTGCATTATCTCTTATAGTTTCCGAGATATGGACTATCGATAATTTGCACCTTAGGCTCTGCTTCTAACTTAGGCCCGAATTGTAAAATGGTCTTATCTATTGGCGATTTCGTTCCAATTCACATTCCAATTAATATTCGGCATGCTAATTACATTGCCGGTTGCCAAATTGCATTATCTCTTATAGTTTCCGAGATATGGACTATCGATAATTTACACCTTAGGCTCTGCTTCTAACTTGGGCCCTAATTGTAAAATGGTCTTATCTATTGGCGATTCCGTTCCAATTCGCATTCCAAGTAATATTCGGCATGCTAATTACATTGCCGGTTGCCAAATTGCATTATCTCTTATAGTTTCCGAGATATGGACTATCGATAATTTACACCTTAGGCTCTGCTTCTAACTTGGGCCCAAATTGTAAAATGGTCTTATCTATTGACGATTTCGTTCCAATTCACATTCCAAGTAATATTCGGCATGCTAATTACATTGCCGGTTGCCAAATTGCATTATCTCTTATAGTTTCCGAGATATGGACTATCGATAATTTACACCTTAGGCTCTGCTTCTAACTTGGGCCCAAATTGTAAAATGGTCTTATCTATTGACGATTTCGTTCCAATTCACATTCCAAGTAATATTCGGCATGCTAATTACATTGCCGGTTGCCAAATTGCATTATCTCTTATAGTTTCCGAGATATGGACTATCGATAATTTACAGCTAGGCTCTGCTTCTAACTTGGGCCCAAATTGTAAAATGGTCTTATCTATTGGCGATTTCGTTCCAATTCACATTCCAAGTAATATTCGGCATGCTAATTACATTGCCGGTTGCCAAATTGCATTATCTCTTATAGTTTCCGAGATATGGACTATCGATAATTTACACCTTAGGCTCTGCTTCTAACTTGGGCCCAAATTGTAAAATGGTCTTATCTATTGGCGATTTCGTTCCAATTCACACTCCAAGTAATATTCGGCATGCTAATTACATTGCCGGTTGCGAAATTGCATTATCTCTTATAGTTTCCGAGATATATACTATCAATAATTTACACCTCAGGCTCTGCTTCTAACTTGGGCCCAAATTGTAAAATGGTCTTATCTATTGGCGATTTCGTTCCAATTCACATTCCAAGTAATATTCGGCATGCTAATTACATTGCCGGTCGCCAAATTGCATTATCTCTTATAGTTTCCGAGATATGGACTATCGATAATTTACACCTTAGGCTCTGCTTCTAACTTGGGCCCAAATTGTAAAATGGCCTTATCTATTGGCGATTTCGTCCCAATTCACATTCCAAGTAATATTCGGCATGCTAATTACATTGCCGGTTGCGAAATTGCATTATCTCTTATAGTTTCAGAGATATGGACTATCGATAATTTACACCTTAGGCTCTGCTTCTAACTTGGGCCCAAATTGTAAAATGGTCTTACCTATTGGCGATTTCGTTCCAATTCACATTCCAAGTAATATTCGGCATGCTAATTACATTGCCGGTTGCCAAATTGCATTATCTCTTATAGTTTCCGAGATATGGACTATCGATAATTTACACCTTAGGCTCTGCTTCTAACTTGGGCCCAAATTGTAAAATGGTCTTATCTATTGGCGATTTCGTTCCAATTCACATTCCAAGTAATATTCGGCATGCTAATTACATTGCCGGTTGCCAAATTGCATTATCTCTTATAGTTTCCGAGATATGGACTATCGATAATTTACACCTTAGGCTCTGCTTCTAACTTGGGCCCAAATTGTAAAATGGTCTTACCTATTGGCGATTTCGTTCCAATTCACATTCCAAGTAATATTCGGCATGCTAATTACATTGCCGGTTGCCAAATTGCATTATCTCTTATAGTTTCCGAGATATGGACTATCGATAATTTACACCTTAGGCTCTGCTTCTAACTTGGGCCCAAATTGTAAAATGGTCTTATCTATTGGCGATTTCGTTCCAATTCACATTCCAAGTAATATTCGGCATGCTAATTACATTGCCGGTTGCCAAATTGCATTATCTCTTATAGTTTCCGAGATATGGACTATCGATAATTTACACCTTAGGCTCTGCTTCTAACTTGGGCCCAAATTGTAAAATGGTCTTATCTATTGGCGATTTCGTTCCAATTCACGTTCCAAGTAATATTCGGCATGCTAATTACTTTGCCGGTTGCCAAATTGCATTATCTCTTATAGTTTCCGAGATATGGACTATCGATAATTTACACCTTAGGCTCTGCTTCTAACTTGGGCCCAAATTGTAAAATGGTCTTATCTATTGGCGATTTCGTTCCAATTCACATTCCAAGTAATCTTCGGCATGCTAATTACATTGCCGGTTGCCAAATTGCATTATCTCTTATAGTTTCCGAGATATGGACTATCGATAATTTACACCTTAGGCTCTGCTTCTAACTTGGGCCCAAATTGTAAAATGGTCTTATCTATTGGCGATTTCGTTCCAATTCACATTCCAAGTAATATTCGGCATGCTAATTACATTGCCGGTTGCCAAATTGCATTATCTCTTATAGTTTCCGAGATATGGACTATCGATAATTTACACCTTAGGCTCTGCTCCTAACTTGGGCCCAAATTGTAAAATGGTCTTACCTATTGGCGATTTCGTTCCAATTCACATTCCAAGTAATATTCGGCATGCTAATTACATTGCCGGTTGCCAAATTGCATTATCTCTTATAGTTTCCGAGATATGGACTATCGATAATTTACACCTTA
Organism: Rhynchophorus ferrugineus; assembly: GCF_030347505.1. Lineage (NCBI taxonomy): Eukaryota > Metazoa > Arthropoda > Insecta > Coleoptera > Curculionidae > Rhynchophorus > Rhynchophorus ferrugineus. Next base: position 343,275 of record NW_027472644.1, on the reverse strand, counting down.
GGCTCTGCTTCTAACTTGGGCCCAAATTGTAAAATGGTCTTATCTATTGGCGATTTCGTTCCAATTCACATTCCAAGTAATATTCGGCATGCTAATTACATTGCCGGTTGCCAAATTGCATTATCTCTTATAGTTTCCGAGATATGGACTATCGATAATTTACACCTTAGGCTCTGCTTCTAACTTGGGCCCAAATTGTAAAATGGTCTTATCTATTGGCGATTTCGTTCCAATTCACGTTCCAAGTAATATTCGGCATGCTAATTACTTTGCCGGTTGCCAAATTGCATTATCTCTTATAGTTTCCGAGATATGGACTATCGATAATTTACACCTTAGGCTCTGCTTCTAACTTGGGCAAAAAATTGTAAAATGGTCTTATCTATTGGCGATTTCGTTCCAATTCACAATCCAAGTAAAATTCGTCATGCTAATTACATTGCCGGTTGACAAATTGCATTATCTCTTATAGTTTCCGAGATATGGACTATCGATAATTTACACCTTAGGCTCTGCTTCTAACTTGGGCACAAATTGTAAAATGGTCTTATCTATTGGCGATTTCGTTCCAATTCACATTCCAAGTAATATTCGGTATGCTAATTACATTGCCGGTTGCCAAATTGCATTATCTCTTATAGTTTCCGAGATATGGACTATCGATAATTTACACCTTAGGCTCTGCTTCTAACTTGGGCCCAAATTGTAAAATGGTCTTATCTATTGGCGATTTCGTTCCAATTCACATTCCAAGTAATATTCGGCATGCTAATTACATTGCCGGTTGCCAAATTGCATTATCTCTTATAGTTTCCGAGATATGGACTATCGATAATTTACACCTTAGGCTCTGCTTCAAACTTGGGCCCAAATTGTAAAATGGTCTTATCTATTGGCGATTTCGTTCCAATTCACATTCCAAGTAATATTCGGCATGCTAATTACATTGCCGGTTGCCAAATTGCATTACCTCTTATAGTTTCCGAGATATGGACTATAGATAATTTACACCTTAGGCTCTGCTTCTAACTTGGGCCCAAATTGTAAAATGGTCTTATCTATTGGCGATTTCGTTCCAATTCACATTCCAAGTAATATTCGGCATGCTAATTACATTGCCGGTTGCCAAATTGCATTATCTCTTATAGTTTCCGAGATATGGACTATCGATAATTTACAAATTAGGCTCTGCTTCTAACTTGGGCCCAAATTGTAAAATGGTCTTCTCTATTGGCGATTTCTTTCCAATTCACATTCCAATTAATATTCGGCATGCTAATTACATTGCCGGTTGCTAAATTGCATTATCTCTTATAGTTTCCGAGATATGGACTATCGATAATTTACACCTTAGGCTCTGCTTCTAACTTGGGTCCAAATTGTAAAATGGTCTTATCTATTAGCGATTTCGTTCCAATTCACATTCCAAGTAATATTCGGCATGCTAATTACATTGCCGGTTGCCAAATTGCATTATCTCTTATAGTTTCCGAGATGTGGACTATCGATAATTTACACCTTAGGCTCTGCTTCTAACTTGGGCCCAAATTGCAAAATGGTCTTATCTATTGACGATTTCGTTCCAATTCACATTCCAAGTAATATTCGGCATGCTAATTACATTGCCGGTTGCCAAATTGCATTATCTCTTATAGTTTCCGAGATATGGACTATCGATAATTTACACCTTAGGCTCTGCTTCTAACTTGGGCCCAAATTGTAAAATGGTCTTATCTGTTGGCGGTTTCGTTCCAATTCACATTCCAAGTAATATTCGGCATGCTAATTACATTGCCGGTTGCCAAATTGCATTATCTCTTATAGTTTCCGAGATATGGACTATCGATAATTTACACCTTAGGCTCTGCTTCTAACTTGGGCCCAAATTGTAAAATGGTCTTATCTATTGGCGATTTCGTTCAAATTCACACTCCAAGTAATATTCGGCATGCTAATTACATTGCCGGTTGCGAAATTGCATTATCTCTTATAGTTTCCGAGATATGGACTATCAATAATTTACACCTTAGGCTCTGCTTCTAACTTGGGCCCAAATTGTAAAATGGTCTTATCTATTGGCGATTTCGTTCCAATTCACATTCCAAGTAATATTCGGCATGCTAATTACATTGCCGGTTGCCAAATTGCATTATCTTTTATAGTTTCCGAGATATGGACTATCGATAATTTACACCTTAGGCTCTGCTTCTAACTTGGGCCCAAATTGTAAAATGGCCTTATCTATTGGCGATTTCGTCCCAATTCACATTCCAAGTAATATTCGGCATGCTAATTACATTGCCGGTTGCGAAATTGCATTATCTCTTATAGTTTCAGAGATATGGACTATCGATAATTTACACCTTAGGCTCTGCTTCTAACTTGGGCCCAAATTGTAAAATGGCCTTATCTATTGGCGATTTCGTTCCAATTCACACTCCAAGTAATATTCGGCATGCTAATTACATTGCCGGTTGCGAAATTGCATTATCTCTTATAGTTTCCGAGATATGGACTATCGATAATTTACAGCTTAGGCTCTGCTTCTAACTTGGGCCCAAATTGTAAAATGGTCTTATCTATTGGCGATTTCGTTCCAATTCACATTCCAAGTAATATTCGGCATGCTAATTACATTGCCGGTTGCCAAATTGCATTATCTCTTATAGTTTCCGAGATATGGACTATCGATAATTTACACCTTAGGCTCTGCTTCTAACTTGGGCCCAAATTGTAAAATGGTCTTATCTATTGGCGATTTCGTTCCAATTCACACTCCAAGTAATATTCGGCATGCTAATTACATTGCCGGTTGCGAAATTGCATTATCTCTTATAGTTTCCGAGATATGGACTATCAATAATTTACACCTTAGGCTCTGCTTCTAACTTGGGCCCAAATTGTAAAATGGTCTTATCTATTGGCGATTTCGTTCCAATTCACATTCCAAGTAATATTCGACATGCTAATTACATTGCCGGTTGCCAAATTGCATTATCTCTTATAGTTTCCGAGATATGGACTATCGATAATTTACACCTTAGGCTCTGCTCCTAACTTGGGCCCAAATTGTAAAATGGTCTTACCTATTGGCGATTTCGTTCCAATTCACATTCCAAGTAATATTCGGCATGCTAATTACATTGCCGGTTGCCAAATTGCATTATCTCTTATAGTTTCCGAGATATGGACTATCGATTATTTACACCTTAGGCTCTGCTTCTAACTTGGGCCCAAATTGTAAAATGGTCTTATCTATTGGCGATTTCGTTCCAATTCACATTCCAAGTAATATTCGGCATGCTAATTACATTGCCGGTTGCCAAATTGCATTATCTCTTATAGTTTCCGAGATATGGACTATCGATAATTTACACCTTAGGCTCTGCTTCTAACTTGGGCCCAAATTGTAAAATGGTCTTATCTATTGGCGATTTCGTTCCAATTCACGTTCCAAGTAATATTCGGCATGCTAATTACTTTGCCGGTTGCCAAATTGCATTATCTCTTATAGTTTCCGAGATATGGACTATCGATAATTTACACCTTAGGCTCTGCTTCTAACTTGGGCAAAAAATTGTAAAATGGTCTTATCTATTGGCGATTTCGTTCCAATTCACATTCCAAGTAAAATTCGTCATGCTAATTACATTGCCGGTTGACAAATTGCATTATCTCTTATAGTTTCCGAGATATGGACTATCGATAATTTACACCTTAGGCTCTGCTTCTAACTTGGGCCCAAATTGTAAAATGGTCTTATCTATTGGCGATTTCGTTCCAATTCACATTCCAAGTAATATTCGGCATGCTAATTACATTGCCGGTTGCCAAATTGCATTATCTCTTATAGTTTCCGAGATATGGACTATCGATAATTTACACCTTAGGCTCTGCTTCTAACTTGGGCCCAAATTGTAAAATGGTCTTATCTATTGGCGATTTCGTTCCAATTCACATTCCAAGTAATATTCGGCATGCTAATTACATTGCCGGTTGCCAAATTGCATTATCTCTTATAGTTTCCGAGATATGGACTATCGATAATTTACACCTTAGGCTCTGCTTCAAACTTGGGCCCAAATTGTAAAATGGTCTTATCTATTGGCGATTTCGTTCCAATTCACATTCCAAGTAATATTCGGCATGCTAATTACATTGCCGGTTGCCAAATTGCATTACCTCTTATAGTTTCCGAGATATGGACTATAGATAATTTACACCTTAGGCTCTGCTTCTAACTTGGGCCCAAATTGTAAAATGGTCTTATCTATTGGCGATTTCGTTCCAATTCACATTCCAAGTAATATTCGGCATGCTAATTACATTGCCGGTTGCCAAATTGCATTATCTCTTATAGTTTCCGAGATATGGACTATCGATAATTTACAAATTAGGCTCTGCTTCTAACTTGGGCCCAAATTGTAAAATGGTCTTCTCTATTGGCGATTTCTTTCCAATTCACATTCCAATTAATATTCGGCATGCTAATTACATTGCCGGTTGCTAAATTGCATTATCTCTTATAGTTTCCGAGATATGGACTATCGATAATTTACACCTTAGGCTCTGCTTCTAACTTGGGTCCAAATTGTAAAATGGTCTTATCTATTAGCGATTTCGTTCCAATTCACATTCCAAGTAATATTCGGCATGCTAATTACATTGCCGGTTGCCAAATTGCATTATCTCTTATAGTTTCCGAGATGTGGACTATCGATAATTTACACCTTAGGCTCTGCTTCTAACTTGGGCCCAAATTGCAAAATGGTCTTATCTATTGACGATTTCGTTCCAATTCACATTCCAAGTAATATTCGGCATGCTAATTACATTGCCGGTTGCCAAATTGCATTATCTCTTATAGTTTCCGAGATATGGACTATCGATAATTTACACCTTAGGCTCTGCTTCTAACTTGGGCCCAAATTGTAAAATGGTCTTATCTGTTGGCGGTTTCGTTCCAATTCACATTCCAAGTAATATTCGGCATGCTAATTACATTGCCGGTTGCCAAATTGCATTATCTCTTATAGTTTCCGAGATATGGACTATCGATAATTTACACCTTAGGCTCTGCTTCTAACTTGGGCCCAAATTGTAAAATGGTCTTATCTATTGGCGATTTCGTTCAAATTCACACTCCAAGTAATATTCGGCATGCTAATTACATTGCCGGTTGCGAAATTGCATTATCTCTTATAGTTTCCGAGATATGGACTATCAATAATTTACACCTTAGGCTCTGCTTCTAACTTGGGCCCAAATTGTAAAATGGTCTTATCTATTGGCGATTTCGTTCCAATTCACATTCCAAGTAATATTCGGCATGCTAATTACATTGCCGGTTGCCAAATTGCATTATCTTTTATAGTTTCCGAGATATGGACTATCGATAATTTACACCTTAGGCTCTGCTTCTAACTTGGGCCCAAATTGTAAAATGGCCTTATCTATTGGCGATTTCGTCCCAATTCACATTCCAAGTAATATTCGGCATGCTAATTACATTGCCGGTTGCGAAATTGCATTATCTCTTATAGTTTCAGAGATATGGACTATCGATAATTTACACCTTAGGCTCTGCTTCTAACTTGGGCCCAAATTGTAAAATGGCCTTATCTATTGGCGATTTCGTTCCAATTCACACTCCAAGTAATATTCGGCATGCTAATTACATTGCCGGTTGCGAAATTGCATTATCTCTTATAGTTTCCGAGATATGGACTATCGATAATTTACAGCTTAGGCTCTGCTTCTAACTTGGGCCCAAATTGTAAAATGGTCTTATCTATTGGCGATTTCGTTCCAATTCACATTCCAAGTAATATTCGGCATGCTAATTAACATTGCCGGTTGCCAAATTGCATTATCTCTTATAGTTTCCGAGATATGGGACTATCGATAATTTACACCTTAGGCTCTGCTTCTAACTTGGGCCCAAATTGTAAAATGGTCTTATCTATTGGCGATTTCGTTCCAATTCACACTCCAAGTAATATTCGGCATGCTAATTACATTGCCGGTTGCGAAATTGCATTATCTCTTATAGTTTCCGAGATATGGACTATCAATAATTTACACCTTAGGCTCTGCTTCTAACTTGGGCCCAAATTGTAAAATGGTCTTATCTATTGGCGATTTCGTTCCAATTCACATTCCAAGTAATATTCGACATGCTAATTACATTGCCGGTTGCCAAATTGCATTATCTCTTATAGTTTCCGAGATATGGACTATCGATAATTTACCCTTAGGCTCTGCTTCTAACTTGGGCCCAAATTGTAAAATGGCCTTATCTATTGGCGATTTCGTCCCAATTCACATTCCAAGTAATATTCGGCATTGCTAATTACATTGCCGGTTGCGAAATTGCATTATCTCTTATAGTTTCAGAGATATGGACTATCGATAATTTACACCTTAGGCTCTGCTTCTAACTTGGGCCCAAATTGTAAAAATGGTCTTACCTATTGGCGATTTCGTTCCAATTCACATTCCAAGTAATATTCGGCATGCTAATTACATTGCCGGTTGCCAAATTGCATTATCTCTTATAGTTTCCGAGATATGGACTATCGATAATTTACACCTTAGCTCTGCTTCTAACTTAGGCCCAAATTGTAAAATGGTCTTATCTATTGGCGATTTCGTTCCAATTCACATTCCAAGTAATATTCGGCATGCTAATTACATTGCCGGTTGCCAAATTGCATTATCTCTTATAGTTTTCCGAGATATGGACTATCGATAATTTACACCTTAGGCTCTGCTTCTAACTTGGGCCCAAATTGTAAAATGGTCTTACCTATTGGCGATTTTCGTTCCAATTCACATTCCAAGTAATATTCGGCATGCTAATTACATTGCCGGTTGCCAAATTGCATTATCTCTTATAGTTTCCGAGATATGGACTATCGATAATTTACACCTTAGGCTCTGCTTCTAACTTGGGCCCAAATTGTAAAATGGTCTTATCTATTGGCGATTTCGTTCCAATTCACAATTCCAAGTAATATTCGGCATGCTAATTACATTGCCGGTTGCCAAATTGCATTATCTCTTATAGTTTCCGAGATATGGACTATCGATAATTTACACCTTAGGCTCTGCTTCTAACTTGGGCCCAAATTGTAAAATGGTCTTACCTATTGGCGATTTCGTTCCAATTCACATTCCAAGTAATATTCGGCATGCTAATTACATTGCCGGTTGCCAAATTGCATTATCTCTTATAGTTTCCGAGATATGGGACTATCGATAATTTACACCTTAGGCTCTGCTTCTAACTTGGGCCCAAATTGTAAAATGGTCTTATCTATTGGCGATTTCGTTCCAATTCACGTTCCAAGTAATATTCGGCATGTTAATTACATTGCCGGTTGCCAAATTGCATTATCTCTTATAGTTTCCGAGATATGGACTATCGATAATTTACACCTTAGGCTCTGCTTCTAACTTGGGCCCAAATTGTAAAATGGTCTTACCTATTGGCGATTTCGTTCCAATTCACATTCCAAGTAATATTCGGCATGCTAATTACATTGCCGGTTGCCAAATTGCATTATCTCTTATAGTTTCCGAGATATGGACTATCGATTATTTACACCTTAGGCTCTGCTTCTAACTTGGGCCCCAAATTGTAAAATGGTCTTATCTATTGGCGATTTCGTTCCAATTCACATTCCAAGTAATATTCGGCATGCTAATTACATTGCCGGTTGCCAAATTGCATTATCTCTTATAGTTTCCGAGATATGGACTATCGATAATTTACACCTTAGGCTCTGCTTCTTACTTGGGCCCAAATTGTAAAATGGTCTTATCTATTTTCGATTTCGTTCCAATTCACACTCCAAGTAATATTCGGCATGCTAATTACATTGCCGGTTGCGAAATTGCATTATCTCTTATAGTTTCCGAGATATGGACTATCGATAATTTGCACCTTAGGCTCTGCTTCTAACTTAGGCCCAAATTGTAAAATGGTCTTATCTATTGGCGATTCCGTTCCAATTCGCATTCCAAGTAATATTCGGCATGCTAATTACATTGCCGGTTGCCAAATTGCATTATCTCTTATAGTTTCCGAGATATGGACTATCGATAATTTACACCTTAGGCTCTGCTTCTAACTTGGGCCCAAATTGTAAAATGGTCTTATCTATTGGCGATTTCGTTCCAATTCACATTCCAAGTAATATTCGGCATGCTAATTACATTGCCGGTTGCCAAATTGCATTATCTCTTATAGTTTCCGAGATATGGACTATCGATAATTTACACCTTAGGCTCTGCTTCTAACTTGGGCCCAAATTGTAAAATGGTCTTATCTATTGACGATTTCGTTCCAATTCACATTCCAAGTAATATTCGGCATGCTAATTACATTGCCGGTTGCCAAATTGTATTATCTCTTATAGTTTCCGAGATATGGACTATCGATAATTTACAGCTAGGCTCTGCTTCTAACTTGGGCCCAAATTGTAAAATGGTCTTATCTATTGGCGATTTCGTTCCAATTCACATTCCAAGTAATATTCGGCATGCTAATTGCATTGCCGGTTGCCAAATTGCATTATCTCTTATAGTTTCCGAGATATGGACTATCGATAATTTACACCTTAGGCTCTGCTTCTAACTTGGGCCCAAATTGTAAAATGGTCTTATCTATTGGCGATTTCGTTCCAATTCACACTCCAAGTAATATTCGGCATGCTAATTACATTGCCGGTTGCGAAATTGCATTATCTCTTATAGTTTCCGAGATATGGACTATCAATAATTTACACCTTAGGCTCTGCTTCTAACTTGGGCCCAAATTGTAAAATGGCCTTATCTATTGGCGATTTCGTTCCAATTCACATTCCAAGTAATATTCGGCATGCTAATTACATTGCCGGTTGCCAAATTGCATTATCTCTTATAGTTTCCGAGATATGGACTATCGATAATTTACACCTTAGGCTCTGCTTCTAACTTGGGCCCAAATTGTAAAATGGCCTTATCTATTGGCGATTTCGTCCCAATTCACATTCCAAGTAATATTCGGCATGCTAATTACATTGCCGGTTGCGAAATTGCATTATCTCTTATAGTTTCAGAGATATGGACTATCGATAATTTACACCTTAGGCTCTGCTTCTAACTTGGGCCCAAATTGTAAAATGGTCTTACCTATTGGCGATTTCGTTCCAATTCACATTCCAAGTAATATTCGGCATGCTAATTACATTGCCGGTTGCCAAATTGCATTATCTCTTATAGTTTCCGAGATATGGACTATCGATAATTTACACCTTAGGCTCTGCTTTTAACTTGGGCCCAAATTGTAAAATGGTCTTATCTATTGGCGATTTCGTTCCAATTCACATTCCAAGTAATATTCGGCATGCTAATTACATTGCCGGTTGCCAAATTGCATTATCTCTTATAGTTTCCGAGATATGGACTATCGATAATTTACACCTTAGGCTCTGCTTCTAACTTGGGCCCAAATTGTAAAATGGTCTTATCTATTGGCGATTTCGTTCCAATTCACGTTCCAAGTAATATTCGGCATGCTAATTACTTTGCCGGTTGCCAAATTGCATTATCTCTTATAGTTTCCGAGATATGGACTCTCGATAATTTACACCTTAGGCTCTGCTTCTAACTTGGGCCCAAATTGTAAAATGGTCTTATCTATTGGCGATTTCGTTCCAATTCACATTCCAAGTAATATTCGGCATGCTAATTACATTGCCGGTTGCCAAATTGCATTATCTCTTATAGTTTCCGAGATATGGACTATCGATAATTTACACCTTAGGCTCTGCTTCTAACTTGGGCCCAAATTGTAAAATGGTCTTATCTATTGGCGATTTCGTTCCAATTCACATTCCAAGTAATATTCGGCATGCTAATTACATTGCCGGTTGCCAAATTGCATTATCTCTTATAGTTTCCGAAATATGGACTATCGATAATTTACACCTTAGGCTCTGGTTCTAACTTGTTCCCAAATTGTAAAATGGTCTTACCTATTGGCGATTTCGTTCCAATTCACATTCCAAGTAATATTCGGCATGCTAATTACATTGCCGGTTGCCAAATTGCATTATCTCTTATAGTTTCCGAGATATGGACTATCGATAATTTACACCTTAGGCTCTGCTTCTAACTTGGGCCCAAATTGTAAAATGGTCTTATCTATTGGCGATTTCGTTCCAATTCACATTCCAAGTAATATTCGGCATGCAAATTACATTGCCGGTTGCCAAATTGCATTATCTCTTATAGTTTCCGAGATATGGACTATCGATAATTTACACCTTAGGCTCTGCTTCTAACTTGGGCCCAAATTGTAAAATGGTCTTATCTATTGGCGATTTCGTTCCAATTCACGTTCCAAGTAATATTCGGCATGCTAATTACTTTGCCGGTTGCCAAATTGCATTATCTCTTATAGTTTCCGAGATATGGACTATCGATAATTTACACCTTAGGCTCTGCTTCTAACTTGGGCCCAAATTGTAAAATGGTCTTATCTATTGGCGATTTCGTTCCAATTCACATTCCAAGTAATATTCGGCATGCTAATTACATTGCCGGTTGCCAAATTGCATTATCTCTTATAGTTTCCGAGATATGGACTATCGATAATTTACACCTTAGGCTCTGCTTCTAACTTGGGCCCAAATTGTAAAATGGTCTTATCTATTGGCGATTTCGTTCCAATTCACATTCCAAGTAATATTCGGCATGCTAATTACATTGCCGGTTGCCAAATTGCATTATCTCTTATAGTTTCCGAGATATGGACTATCGATAATTTACACCTTAGGCTCTGCTTCTAACTTGGGCCCAAATTGTAAAATGGTCTTATCTATTGGCGATTTCGTTCCAATTCACATTCCAAGTAATATTCGGCATGCTAATTACATTGCCGGTTGCCAAATTGCATTATCTCTTATAGTTTCCGAGATATGGACTATCGATAATTTACACCTTAGGCTCTGCTTCTAACTTGGGCCCAAATTGTAAAATGGTCTTATCTATTTTCGATTTCGTTCCAATTCACACTCCAAGTAATATTCGGCATGCTAATTACATTGCCGGTTGCGAAATTGCATTATCTCTTATAGTTTCCGAGATATGGACTATCGATAATTTGCACCTTAGGCTCTGCTTCTAACTTAGGCCCAAATTGTAAAATGGTCTTATCTATTGGCGATTTCGTTCCAATTCACATTCCAATTAATATTCGGCATGCTAATTACATTGCCGGTTGCCAAATTGCATTATCTCTTATAGTTTCCGAGATATGGACTATCGATAATTTACACCTTAGGCTCTGCTTCTAACTTGGGCCCTAATTGTAAAATGGTCTTATCTATTGGCGATTCCGTTCCAATTCGCATTCCAAGTAATATTCGGCATGCTAATTACATTGCCGGTTGCCAAATTGCATTATCTCTTATAGTTTCCGAGATATGGACTATCGATAATTTACACCTTAGGCTCTGCTTCTAACTTGGGCCCAAATTGTAAAATGGTCTTATCTATTGGCGATTTCGTTCCAATTCACATTCCAAGTAATATTCGGCATGCTAATTACATTGCCGGTTGCCAAATTGCATTATTTCTTATAGTTTCCGAGATATGGACTATCGATAATTTACACCTTAGGCTCTGCTTCTAACTTGGGCCCAAATTGTAAAATGGTCTTACCTATTGGCGATTTCGTTCCAATTCACATTCCAAGTAATATTCGGCATGCTAATTACATTGCCGGTTGCCAAATTGCATTATCTCTTATAGTTTCCGAGATATGGACTATCGATAATTTACACCTTAGGCTCCGCTTCTAACTTGGGCCCAAATTGTAAAATGGTCTTATCTATTGGCGATTTCGTTCCAATTCACATTCCAAGTAATATTCGGCATGCTAATTACATTGCCGGTTGCCAAATTGCATTATCTCTTATAGTTTCCGAGATATGGACTATCGATAATTTACACCTTAGGCTCTGCTTCTAACTTGGGCCCAAATTGTAAAATGGTCTTATCTATTGACGATTTCGTTCCAATTCACATTCCAAGTAATATTCGGCATGCTAATTACATTGCCGGTTGCCAAATTGCATTATCTCTTATAGTTTCCGAGATATGGGCTATCGATAATTTACAGCTTAGGCTCTGCTTCTAACTTGGGCCCAAATTGTAAAATGGTCTTATCTATTGGCGATTTCGTTCCAATTCACATTCCAAGTAATATTCGGCATGCTAATTACATTGCCGGTTGCCAAATTGCATTATCTCTTATAGTTTCCGAGATATGGACTATCGATAATTTACACCTTAGGCTCTGCTTCTAACTTGGGCCCAAATTGTAAAATGGTCTTATCTATTGGCGATTTCGTTCCAATTCACACTCCAAGTAATATTCGGCATGCTAATTACAATGCCGGTTGCGAAATTGCATTATCTCTTATAGTTTCCGAGATATGGACTATCAATAATTTACACCTTAGGCTCTGCTTCTAACTTGGGCCCAAATTGTAAAATGGTCTTATCTATTGGCGATTTCGTTCCAATTCACATTCCAAGTAATATTCGGCATGCTAATTACATTGCAGGTTGCCAAATTGCATTATCTCTTATAGTTTCCGAGATATGGACTATCGATAATTTACACCTTAGGCTCTGCTTCTAACTTGGGCCCAAATTGTAAAATGGCCTTATCTATTGGCGATTTCGTCCCAATTCACATTCCAAGTAATATTCGGCATGCTAATTACATTGCCGGTTGCGAAATTGCATTATCTCTTATAGTTTCAGAGATATGGACTATCGATAATTTACACCTTAGGCTCTGCTTCTAACTTGGGCCCAAATTGTAAAATGGTCTTACCTATTGGCGATTTCGTTCCAATTCACATTCCAAGTAATATTCGGCATGCTAATTACATTGCCGGTTGCCAAATTGCATTATCTCTTATAGTTTCCGAGATATGGACTATCGATAATTTACACCTTAGGCTCTGCTTCTAACTTGGGCCCAAATTGTAAAATGGTCTTATCTATTGGCGATTTCGTTCCAATTCACATTCCAAGTAATATTCGGCATGCTAATTACATTGCCGGTTGCCAAATTGCATTATCTCTTATAGTTTCCGAGATATGGACTATCGATAATTTACACCTTAGGCTCTGCTTCTAACTTGGGCCCAAATTGTAAAATGGTCTTATCTATTGACGATTTCGTTCCAATTCACATTCCAAGTAATATTCGGCATGCTAATTACATTGCCGGTTGCCAAATTGCATTATCTCTTATAGTTTCCGAGATATGGACTATCGATAATTTACAGCTTAGTCTCTGCTTCTAACTTGGGCCCAAATTGTAAAATGGTCTTATCTATTGGCGATTTCGTTCCAATTCACATTCCAAGTAATATTCGGCATGCTAATTACATTGCCGGTTGCCAAATTGCATTATCTCTTATAGTTTCCGAGATATGGACTATCGATAATTTACACCTTAGGCTCTGCTTCTAACTTGGGCCCAAATTGTAAAATGGTCTTATCTATTGGCGATTTCGTTCCAATTCACATTCCAAGTAATATTCGGCATGCTAATTACATTGCCGGTTGCCAAATTGCATTATCTCTTATAGTTTCCGAGATATGGACTATCAATAATTTACACCTTAGGCTCTGCTTCTAACTTGGGCCCAAATTGTAAAATGGTCTTATCTATTGGCGATTTCGTTCCAATTCACGTTCCAAGTAATATTCGGCATGCTAATTACTTTGCCGGTTGCCAAATTGCATTATCTCTTATAGTTTCCGAGATATGGACTATCGATAATTTACACCTTAGGCTCTGCTTCTAACTTGGGCCCAAATTGTAAAATGGTCTTATCTATTGGCGATTTCGTTCCAATTCACATTCCAAGTAATATTCGGCATGCTAATTACTTTGCCGGTTGCCAAATTGCATTATCTCTTATAGTTTCCGAGATATGGACTATCGATAATTTACACCTTAGGCTCTGCTTCTAACTTGGGCCCAAATTGTAAAATGGTCTTATCTATTGGCGATTTCGTTCCAATTCACATTCCAAGTAATATTCGGCATGCTAATTACATTGCCGGTTGCCAAATTGCATTATCTCTTATAGTTTCCGAGATATGGACTATCGATAATTTACACCTTAGGCTCTGCTTCTAACTTGGGCCCAAATTGTAAAATGGTCTTATCTATTGGCGATTTCGTTCCAATTCACATTCCAAGTAATATTCGGCATGCTAATTACATTGCCGGTTGCCAAATTGCATTATCTCTTATAGTTTCCGAGATATGGACTATCGATAATTTACACCTTAGGCTCTGCTTCTAACTTGGGCCCAAATTGTAAAATGGTCTTATCTATTGGCGATTTCGTTCCAATTCACATTCCAAGTAATATTCGGCATGCTAATTACATTGCCGGTTGCCAAATTGCATTATCTCTTATAGTTTCCGAGATATGGACTATCGATAATTTACACCTTAGGCTCTGCTTCTAACTTGGGCCCAAATTGTAAAATGGTCTTATCTATTTTCGATTTCGTTCCAATTCACACTCCAAGTAATATTCGGCATGCTAATTACATTGCCGGTTGCGAAATTGCATTATCTCTTATAGTTTCCGAGATATGGACTATCGATAATTTGCACCTTAGGCTCTGCTTCTAACTTAGGCCCAAATTGTAAAATGGTCTTATCTATTGGCGATTTCGTTCCAATTCACATTCCAATTAATATTCGGCATGCTAATTACATTGCCGGTTGCCAAATTGCATTATCTCTTATAGTTTCCGAGATATGGACTATCGATAATTTACACCTTAGGCTCTGCTTCTAACTTGGGCCCTAATTGTAAAATGGTCTTATCTATTGGCGATTCCGTTCCAATTCGCATTCCAAGTAATATTCGGCATGCTAATTACATTGCCGGTTGCCAAATTGCATTATCTCTTATAGTTTCCGAGATATGGACTATCGATAATTTACACCTTAGGCTCTGCTTCTAACTTGGGCCCAAATTGTAAAATGGTCTTATCTATTGGCGATTTCGTTCCAATTCACATTCCAAGTAATATTCGGCATGCTAATTACATTGCCGGTTGCCAAATTGCATTATTTCTTATAGTTTCCGAGATATGGACTATCGATAATTTACACCTTAGGCTCTGCTTCTAACTTGGGCCCAAATTGTAAAATGGTCTTACCTATTGGCGATTTCGTTCCAATTCACATTCCAAGTAATATTCGGCATGCTAATTACATTGCCGGTTGCCAAATTGCATTATCTCTTATAGTTTCCGAGATATGGACTATCGATAATTTACACCTTAGGCTCCGCTTCTAACTTGGGCCCAAATTGTAAAATGGTCTTATCTATTGGCGATTTCGTTCCAATTCACATTCCAAGTAATATTCGGCATGCTAATTACATTGCCGGTTGCCAAATTGCATTATCTCTTATAGTTTCCGAGATATGGACTATCGATAATTTACACCTTAGGCTCTGCTTCTAACTTGGGCCCAAATTGTAAAATGGTCTTATCTATTGACGATTTCGTTCCAATTCACATTCCAAGTAATATTCGGCATGCTAATTACATTGCCGGTTGCCAAATTGCATTATCTCTTATAGTTTCCGAGATATGGGCTATCGATAATTTACAGCTTAGGCTCTGCTTCTAACTTGGGCCCAAATTGTAAAATGGTCTTATCTATTGGCGATTTCGTTCCAATTCACATTCCAAGTAATATTCGGCATGCTAATTACATTGCCGGTTGCCAAATTGCATTATCTCTTATAGTTTCCGAGATATGGACTATCGATAATTTACACCTTAGGCTCTGCTTCTAACTTGGGCCCAAATTGTAAAATGGTCTTATCTATTGGCGATTTCGTTCCAATTCACACTCCAAGTAATATTCGGCATGCTAATTACAATGCCGGTTGCGAAATTGCATTATCTCTTATAGTTTCCGAGATATGGACTATCAATAATTTACACCTTAGGCTCTGCTTCTAACTTGGGCCCAAATTGTAAAATGGTCTTATCTATTGGCGATTTCGTCCCAATTCACATTCCAAGTAATATTCGGCATGCTAATTACATTGCAGGTTGCCAAATTGCATTATCTCTTATAGTTTCCGAGATATGGACTATCGATAATTTACACCTTAGGCTCTGCTTCTAACTTGGGCCCAAATTGTAAAATGGCCTTATCTATTGGCGATTTCGTCCCAATTCACATTCCAAGTAATATTCGGCATGCTAATTACATTGCCGGTTGCGAAATTGCATTATCTCTTATAGTTTCAGAGATATGGACTATCGATAATTTACACCTTAGGCTCTGCTTCTAACTTGGGCCCAAATTGTAAAATGGTCTTACCTATTGGCGATTTCGTTCCAATTCACATTCCAAGTAATATTCGGCATGCTAATTACATTGCAGGTTGCCAAATTGCATTATCTCTTATAGTTTCCGAGATATGGACTATCGATAATTTACACCTTAGGCTCTGCTTCTAACTTGGGCCCAAATTGTAAAATGGCCTTATCTATTGGCGATTTCGTCCCAATTCACATTCCAAGTAATATTCGGCATGCTAATTACATTGCCGGTTGCGAAATTGCATTATCTCTTATAGTTTCAGAGATATGGACTATCGATAATTTACACCTTAGGCTCTGCTTCTAACTTGGGCCCAAATTGTAAAATGGTCTTACCTATTGGCGATTTCGTTCCAATTCACATTCCAAGTAATATTCGGCATGCTAATTACATTGCCGGTTGCCAAATTGCATTATCTCTTATAGTTTCCGAGATATGGACTATCGATAATTTACACCTTAGGCTCTGCTTCTAACTTGGGCCCAAATTGTAAAATGGTCTTATCTATTGGCGATTTCGTTCCAATTCACATTCCAAGTAATATTCGGCATGCTAATTACATTGCCGGTTGCCAAATTGCATTATCTCTTATAGTTTCCGAGATATGGACTATCGATAATTTACACCTTAGGCTCTGCTTCTAACTTGGGCCCAAATTGTAAAATGGTCTTATCTATTGACGATTTCGTTCCAATTCACATTCCAAGTAATATTCGGCATGCTAATTACATTGCCGGTTGCCAAATTGCATTATCTCTTATAGTTTCCGAGATATGGACTATCGATAATTTACAGGTTCGTCTCTGCTTCTAACTTGGGCCCAAATTGTAAAATGGTCTTATCTATTGGCGATTTCGTTCCAATTCACATTCCAAGTAATATTCGGCATGCTAATTACATTGCCGGTTGCCAAATTGCATTATCTCTTATAGTTTCCGAGATATGGACTATCGATAATTTACACCTTAGGCTCTGCTTCTAACTTGGGCCCAAATTGTAAAATGGTCTTATCTATTGGCGATTTCGTTCCAATTCACATTCCAAGTAATATTCGGCATGCTAATTACATTGCCGGTTGCCAAATTGCATTATCTCTTATAGTTTCCGAGATATGGACTATCAATAATTTACACCTTAGGCTCTGCTTCTAACTTGGGCCCAAATTGTAAAATGGTCTTATCTATTGGCGATTTCGTTCCAATTCACATTCCAAGTAATATTCGGCATGCTAATTACATTGCCGGTTGCCAAATTGCATTATCTCTTATAGTTTCCGAGATATGGACTATCGATAATTTACACCTTAGGCTCTGCTTCTAACTTGGGCCCAAATTGTAAAATGGCCTTATCTATTGGCGATTTCGTCCCAATTCACATTCCAAGTAATATTCGGCATGCTAATTACATTGCCGGTTGCGAAATTGCATTATCTCTTATAGTTTCAGAGATATGGACTATCGATAATTTACACCTTAGGCTCTGCTTCTAACTTGGGCCCAAATTGTAAAATGGTCTTACCTATTGGCGATTTCGTTCCAATTCACATTCCAAGTAATATTCGGCATGCTAATTACATTGCCGGTTGCCAAATTGCATTATCTCTTATAGTTTCCGAGATATGGACTATCGATAATTTACACCTTAGGCTCTGCTTCTAACTTGGGCCCAAATTGTAAAATGGTCTTATCTATTTTCGATTTCGTTCCAATTCACACTCCAAGTAATATTCGGCATGCTAATTACATTGCCGGTTGCGAAATTGCATTATCTCTTATAGTTTCCGAGATATGGACTATCGATAATTTGCACCTTAGGCTCTGCTTCTAACTTAGGCCCAAATTGTAAAATGGTCTTATCTATTGGCGATTTCGTTCCAATTCACATTCCAATTAATATTCGGCATGCTAATTACATTGCCGGTTGCCAAATTGCATTATCTCTTATAGTTTCCGAGATATGGACTATCGATAATTTACACCTTAGGCTCTGCTTCTAACTTGGGCCCTAATTGTAAAATGGTCTTATCTATTGGCGATTCCGTTCCAATTCGCATTCCAAGTAATATTCGGCATGCTAATTACATTGCCGGTTGCCAAATTGCATTATCTCTTATAGTTTCCGAGATATGGACTATCGATAATTTACACCTTAGGCTCTGCTTCTAACTTGGGCCCAAATTGTAAAATGGTCTTATCTATTGGCGATTTCGTTCCAATTCACATTCCAAGTAATATTCGGCATGCTAATTACATTGCCGGTTGCCAAATTGCATTATTTCTTATAGTTTCCGAGATATGGACTATCGATAATTTACACCTTAGGCTCTGCTTCTAACTTGGACCCAAATTGTAAAATGGTCTTACCTATTGGCGATTTCGTTCCAATTCACATTCCAAGTAATATTCGGCATGCTAATTACATTGCCGGTTGCCAAATTGCATTATCTCTTATAGTTTCCGAGATATGGACTATCGATAATTTACACCTTAGGCTCCGCTTCTAACTTGGGCCCAAATTGTAAAATGGTCTTATCTATTGGCGATTTCGTTCCAATTCACATTCCAAGTAATATTCGGCATGCTAATTACATTGCCGGTTGCCAAATTGCATTATCTCTTATAGTTTCCGAGATATGGACTATCGATAATTTACACCTTAGGCTCTGCTTCTAACTTGGGCCCAAATTGTAAAATGGTCTTATCTATTGACGATTTCGTTCCAATTCACATTCCAAGTAATATTCGGCATGCTAATTACATTGCCGGTTGCCAAATTGCATTATCTCTTATAGTTTCCGAGATATGGACTATCGATAATTTACAGCTTAGTCTCTGCTTCTAACTTGGGCCCAAATTGTAAAATGGTCTTATCTATTGGCGATTTCGTTCCAATTCACATTCCAAGTAATATTCGGCATGCTAATTACATTGCCGGTTGCCAAATTGCATTATCTCTTATAGTTTCCGAGATATGGACTATCGATAATTTACACCTTAGGCTCTGCTTCTAACTTGGGCCCAAATTGTAAAATGGTCTTATCTATTGGCGATTTCGTTCCAATTCACATTCCAAGTAATATTCGGCATGCTAATTACATTGCCGGTTGCCAAATTGCATTATCTCTTATAGTTTCCGAGATATGGACTATCAATAATTTACACCTTAGGCTCTGCTTCTAACTTGGGCCCAAATTGTAAAATGGTCTTATCTATTGGCGATTTCGTTCCAATTCACATTCCAAGTAATATTCGGCATGCTAATTACATTGCCGGTTGCCAAATTGCATTATCTCTTATAGTTTCCGAGATATGGACTATCGATAATTTACACCTTAGGCTCTGCTTCTAACTTGGGCCCAAATTGTAAAATGGCCTTATCTATTGGCGATTTCGTCCCAATTCACATTCCAAGTAATATTCGGCATGCTAATTACATTGCCGGTTGCGAAATTGCATTATCTCTTATAGTTTCAGAGATATGGACTATCGATAATTTACACCTTAGGCTCTGCTTCTAACTTGGGCCCAAATTGTAAAATGGTCTTACCTATTGGCGATTTCGTTCCAATTCACATTCCAAGTAATATTCGGCATGCTAATTACATTGCCGGTTGCCAAATTGCATTATCTCTTATAGTTTCCGAGATATGGACTATCGATAATTTACACCTTAGGCTCTGCTTCTAACTTGGGCCCAAATTGTAAAATGGTCTTATCTATTTTCGATTTCGTTCCAATTCACACTCCAAGTAATATTCGGCATGCTAATTACATTGCCGGTTGCGAAATTGCATTATCTCTTATAGTTTCCGAGATATGGACTATCGATAATTTGCACCTTAGGCTCTGCTTCTAACTTAGGCCCAAATTGTAAAATGGTCTTATCTATTGGCGATTTCGTTCCAATTCACATTCCAATTAATATTCGGCATGCTAATTACATTGCCGGTTGCCAAATTGCATTATCTCTTATAGTTTCCGAGATATGGACTATCGATAATTTACACCTTAGGCTCTGCTTCTAACTTGGGCCCTAATTGTAAAATGGTCTTATCTATTGGCGATTCCGTTCCAATTCGCATTCCAAGTAATATTCGGCATGCTAATTACATTGCCGGTTGCCAAATTGCATTATCTCTTATAGTTTCCGAGATATGGACTATCGATAATTTACACCTTAGGCTCTGCTTCTAACTTGGGCCCAAATTGTAAAATGGTCTTATCTATTGGCGATTTCGTTCCAATTCACATTCCAAGTAATATTCGGCATGCTAATTACATTGCCGGTTGCCAAATTGCATTATTTCTTATAGTTTCCGAGATATGGACTATCGATAATTTACACCTTAGGCTCTGCTTCTAACTTGGGCCCAAATTGTAAAATGGTCTTACCTATTGGCGATTTCGTTCCAATTCACATTCCAAGTAATATTCGGCATGCTAATTACATTGCCGGTTGCCAAATTGCATTATCTCTTATAGTTTCCGAGATATGGACTATCGATAATTTACACCTTAGGCTCCGCTTCTAACTTGGGCCCAAATTGTAAAATGGTCTTATCTATTGGCGATTTCGTTCCAATTCACATTCCAAGTAATATTCGGCATGCTAATTACATTGCCGGTTGCCAAATTGCATTATCTCTTATAGTTTCCGAGATATGGACTATCGATAATTTACACCTTAGGCTCTGCTTCTAACTTGGGCCCAAATTGTAAAATGGTCTTATCTATTGACGATTTCGTTCCAATTCACATTCCAAGTAATATTCGGCATGCTAATTACATTGCCGGTTGCCAAATTGCATTATCTCTTATAGTTTCCGAGATATGGGCTATCGATAATTTACAGCTTAGGCTCTGCTTCTAACTTGGGCCCAAATTGTAAAATGGTCTTATCTATTGGCGATTTCGTTCCAATTCACATTCCAAGTAATATTCGGCATGCTAATTACATTGCCGGTTGCCAAATTGCATTATCTCTTATAGTTTCCGAGATATGGACTATCGATAATTTACACCTTAGGCTCTGCTTCTAACTTGGGCCCAAATTGTAAAATGGTCTTATCTATTGGCGATTTCGTTCCAATTCACACTCCAAGTAATATTCGGCATGCTAATTACAATGCCGGTTGCGAAATTGCATTATCTCTTATAGTTTCCGAGATATGGACTATCAATAATTTACACCTTAGGCTCTGCTTCTAACTTGGGCCCAAATTGTAAAATGGTCTTATCTATTGGCGATTTCGTTCCAATTCACATTCCAAGTAATATTCGGCATGCTAATTACATTGCAGGTTGCCAAATTGCATTATCTCTTATAGTTTCCGAGATATGGACTATCGATAATTTACACCTTAGGCTCTGCTTCTAACTTGGGCCCAAATTGTAAAATGGCCTTATCTATTGGCGATTTCGTCCCAATTCACATTCCAAGTAATATTCGGCATGCTAATTACATTGCCGGTTGCGAAATTGCATTATCTCTTATAGTTTCAGAGATATGGACTATCGATAATTTACATCTTAGGCTCTGCTTCTAACTTGGGCCCAAATTGTAAAATGGTCTTACCTATTGGCGATTTCGTTCCAATTCACATTCCAAGTAATATTCGGCATGCTAATTACATTGCCGGTTGCCAAATTGCATTATCTCTTATAGTTTCCGAGATATGGACTATCGATAATTTACACCTTAGGCTCTGCTTCTAACTTGGGCCCAAATTGTAAAATGGTCTTATCTATTGGCGATTTCGTTCCAATTCACATTCCAAGTAATATTCGGCATGCTAATTACATTGCCGGTTGCCAAATTGCATTATCTCTTATAGTTTCCGAGATATGGACTATCGATAATTTACACCTTAGGCTCTGCTTCTAACTTGGGCCCAAATTGTAAAATGGTCTTATCTATTGACGATTTCGTTCCAATTCACATTCCAAGTAATATTCGGCATGCTAATTACATTGCCGGTTGCCAAATTGCATTATCTCTTATAGTTTCCGAGATATGGACTATCGATAATTTACAGCTTAGTCTCTGCTTCTAACTTGGGCCCAAATTGTAAAATGGTCTTATCTATTGGCGATTTCGTTCCAATTCACATTCCAAGTAATATTCGGCATGCTAATTACATTGCCGGTTGCCAAATTGCATTATCTCTTATAGTTTCCGAGATATGGACTATCGATAATTTACACCTTAGGCTCTGCTTCTAACTTGGGCCCAAATTGTAAAATGGTCTTATCTATTGGCGATTTCGTTCCAATTCACATTCCAAGTAATATTCGGCATGCTAATTACATTGCCGGTTGCCAAATTGCATTATCTCTTATAGTTTCCGAGATATGGACTATCAATAATTTACACCTTAGGCTCTGCTTCTAACTTGGGCCCAAATTGTAAAATGGTCTTATCTATTGGCGATTTCGTTCCAATTCACATTCCAAGTAATATTCGGCATGCTAATTACATTGCCGGTTGCCAAATTGCATTATCTCTTATAGTTTCCGAGATATGGACTATCGATAATTTACACCTTAGGCTCTGCTTCTAACTTGGGCCCAAATTGTAAAATGGCCTTATCTATTGGCGATTTCGTCCCAATTCACATTCCAAGTAATATTCGGCATGCTAATTACATTGCCGGTTGCGAAATTGCATTATCTCTTATAGTTTCAGAGATATGGACTATCGATAATTTACACCTTAGGCTCTGCTTCTAACTTGGGCCCAAATTGTAAAATGGTCTTACCTATTGGCGATTTCGTTCCAATTCACATTCCAAGTAATATTCGGCATGCTAATTACATTGCCGGTTGCCAAATTGCATTATCTCTTATAGTTTCCGAGATATGGACTATCGATAATTTACACCTTAGGCTCTGCTTCTAACTTGGGCCCAAATTGTAAAATGGTCTTATCTATTTTCGATTTCGTTCCAATTCACACTCCAAGTAATATTCGGCATGCTAATTACATTGCCGGTTGCGAAATTGCATTATGTCTTATAGTTTCCGAGATATGGACTATCGATAATTTGCACCTTAGGCTCTGCTTCTAACTTAGGCCCAAATTGTAAAATGGTCTTATCTATTGGCGATTTCGTTCCAATTCACATTCCAATTAATATTCGGCATGCTAATTACATTGCCGGTTGCCAAATTGCATTATCTCTTATAGTTTCCGAGATATGGACTATCGATAATTTACACCTTAGGCTCTGCTTCTAACTTGGGCCCTAATTGTAAAATGGTCTTATCTATTGGCGATTCCGTTCCAATTCGCATTCCAAGTAATATTCGGCATGCTAATTACATTGCCGGTTGCCAAATTGCATTATCTCTTATAGTTTCCGAGATATGGACTATCGATAATTTACACCTTAGGCTCTGCTTCTAACTTGGGCCCAAATTGTAAAATGGTCTTACCTATTGGCGATTTCGTTCCAATTCACATTCCAAGTAATATTCGGCATGCTAATTACATTGCCGGTTGCCAAATTGCATTATCTCTTATAGTTTCCGAGATATGGACTATCGATAATTTACACCTTAGGCTCTGCTTCTAACATGGGCCCAAATTGTAAAATGGTCTTATCTATTGGCGATTTCGTTCCAATTCACATTCCAAGTAATATTCGGCATGCTAATTACATTGCCGGTTGCCAAATTGCATTATCTCTTATAGTTTCCGAGATATGGACTATCGATAATTTACACCTTAGGCTCTGCTTCTAACTTGGGCCCAAATTGTAAAATGGTCTTATCTATTGACGATTTCGTTCCAATTCACATTCCAAGTAATATTCGGCATGCTAATTACATTGCCGGTTGCCAAATTGCATTATCTCTTATAGTTTCCGAGATATGGACTATCGATAAGTTACAGCTTAGGCTCTGCTTCTAACTTGGGCCCAAATTGTAAAATGGTCTTATCTATTGGCGATTTCGTTCCAATTCACATTCCAAGTAATATTCGGCATGCTAATTACATTGCCGGTTGCCAAATTGCATTATCTCTTATAGTTTCCGAGATATGGACTATCGATAATTTACACCTTAGGCTCTGCTTCTAACTTGGGCCCAAATTGTAAAATGGTCTTATCTATTGGCGATTTCGTTCCAATTCACATTCCAAGTAATATTCGGCATGCTAATTACATTGCCGGTTGCCAAATTGCATTATCTCTTATAGTTTCCGAGATATGGACTATCGATAATTTACACCTTAGGCTCTGCTTCTAACTTGGGCCCAAATTGTAAAATGGTCTTATCTATTGACGATTTCGTTCCAATTCACATTCCAAGTAATATTCGGCATGCTAATTACATTGCCGGTTGCCAAATTGCATTATCTCTTATAGTTTCCGAGATATGGACTATCGATAATTTACACCTTAGGCTCTGCTTCTAACTTGGGCCCAAATTGTAAAATGGTCTTATCTATTGGCGATTTCGTTCCAATTCACATTCCAAGTAATATTCGGCATGCTAATTACATTGCCGGTTGCCAAATTGCATTATCTCTTATAGTTTCCGAGATATGGACTATCGATAATTTACACCTTAGGCTCTGCTTCTAACTTGGGCCCAAATTGTAAAATGGTCTTATCTATTGGCGATTTCGTTCCAATTCACGTTCCAAGTAATATTCGGCATGCTAATTACTTTGCCGGTTGCCAAATTGCATTATCTCTTATAGTTTCCGAGATATGGACTATCGATAATTTACACCTTAGGCTCTGCTTCTAACTTGGGCCCAAATTGTAAAATGGTCTTATCTATTGGCGATTTCGTTCCAATTCACATTCCAAGTAATATTCGGCATGCTAATTACATTGCCGGTTGCCAAATTGCATTATCTCTTATAGTTTCCGAGATATGGACTATCGATAATTTACACCTTAGGCTCTGCTTCTAACTTGGGCCCAAATTGTAAAATGGTCTTATCTATTGGCGATTTCGTTCCAATTCACATTCCAAGTAATATTCGGCATGCTAATTACATTGCCGGTTGCCAAATTGCATTATCTCTTATAGTTTCCGAGATATGGACTATCGATAATTTACACCTTAGGCTCTGCTTCTAACTTGGGCCCAAATTGTAAAATGGTCTTATCTATTGGCGATTTCGTTCCAATTCACATTCCAAGTAATATTCGGCATGCTAATTACATTGCCGGTTGCCAAATTGCATTATCTCTTATAGTTTCCGAGATATGGACTATCGATAATTTACACCTTAGGCTCTGCTTCTAACTTGGGCCCAAATTGTAAAATGGTCTTATCTATTGGCGATTTCGTTCCAATTCACATTCCAAGTAATATTCGGCATGCTAATTACATTGCCGGTTGCCAAATTGCATTATCTCTTATAGTTTCCGAGATATGGACTATCGATAATTTACACCTTAGGCTCTGCTTCTAACTTGGGCCCAAATTGTAAAATGGTCTTATCTATTGGCGATTTCGTTCCAATTCACACTCCAAGTAATATTCGGCATGCTAATTACATTGCCGGTTGCGAAATTGCATTATCTCTTATAGTTTCCGAGATATGGACTATCAATAATTTACACCTTAGGCTCTGATTCTAACTTGGGCCCAAATTGTAAAATGGTCTTATCTATTGGCGATTTCGTTCCAATTCACATTCCAAGTAATATTCGGCATGCTAATTACATTGCCGGTTGCCAAATTGCATTATCCCTTATAGTTTCCGAGATATGGACTATCGATAATTTACACCTTAGGCTCTGCTTCTAACTTGGGCCCAAATTGTAAAATGGTCTTATCTATTGGCGATTTCGTTCCAATTCACATTCCAAGTAATATTCGGCATGCTAATTACATTGCCGGTTGCCAAATTGCATTACCTCTTATAGTTTCCGAGATATGGACTATAGATAATTTACACCTTAGGCTCTGCTTCTAACTTGGGCCCAAATTGTAAAATGGTCTTATCTATTGGCGATTTCGTTCCAATTCACATTCCAAGTAATATTCGGCATGCTAATTACATTGCCGGTTGCCAAATTGCATTATCTCTTATAGTTTCCGAGATATGGACTATCGATAATTTACACCTTAGGCTTTGCTTCTAACTTGGGCCCAAATTGTAAAATGGTCTTCTCTATTGGCGATTTCGTTCCAATTCACATTCCAAGTAATATTCGGCATGCTAATTACATTGCCGGTTGCCAAATTGCATTATCTCTTATAGTTTCCGAGATATGGACTATCGATAATTTACACCTTAGGCTCTGCTTCTAACTTGGGCCCAAATTGTAAAATGGTCTTATCTATTAGCGATTTCGTTCCAATTCACATTCCAAGTAATATTCGGCATGCTAATTACATTGCCGGTTGCCAAATTGCATTATCTCTTATAGTTTCCGAGATATGGACTATCGATAATTTACACCTTAGGCTCTGCTTCTAACTTGGGCCCAAATTGTAAAATGGTCTTACCTATTGGCGATTTCGTTCCAATTCACATTCCAAGTAATATTCGGCATGCTAATTACATTGCCGGTTGCCAAATTGCATTATCTCTTATAGTTTCCGAGATATGGACTATCGATAATTAACACCTTAGGCTCTGCTTCTAACTTGGGCCCAAATTGTAAAATGGTCTTATCTATTGGCGATTCCGTTCCAATTCGCATTCCAAGTAATATTCGGCATGCTAATTACATTGCCGGTTGCCAAATTGCATTATCTCTTATAGTTTCCGAGATATGGACTATCGATAATTTACACCTTAGGCTCTGCTTCTAACTTGGGCCCAAATTGTAAAATGGTCTTATCTATTGGCGATTTCGTTCCAATTCACATTCCAAGTAATATTCGGCATGCTAATTACATTGCCGGTTGCCAAATTGCATTATCTCTTATAGTTTCCGAGATATGGACTATCGATAATTTACACCTTAGGCTCTGCTTCTAACTTGGGCCCAAATTGTAAAATGGTCTTATCTATTGACGATTTCGTTCCAATTCACATTCCAAGTAATATTCGGCATGCTAATTACATTGCCGGTTGCGAAATTGCATTATCTCTTATAGTTTCCGAGATATGGACTATCGATAATTTACACCTTAGGCTCTGCTTCTAACTTGGGCCCAAATTGTAAAATGGTCTTATCTATTGGCGATTTCGTTCCAATTCACATTCCAAGTAATATTCGGCATGCTAATTACATTGCCGGTTGCCAAATTGCATTATCTCTTATAGTTTCCGAGATATGGACTATCGATAATTTACACCTTAGGCTCTGCTTCTAACTTGGGCCCAAATTGTAAAATGGTCTTATCTATTGGCGATTTCGTTCCAATTCACGTTCCAAGTAATATTCGGCATGCTAATTACTTTGCCGGTTGCCAAATTGCATTATCTCTTATAGTTTCCGAGATATGGACTATCGATAATTTACACCTTAGGCTCTGCTTCTAACTTGGGCCCAAATTGTAAAATGGTCTTATCTATTGGCGATTTCGTTCCAATTCACATTCCAAGTAATATTCGGCATGCTAATTACATTGCCGGTTGCCAAATTGCATTATCTCTTATAGTTTCCGAGATATGGACTATCGATAATTTACACCTTAGGCTCTGCTTCTAACTTGGGCCCAAATTGTAAAATTGCCTTATCTATTGGCCATTTCGTTCCAATTCACATTCCAAGTAATATTCGGCATGCTAATTACATTGCCGGTTGCCAAATTGCATTATCTCTTATAGTTTCCGAGATATGGACTATCGATAATTTACACCTTAGGCTCTGCTTCTAACTTGGGCCCAAATTGTAAAATGGTCTTATCTATTGGCGATTTCGTTCCAATTCACATTCCAAGTAATATTCGGCATGCTAATTACATTGCCGGTTGCCAAATTGCATTACCTCTTATAGTTTCCGAGATATGGACTATAGATAATTTACACCTTAGGCTCTGCTTCTAACTTGGGCCCAAATTGTAAAATGGTCTTATCTATTGGCGATTTCGTTCCAATTCACATTCCAAGTAATATTCGGCATGCTAATTACATTGCCGGTTGCCAAATTGCATTATCTCTTATAGTTTCCGAGATATGGACTATCGATAATTTACACCTTAGGCTTTGCTTCTAACTTGGGCCCAAATTGTAAAATGGTCTTCTCTATTGGCGATTTCGTTCCAATTCACATTCCAAGTAATATTCGGCATGCTAATTACATTGCCGGTTGCCAAATTGCATTATCTCTTATAGTTTCCGAGATATGGACTATCGATAATTTACACCTTAGGCTCTGCTTCTAACTTGGGCCCAAATTGTAAAATGGTCTTATCTATTAGCGATTTCGTTCCAATTCACATTCCAAGTAATATTCGGCATGCTAATTACATTGCCGGTTGCCAAATTGCATTATCTCTTATAGTTTCCGAGATATGGACTATCGATAATTTACACCTTAGGCTCTGCTTCTAACTTGGGCCCAAATTGTAAAATGGTCTTACCTATTGGCGATTTCGTTCCAATTCACATTCCAAGTAATATTCGGCATGCTAATTACATTGCCGGTTGCCAAATTGCATTATCTCTTATAGTTTCCGAGATATGGACTATCGATAATTTACACCTTAGGCTCTGCTTCTAACTTGGGCCCAAATTGTAAAATGGTCTTATCTATTGGCGATTCCGTTCCAATTCGCATTCCAAGTAATATTCGGCATGCTAATTACATTGCCGGTTGCCAAATTGCATTATCTCTTATAGTTTCCGAGATATGGACTATCGATAATTTACACCTTAGGCTCTGCTTCTAACTTGGGCCCAAATTGTAAAATGGTCTTATCTATTGGCGATTTCGTTCCAATTCACATTCCAAGTAATATTCGGCATGCTAATTACATTGCCGGTTGCCAAATTGCATTATCTCTTATAGTTTCCGAGATATGGACTATCGATAATTTACACCTTAGGCTCTGCTTCTAACTTGGGCCCAAATTGTAAAATGGTCTTATCTATTGGCGATTTCGTTCCAATTCACATTCCAAGTAATATTCGGCATGCTAATTACATTGCCGGTTGCCAAATTGCATTATCTCTTATAGTTTCCGAGATATGGACTATCGATAATTTACACCTTAGGCTCTGCTTCTAACTTGGGCCCAAATTGTAAAATGGTCTTATCTATTGGCGATTTCGTTCCAATTCACATTCCAAGTAATATTCGGCATGCTAATTACATTGCCGGTTGCCAAATTGCATTATCTCTTATAGTTTCCGAGATATGGACTATCGATAATTTACACCTTAGGCTCTGCTTCTAACTTGGGCCCAAATTGTAAAATGGTCTTATCTATTGGCGATTTCGTTCCAATTCACATTCCAAGTAATATTCGGCATGCTAATTATATTGCCGGTTGCCAAATTGCATTACATCTTATAGTTTCCGAGATATGGACTATAGATAATTTACACCTTAGGCTCTGCTTCTAACTTGGGCCCAAATTGTAAAATGGTCTTATCTATTGGCGATTTCGTTCCAATTCACATTCCAAGTAATATTCGGCATGCTAATTACATTGCCGGTTGCCAAATTGCATTATCTCTTATAGTTTCCGAGATATGGACTATCGATAATTTACACCTTAGGCTCTGCTTCTAACTTGGGCCCAAATTGTAAAATGGTCTTCTCTATTGGCGATTTCGTTCCAATTCACATTCCAAGTAATATTCGGCATGCTAATTACATTGCCGGTTGCCAAATTGCATTATCTCTTATAGTTTCCGAGATATGGACTATCGATAATTTACACCTTAGGCTCTGCTTCTAACTTGGGCCCAAATTGTAAAATGGTCTTATCTATTAGCGATTTCGTTCCAATTCACATTCCAAGTAATATTCGGCATGCTAATTACATTGCCGGTTGCCAAATTGCATTATCTCTTATAGTTTCCGAGATATGGACTATCGATAATTTACACCTTAGGCTCTGCTTCTAACTTGGGCCCAAATTGCAAAATGGTCTTATCTATTGACGATTTCGTTCCAATTCACATCCCAAGTAATATTCGGCATGCTAATTACATTGCCGGTTGCCAAATTGCATTATCTCTTATAGTTTCCGAGATATGGACTATCGATAATTTAAACCTTAGGCTCTGCTTCTAACTTGGGCCCAAATTGTAAAATGGCCTTATCTATTGGCGATTTCGTTCCAATTCACATTCCAAGTAATATTCGGCATGCTAATTACATTGCCGGTTGCCAAATTGCATTAACTCTTATAGTTTCCGAGATATGGACTATCGATAATTTACAGCTTAGGCTCTGCTTCTAACTTGGGCCCAAATTGTAAAATGGTCTTATCTATTGGCGATTTCGTTCCAATTCACATTCCAAGTAATATTCGGCATGCTAATTACATTGCCGGTTGCCAAATTGCATTATCTCTTATAGTTTCCGAGATATGGACTATCGATAATTTACACCTTAGGCTCTGCTTCTAACTTGGGCCCAAATTGTAAAATGGTCTTATCTATTGGCGATTTCGTTCCAATTCACGTTCCAAGTAATATTCGGCATGCTAATTACTTTGCCGGTTGCCAAATTGCATTAACTCTTATAGTTTCCGAGATATGGACTATCGATAATTTACACCTTAGGCTCTGCTTCTAACTTGGGCCCAAATTGTAAAATGGTCTTATCTATTGGCGATTTCGTTCCAATTCACATTCCAAGTAATATTCGGCATGCTAATTACATTGCCGGTTGCCAAATTGCTTTATCTCTTATAGTTTCCGAGATATGGACTATCGATAATTTACACCTTAGGCTCTGCTTCTAACTTGGGCCCAAATTGTAAAATGGTCTTATCTATTGGCGATTTCGTTCCAATTCACATTCCAAGTAATATTCGGCATGCTAATTACATTGCCGGTTGCCAAATTGCATTATCTCTTATAGTTTCCGAGATATGGACTATCGATAATTTACACCTTAGGCTCTGCTTCTAACTTGGGCCCAAATTGTAAAATGGTCTTACCTATTGGCGATTTCGTTCCAATTCACATTCCAAGTAATATTCGGCATGCTAATTACATTGCCGGTTGCCAAATTGCATTATCTCTTATAGTTTCCGAGATATGGACTATCGATAATTTACACCTTAGGCTCTGCTTCTAACTTGGGCCCAAATTGTAAAATGGTCTTATCTATTGGCGATTTCGTTCCAATTCACATTCCAAGTAATATTCGGCATGCTAATTACATTGCCGGTTGCCAAATTGCATTATCTCTTATAGTTTCCGAGATATGGACTATCGATAATTTACACCTTAGGCTCTGCTTCTAACTTGGGCCCAAATTGTAAAATGGTCTTATCTATTGGCGATTTCGTTCCAATTCACGTTCCAAGTAATATTCGGCATGCTAATTACTTTGCCGGTTGCCAAATTGCATTATCTCTTATAGTTTCCGAGATATGGACTATCGATAATTTACACCTTAGGCTCTGCTTCTAACTTGGGCCCAAATTGTAAAATGGTCTTATCTATTGGCGATTTCGTTCCAATTCACATTCCAAGTAATATTCGGCATGCTAATTACATTGCCTGTTGCCAAATTGCATTATCTCTTATAGTTTCCGAGATATGGACTATCGATAATTTACACCTTAGGCTCTGCTTCTAACTTGGGCCCAAATTGTAAAATGGTCTTATCTATTGGCGATTTCGTTCCAATTCACATTCCAAGTAATATTCGGCATGCTAATTACATTGCCGGTTGCCAAATTGCATTATCTCTTATAGTTTCCGAGATATGGACTATCGATAATTTACACCTTAGGCTCTGCTTCTAACTTGGGCCCAAATTGTAAAATGGTCTTATCTATTGGCGATTTCGTTCCAATTCACACTCCAAGTAATATTCGGCATGCTAATTACATTGCCGGTTGCGAAATTGCATTATCTCTTATAGTTTCCGAGATATGGACTATCAATAATTTACACCTTAGGCTCTGCTTCTAACTTGGGCCCAAATTGTAAAATGGTCTTATCTATTGGCGATTTCATTCCAATTCACATTCCAAGTAATATTCGGCATGCTAATTACATTGCCGGTTGCCAAATTGCATTATCTCTTATAGTTTCCGAGATATGGACTATCGATAATTTACACCTTAGGCTCTGCTTCTAACTTGGGCCCAAATTGTAAAATGGTCTTATCTATTGGCGATTTCGTTCCAATTCACATTCCAAGTAATATTCGACATGCTAATTACATTGCCGGTTGCCAAATTGCATTACCTCTTATAGTTTCCGAGATATGGACTATAGATAATTTACACCTTAGGCTCTGCTTCTAACTTGGGCCCAAATTGTAAAATGGTCTTATCTATTGGCGATTTCGTTCCAATTCACATTCCAAGTAATATTCGGCATGCTAATTACATTGCCGGTTGCCAAATTGCATTATCTCTTATAGTTTCCGAGATATGGACTATCGATAATTTACACCTTAGACTCTGCTTCTAACTTGGGCCCAAATTGTAAAATGGTCTTCTCTATTGGCGATTTCGTTCCAATTCACATTCCAAGTAATATTCGGCATGCTAATTACATTGCCGGTTGCCAAATTGCATTATCTCTTATAGTTTCCGAGATATGGACTATCGATAATTTACACCTTAGGCTCTGCTTCTAACTTGGGCCCAAATTGTAAAATGGTCTTATCTATTGGCGATTTCGTTCCAATTCACATTCCAAGTAATATTCGGCATGCTAATTACATTGCCGGTTGCCAAATTGCATTATCTCTTATAGTTTCCGAGACCTTATAGTTATCGATAGTCCATATCTCGGACTATCGATAATTTACACCTTAGGCTCTGCTTCTAACTTGGGCCCAAATTGTAAAATGGTCTTATCTATTGGCGATTTCGTTCCAATTCACGTTCCAAGTAATATTCGGCATGCTAATTACTTTGCCTGTTGCCAAATTGCATTATCTCTTATAGTTTCCGAGATATGGACTATCGATAATTTACACCTTAGGCTCTGCTTCTAACTTGGGCCCAAATTGTAAAATGGTCTTATCTATTGGCGATTTCGTTCCAATTCACATTCCAAGTAATATTCGGCATGCTAATTACATTGCCTGTTGCCAAATTGCATTATCTCTTATAGTTTCCGAGATATGGACTATCGATAATTTACACCTTAGGCTCTGCTTCTAACTTGGGCCCAAATTGTAAAATGGTCTTATCTATTGGCGATTTCGTTCCAATTCACATTCCAAGTAATATTCGGCATGCTAATTACATTGCCGGTTGCCAAATTGCATTATCTCTTATAGTTTCCGAGATATGGACTATCGATAATTTACACCTTAGGCTCTGCTTCTAACTTGGGCCCAAATTGTAAAATGGTCTTATCTATTGGCGATTTCGTTCCAATTCACACTCCAAGTAATATTCGGCATGCTAATTACATTGCCGGTTGCGAAATTGCATTATCTCTTATAGTTTCCGAGATATGGACTATCAATAATTTACACCTTAGGCTCTGCTTCTAACTTGGGCCCAAATTGTAAAATGGTCTTATCTATTGGCGATTTCGTTCCAATTCACATTCCAAGTAATATTCGGCATGCTAATTACATTGCCGGTTGCCAAATTGCATTATCTCTTATAGTTTCCGAGATATGGACTATCGATAATTTACACCTTAGGCTCTGCTTCTAACTTGGGCCCAAATTGTAAAATGGTCTTATCTATTGGCGATTTCGTTCCAATTCACATTCCAAGTAATATTCGGCATGCTAATTACATTGCCGGTTGCCAAATTGCATTACCTCTTATAGTTTCCGAGATATGGACTATAGATAATTTACACCTTAGGCTCTGCTTCTAACTTGGGCCCAAATTGTAAAATGGTCTTATCTATTGGCGATTTCGTTCCAATTCACATTCCAAGTAATATTCGGCATGCTAATTACATTGCCGGTTGCCAAATTGCATTATCTCTTATAGTTTCCGAGATATGGACTATCGATAATTTACACCTTAGGCTCTGCTTCTAACTTGTGCCCAAATTGTAAAATGGTCTTCTCTATTGGCGATTTCGTTCCAATTCACATTCCAAGTAATATTCGGCATGCTAATTACATTGCCGGTTGCCAAATTGCATTATCTCTTATAGTTTCCGAGATATGGACTATCGATAATTTACACCTTAGGCTCTGCTTCTAACTTGGGCCCAAATTGTAAAATGGTCTTATCTATTAGCGATTTCGTTCCAATTCACATTCCAAGTAATATTCGGCATGCTAATTACATTGCCGGTTGCCAAATTGCATTATCTCTTATAGTTTCCGAGATATGGACTATCGATAATTTACACCTTAGGCTCTGCTTCTAACTTGGGCCCAAATTGCAAAACGGTCTTATCTATTGACGATTTCGTTCCAATTCACATTCCAAGTAATATTCGGCATGCTAATTACATTGCCGGTTGCCAAATTGCATTATCTCTTATAGTTTCCGAGATATGGACTATCGATAATTTACACCTTAGGCTCTGCTTCTAACTTGGGCCCAAATTGTAAAATGGTCTTATCTATTGGCGATTTCGTTCCAATTCACATTCCAAGTAATATTCGGCATGCTAATTACATTGCCGGTTGCCAAATTGCATTATCTCTTATAGTTTCCGAGATATGGACTATCGATAATTTACACCTTAGGCTCTGCTTCTAACTTGGGCCCAAATTGTAAAATGGTCTTATCTATTGGCGATTTCGTTCCAATTCACACTCCAAGTAATATTCGGCATGCTAATTACATTGCCGGTTGCGAAATTGCATTATCTCTTATAGTTTCCGAGATATGGACTATCAATAATTTACACCTTAGGCTCTGCTTCTAACTTGGGCCCAAATTGTAAAATGGTCTTATCTATTGGCGATTTCGTTCCAATTCACATTCCAAGTAATATTCGGCATGCTAATTACATTGCCGGTTGCCAAATTGGATTATCTCTTATAGTTTCCGAGATATGGACTATCGATAATTTACACCTTAGGCTCTGCTTCTAACTTGGGCCCAAATTGTAAAATGGTCTTATCTATTGGCGATTTCGTTCCAATTCACACTCCAAGTAATATTCGGCATGCTAATTACATTGCCGGTTGCGAAATTGCATTATCTCTTATAGTTTCCGAGATATGGACTATCGATAATTTACACCTTAGGCTCTGCTTCTAACTTGGGCCCAAATTGTAAAATGGTCTTATCTATTGGCGATTTCGTTCCAATTCACATTCCAAGTAATATTCGGTATGCTAATTACATTGCCGGTTGCCAAATTGCATT
The DNA here is from genome assembly GCF_030347505.1 of Rhynchophorus ferrugineus. Classification (NCBI taxonomy): domain Eukaryota; kingdom Metazoa; phylum Arthropoda; class Insecta; order Coleoptera; family Curculionidae; genus Rhynchophorus; species Rhynchophorus ferrugineus. The sequence goes on along the minus strand of NW_027472644.1, from coordinate 307,461 downwards.
ATCTCTTATAGTTTCCGAGATATGGACTATCGATAATTTACACCTTAGGCTCTGCTTCTAACTTTGGCCCAAATTGTAAAATGGTCTTATCTATTGGCGATTTCGTTCCAATTCACATTCCAAGTAATATGCGGCATGCTAATTACATTGCCGGTTGCGAAATTGCATTATCTCTTATAGTTTCCGAGATATGGACTATCAATAATTTACACCTTAGGCTCTGCTTCTAACTTGGGCCCAAATTGTAAAATGGTCTTATCTATTGGCGATTTCGTTCCAATTCACATTCCAAGTAATATTCGGTATGCTAATTACATTGCCGGTTGCCAAATTGCATTATCTCTTATAGTTTCTGAGATATGGACTATCGATAATTTACACCTTAGGCTCTGCTTCTAACTTGGGCCCAAATTGTAAAATGGTCTTATCTATTGGCGATTTCGTTCCAATTCACATTCCAAGTAATATTCGGCATGCTAATTACATTGCCGGTTGCCAAATTGCATTACCTCTTATAGTTTCCGAGATATGGACTATAGATAATTTACACCTTAGGCTCTGCTTCTAACTTGGGCCCAAATTGCAAAATGGTCTTATCTATTGACGATTTCGTTCCAATTCACATTCCAAGTAATATTCGGCATGCTAATTACATTGCCGGTTGCCAAATTGCATTATCTCTTATAGTTTCCGAGATATGGACTATCGATAATTTACACCATATGCTCTGCTTCTAACTTGGGCCCAAATTGTAAAATGGTCTTATCTATTGGCGATTTCGTTCCAATTCACATTCCAAGTAATATTCGGCATGCTAATTACATTGCCGGTTGCCAAATTGCATTATCTCTTATAGTTTCCGAGATATGGACTATCGATAATTTACACCTTAGGCTCTGCTTCTAACTTGGGCCCAAATTGTAAAATGGTCTTATCTATTGGCGATTTCGTTCCAATTCACACTCCAAGTAATATTCGGCATGCTAATTACATTGCCGGTTGCGAAATTGCATTATCTCTTATAGTTTCCGAGATATGGACTATCAATAATTTACACCTTAGGCTCTGCTTCTAACTTGGGCCCAAATTGTAAAATGGTCTTATCTATTGGCGATTTCGTTCCAATTCACATTCCAAGTAATATTCGGCATGCTAATTACATTGCCGGTTGCCAAATTGCATTATCTCTTATAGTTTCCGAGATATGGACTATCGATAATTTACACCTTAGGCTCTGCTTCTAACTTGGGCCCAAATTGTAAAATGGCCTTATCTATTGGCGATTTCGTCCCAATTCACATTCCAAGTAATATTCGGCATGCTAATTACATTGCCGGTTGCGAAATTGCATTATCTCTTATAGTTTCAGAGATATGGACTATCGATAATTTACACCTTAGGCTCTGCTTCTAACTTGGGCCCAAATTGTAAAATGGTCTTATCTATTGGCAATTTCGTTCCAATTCACATTCCAAGTAATATTCGGCATGCTAATTACATTGCCGGTTGCCAAATTGCATTATCTCTTATAGTTTCCGAGATATGGACTATCGATAATTTACACCTTAGGCTCTGCTTCTAACTTGGGCCCAAATTGTAAAATGGTCTTATCTATTGGCGATTTCGTTCCAATTCACATTCCAAGTAATATTCGGCATGCTAATTACATTGCCGGTTGCCAAATTGCATTAACTCTTATAGTTTCCGAGATATGGACTATCGATAATTTACACCTTAGGCTCTGCTTCTAACTTGGGCCCAAATTGTAAAATGGTCTTATCTATTGACGATTTCGTTCCAATTCACACTCCAAGTAATATTCGGCATGCTAATTACATTGCCGGTTGCCAAATTGCATTATCTCTTATAGTTTCCGAGATATGGGCTATCGATAATTTACACCATAGGCTCTGCTTATAACTTGGGCCTAAATTGTAAAATGGTCTTATCTATTGGCGATTTCGTTCCAATTCACATTCCAAGTAATATTCGGCATGCTAATTACATTGCCGGTTGCCAAATTGCATTAACCCTTATAGTTTCCGAGATATGGACTATCGATAATTTACACCTTAGGCTCTGCTTCTAACTTGGGCCCAAAGTGTAAAATGGTCTTATCTATTGGCGATTTCGTTCCAATTCACAATCCAAGTAATATTCGGCATGCTAATTACATTGCCGGTTGCCAAATTGAATTATCTCTTATAGTTTCCGAGATATGGACTATCGATAATTTACACCTTAGGCTCTGCTTCTAACTTGGGCCCAAATTGTAAAATGGTCTTACCTATTGGCGATTTCGTTCCAATTCACATTCCAAGTAATATTCTGCATGCTAATTACATTGCCGGTTGCCAAATTGCATTATCTCTTATAGTTTCCGAGATATGGACTATCGATAATTTACACCTTAGGCTCTGCTTCTAACTTGGACCCAAATTGTAAAATGGTCTTATCTATTGGCGATTTCGTTCCAATTCACATTCCAAGTAATATTCGGCATGCTAATTACATTGCCGGTTGCCAAATTGCATTATCTCTTATAGTTTCCGAGATATGGACTATCGATAATTTACACCTTAGGCTCTGCTTCTAACTTGGGCCCAAATTGTAAAATGGTCTTATCTATTGGCGATTTCGTCCCAATTCACATTCCAAGTGATATTCGGCATGCTAATTACATTACCGGTTGCGAAATTGCATTATCTCTTATAGTTTCCGAGATATGGACTATCAATAATTTACACCTTAGGCTCTGCTTCTAACTTGGGCCCAAATTGTAAAATGGTCTTATCTATTGGCGATTTCGTTCCAATTCACGTTCCAAGTAATATTCGGCATGCTAATTACTTTGCCGGTTGCCAAATTGCATTATCTCTTATAGTTTCCGAGATATGGACTATCGATAATTTACACCTTAGGCTCTGCTTCTAACTTGGGCCCAAATTGTAAAATGGTCTTATCTATTGGCGATTTCGTTCCAATTCACATTCCAAGTAATATTCGGCATGCTAATTACATTGCCGGTTGCCAAATTGCATTATCTCTTATAGTTTCCGAGATATGGACTATCGATAATTTACACCTTAGGCTCTGCTTCTAACTTGGGCCCAAATTGTAAAATGGTCTTATCTATTGGCGATTTCGTTCCAATTCACATTCCAAGTAATATTCGGCATGCTAATTACATTGCCGGTTGCCAAATTGCATTACCTCTTATAGTTTCCGAGATATGGACTATCGATAATTTACACCTTAGGCTCTGCTTCTAACTTGGGCCCAAATTGTAAAATGGTCTTATCTATTGACGATTTCGTTCCAATTCACATTCCAAGTAATATTCGGCATGCTAATTACATTGCCGGTTGCCAAATTGCATTATCTCTTATAGTTTCCGAGATATGGACTATCGATAATTTACACCTTAGGCTCTGCTTCTAACTTGGGCCCAAATTGTAAAATGGTCTTATCTATTGGCGATTTCGTTCCAATTCACATTCCAAGTAATATTCGGCATGCTAATTACATTGCCGGTTGCCAAATTGCATTATCTCTTATAGTTTCCGAGATATGGACTATCGATAATTTACACCTTAGGCTCTGCTTCTAACTTGGGCCCAAATTGTAAAATGGTCTTATCTATTGGCGATTTCGTTCCAATTCACGTTCCAAGTAATATTCGGCATGCTAATTACTTTGCCGGTTGCCAAATTGCATTATCTCTTATAGTTTCCGAGATATGGACTATCGATAATTTACACCTTAGGCTCTGCTTCTAACTTGGGCCCAAATTGTAAAATGGTCTTATCTATTGGCGATTTCGTTCCAATTCACATTCCAAGTAATATTCGGCATGCTAATTACATTGCCGGTTGCCAAATTGCATTATCTCTTATAGTTTCCGAGATATGGACTATCGATAATTTACACCTTAGGCTCTGCTTCTAACTTGGGCCCAAATTGTAAAATGGTCTTATCTATTGGCGATTTCGTTCCAATTCACATTCCAAGTAATATTCGGCATGCTAATTACATTGCCGGTTGCCAAATTGCATTATCTCTTATAGTTTCCGAGATATGGACTATCGATAATTTACACCTTAGGCTCTGCTTCTAACTTGGGCCCAAATTGTAAAATGGTCTTATCTATTGGCGATTTCGTTCCAATTCACACTAAAAGTAATATTCGGCATGCTAATTACATTGCCGGCTGCGAAATTGCATTATCTCTTATAGTTTCCGAGATATGGACTATCAATAATTTACACCTTAGGCTCTGATTCTAACTTGGGCCCAAATTGTAAAATGGTCTTATCTATTGGCGATTTCGTTCCAATTCACATTCCAAGTAATATTCGGCATGCTAATTACATTGCCGGTTGCCAAATTGCATTATCTCTTATAGTTTCCGAGATATGGACTATCGATAATTTACACCTTAGGCTCTGCTTCTAACTTGGGCCCAAATTGTAAAATGGTCTTACCTATTGGCGATTTCGTTCCAATTCACATTCCAAGTAATATTCGGCATGCTAATTACATTGCCGGTTGCCAAATTGCATTATCTCTTATAGTTTCCGAGATATGGACTATCGATAATTTACACCTTAGGCTCTGCTTCTAACTTGGGCCCAAATTGTAAAATGGTCTTATCTATTGGCGATTCCGTTCCAATTCGCATTCCAAGTAATATTCGGCATGCTAATTACATTGCCGGTTGCCAAATTGCATTATCTCTTATAGTTTCCGAGATATGGACTATCGATAATTTACACCTTAGGCTCTGCTTCTAACTTGGGCCCAAATTGTAAAATGGTCTTATCTATTGGCGATTTCGTTCCAATTCACATTCCAAGTAATATTCGGCATGCTAATTACATTGCCGGTTGCCAAATTGCATTATCTCTTATAGTTTCCGAGATATGGACTATCGATAATTTACACCTTAGGCTCTGCTTCTAACTTGGGCCCAAATTGTAAAATGGTCTTATCTATTGACGATTTCGTTCCAATTCACATTCCAAGTAATATTCGGCATGCTAATTACATTGCCGGTTGCCAAATTGCATTATCTCTTATAGTTTCCGAGATATGGACTATCGATAATTTACACCTTAGGCTCTGCTTCTAACTTGGGCCCAAATTGTAAAATGGTCTTATCTATTGGCGATTTCGTTCCAATTCACATTCCAAGTAATATTCGGCATGCTAATTACATTGCCGGTTGCCAAATTGCATTATCTCTTATAGTTTCCGAGATATGGACTATCGATAATTTACACCTTAGGCTCTGCTTCTAACTTGGGCCCAAATTGTAAAATGGTCTTATCTATTGGCGATTTCGTTCCAATTCACGTTCCAAGTAATATTCGGCATGCTAATTACTTTGCCGGTTGCCAAATTGCATTATCTCTTATAGTTTCCGAGATATGGACTATCGATAATTTACACCTTAGGCTCTGCTTCTAACTTGGGCCCAAATTGTAAAATGGTCTTATCTATTGGCGATTTCGTTCCAATTCACATTCCAAGTAATATTCGGCATGCTAATTACATTGCCGGTTGCCAAATTGCATTATCTCTTATAGTTTCCGAGATATGGACTATCGATAATTTACACCTTAGGCTCTGCTTCTAACTTGGGCCCAAATTGTAAAATGGTCTTATCTATTGGCGATTTCGTTCCAATTCACATTCCAAGTAATATTCGGCATGCTAATTACATTGCCGGTTGCCAAATTGCATTATCTCTTATAGTTTCCGAGATATGGACTATCGATAATTTACACCTTAGGCTCTGCTTCTAACTTGGGCCCAAATTGTAAAATGGTCTTATCTATTGGCGATTCCGTTCCAATTCGCATTCCAAGTAATATTCGGCATGCTAATTACATTGCCGGTTGCCAAATTGCATTATCTCTTATAGTTTCCGAGATATGGACTATCGATAATTTACACCTTAGGCTCTGCTTCTAACTTGGGCCCAAATTGTAAAATGGTCTTATCTATTGGCGATTTCGTTCCAATTCACATTCCAAGTAATATTCGGCATGCTAATTACATTGCCGGTTGCCAAATTGCATTATCTCTTATAGTTTCCGAGATATGGACTATCGATAATTTACACCTTAGGCTCTGCTTCTAACTTGGGCCCAAATTGTAAAATGGTCTTATCTATTGACGATTTCGTTCCAATTCACATTCCAAGTAATATTCGGCATGCTAATTACATTGCCGGTTGCCAAATTGCATTATCTCTTATAGTTTCCGAGATATGGACTATCGATAATTTACACCTTAGGCTCTGCTTCTAACTTGGGCCCAAATTGTAAAATGGTCTTATCTATTGGCGATTTCGTTCCAATTCACATTCCAAGTAATATTCGGCATGCTAATCACATTGCCGGTTGCCAAATTGCATTATCTCTTATAGTTTCCGAGATATGGACTATCGATAATTTACACCTTAGGCTCTGCTTCTAACTTGGGCCCAAATTGTAAAATGGTCTTATCTATTGGCGATTTCGTTCCAATTCACGTTCCAAGTAATATTCGGCATGCTAATTACTTTGCCGGTTGCCAAATTGCATTATCTCTTATAGTTTCCGAGATATGGACTATCGATAATTTACACCTTAGGCTCTGCTTCTAACTTGGGCCCAAATTGTAAAATGGTCTTATCTATTGGCGATTTCGTTCCAATTCACATTCCAAGTAATATTCGGCATGCTAATTACATTGCCGGTTGCCAAATTGCATTATCTCTTATAGTTTCCGAGATATGGACTATCGATAATTTACACCTTAGGCTCTGCTTCTAACTTGGGCCCAAATTGTAAAATGGTCTTATCTATTGGCGATTTCGTTCCAATTCACATTCCAAGTAATATTCGGCATGCTAATTACATTGCCGGTTGCCAAATTGCATTATCTCTTATAGTTTCCGAGATATGGACTATCGATAATTTACACCTTAGGCTCTGCTTCTAACTTGGGCCCAAATTGTAAAATGGTCTTATCTATTGGCGATTTCGTTCCAATTCACATTCCAAGTAATATTCGGCATGCTAATTATATTGCCGGTTGCCAAATTGCATTACATCTTATAGTTTCCGAGATATGGACTATAGATAATTTACACCTTAGGCTCTGCTTCTAACTTGGGCCCAAATTGTAAAATGGTCTTATCTATTGGCGATTTCGTTCCAATTCACATTCCAAGTAATATTCGGCATGCTAATTACATTGCCGGTTGCCAAATTGCATTATCTCTTATAGTTTCCGAGATATGGACTATCGATAATTTACACCTTAGGCTCTGCTTCTAACTTGGGCCCAAATTGTAAAATGGTCTTCTCTATTGGCGATTTCGTTCCAATTCACATTCCAAGTAATATTCGGCATGCTAATTACATTGCCGGTTGCCAAATTGCATTATCTCTTATAGTTTCCGAGATATGGACTATCGATAATTTACACCTTAGGCTCTGCTTCTAACTTGGGCCCAAATTGTAAAATGGTCTTATCTATTAGCGATTTCGTTCCAATTCACATTCCAAGTAATATTCGGCATGCTAATTACATTGCCGGTTGCCAAATTGCATTATCTCTTATAGTTTCCGAGATATGGACTATCGATAATTTACACCTTAGGCTCTGCTTCTAACTTGGGCCCAAATTGCAAAATGGTCTTATCTATTGACGATTTCGTTCCAATTCACATTCCAAGTAATATTCGGCATGCTAATTACATTGCCGGTTGCCAAATTGCATTATCTCTTATAGTTTCCGAGATATGGACTATCGATAATTTACACCTTAGGCTCTGCTTCTAACTTGGGCCCAAATTGTAAAATGGTCTTATCTATTGGCGATATCGTTCCAATTCCCATTCCAAGTAATATTCGGCATGCTAATTACATTGCCGGTTGCCAAATTGCATTATCTCTTATAGTTTCCGAGATATGGACTATCGATAATTTACACCTTAGGCTCTGCTTCTAACTTGGGCCCAAATTGTAAAATGGTCTTATCTATTGGCGATTTCGTTCCAATTCACACTCCAAGTAATATTCGGCATGCTAATTACATTGCCGGTTGCGAAATTGCATTATCTCTTATAGTTTCCGAGATATGGACTATCCATAATTTACACCTTAGGCTCTGCTTCTAACTTGGGCCCAAATTGTAAAATGGTCTTATCTATTGGCGATTTCGTTCCAATTCACATTCCAAGTAATATTCGGCATGCTAATTACATTGCCGGTTGCCAAATTGCATTATCTCTTATAGTTTCCGAGATATGGACTATCGATAATTTACACCTTAGGCTCTGCTTCTAACTTGGGCCCAAATTGTAAAATGGCCTTATCTATTGGCGATTTCGTCCCAATTCACATTCCAAGTAATATTCGGCATGCTAATTACATTGCCGGTTGCGAAATTGCATTATCTCTTATAGTTTCAGAGATATGGACTATCGATAATTTACACCTTAGGCTCTGCTTCTAACTTGGGCCCAAATTGTAAAATGGTCTTATCTATTGGCAATTTCGTTCCAATTCACATTCCAAGTAATATTCGGCATGCTAATTACATTGCCGGTTGCCAAATTGCATTATCTCTTATAGTTTCCGAGATATGGACTATCGATAATTTACACCTTAGGCTCTGCTTCTAACTTGGGCCCAAATTGTAAAATGGTCTTATCTATTGGCGATTTCGTTCCAATTCACATTCCAAGTAATATTCGGCATGCTAATTACATTGCCGGTTGCCAAATTGCATTAACTCTTATAGTTTCCGAGATATGGACTATCGATAATTTACACCTTAGGCTCTGCTTCTAACTTGGGCCCAAATTGTAAAATGGTCTTATCTATTGACGATTTCGTTCCAATTCACATTCCAAGTAATATTCGGCATGCTAATTACATTGCCGGTTGCCAAATTGCATTATCTCTTATAGTTTCCGAGATATGGGCTATCGATAATTTACACCATAGGCTCTGCTTATAACTTGGGCCCAAATTGTAAAATGGTCTTATCTATTGGCGATTTCGTTCCAATTCACATTCCAAGTAATATTCGGCATGCTAATTACATTGCCGGTTGCCAAATTGCATTATCCCTTATAGTTTCCGAGATATGGACTATCGATAATTTACACCTTAGGCTCTGCTTCTAACTTGGGCCCAAATTGTAAAATGGTCTTATCTATTGGCGATTTCGTTCCAATTCACAATCCAAGTAATATTCGGCATGCTAATTACATTGCCGGTTGCCAAATTGAATTATCTCTTATAGTTTCCGAGATATGGACTATCGATAATTTACACCTTAGGCTCTGCTTCTAACTTGGGCCCAAATTGTAAAATGGTCTTACCTATTGGCGATTTCGTTCCAATTCACATTCCAAGTAATATTCTGCATGCTAATTACATTGCCGGTTGCCAAATTGCATTATCTCTTATAGTTTCCGAGATATGGACTATCGATAATTTACACCTTAGGCTCTGCTTCTAACTTGGACCCAAATTGTAAAATGGTCTTATCTATTGGCGATTTCGTTCCAATTCACATTCCAAGTAATATTCGGCATGCTAATTACATTGCCGGTTGCCAAATTGCATTATCTCTTATAGTTTCCGAGATATGGACTATCGATAATTTACACCTTAGGCTCTGCTTCTAACTTGGGCCCAAATTGTAAAATGGTCTTATCTATTGGCGATTTCGTCCCAATTCACATTCCAAGTGATATTCGGCATGCTAATTACATTACCGGTTGCGAAATTGCATTATCTCTTATAGTTTCCGAGATATGGACTATCAATAATTTACACCTTAGGCTCTGCTTCTAACTTGGGCCCAAATTGTAAAATGGTCTTATCTATTGGCGATTTCGTTCCAATTCACATTCCAAGTAATATTCGGCATGCTAATTACATTGCCGGTTGCCAAATTGCATTATCTCTTATAGTTTCCGAGATATGGACTATCGATAATTTACACCTTAGGCTCTGCTTCTAACTTGGGCCCAAATTGTAAAATCGTCTTACCTATTGGCGATTTCGTTCCAATTCACATTCCAAGTAATATTCGGCATGCTAATTACATTGCCGGTTGCCAAATTGCATTATCTCTTATAGTTTCCGAGATATGGACTATCGATAATTTACACCTTAGGCTCTGCTTCTAACTTGGACCCAAATTGTAAAATGGTCTTATCTATTGGCGATTTCGTTCCAATTCACATTCCAAGTAATATTCGGCATGCTAATTACATTGCCGGTTGCCAAATTGTATTATCTCTTATAGTTTCCGAGATATGGACTATCGATAATTTACACCTTAGGCTCTGCTTCTAACTTGGACCCAAATTGTAAAATGGTCTTATCTATTGGCGATTTCGTCCCAATTCACATTCCAAGTGATATTCGGCATGCTAATTACATTGCCGGTTGCGAAATTGTATTATCTCTTATAGTTTCCGAGATATGGACTATCGATAATTTACACCTTAGGCTCTGCTTCTAACTTGGGCCCAAATTGTAAAATGGTCTTATCTATTGGCGATTTAGTTGCAATTCACATTCCAAGTAATATTCGGCATGCTAATTACATTGCCGGTTGCTAAATTGCATTATCTCTTATAGTTTCCGAGATATGGACTATCGATAATTTACACCTTAGGCTCTGCTTCTAACTTGGGCCCAAATTGTAAAATGGTCTTATCTATTGGCGATTTCGTTCCAATTCACATTCCAAGTAATATTCGGCATGCTAATTACATTTCCGGTTGCCAAATTGCATTATCTCTTATAGTTTCCGAGATATGGACTATCGATAATTTACACCTTAGGCTCTGCTTCTAACTTGGGCCCAAATTGTAAAATGGTCTTATCTATAGGCGATTTCGTTCCAATTCACATTCCAAGTAATATTCGGCATGCTAATTACATTGCCGGTTGCCAAATTGCATTATCTCTTATAGTTTCCGAGATATGGACTATCGATAATTTACACCTTAGGCTCTGCTTCTAACTTGGGCCCAAATTGTAAAATGGTCTTATCTATTGGCGATTTCGTTCCAATTCACATTCCAAGTAATATTCGGCATGCTAATTACATTGCCGGTTGCCAAATTGCATTATCTCTTATAGTTTCCGAGATATGGACTATCGATAATTTACACCTTAGGCTCTGCTTCTAACTTGGGCCCAAATTGTAAAATGGTCTTATCTATTGGCGATTTCGTTCCAATTCACATTCCAAGTAATATTCGGCATGCTAATTACATTGCCGGTTGCCAAATTGCATTATCTCTTATAGTTTCCGAGATATGGACTATCGATAATTTACACCTTAGGCTCTGCTTCTAACTTGGGCCCAAATTGTAAAATGGTCTTATCTATTGGCGATTTCGTTCCAATTCACATTCCAAGTAATATTCGGCATTCTAATTACATTGCCGATTGCCAAATTGCATTATCTCTTATAGTTTCCGAGATATGGACTATCGATAATTTACACCTTAGGCTCTGCTTCTAACTTGGGCCCAAATTGTAAAATGGTCTTATCTATTGGCGATTTCGTCCCAATTCACATTCCAAGTGATATTCGGCATGCTAATTACATTGCCGGTTGCGAAATTGCATTATCTCTTATAGTTTCCGAGATATGGACTATCAATAATTTACACCTTAGGCTCTGCTTCTAACTTGGGCCCAAATTGTAAAATGGTCTTATCTATTGGCGATTTCGTTCCAATTCACATTCCAAGTAATATTCGGCATGCTAATTACATTGCCGGTTGCCAAATTGCATTATCTCTTATAGTTTCCGAGATATGGACTATCGATAATTTACACCTTAGGCTCTGCTTCTAACTTGGGCCCAAATTGTAAAATGGTCTTATCTATTGGCGATTTCGTTCCAATTCACATTCCAAGTAATATTCGGCATGCTAATTACATTGCCGGTTGCCAAATTGCATTATCTCTTATAGTTTCCGAGATATGGACTATCGATAATTTACACCTTAGGCTCTGCTTCTAACTTGGGCCCAAATTGTAAAATGGTCTTATCTATTGGCGATTTCGTTCCAATTCACATTCCAAGTAATATTCGGCATTCTAATTACATTGCCGATTGCCAAATTGCATTATCTCTTATAGTTTCCGAGATATGGACTATCGATAATTTACACCTTAGGCTCTGCTTCTAACTTGGGCCCAAATTGTAAAATGGTCTTATCTATTGGCGATTTCGTTCCAATTCACATTCCAAGTAATATTCGGCATTCTAATTACATTGCCGGTTGCCAAATTGCATTATCTCTTATAGTTTCCGAGATATGGACTATCGATAATTTACACCTTAGGCTCTGCTTCTAACTTGGGCCCAAATTGTAAAATGGTCTTATCTATTGGCGATTTCGTTCCAATTCACATTCCAAGTAATATTCGGCATGCTAATTACATTGCCGGTTGCCAAATTGCATTATCTCTTATAGTTTCCGAGATATGGACTATCGATAATTTACACCTTAGGCTCTGCTTCTAACTTGGGCCCAAATTGTAAAATGGTCTTATCTATTGGCGATTTAGTTGCAATTCACATTCCAAGTAATATTCGGCATGCTAATTACATTGCCGTTTGCCAAATTGCATTATCTCTTATAGTTTCCGAGATATGGACTATCGATAATTTACACCTTAGGCTCTGCTTCTAACTTGGGCCCAAATTGTAAAATGGTCTTATCTATTGGCGATTTCGTTCCAATTCACATTCCAAGTAATATTTGGCACGCTAATTACATTGCCGGTTGCCAAATTGCATTATCTCTTATAGTTTCCGAGATATGGACTATCGATAATTTACACCTTAGGCTCTGCTTCTAACTTGGGCCCAAATTGTAAAATGGTCTTATCTATTGGCGATTTCGTTCCAATTCACATTCCAAGTAATATTCGGCATGCTAATTACATTGCCGGTTGCCAAATTGCATTATCTCTTATAGTTTCGGAGATATGGACTATCGATAATTTACACCTTAGGCTCTGCTTCTAACTTGGGCCCAAATTGTAAAATGGTCTTATCTATTGGCGATTTCGTTCCAATTCACACTCCAAGTAATATTCGGCATGCTAATTACATTGCCGGTTGCGAAATTGCATTATCTCTTATAGTTTCCGAGATATGGACTATCGATAATTTACACCTTAGGCTCTGCTTCTAACTTGGGCCCAAATTGTAAAATGGTCTTATCTATTGGCGATTTCGTTCCAATTCACATTCCAAGTAATATTCGGCATGCTAATTACATTGCCGGTTGCCAAATTGCATTATCTCTTATAGTTTCCGAGATATAGACTATCGATAATTTACACCTTAGGCTCTGCTTCTAACTTGGACCCAAATTGTAAAATGGTCTTATCTATTGGCGATTTCGTTCCAATTCACATTCCAAGTAATATTCGGCATGCTAATTACATTGCCGGTTGCCAAATTGCATTATCTCTTATAGTTTCCGAGATATGGACTATCGATAATTTACACCTTAGGTTCTGCTTCTAACTTGGGCCCAAATTGTAAAATGGCCTTATCTATTGGCGATTTCGTCCCAATTCACATTCCAAGTAATATTCGGCATGCTAATTACATTGCCGGTTGCGAAATTGCATTATCTCTTATAGTTTCAGAGATATGGACTATCGATAATTTACACCTTAGGCTCTGCTTCTAACTTGGGCCCAAATTGTAAAATGGTCTTACCTATTGGCGATTTCGTTCCAATTCACATTCCAAGTAATATTCGGCATGCTAATTACATTGCCGGTTGCCAAATTGCATTATCTCTTATAGTTTCCGAGATATGGACTATCGATAATTTACACCTTAGGCTCTGCTTCTAACTTGGGCCCAAATTGTAAAATGGTTTTATCTATTGGCGATTTCGTTCCAATTCACATTCCAAGTAATATTCGGCATGCTAATTACATTGCCGGTTGCCAAATTGCATTATCTCTTATAGTTTCCGAGATATGGACTATCGATAATTTACACCTTAGGCTCTGCTTCTAACTTGGGCCCAAATTGTAAAATGGTCTTATCTATTGGCGATTTCGTTCCAATTCACGTTCCAAGTAATATTCGGCATGCTAATTACTTTGCCGGTTGCCAAATTGCATTATCTCTTATAGTTTCCGAGATATGGACTATCGATAATTTACACCTTAGGCTCTGCTTCTAACTTGGGCCCAAATTGTAAAATGGTCTTATCTATTGGCGATTTCGTTCCAATTCACATTCCAAGTAATATTCGGCATGCTAGTTACATTGCCGGTTGTCAAATTGCATTATCTCTTATAGTTTCCGAGATATGGACTATCGATAATTTACACCTTAGGCTCTGCTTCTAACTTGGGCCCAAATTGTAAAATGGTCTTACCTATTGGCGATTTCGTTCCAATTCACATTCCAAGTAATATTCGGCATGCTAATTACATTGCCGGTTGCCAAATTGCATTATCTCTTATAGTTTCCGAGATATGGACTATCGATAATTTACACCTTAGGCTCTGCTTCTAACTTGGGCCCAAATTGTAAAATGGTCTTATCTATTGGTGATTTCGTTCCAATTCACATTCCAAGTAATATTCGGCATGCTAATTACATTGCCGGTTGCCAAATTGCATTATCTCTTATAGTTTCCGAGATATGGACTATCGATAATTTACACCTTAGGCTCTGCTTCTAACTTGGGCCCAAATTGTAAAATGGTCTTATCTATTGGCGATTTCGTTCCAATTCACGTTCCAAGTAATATTCGGCATGCTAATTACTTTGCCGGTTGCCAAATTGCATTATCTCTTATAGTTTCCGAGATATGGACTATCGATAATTTACACCTTAGGCTCTGCTTCTAACTTGGGCCCAAATTGTAAAATGGTCTTATCTATAGGCGATTTCGTTCCAATTCACATTCCAAGTAATATTCGGCATGCTAATTACATTGCCTGTTGCC
The DNA here is from genome assembly GCF_030347505.1 of Rhynchophorus ferrugineus. Lineage (NCBI taxonomy): Eukaryota > Metazoa > Arthropoda > Insecta > Coleoptera > Curculionidae > Rhynchophorus > Rhynchophorus ferrugineus. The sequence goes on along the minus strand of NW_027472644.1, from coordinate 292,430 downwards.
AAATTGCATTATCTCTTATAGTTTCCGAGATATGGACTATCGATAATATACACCTTAGGCTCTGCTTCTAACTTGGGCCCAAATTGTAAAATGGTCTTATCTATTGGCGATTTCGTTCCAATTCACATTCCAAGTAATATTCGGCATGCTAATTACATTGCCGGTTGCCAAATTGCATTATCTCTTATAGTTTCCGAGATATGGACTATCGATAATTTACACCTTAGGCTCTGCTTCTAACTTGGGCCCAAATTGTAAAATGGTCTTATCTATTGGCGATTTCGTTCCAATTCACACTCCAAGTAATATTCGGCATGCTAATTACATTGCCGGTTGCGAAATTGCATTTTCTCTTATAGTTTCCGAGATATGGACTATCAATAATTTACACCTTAGGCTCTGCTTCTAACTTGGGCCCAAATTGTAAAATGGTCTTATCTATTGGCGATTTCGTTCCAATTCACATTCCAAGTAATATTCGGCATGCTAATTACATTGCCGGTTGCCAAATTGCATTATCTCTTATAGTTTCCGAGATATGGACTATCGATAATTTACACCTTAGGCTCTGCTTCTAACTTGGGCCCAAATTGTAAAATGGCCTTATCTATTGGCGATTTCGTCCCAATTCACATTCCAAGTAATATTCGGCATACTAATTACATTGCCGGTTGCGAAATTGCATTATCTCTTATAGTTTCAGAGATATGGACTATCGATAATTTACACCTTAGGCTCTGCTTCTAACTTGGGCCCAAATTGTAAAATGGTCTTATCTATTGGCAATTTCGTCCCAATTCACATTCCAAGTAATATTCGGCATGCTAATTACATTGCCGGTTGCCAAATTGCATTATCTCTTATAGTTTCCGAGATATGGACTATCGATAATTTACACCTTAGGCTCTGCTTCTAACTTGGGCCCAAATTGTAAAATGGTTTTATCTATTGGCGATTTCGTTCCAATTCCCCTTCCAAGTAATATTCGGCATGCTAATTACATTGCCGGTTGCCAAATTGCATTAACTCTTATAGTTTCCGAGATATGGACTATCGATAATTTACACCTTAGGCTCTGCTTCTAACTTGGGCCCAAATTGTAAAATGGTCTTATCTATTGACGATTTCGTTCCAATTCACATTCCAAGTAATATTCGGCATGCTAATTACATTGCCGGTTGCCAAATTGCATTATCTCTTATAGTTTCCGAGATATGGGCTATCGATAATTTACACCATAGGCTCTGCTTATAACTTGGGCCCAAATTGTAAAATGGTCTTATCTATTGGCGATTTCGTTCCAATTCACATTCCAAGTAATATTCGGCATGCTAATTACATTGCCGGTTGCCAAATTGCATTATCCCTTATAGTTTCCGAGATATGGACTATCGATAATTTACACCTTAGGCTCTGCTTCTAACTTGGGCCCAAATTGTAAAATGGTCTTATCTATTGGCGATTTCGTTCCAATTCACAATCCAAGTAATATTCGGCATGCTAATTACATTGCCGGTTGCCAAATTGAATTATCTCTTATAGTTTCCGAGATATGGACTATCGATAATTTACACCTTAGGCTCTGCTTCTAACTTGGGCCCAAATTGTAAAATGATCTTACCTATTGGCGATTTCGTTCCAATTCACATTCCAAGTAATATTCTGCATGCTAATTACATTGCCGGTTGCCAAATTGCATTATCTCTTATAGTTTCCGAGATATGGACTATCGATAATTTACACCTTAGGCTCTGCTTCTAACTTGGACCCAAATTGTAAAATGGTCTTATCTATTGGCGATTTCGTTCCAATTCACATTCCAAGTAATATTCGGCATGCTAATTACATTGCCGGTTGCCAAATTGCATTATCTCTTATAGTTTCCGAGATATGGACTATCGATAATTTACACCTTAGGCTCTGCTTCTAACTTGGGCCCAAATTGTAAAATGGTCTTATCTATTGGCGATTTCGTCCCAATTCACATTCCAAGTGATATTCGGCATGCTAATTACATTACCGGTTGCGAAATTGCATTATCTCTTATAGTTTCCGAGATATGGACTATCAATAATTTACACCTTAGGCTCTGCTTCTAACTTGGGCCCAAATTGTAAAATGGTCTTATCTATTGGCGATTTCGTTCCAATTCACATTCCAAGTAATATTCGGCATGCTAATTACATTGCCGGTTGCCAAATTGCATTATCTCTTATAGCTTCCGAGATATGGACTATCGATAATTTACACCTTAGGCTCTGCTTCTAACTTGGGCCCAAATTGTAAAATGGTCTTACCTATTGGCGATTTCGTTCCAATTCACATTCCAAGTAATATTCGGCATGCTAATTACATTGCCGGTTGCCAAATTGCATTATCTCTTATAGTTTCCGAGATATGGACTATCGATAATTTACACCTTAGGCTCTGCTTCTAACTTGGACCCAAATTGTAAAATGGTCTTATCTATTGGCGATTTCGTTCCAATTCACATTCCAAGTAATATTCGGCATGCTAATTACATTGCCGGTTGCCAAATTGTATTATCTCTTATAGTTTCCGAGATATGGACTATCGATAATTTACACCTTAGGCTCTGCTTCTAACTTGGACCCAAATTGTAAAATGGTCTTATCTATTGGCGATTTCGTCCCAATTCACATTCCAAGTGATATTCGGCATGCTAATTACATTGCCGGTTGCGAAATTGTATTATCTCTTATAGTTTCCGAGATATGGACTATCGATAATTTACACCTTAGGCTCTGCTTCTAACTTGGGCCCAAATTGTAAAATGGTCTTATCTATTGGCGATTTAGTTGCAATTCACATTCCAAGTAATATTCGGCATGCTAATTACATTGCCGGTTGCTAAATTGCATTATCTCTTATAGTTTCCGAGATATGGACTATCGATAATTTACACCTTAGGCTCTGCTTCTAACTTGGGCCCAAATTGTAAAATGGTCTTATCTATTGGCGATTTCGTTCCAATTCACATTCCAAGTAATATTCGGCATGCTAATTACATTGCCGGTTGCCAAATTGCATTATCTCTTATAGTTTCCGAGATATGGACTATCGATAATTTACACCTTAGGCTCTGCTTCTAACTTGGGCCCAAATTGTAAAATGGTCTTATCTATAGGCGATTTCGTTCCAATTCACATTCCAAGTAATATTCGGCATGCTAATTACATTGCCGGTTGCCAAATTGCATTATCTCTTATAGTTTCCGAGATATGGACTATCGATAATTTACACCTTAGGCTCTGCTTCTAACTTGGGCCCAAATTGTAAAATGGTCTTATCTATTGGCGATTTCGTTCCAATTCACATTCCAAGTAATATTCGGCATGCTAATTACATTGCCGGTTGCCAAATTGCATTATCTCTTATAGTTTCCGAGATATGGACTATCGATAATTTACACCTTAGGCTCTGCTTCTAACTTGGGCCCAAATTGTAAAATGGTCTTATCTATTGGCGATTTCGTTCCAATTCACATTCCAAGTAATATTCGGCATGCTAATTACATTGCCGGTTGCCAAATTGCATTATCTCTTATAGTTTCCGAGATATGGACTATCGATAATTTACACCTTAGGCTCTGCTTCTAACTTGGGCCCAAATTGTAAAATGGTCTTATCTATTGGCGATTTCGTTCCAATTCACATTCCAAGTAATATTCGGCATTCTAATTACATTGCCGGTTGCCAAATTGCATTATCTCTTATAGTTTCCGAGATATGGACTATCGATAATTTACACCTTAGGCTCTGCTTCTAACTTGGGCCCAAATTGTAAAATGGTCTTATCTATTGGCGATTTCGTCCCAATTCACATTCCAAGTGATATTCGGCATGCTAATTACATTGCCGGTTGCGAAATTGCATTATCTCTTATAGTTTCCGAGATATGGACTATCAATAATTTACACCTTAGGCTCTGCTTCTAACTTGGGCCCAAATTGTAAAATGGTCTTATCTATTGGCGATTTCGTTCCAATTCACATTCCAAGTAATATTCGGCATGCTAATTACATTGCCGGTTGCCAAATTGCATTATCTCTTATAGTTTCCGAGATATGGACTATCGATAATTTACACCTTAGGCTCTGCTTCTAACTTGGGCCCAAATTGTAAAATGGTCTTATCTATTGGCGATTTCATTCCAATTCACATTCCAAGTAATATTCGGCATGCTAATTACATTGCCGGTTGCCAAATTGCATTATCTCTTATAGTTTCCGAGATATGGACTATCGATAATTTACACCTTAGGCTCTGCTTCTAACTTGGGCCCAAATTGTAAAATGGTCTTATCTATTGGCGATTTAGTTGCAATTCACATTCCAAGTAATATTCGGCATGCTAATTACATTGCCGTTTGCCAAATTGCATTATCTCTTATAGTTTCCGAGATATGGACTATCGATAATTTACACCTTAGGCTCTGCTTCTAACTTGGGCCCAAATTGTAAAATGGTCTTATCTATTGGCGATTTCGTTCCAATTCACATTCCAAGTAATATTTGGCATGCTAATTACATTGCCGGTTGCCAAATTGCATTATCTCTTATAGTTTCCGAGATATGGACTATCGATAATTTACACCTTAGGCTCTGCTTCTAACTTGGGCCCAAATTGTAAAATGGTCTTATCTATTGGCGATTTCGTTCCAATTCACATTCCAAGTAATATTCGGCATGCTAATTACATTGCCGGTTGCCAAATTGCATTATCTCTTATAGTTTCCGAGATATGGACTATCGATAATTTACACCTTAGGCTCTGCTTCTAACTTGGGCCCAAATTGTAAAATGGTCTTATCTATTGGCGATTTCGTTCCAATTCACACTCCAAGTAATATTCGGCATGCTAATTACATTGCCGGTTGCGAAATTGCATTATCTCTTATAGTTTCCGAGATATGGACTATCGATAATTTACACCTTAGGCTCTGCTTCTAACTTGGGCCCAAATTGTAAAATGGTCTTATCTATTGGCGATTTCGTTCCAATTCACATTCCAAGTAATATTCGGCATGCTAATTACATTGCCGGTTGCCAAATTGCATTATCTCTTATAGTTTCCGAGATATAGACTATCGATAATTTACACCATAGGCTCTGCTTATAACTTGGGCCCAAATTGTAAAATGGTCTTATCTATTGGCGATTTCGTTCCAATTCACATTCCAAGTAATATTCGGCATGCTAATTACATTGCCGGTTGCCAAATTGCATTATCCCTTATAGTTTCCGAGATATGGACTATCGATAATTTACACCTTAGGCTCTGCTTCTAACTTGGGCCCAAATTGTAAAATGGTCTTATCTATTGGCGATTTCGTTCCAATTCACAATCCAAGTAATATTCGGCATGCTAATTACATTGCCGGTTGCCAAATTGAATTATCTCTTATAGTTTCCGAGATATGGACTATCGATAATTTACACCTTAGGCTCTGCTTCTAACTTGGGCCCAAATTGTAAAATGGTCTTACCTATTGGCGATTTCGTTCCAATTCACATTCCAAGTAATATTCTGCATGCTAATTACATTGCCGGTTGCCAAATTGCATTATCTCTTATAGTTTCCGAGATATGGACTATCGATAATTTACACCTTAGGCTCTGCTTCTAACTTGGACCCAAATTGTAAAATGGTCTTATCTATTGGCGATTTCGTTCCAATTCACATTCCAAGTAATATTCGGCATGCTAATTACATTGCCGGTTGCCAAATTGCATTATCTCTTATAGTTTCCGAGATATGGACTATCGATAATTTACACCTTAGGCTCTGCTTCTAACTTGGGCCCAAATTGTAAAATGGTCTTATCTATTGGCGATTTCGTCCCAATTCACATTCCAAGTGATATTCGGCATGCTAATTACATTACCGGTTGCGAAATTGCATTATCTCTTATAGTTTCCGAGATATGGACTATCAATAATTTACACCTTAGGCTCTGCTTCTAACTTGGGCCCAAATTGTAAAATGGTCTTATCTATTGGCGATTTCGTTCCAATTCACATTCCAAGTAATATTCGGCATGCTAATTACATTGCCGGTTGCCAAATTTCATTATCTCTTATAGTTTCCGAGATATGGACTATCGATAATTTACACCTTAGGCTCTGCTTCTAACTTGGGCCCAAATTGTAAAATGGTCTTACCTATTGGCGATTTCGTTCCAATTCACATTCCAAGTAATATTCGGCATGCTAATTACATTGCCGGTTGCCAAATTGCATTATCTCTTATAGTTTCCGAGATATGGACTATCGATAATTTACACCTTAGGCTCTGCTTCTAACTTGGACCCAAATTGTAAAATGGTCTTATCTATTGGCGATTTCGTTCCAATTCACATTCCAAGTAATATTCGGCATGCTAATTACATTGCCGGTTGCCAAATTGTATTATCTCTTATAGTTTCCGAGATATGGACTATCGATAATTTACACCTTAGGCTCTGCTTCTAACTTAGACCCAAATTGTAAAATGGTCTTATCTATTGGCGATTTAGTTGCAATTCACATTCCAAGTAATATTCGGCATGCTAATTACATTGCCGGTTGCTAAATTGCATTATCTCTTATAGTTTCCGAGATATGGACTATCGATAATTTACACCTTAGGCTCTGCTTCTAACTTGGGCCCAAATTGTAAAATGGTCTTATCTATTGGCGATTTCGTTCCAATTCACATTCCAAGTAATATTCGGCATGCTAATTACATTGCCGGTTGCCAAATTGCATTATCTCTTATAGTTTCCGAGATATGGACTATCGATAATTTACACCTTAGGCTCTGCTTCTAACTTGGGCCCAAATTGTAAAATGGTCTTATCTATAGGCGATTTCGTTCCAATTCACATTCCAAGTAATATTCGGCATGCTAATTACATTGCCGGTTGCCAAATTGCATTATCTCTTATAGTTTCCGAGATATGGACTATCGATAATTTACACCTTAGGCTCTGCTTCTAACTTGGGCCCAAATTGTAAAATGGTCTTATCTATTGGCGATTTCGTTCCAATTCACATTCCAAGTAATATTCGGCATGCTAATTACATTGCCGGTTGCCAAATTGCATTATCTCTTATAGTTTCCGAGATATGGACTATCGATAATTTACACCTTAGGCTCTGCTTCTAACTTGGGCCCAAATTGTAAAATGGTCTTATCTATTGGCGATTTCGTTCCAATTCACATTCCAAGTAATATTCGGCATGCTAATTACATTGCCGGTTGCCAAATTGCATTATCTCTTATAGTTTCCGAGATATGGACTATCGATAATTTACACCTTAGGCTCTGCTTCTAACTTGGGCCCAAATTGTAAAATGGTCTTATCTATTGGCGATTTCGTTCCAATTCACATTCCAAGTAATATTCGGCATTCTAATTACATTGCCGGTTGCCAAATTGCATTATCTCTTATAGTTTCCGAGATATGGACTATCGATAATTTACACCTTAGGCTCTGCTTCTAACTTGGGCCCAAATTGTAAAATGGTCTTATCTATTGGCGATTTCATCCCAATTCACATTCCAAGTGATATTCGGCATGCTAATTACATTGCCGGTTGCGAAATTGCATTATCTCTTATAGTTTCCGAGATATGGACTATCAATAATTTACACCTTAGGCTCTGCTTCTAACTTGGGCCCAAATTGTAAAATGGTCTTATCTATTGGCGATTTCGTTCCAATTCACATTCCAAGTAATATTCGGCATGCTAATTACATTGCCGGTTGCCAAATTGCATTATCTCTTATAGTTTCCGAGATATGGACTATCGATAATTTACACCTTAGGCTCTGCTTCTAACTTGGGCCCAAATTGTAAAATGGTCTTATCTATTGGCGATTTCGTTCCAATTCACATTCCAAGTAATATTCGGCATGCTAATTACATTGCCGGTTGCCAAATTGCATTATCTCTTATAGTTTCCGAGATATGGACTATCGATAATTTACACCTTAGGCTCTGCTTCTAACTTGGGCCCAAATTGTAAAATGGTCTTATCTATTGGCGATTTAGTTGCAATTCACATTCCAAGTAATATTCGGCATGCTAATTACATTGCCGTTTGCCAAATTGCATTATCTCTTATAGTTTCCGAGATATGGACTATCGATAATTTACACCTTAGGCTCTGCTTCTAACTTGGGCCCAAATTGTAAAATGGTCTTATCTATTGGCGATTTCGTTCCAATTCACATTCCAAGTAATATTTGGCATGCTAATTACATTGCCGGTTGCCAAATTGCATTATCTCTTATAGTTTCCGAGATATGGACTATCGATAATTTACACCTTAGGCTCTGCTTCTAACTTGGGCCCAAATTGTAAAATGGTCTTATCTATTGGCGATTTCGTTCCAATTCACATTCCAAGTAATATTCGGCATGCTAATTACATTGCCGGTTGCCAAATTGCATTATCTCTTATAGTTTCCGAGATATGGACTATCGATAATTTACACCTTAGGCTCTGCTTCTAACTTGGGCCCAAATTGTAAAATGGTCTTATCTATTGGCGATTTCGTTCCAATTCACACTCCAAGTAATATTCGGCATGCTAATTACATTGCCGGTTGCGAAATTGCATTATCTCTTATAGTTTCCGAGATATGGACTATCGATAATTTACACCTTAGGCTCTGCTTCTAACTCGGGCCCAAATTGTAAAATGGTCTTATCTATTGGCGATTTCGTTCCAATTCACATTCCAAGTAATATTCGGCATGCTAATTACATTGCCGGTTGCCAAATTGCATTATCTCTTATAGTTTCCGAGATATAGACTATCGATAATTTACACCTTAGGCTCTGCTTCTAACTTGGACCCAAATTGTAAAATGGTCTTATCTATTGGCGATTTCGTTCCAATTCACATTCCAAGTAATATTCGGCATGCTAATTACATTGCCGGTTGCCAAATTGCATTATCTCTTATAGTTTCCGAGATATGGACTATCGATAATTTACACCTTAGGTTCTGCTTCTAACTTGGGCCCAAATTGTAAAATGGCCTTATCTATTGGCGATTTCGTCCCAATTCACATTCCAAGTAATATTCGGCATGCTAATTACATTGCCGGTTGCGAAATTGCATTATCTCTTATAGTTTCAGAGATATGGACTATCGATAATTTACACCTTAGGCTCTGCTTCTAACTTGGGCCCAAATTGTAAAATGGTCTTACCTATTGGCGATTTCGTTCCAATTCACATTCCAAGTAATATTCGGCATGCTAATTACATTGCCGGTTGCCAAATTGCATTATCTCTTATAGTTTCCGAGATATGGACTATCGATAATTTACACCTTAGGCTCTGCTTCTAACTTGGGCCCAAATTGTAAAATGGTTTTATCTATTGGCGATTTCGTTCCAATTCACATTCCAAGTAATATTCGGCATGCTAATTACATTGCCGGTTGCCAAATTGCATTATCTCTTATAGTTTCCGAGATATGGACTATCGATAATTTACACCTTAGGCTCTGCTTCTAACTTGGGCCCAAATTGTAAAATGGTCTTATCTATTGGCGATTTCGTTCCAATTCACATTCCAAGTAATATTCGGCATTCTAATTACATTGCCGGTTGCCAAATTGCATTATCTCTTATAGTTTCCGAGATATGGACTATCGATAATTTACACCTTAGGCTCTGCTTCTAACTTGGGCCCAAATTGTAAAATGGTCTTATCTATTGGCGATTTCGTCCCAATTCACATTCCAAGTGATATTCGGCATGCTAATTACATTGCCGGTTGCGAAATTGCATTATCTCTTATAGTTTCCGAGATATGGACTATCAATAATTTACACCTTAGGCTCTGCTTCTAACTTGGGCCCAAATTGTAAAATGGTCTTATCTATTGGCGATTTCGTTCCAATTCACATTCCAAGTAATATTCGGCATGCTAATTACATTGCCGGTTGCCAAATTGCATTATCTCTTATAGTTTCCGAGATATGGACTATCGATAATTTACACCTTAGGCTCTGCTTCTAACTTGGGCCCAAATTGTAAAATGGTCTTATCTATTGGCGATTTCGTTCCAATTCACATTCCAAGTAATATTCGGCATGCTAATTACATTGCCGGTTGCCAAATTGCATTATCTCTTATAGTTTCCGAGATATGGACTATCGATAATTTACACCTTAGGCTCTGCTTCTAACTTGGGCCCAAATTGTAAAATGGTCTTATCTATTGGCGATTTAGTTGCAATTCACATTCCAAGTAATATTCGGCATGCTAATTACATTGCCGTTTGCCAAATTGCATTATCTCTTATAGTTTCCGAGATATGGACTATCGATAATTTACACCTTAGGCTCTGCTTCTAACTTGGGCCCAAATTGTAAAATGGTCTTATCTATTGGCGATTTCGTTCCAATTCACATTCCAAGTAATATTTGGCATGCTAATTACATTGCCGGTTGCCAAATTGCATTATCTCTTATAGTTTCCGAGATATGGACTATCGATAATTTACACCTTAGGCTCTGCTTCTAACTTGGGCCCAAATTGTAAAATGGTCTTATCTATTGGCGATTTCGTTCCAATTCACATTCCAAGTAATATTCGGCATGCTAATTACATTGCCGGTTGCCAAATTGCATTATCTCTTATAGTTTCCGAGATATGGACTATCGATAATTTACACCTTAGGCTCTGCTTCTAACTTGGGCCCAAATTGTAAAATGGTCTTATCTATTGGCGATTTCGTTCCAATTCACACTCCAAGTAATATTCGGCATGCTAATTACATTGCCGGTTGCGAAATTGCATTATCTCTTATAGTTTCCGAGATATGGACTATCGATAATTTACACCTTAGGCTCTGCTTCTAACTTGGGCCCAAATTGTAAAATGGTCTTATCTATTGGCGATTTCGTTCCAATTCACATTCCAAGTAATATTCGGCATGCTAATTACATTGCCGGTTGCCAAATTGCATTATCTCTTATAGTTTCCGAGATATAGACTATCGATAATTTACACCTTAGGCTCTGCTTCTAACTTGGACCCAAATTGTAAAATGGTCTTATCTATTGGCGATTTCGTTCCAATTCACATTCCGAGTAATATTCGGCATGCTAATTACATTGCCGGTTGCCAAATTGCATTATCTCTTATAGTTTCCGAGATATGGACTATCGATAATTTACACCTTAGGTTCTGCTTCTAACTTGGGCCCAAATTGTAAAATGGCCTTATCTATTGGCGATTTCGTCCCAATTCACATTCCAAGTAATATTCGGCATGCTAATTACATTGCCGGTTGCGAAATTGCATTATCTCTTATAGTTTCAGAGATATGGACTATCGATAATTTACACCTTAGGCTCTGCTTCTAACTTGGGCCCAAATTGTAAAATGGTCTTACCTATTGGCGATTTCGTTCCAATTCACATTCCAAGTAATATTCGGCATGCTAATTACATTGCCGGTTGCCAAATTGCATTATCTCTTATAGTTTCCGAGATATGGACTATCGATAATTTACACCTTAGGCTCTGCTTCTAACTTGGGCCCAAATTGTAAAATGGTCTTACCTATTGGCGATTTCGTTCCAATTCACATTCCAAGTAATATTCGGCATGCTAATTACATTGCCGGTTGCCAAATTGCATTATCTCTTATAGTTTCCGAGATATGGACTATCGATAATTTACACCTTAGGCTCTGCTTCTAACTTGGGCCCAAATTGTAAAATGGTCTTATCTATTGGTGATTTCGTTCCAATTCACATTACAAGTAATATTCGGCATGCTAATTACATTGCCGGTTGCCAAATTGCATTATCTCTTATAGTTTCCGAGATATGGACTATCGATAATTTACACCTTAGGCTCTGCTTCTAACTTGGGCCCAAATTGTAAAATGGTCTTATCTATTGGCGATTTCGTTCCAATTCACGTTCCAAGTAATATTCGGCATGCTAATTACTTTGCCGGTTGCCAAATTGCATTATCTCTTATAGTTTCCGAGATATGGACTATCGATAATTTACACCTTAGGCTCTGCTTCTAACTTGGGCCCAAATTGTAAAATGGTCTTATCTATTGGCGATTTCGTTCCAATTCACATTCCAAGTAATATTCGGCATGCTAATTACATTGCCGGTTGCCAAATTGCATTATCTCTTATAGTTTCCGAGATATGGACTATCGATAATTTACACCTTAGGCTCTGCTTCTAACTTGGGCCCAAATTGTAAAATGGTCTTATCTATTGGCGATTTCGTTCCAATTCACATTCCAAGTAATATTCGGCATGCTAATTACATTGCCGGTTGCCAAATTGCATTATCTCTTATAGTTTCCGAGATATGGACTATCGATAATTTACACCTTAGGCTCTGCTTCTAACTTGGGCCCAAATTGTAAAATGGTCTTATCTATTGGCGATTTCGTTCCAATTCACATTCCAAGTAATATTCGGCATTCTAATTACATTGCCGGTTGCCAAATTGCATTATCTCTTATAGTTTCCGAGATATGGACTATCGATAATTTACACCTTAGGCTCTGCTTCTAACTTGGGCCCAAATTGTAAAATGGTCTTATCTATTGGCGATTTCGTCCCAATTCACATTCCAAGTGATATTCGGCATGCTAATTACATTGCCGGTTGCGAAATTGCATTATCTCTTATAGTTTCCGAGATATGGACTATCAATAATTTACACCTTAGGCTCTGCTTCTAACTTGGGCCCAAATTGTAAAATGGTCTTATCTATTGGCGATTTCGTTCCAATTCACATTCCAAGTAATATTCGGCATGCTAATTACATTGCCGGTTGCCAAATTGCATTATCTCTTATAGTTTCCGAGATATGGACTATCGATAATTTACACCTTAGGCTCTGCTTCTAACTTGGGCCCAAATTGTAAAATGGTCTTATCTATTGGCGATTTCATTCCAATTCACATTCCAAGTAATATTCGGCATGCTAATTACATTGCCGGTTGCCAAATTGCATTATCTCTTATAGTTTCCGAGATATGGACTATCGATAATTTACACCTTAGGCTCTGCTTCTAACTTGGGCCCAAATTGTAAAATGGTCTTATCTATTGGCGATTTAGTTGCAATTCACATTCCAAGTAATATTCGGCATGCTAATTACATTGCCGTTTGCCAAATTGCATTATCTCTTATAGTTTCCGAGATATGGACTATCGATAATTTACACCTTAGGCTCTGCTTCTAACTTGGGCCCAAATTGTAAAATGGTCTTATCTATTGGCGATTTCGTTCCAATTCACATTCCAAGTAATATTTGGCATGCTAATTACATTGCCGGTTGCCAAATTGCATTATCTCTTATAGTTTCCGAGATATGGACTATCGATAATTTACACCTTAGGCTCTGCTTCTAACTTGGGCCCAAATTGTAAAATGGTCTTATCTATTGGCGATTTCGTTCCAATTCACATTCCAAGTAATATTCGGCATGCTAATTACATTGCCGGTTGCCAAATTGCATTATCTCTTATAGTTTCCGAGATATGGACTATCGATAATTTACACCTTAGGCTCTGCTTCTAACTTGGGCCCAAATTGTAAAATGGTCTTATCTATTGGCGATTTCGTTCCAATTCACACTCCAAGTAATATTCGGCATGCTAATTACATTGCCGGTTGCGAAATTGCATTATCTCTTATAGTTTCCGAGATATGGACTATCGATAATTTACACCTTAGGCTCTGCTTCTAACTTGGGCCCAAATTGTAAAATGGTCTTATCTATTGGCGATTTCGTTCCAATTCACATTCCAAGTAATATTCGGCATGCTAATTACATTGCCGGTTGCCAAATTGCATTATCTCTTATAGTTTCCGAGATATAGACTATCGATAATTTACACCATAGGCTCTGCTTATAACTTGGGCCCAAATTGTAAAATGGTCTTATCTATTGGCGATTTCGTTCCAATTCACATTCCAAGTAATATTCGGCATGCTAATTACATTGCCGGTTGCCAAATTGCATTATCCCTTATAGTTTCCGAGATATGGACTATCGATAATTTACACCTTAGGCTCTGCTTCTAACTTGGGCCCAAATTGTAAAATGGTCTTATCTATTGGCGATTTCGTTCCAATTCACAATCCAAGTAATATTCGGCATGCTAATTACATTGCCGGTTGCCAAATTGAATTATCTCTTATAGTTTCCGAGATATGGACTATCGATAATTTACACCTTAGGCTCTGCTTCTAACTTGGGCCCAAATTGTAAAATGGTCTTACCTATTGGCGATTTCGTTCCAATTCACATTCCAAGTAATATTCTGCATGCTAATTACATTGCCGGTTGCCAAATTGCATTATCTCTTATAGTTTCCGAGATATGGACTATCGATAATTTACACCTTAGGCTCTGCTTCTAACTTGGACCCAAATTGTAAAATGGTCTTATCTATTGGCGATTTCGTTCCAATTCACATTCCAAGTAATATTCGGCATGCTAATTACATTGCCGGTTGCCAAATTGCATTATCTCTTATAGTTTCCGAGATATGGACTATCGATAATTTACACCTTAGGCTCTGCTTCTAACTTGGGCCCAAATTGTAAAATGGTCTTATCTATTGGCGATTTCGTCCCAATTCACATTCCAAGTGATATTCGGCATGCTAATTACATTACCGGTTGCGAAATTGCATTATCTCTTATAGTTTCCGAGATATGGACTATCAATAATTTACACCTTAGGCTCTGCTTCTAACTTGGGCCCAAATTGTAAAATGGTCTTATCTATTGGCGATTTCGTTCCAATTCACATTCCAAGTAATATTCGGCATGCTAATTACATTGCCGGTTGCCAAATTTCATTATCTCTTATAGTTTCCGAGATATGGACTATCGATAATTTACACCTTAGGCTCTGCTTCTAACTTGGGCCCAAATTGTAAAATGGTCTTACCTATTGGCGATTTCGTTCCAATTCACATTCCAAGTAATATTCGGCATGCTAATTACATTGCCGGTTGCCAAATTGCATTATCTCTTATAGTTTCCGAGATATGGACTATCGATAATTTACACCTTAGGCTCTGCTTCTAACTTGGACCCAAATTGTAAAATGGTCTTATCTATTGGCGATTTCGTTCCAATTCACATTCCAAGTAATATTCGGCATGCTAATTACATTGCCGGTTGCCAAATTGTATTATCTCTTATAGTTTCCGAGATATGGACTATCGATAATTTACACCTTAGGCTCTGCTTCTAACTTAGACCCAAATTGTAAAATGGTCTTATCTATTGGCGATTTAGTTGCAATTCACATTCCAAGTAATATTCGGCATGCTAATTACATTGCCGGTTGCTAAATTGCATTATCTCTTATAGTTTCCGAGATATGGACTATCGATAATTTACACCTTAGGCTCTGCTTCTAACTTGGGCCCAAATTGTAAAATGGTCTTATCTATTGGCGATTTCGTTCCAATTCACATTCCAAGTAATATTCGGCATGCTAATTACATTGCCGGTTGCCAAATTGCATTATCTCTTATAGTTTCCGAGATATGGACTATCGATAATTTACACCTTAGGCTCTGCTTCTAACTTGGGCCCAAATTGTAAAATGGTCTTATCTATAGGCGATTTCGTTCCAATTCACATTCCAAGTAATATTCGGCATGCTAATTACATTGCCGGTTGCCAAATTGCATTATCTCTTATAGTTTCCGAGATATGGACTATCGATAATTTACACCTTAGGCTCTGCTTCTAACTTGGGCCCAAATTGTAAAATGGTCTTATCTATTGGCGATTTCGTTCCAATTCACATTCCAAGTAATATTCGGCATGCTAATTACATTGCCGGTTGCCAAATTGCATTATCTCTTATAGTTTCCGAGATATGGACTATCGATAATTTACACCTTAGGCTCTGCTTCTAACTTGGGCCCAAATTGTAAAATGGTCTTATCTATTGGCGATTTCGTTCCAATTCACATTCCAAGTAATATTCGGCATGCTAATTACATTGCCGGTTGCCAAATTGCATTATCTCTTATAGTTTCCGAGATATGGACTATCGATAATTTACACCTTAGGCTCTGCTTCTAACTTGGGCCCAAATTGTAAAATGGTCTTATCTATTGGCGATTTCGTTCCAATTCACATTCCAAGTAATATTCGGCATTCTAATTACATTGCCGGTTGCCAAATTGCATTATCTCTTATAGTTTCCGAGATATGGACTATCGATAATTTACACCTTAGGCTCTGCTTCTAACTTGGGCCCAAATTGTAAAATGGTCTTATCTATTGGCGATTTCATCCCAATTCACATTCCAAGTGATATTCGGCATGCTAATTACATTGCCGGTTGCGAAATTGCATTATCTCTTATAGTTTCCGAGATATGGACTATCAATAATTTACACCTTAGGCTCTGCTTCTAACTTGGGCCCAAATTGTAAAATGGTCTTATCTATTGGCGATTTCGTTCCAATTCACATTCCAAGTAATATTCGGCATGCTAATTACATTGCCGGTTGCCAAATTGCATTATCTCTTATAGTTTCCGAGATATGGACTATCGATAATTTACACCTTAGGCTCTGCTTCTAACTTGGGCCCAAATTGTAAAATGGTCTTATCTATTGGCGATTTCGTTCCAATTCACATTCCAAGTAATATTCGGCATGCTAATTACATTGCCGGTTGCCAAATTGCATTATCTCTTATAGTTTCCGAGATATGGACTATCGATAATTTACACCTTAGGCTCTGCTTCTAACTTGGGCCCAAATTGTAAAATGGTCTTATCTATTGGCGATTTAGTTGCAATTCACATTCCAAGTAATATTCGGCATGCTAATTACATTGCCGTTTGCCAAATTGCATTATCTCTTATAGTTTCCGAGATATGGACTATCGATAATTTACACCTTAGGCTCTGCTTCTAACTTGGGCCCAAATTGTAAAATGGTCTTATCTATTGGCGATTTCGTTCCAATTCACATTCCAAGTAATATTTGGCATGCTAATTACATTGCCGGTTGCCAAATTGCATTATCTCTTATAGTTTCCGAGATATGGACTATCGATAATTTACACCTTAGGCTCTGCTTCTAACTTGGGCCCAAATTGTAAAATGGTCTTATCTATTGGCGATTTCGTTCCAATTCACATTCCAAGTAATATTCGGCATGCTAATTACATTGCCGGTTGCCAAATTGCATTATCTCTTATAGTTTCCGAGATATGGACTATCGATAATTTACACCTTAGGCTCTGCTTCTAACTTGGGCCCAAATTGTAAAATGGTCTTATCTATTGGCGATTTCGTTCCAATTCACACTCCAAGTAATATTCGGCATGCTAATTACATTGCCGGTTGCGAAATTGCATTATCTCTTATAGTTTCCGAGATATGGACTATCGATAATTTACACCTTAGGCTCTGCTTCTAACTCGGGCCCAAATTGTAAAATGGTCTTATCTATTGGCGATTTCGTTCCAATTCACATTCCAAGTAATATTCGGCATGCTAATTACATTGCCGGTTGCCAAATTGCATTATCTCTTATAGTTTCCGAGATATAGACTATCGATAATTTACACCTTAGGCTCTGCTTCTAACTTGGACCCAAATTGTAAAATGGTCTTATCTATTGGCGATTTCGTTCCAATTCACATTCCAAGTAATATTCGGCATGCTAATTACATTGCCGGTTGCCAAATTGCATTATCTCTTATAGTTTCCGAGATATGGACTATCGATAATTTACACCTTAGGTTCTGCTTCTAACTTGGGCCCAAATTGTAAAATGGCCTTATCTATTGGCGATTTCGTCCCAATTCACATTCCAAGTAATATTCGGCATGCTAATTACATTGCCGGTTGCGAAATTGCATTATCTCTTATAGTTTCAGAGATATGGACTATCGATAATTTACACCTTAGGCTCTGCTTCTAACTTGGGCCCAAATTGTAAAATGGTCTTACCTATTGGCGATTTCGTTCCAATTCACATTCCAAGTAATATTCGGCATGCTAATTACATTGCCGGTTGCCAAATTGCATTATCTCTTATAGTTTCCGAGATATGGACTATCGATAATTTACACCTTAGGCTCTGCTTCTAACTTGGGCCCAAATTGTAAAATGGTTTTATCTATTGGCGATTTCGTTCCAATTCACATTCCAAGTAATATTCGGCATGCTAATTACATTGCCGGTTGCCAAATTGCATTATCTCTTATAGTTTCCGAGATATGGACTATCGATAATTTACACCTTAGGCTCTGCTTCTAACTTGGGCCCAAATTGTAAAATGGTCTTATCTATTGGCGATTTCGTTCCAATTCACATTCCAAGTAATATTCGGCATTCTAATTACATTGCCGGTTGCCAAATTGCATTATCTCTTATAGTTTCCGAGATATGGACTATCGATAATTTACACCTTAGGCTCTGCTTCTAACTTGGGCCCAAATTGTAAAATGGTCTTATCTATTGGCGATTTCGTCCCAATTCACATTCCAAGTGATATTCGGCATGCTAATTACATTGCCGGTTGCGAAATTGCATTATCTCTTATAGTTTCCGAGATATGGACTATCAATAATTTACACCTTAGGCTCTGCTTCTAACTTGGGCCCAAATTGTAAAATGGTCTTATCTATTGGCGATTTCGTTCCAATTCACATTCCAAGTAATATTCGGCATGCTAATTACATTGCCGGTTGCCAAATTGCATTATCTCTTATAGTTTCCGAGATATGGACTATCGATAATTTACACCTTAGGCTCTGCTTCTAACTTGGGCCCAAATTGTAAAATGGTCTTATCTATTGGCGATTTCGTTCCAATTCACATTCCAAGTAATATTCGGCATGCTAATTACATTGCCGGTTGCCAAATTGCATTATCTCTTATAGTTTCCGAGATATGGACTATCGATAATTTACACCTTAGGCTCTGCTTCTAACTTGGGCCCAAATTGTAAAATGGTCTTATCTATTGGCGATTTAGTTGCAATTCACATTCCAAGTAATATTCGGCATGCTAATTACATTGCCGTTTGCCAAATTGCATTATCTCTTATAGTTTCCGAGATATGGACTATCGATAATTTACACCTTAGGCTCTGCTTCTAACTTGGGCCCAAATTGTAAAATGGTCTTATCTATTGGCGATTTCGTTCCAATTCACATTCCAAGTAATATTTGGCATGCTAATTACATTGCCGGTTGCCAAATTGCATTATCTCTTATAGTTTCCGAGATATGGACTATCGATAATTTACACCTTAGGCTCTGCTTCTAACTTGGGCCCAAATTGTAAAATGGTCTTATCTATTGGCGATTTCGTTCCAATTCACATTCCAAGTAATATTCGGCATGCTAATTACATTGCCGGTTGCCAAATTGCATTATCTCTTATAGTTTCCGAGATATGGACTATCGATAATTTACACCTTAGGCTCTGCTTCTAACTTGGGCCCAAATTGTAAAATGGTCTTATCTATTGGCGATTTCGTTCCAATTCACACTCCAAGTAATATTCGGCATGCTAATTACATTGCCGGTTGCGAAATTGCATTATCTCTTATAGTTTCCGAGATATGGACTATCGATAATTTACACCTTAGGCTCTGCTTCTAACTTGGGCCCAAATTGTAAAATGGTCTTATCTATTGGCGATTTCGTTCCAATTCACATTCCAAGTAATATTCGGCATGCTAATTACATTGCCGGTTGCCAAATTGCATTATCTCTTATAGTTTCCGAGATATAGACTATCGATAATTTACACCTTAGGCTCTGCTTCTAACTTGGACCCAAATTGTAAAATGGTCTTATCTATTGGCGATTTCGTTCCAATTCACATTCCGAGTAATATTCGGCATGCTAATTACATTGCCGGTTGCCAAATTGCATTATCTCTTATAGTTTCCGAGATATGGACTATCGATAATTTACACCTTAGGTTCTGCTTCTAACTTGGGCCCAAATTGTAAAATGGCCTTATCTATTGGCGATTTCGTCCCAATTCACATTCCAAGTAATATTCGGCATGCTAATTACATTGCCGGTTGCGAAATTGCATTATCTCTTATAGTTTCAGAGATATGGACTATCGATAATTTACACCTTAGGCTCTGCTTCTAACTTGGGCCCAAATTGTAAAATGGTCTTACCTATTGGCGATTTCGTTCCAATTCACATTCCAAGTAATATTCGGCATGCTAATTACATTGCCGGTTGCCAAATTGCATTATCTCTTATAGTTTCCGAGATATGGACTATCGATAATTTACACCTTAGGCTCTGCTTCTAACTTGGGCCCAAATTGTAAAATGGTCTTACCTATTGGCGATTTCGTTCCAATTCACATTCCAAGTAATATTCGGCATGCTAATTACATTGCCGGTTGCCAAATTGCATTATCTCTTATAGTTTCCGAGATATGGACTATCGATAATTTACACCTTAGGCTCTGCTTCTAACTTGGGCCCAAATTGTAAAATGGTCTTATCTATTGGTGATTTCGTTCCAATTCACATTCCAAGTAATATTCGGCATGCTAATTACATTGCCGGTTGCCAAATTGCATTATCTCTTATAGTTTCCGAGATATGGACTATCGATAATTTACACCTTAGGCTCTGCTTCTAACTTGGGCCCAAATTGTAAAATGGTCTTATCTATTGGCGATTTCGTTCCAATTCACGTTCCAAGTAATATTCGGCATGCTAATTACTTTGCCGGTTGCCAAATTGCATTATCTCTTATAGTTTCCGAGATATGGACTATCGATAATTTACACCTTAGGCTCTGCTTCTAACTTGGGCCCAAATTGTAAAATGGTCTTATCTATTGGCGATTTCGTTCCAATTCACATTCCAAGTAATATTCGGCATGCTAATTACATTGCCTGTTGCCAAATTGCATTATCTCTTATAGTTTCCGAGATATGGACTATCGATAATATACACCTTAGGCTCTGCTTCTAACTTGGGCCCAAATTGTAAAATGGTCTTATCTATTGGCGATTTCGTTCCAATTCACATTCCAAGTAATATTCGGCATGCTAATTACATTGCCGGTTGCCAAATTGCATTATCTCTTATAGTTTCCGAGATATGGACTATCGATAATTTACACCTTAGGCTCTGCTTCTAACTTGGGCCCAAATTGTAAAATGGTCTTATCTATTGGCGATTTCGTTCCAATTCACACTCCAAGTAATATTCGGCATGCTAATTACATTGCCGGTTGCGAAATTGCATTATCTCTTATAGTTTCCGAGATATGGACTATCAATAATTTACACCTTAGGCTCTGCTTCTAACTTGGGCCCAAATTGTAAAATGGTCTTATCTATTGGCGATTTCGTTCCAATTCACATTCCAAGTAATATTCGGCATGCTAATTACATTGCCGGTTGCCAAATTGCATTATCTCTTATAGTTTCCGAGATATGGACTATCGATAATTTACACCTTAGGCTCTGCTTCTAACTTGGACCCAAATTGTAAAATGGTCTTATCTATTGGCGATTTCGTTCCAATTCACATTCCAAGTAATATTCGGCATGTTAATTACATTGCCGGTTGCCAAATTGCATTACCTCTTATAGTTTCCGAGATATGGACTATAGATAATTTACACCTTAGGCTCTGCTTCTAACTTGGGCCCAAATTGTAAAATGGTCTTATCTATTGGCGATTTCGTTCCAATTCACATTCCAAGTAATATTCGGCATGCTAATTACATTGCCGGTTGCCAAATTGCATTATCTCTTATAGTTTCCGAGATATGGACTATCGATAATTTACACCTTAGGCTCTGCTTCTAACTTGGGCCCAAATTGTAAAATGGTCTTCTCTATTGGCGATTTCGTTCCAATTCACATTCCAAGTAATATTCGGCAAGCTAATTACATTGCCGGTTGCCAAATTGCATTATCTCTTATAGTTTCCGAGATATGGACTATCGATAATTTACACCTTAGGCTCTGCTTCTAACTTGGGCCCAAATTGTAAAATGGTCTTATCTATTAGCGATTTCGTTCCAATTCACATTCCAAGTAATATTCGGCATGCTAATTACATTGCCGGTTGCCAAATTGCATTATCTCTTATAGTTTCCGAGATATGGACTATCGATAATTTACACCTTAGGCTCTGCTTCTAACTTGGGCCCAAATTGCAAAATGGTCTTATCTATTGACGATTTCGTTCCAATTCACATTCCAAGTAATATTCGGCATGCTAATTACATTGCCGGTTGCCAAATTGCATTATCTCTTATAGTTTCCGAGATATGGACTATCGATAATTTATACCTTAGGCTCTGCTTCTAACTTGGGCCCAAATTGTAAAATGGTCTTATCTATTGGCGATTTCGTTCCAATTCACATTCCAAGTAATATTCGGCATGCTAATTACATTGCCGGTTGCCAAATTGCATTATCTCTTATAGTTTCCGAGATATGGACTATCGATAATTTACACCTTAGGCTCTGCTTCTAACTTGGGCCCAAATTGTAAAATGGTCTTATCTATTGGCGATTTCGTTCCAATTCACATTCCAAGTAATATTCGGCATGCTAATTACATTGCCGGTTGCCAAATTGCATTATCCCTTATAGTTTCGGAGATATGGACTATCGATAATTTACACCTTAGGCTCTGCTTCTAACTTGGGCCCAAATTGTAAAATGGTCTTACCTATTGGCGATTTCGTTCCAATTCACATTCCAAGTAATATTCGGCATGCTAATTACATTGCCGGTTGCCAAATTGCATCATCTCTTATAGTTTCCGAGATATGGACTATCGATAATTTACACCTTAGGCTCTGCTTCTAACTTGGGCCCAAATTGTAAAATGGTCTTATCTATTGGCGATTTCGTCCCAATTCACATTCCAAGTGATATTCGGCATGCTAATTACATTACCGGTTGCGAAATTGCATTATCTCTTATAGTTTCCGAGATATGGACTATCAATAATTTACACATTAGGCTCTGCTTCTAACTTGGGCCCAAATTGTAAAATGGTCTTATCTATTGGCGATTTCGTTCCAATTCACATTCCAAGTAATATTCGGCATGCTAATTACATTGCCGGTTGCCAAATTGCATTATCTCTTATAGTTTCCGAGATATGGACTATCGATAATTTACACCTTAGGCTCCGCTTCTAACTTGGGCCCAAATTGTAAAATGGTCTTACCTATTGGCGATTTCGTTCCAATTCACATTCCAAGTAATATTCGGCATGCTAATTACATTGCCGGTTGCCAAATTGCATTATCTCTTATAGTTTCCGAGATATGGACTATCGATAATTTACACCTTAGGCTCTGCTTCTAACTTGGACCCAAATTGTAAAATGGTCTTATCTATTGGCGATTTCGTTCCAATTCACATTCCAAGTAATATTCGGCATGCTAATTACATTGCCGGTTGCCAAATTGTATTATCTCTTATAGTTTCCGAGATATGGACTATCGATAATTTACACCTTAGGCTCTGCTTCTAACTTGGACCCAAATTGTAAAATGGTCTTATCTATTGGCGATTTCGTCCCAATTCACATTCCAAGTGATATTCGGCATGCTAATTACATTGCCGGTTGCGAAATTGCATTATCTCTTATAGTTTCCGAGATATGGACTATCGATAATTTACACCTTAGGCTCTGCTTCTAACTTGGGCCCAAATTGTAAAATGGTCTTATCTATTGGCGATTTCGTTCCAATTCACATTTCAAGTAATATTCGGCATGCTAATTACATTGCCGGTTGCCAAATTGCATTATCTCTTATAGTTTCCGAGATATGGACTATCGATAATTTACACCTTAGGCTCTGCTTCTAACTTGGGCCCAAATTGTAAAATGGTCTTATCTATTGGCGATTTAGTTGCAATTCACATTCCAAGTAATATTCGGCATGCTAATTACATTGCCGTTTGCCAAATTGCATTATCTCTTATAGTTTCCGAGATATGGACTATCGATAATTTACACCTTAGGCTCTGCTTCTAACTTGGGCCCAAATTGTAAAATGGTCTTATCTATTGGCGATTTCGTTCCAATTCACATTCCAAGTAATATTTGGCATGCTAATTACATTGCCGGTTGCCAAATTGCATTATCTCTTATAGTTTCCGAGATATGGACTATCGATAATTTACACCTTAGGCTCTGCTTCTAACTTGGGCCCAAATTGTAAAATGGTCTTATCTATTGGCGATTTCGTTCCAATTCACATTCCAAGTAATATTCGGCATGCTAATTACATTGCCGGTTGCCAAATTGCATTATCTCTTATAGTTTCCGAGATATGGACTATCGATAATATACACCTTAGGCTCTGCTTCTAACTTGGGCCCAAATTGTAAAATGGTCTTATCTATTGGCGATTTCGTTCCAATTCACATTCCAAGTAATATTCGGCATGCTAATTACATTGCCGGTTGCCAAATTGCATTATCTCTTATAGTTTCCGAGATATGGACTATCGATAATTTACACCTTAGGCTCTGCTTCTAACTTGGGCCCAAATTGTAAAATGGTCTTATCTATTGGCGATTTCGTTCCAATTCACACTCCAAGTAATATTCGGCATGCTAATTACATTGCCGGTTGCGAAATTGCATTATCTCTTATAGTTTCCGAGATATGGACTATCAATAATTTACACCTTAGGCTCTGCTTCTAACTTGGGCCCAAATTGTAAAATGGTCTTATCTATTGGCGATTTCGTTCCAATTCACATTCCAAGTAATATTCGGCATGCTAATTACATTGCCGGTTGCCAAATTGCATTATCTCTTATAGTTTCCGAGATATGGACTATCGATAATTTACACCTTAGGCTCTGCTTCTAACTTGGGCCCAAATTGTAAAATGGTCTTATCTATTGGCGATTTCGTTCCAATTCACATTCCAAGTAATATTCGGCATGCTAATTACATTGCCGGTTGCCAAATTGCATTACCTCTTATAGTTTCCGAGATATGGACTATAGATAATTTACACCTTAGGCTCTGCTTCTAACTTGGGCCCAAATTGTAAAATGGTCTTATCTATTGGCGATTTCGTTCCAATTCACATTCCAAGTAATATTCGGCATGCTAATTACATTGCCGGTTGCCAAATTGCATTATCTCTTATAGTTTCCGAGATATGGACTATCGATAATTTACACCTTAGGCTCTGCTTCTAACTTGGGCCCAAATTGTAAAATGGTCTTCTCTATTGGCGATTTCGTTCCAATTCACATTCCAAGTAATATTCGGCATGCTAATTACATTGCCGGTTGCCAAATTGCATTATCTCTTATAGTTTCCGAGATATGGACTATCGATAATTTACACCTTAGGCTCTGCTTCTAACTTGGGCCCAAATTGTAAAATGGTCTTATCTATTAGCGATTTCGTTCCAATTCACATTCCAAGTAATATTCGGCATGCTAATTACATTGCCGGTTGCCAAATTGCATTATCTCTTATAGTTTCCGAGATATGGACTATCGATAATTTACACCTTAGGCTCTGCTTCTAACTTGGGCCCAAATTGCAAAATGGTCTTATCTATTGACGATTTCGTTCCAATTCACATTCCAAGTAATATTCGGCATGCTAATTACATTGCCGGTTGCCAAATTGCATTATCTCTTATAGTTTCCGAGATATGGACTATCGATAATTTACACCTTAGGCTCTGCTTCTAACTTGGGCCCAAATTGTAAAATGGTCTTATCTATTGGCGATTTCGTTCCAATTCACATTCCAAGTAATATTCGGCATGCTAATTACATTGCCGGTTGCCAAATTGCATTATCTCTTATAGTTTCCGAGATATGGACTATCGATAATTTACACCTTAGGCTCTGCTTCTAACTTGGGCCCAAATTGTAAAATGGTCTTATCTATTGGCGATTTCGTTCCAGTTCACACTCCAAGTAATATTCGGCATGCTAATTACATTGCCGGTTGCGAAATTGCATTATCTCTTATAGTTTCCGAGATATGGACTATCAATAATTTACACCTTAGGCTCTGCTTCTAACTTGGGCCCAAATTGTAAAATGGTCTTATCTATTGGCGATTTCGTTCCAATTCACATTCCAAGTAATATTCGGCATGCTAATTACATTGCCGGTTGCCAAATTGCATTATCTCTTATAGTTTCCGAGATATGGACTATCGATAATTTACACCTTAGGCTCTGCTTCTAACTTGGGCCCAAATTGTAAAATGGTCTTATCTATTGGCGATTTCGTTCCAATTCACACTCCAAGTAATATTCGGCATGCTAATTACATTGCCGGTTGCGAAATTGCATTATCTCTTATAGTTTCCGAGATATGGACTATCAATAATTTACACCTTAGGCTCTGCTTCTAACTTGGGCCCAAATTGTAAAATGGTCTTATCTATTGGCGATTTCGTTCCAATTCACATTCCAAGTAATATTCGGTATGCTAATTACATTGCCGGTTGCCAAATTGCATTATCTCTTATAGTTTCCGAGATATGGACTATCGATAATTTACACCTTAGGCTCTGCTTCTAACTTGGGCCCAAATTGTAAAATGGTCTTATCTATTGGCGATTTCGTTCCAATTCACATTCCAAGTAATATTCGGCGTGCTAATTACATTGCCGGTTGCCAAATTGCATTACCTCTTATAGTTTCCGAGATATGGACTATAGATAATTTACACCTTAGGCTCTGCTTCTAACTTGGGCCCAAATTGCAAAATGGTCTTATCTATTGACGATTTCGTTCCAATTCACATTCCAAGTAATATTCGGCATGCTAATTACATTGCCGGTTGCCAAATTGCATTATCTCTTATAGTTTCCGAGATATGGACTATCGATAATTTACACCTTATGCTCTGCTTCTAACTTGGGCCCAAATTGTAAAATGGCCTTATCTATTGGCGATTTTGTTCCAATTCACATTCCAAGTAATATTCGGCATGCTAATTACATTGCCGGTTGCCAAATTGCATTATCTCTTATAGTTTCCGAGATATGGACTATCGATAATTTACACCTTAGGCTCTGCTTCTAACTTGGGCCCAAATTGTAAAATGGTCTTATCTATTGGCGATTTCGTTCCAATTCACACTCCAAGTAATATTCGGCATGCTAATTACATTGCCGGTTGCGAAATTGCATTATCTCTTATAGTTTCCGAGATATGGACTATCAATAATTTACACCTTAGGCTCTGCTTCTAACTTGGGCCCAAATTGTAAAATGGTCTTATCTATTGGCGATTTCGTTCCAATTCACATTCCAAGTAATATTCGGCATGCTAATTACATTGCCGGTTGCCAAATTGCATTATCTCTTATAGTTTCCGAGATATGGACTATCGATAATTTACACCTTAGGCTCTGCTTCTAACTTGGGCCCAAATTGTAAAATGGCCTTATCTATTGGCGATTTCGTCCCAATTCACATTCCAAGTAATATTCGGCATGCTAATTACATTGCCGGTTGCGAAATTGCATTATCTCTTATAGTTTCAGAGATATGGACTATCGATAATTTACACCTTAGGCTCTGCTTCTAACTTGGGCCCAAATTGTAAAATGGTCTTATCTATTGGCAATTTCGTACCAATTCACATTCCAAGTAATATTCGGCATGCTAATTACATTGCCGGTTGCCAAATTGCATTATCTCTTATAGTTTCCGAGATATGGACTATCGATAATTTACACCTTAGGCTCTGCTTCTAACTTGGGCCCAAATTGTAAAATGGTCTTATCTATTGGCGATTTCGTTCCAATTCACATTCCAAGTAATATTCGGCATGCTAATTACATTGCCGGTTGCCAAATTGCATTAACTCTTATAGTTTCCGAGATATGGACTATCGATAATTTACACCTTAGGCTCTGCTTCTAACTTGGGCCCAAATTGTAAAATGGTCTTATCTATTGACGATTTCGTTCCAATTCACATTCCAAGTAATATTCGGCATGCTAATTACATTGCCGGTTGCCAAATTGCATTATCTCTTATAGTTTCCGAGATATGGGCTATCGATAATTTACACCATAGGCTCTGCTTATAACTTGGGCCCAAATTGTAAAATGGTCTTATCTATTGGCGATTTCGTTCCAATTCACATTCCAAGTAATATTCGGCATGCTAATTACATTGCCGGTTGCCAAATTGCATTATCCCTTATAGTTTCCGAGATATGGACTATCGATAATTTACACCTTATGCTCTGCTTCTAACTTGGGCCCAAATTGTAAAATGGTCTTATCTATTGGCGATTTCGTTCCAATTCACATTCCAAGTAATATTCGGCATGCTAATTACATTGCCGGTTGCCAAATTGAATTATCTCTTATAGTTTCCGAGTTATGGACTATCGATAATTTACACCTTAGGCTCTGCTTCTAACTTGGGCCCAAATTGTAAAATGGTCTTACCTATTGGCGATTTCGTTCCAATTCACATTCCAAGTAATATTCTGCATGCTAATTACATTGCCGGTTGCCAAATTGCATTATCTCTTATAGTTTCCGAGATATTTACTATCGATAATTTACACCTTAGGCTCTGCTTCTAACTTGGACCCAAATTGTAAAATGGTCTTACCTATTGGCGATTTCGTTCCAATTCACATTCCAAGTAATATTCGGCATGCTAATTACAATGCCGGTTGCCAAATTGCATTATCTCTTATAGTTTCCGAGATATGGACTATCGATAATTTACACCTTAGGCTCTGCTTCTAACTTGGGCCCAAATTGTAAAATGGTCTTATCTATTGGCGATTTCGTTCCAATTCACATTCCAAGTAATATTCGACATGCTAATTACATTGCCGGTTGCCAAATTGCATTATCTCTTATAGTTTCCGAGATATGGACTATCGATAATTTACACCTTAGGCTCTGCTTCTAACTTGGGCCCAAATTGTAAAATGGTCTTATCTATTGGCGATTTCGTCCCAATTCACATTCCAAGTGATATTCGGCATGCTAATTACATTACCGGTTGCGAAATTGCATTATCTCTTATAGTTTCCGAGATATGGACTATCAATAATTTACACATTAGGCTCTGCTTCTAACTTGGGCCCAAATTGTAAAATGGTCTTATCTATTGGCGATTTCGTTCCAATTCACATTCCAAGTAATATTCGGCATGCTAATTACATTGCCGGTTGCCAAATTGCATTATCTCTTATAGTTTCCGAGATATGGACTATCGATAATTTACACCTTAGGCTCTGCTTCTAACTTGGGCCCAAATTGTAAAATGGTCTTACCTATTGGCGATTTCGTTCCAATTCACATTCCAAGTAATATTCGGCATGCTAATTACATTGCCGGTTGCCAAATTGCATTATCTCTTATAGTTTCCGAGATATGGACTATCGATAATTTACACCTTAGGCTCTGCTTCTAACTTGGACCCAAATTGTAAAATGGTCTTATCTATTGGCGATTTCGTTCCAATTCACATTCCAAGTAATATTCGGCATGCTAATTACATTGCCGGTTGCCAAATTGTATTATCTCTTATAGTTTCCGAGATATGGACTATCGATAATTTACACCTTAGGCTCTGCTTCTAACTTGGACCCAAATTGTAAAATGGTCTTATCTATTGGCGATTTCGTCCCAATTCACATTCCAAGTGATATTCGGCATGCTAATTACATTGCCGGTTGCGAAATTGCATTATCTCTTATAGTTTCCGAGATATGGACTATCGATAATTTACACCTTAGGCTCTGCTTCTAACTTAGGCCCAAATTGTAAAATGGTCTTATCTATTGGCGATTTAGTTGCAATTCACATTCCAAGTAATATTCGGCATGCTAATTACATTGCCGGTTGCTAAATTGCATTATCGCTTATAGTTTCCGAGATATGGACTATCGATAATTTACACCTTAGGCTCTGCTTCTAACTTGGGCCCAAATTGTAAAATGGTCTTATCTATTGGCGATTTCGTTCCAATTCACATTCCAAGTAATATTCGGCATGCTAATTACATTGCCGGTTGCCAAATTGCATTATCTCTTATAGTTTCCGAGATATGGACTATCGATAATTTACACCTTAGGCTCTGCTTCTAACTTGGGCCCAAATTGTAAAATGGTCTTATCTATAGGCGATTTCGTTCCAATTCACATTCCAAGTAATATTCGGCATGCTAATTACATTGCCGGTTGCCAAATTGCATTATCTCTTATAGTTTCCGAGATATGGACTATCGATAATTTACACCTTAGGCTCTGCTTCTAACTTGGGCCCAAATTGTAAAATGGTCTTATCTATTGGCGATTTCGTTCCAATTCACATTCCAAGTAATATTCGGCATGCTAATTACATTGCCGGTTGCCAAATTGCATTATCTCTTATAGTTTCCGAGATATGGACTATCGATAATTTACACCTTAGGCTCTGCTTCTAACTTGGGCCCAAATTGTAAAATGGTCTTATCTATTGGCGATTTCGTTGCAATTTACATTCCAAGTAATATTCGGCATGCTAATTACATTGCCGGTTGCCAAATTGCATTATCTCTTATAGTTTCCGAGATATGGACTATCGATAATTTACACCTTAGGCTCTGCTTCTAACTTGGGCCCAAATTGTAAAATGGTCTTATCTATTGGCGATTTCGTTCCAATTCACATTCCAAGTAATATTCGGCATGCTAATTACATTGCCGGTTGCCAAATTGCATTATCTCTTATAGTTTCCGAGATATGGACTATCGATAATTTACACCTTAGGCTCTGCTTCTAACTTGGCATGCTAATTACATTGCCGGTTGCCAAATTGCATTATCTCTTATAGTTTCCGAGATATGGACTATCGATAATTTACACCTTAGGCTCTGCTTCTAACTTGGGCCCAAATTGTAAAATGGTCTTACCTATTGGCGATTTCGTTCCAATTCACATTCCAAGTAATATTCTGCATGCTAATTACATTGCCGGTTGCCAAATTGCATTATCTCTTATAGTTTCCGAGATATGGACTATCGATAATTTACACCTTAGGCTCTGCTTCTAACTTGGACCCAAATTGTAAAATGGTCTTACCTATTGGCGATTTCGTTCCAATTCACATTCCAAGTAATATTCGGCATGCTAATTACATTGCCGGTTGCCAAATTGCATTATCCCTTATAGTTTCCGAGATATGGACTATCGATAATTTACACCTTAGGCTCTGATTCTAACTTGGGCCCAAATTGTAAAATGGTCTTATCTATTGGCGATTTCGTTCCAATTCACATTCCAAGTAATATTCGGCATGCTAATTACATTGCCGGTTGCCAAATTGAATTATCTCTTATAGTTTCCGAGATATGGACTATCGATAATTTACACCTTAGGCTCTGCTTCTAACTTGGGCCCAAATTGTAAAATGGTCTTACCTATTGGCGATTTCGTTCCAATTCACATTCCAAGTAATATTCTGCATGCTAATTACATTGCCGGTTGCCAAATTGCATTATCTCTTATAGTTTCCGAGATATGGACTATCGATAATTTACACCTTAGGCTCTGCTTCTAACTTGGGCCCAAATTGTAAAATGGTCTTATCTATTGGCGATTTCGTTCCAATTCACATTCCAAGTAATATTCGGCATGCTAATTACATTGCCGGTTGCCAAATTGCATTATCTCTTATAGTTTCCGAGATATGGACTATCGATAATTTACACCTTAGGCTCTGCTTCTAACTTGGGCCCAAATTGTAAAATGGTCTTATCTATTGGCGATTTCGTCCCAATTCACATTCCAAGTGATATTCGGCATGCTAATTACATTACCGGTTGCGAAATTGCATTATCTCTTATAGTTTCCGAGATATGGACTATCAATAATTTACACATTAGGCTCTGCTTCTAACTTGGGCCCAAATTGTAAAATGGTCTTATCTATTGGCGATTTCGTTCCAATTCACATTCCAAGTAATATTCGGCATGCTAATTACATTGCCGGTTGCCAAATTGCATTATCTCTTATAGTTTCCGAGATATGGACTATCGATAATTTACACCTTAGGCTCTGCTTCTAACTTGGGCCCAAATTGTAAAATGGTCTTACCTATTGGCGATTTCGTTCCAATTCACATTCCAAGTAATATTCGGCATGCTAATTACATTGCCGGTTGCCAAATTGCATTATATCTTATAGTTTCCGAGATATGGACTATCGATAATTTACACCTTAGGCTCTGCTTCTAACTTGGACCCAAATTGTAAAATGGTCTTATCTATTGGCGATTTCGTTCCAATTCACATTCCAAGTAATATTCGGCATGCTAATTACATTGCCGGTTGCCAAATTGTATTATCTCTTATAGTTTCCGAGATATGGACTATCGATAATTTACACCTTAGGCTCTGCTTCTAACTTGGACCCAAATTGTAAAATGGTCTTATCTATTGGCGATTTCGTCCCAATTCACATTCCAAGTGATATTCGGCATGCTAATTACATTGCCGGTTGCGAAATTGCATTATCTCTTATAGTTTCCGAGATATGGGACTATCGATAATTTACACCTTAGGGCTCTGCTTCTAACTTGGGCCCAAATTGTAAAATGGTCTTATCTATTGGCGATTTCGTTCCAATTCACATTTCAAGTAATATTCGGCATGCTAATTACATTGCCGGTTGCCAAATTGCATTATCTCTTATAGTTTCCGAGATATGGACTATCGATAATTTACACCTTAGGCTCTGCTTCTAACTTGGGCCCAAATTGTAAAATGGTCTTATCTATTGGCGATTTAGTTGCAATTCACATTCCAAGTAATATTCGGCATGCTAATTACATTGCCGTTTGCCAAATTGCATTATCTCTTATAGTTTCCGAGATATGGACTATCGATAATTTACACCTTAGGCTCTGCTTCCTAACTTGGGCCCAAATTGTAAAATG
Organism: Rhynchophorus ferrugineus; assembly: GCF_030347505.1. Classification (NCBI taxonomy): domain Eukaryota; kingdom Metazoa; phylum Arthropoda; class Insecta; order Coleoptera; family Curculionidae; genus Rhynchophorus; species Rhynchophorus ferrugineus. The sequence continues at coordinate 259,447 of NW_027472644.1, read as the reverse complement.
GTCTTATCTATTGGCGATTTCGTTCCAATTCACATTCCAAGTAATATTTGGCATGCTAATTACATTGCCGGTTGCCAAATTGCATTATCTCTTATAGTTTCCGAGATATGGGACTATCGATAATTTACACCTTAGGCTCTGCTTCTAACTTGGGGCCCAAATTGTAAAATGGTCCTTATCTATTGGCGATTTCGTTCCAATTCACATTCCAAGTAATATTCGGCATGCTAATTACATTGCCGGTTGCCAAATTGCATTATCTCTTATAGTTTCCGAGATATGGACTATCGATAATTTACACCTTAGGTTCTGCTTCTAACTTGGGCCCAAATTGTAAAATGGCCTTATCTATTGGCGATTTCGTCCCAATTCACATTCCAAGTAATATTCGGCATGCTAATTACATTGCCGGTTGCGAAATTGCATTATCTCTTATAGTTTCAGAGATATGGACTATCGATAATTTACACCTTAGGCTCTGCTTCTAACTTGGGCCCAAATTGTAAAATGGTCTTACATATTGGCGATTTCGTTCCAATTCACATTCCAAGTAATATTCGGCATGCTAATTACATTGCCGGTTGCCAAATTGCATTATCTCTTATAGTTTCCGAGATATGGACTATCGATAATTTACACCTTAGGCTCTGCTTCTAACTTGGGCCCAAATTGTAAAATGGTTTTATCTATTGGCGATTTCGTTCCAATTCACATTCCAAGTAATATTCGGCATGCTAATTACATTGCCGGTTGCCAAATTGCATTATCTCTTATAGTTTCCGAGATATGGACTATCGATAATTTACACCTTAGGCTCTGCTTCTAACTTGGGCCCTAATTGTAAAATGGTCTTATCTATTGGCGATTTCGTTCCAATTCACGTTCCAAGTAATATTCGGCATGCTAATTACTTTGCCGGTTGCCAAATTGCATTATCTCTTATAGTTTCCGAGATATGGACTATCGATAATTTACACCTTAGGCTCTGCTTCTAACTTGGGCCCAAATTGTAAAATGGTCTTATCTATTGGCGATTTCGTTCCAATTCACATTCCAAGTAATATTCGGCATGCTAATTACATTGCCGGTTGCCAAATTGCATTATCTCTTATAGTTTCCGAGATATGGACTATCGATAATTTACACCTTAGGCTCTGCTTCTAACTTGGGCCCAAATTGTAAAATGGTCTTATCTATTGGCGATTTCGTTCCAATTCACATTCCAAGTAATATTCGGCATGCTAATTACATTGCCGGTTGCCAAATTGCATTATCTCTTATAGTTTCGGAGATATGGACTATCGATAATTTACACCTTAGGCTCTGCTTCTAACTTGGGCCCAAATTGTAAAATGGTCTTACCTATTGGCGATTTCGTTCCAATTCGCATTCCAAGTAATATTCGGCATGCTAATTACATTGCCGGTTGCCAAATTGCATTATCTCTTATAGTTTCCGAGATATGGACTATCGATAATTTACACCTTAGGCTCAGCTTCTAACTTGGGCCCAAATTGTAAAATGGTCTTATCTATTGGCGATTTCGTTCCAATTCACATTCCAAGTAATATTCGGCATGCTAATTACATTGCCGGTTGCCAAATTGCATTATCTCTTATAGTTTCCGAGATATGGACTATCGATAATTTACACCTTAGGCTCTGCTTCTAACTTGGGCCCAAATTGTAAAATGGTCATATCTATTGGCGATTTCGTTCCAATTCACGTTCCAAGTAATATTCGGCATGCTAATTACTTTGCCGGTTGCCAAATTGCATTATCACTTATAGTTTCCGTGATATGGACTATCGATAATTTACACCTTAGGCTCTGCTTCTAACTTGGGCCCAAATTGTAAAATGGTCTTATCTATTGGCGATTTCGTTCCAATTCACATTCCAAGTAATATTCGGCATGCTAATTACATTGCCTGTTGCCAAATTGCATTATCTCTTATAGTTTCCGAGATATGGACTATCGATAATTTACACCTTAGGCTCTGCTTCTAACTTGGGCCCAAATTGTAAAATGGTCTTATCTATTGGCGATTTCGTTCCAATTCACATTCCAAGTAATATTCGGCATGCTAATTACATTGCCGGTTGCCAAATTGCATTATCTCTTATAGTTTCCGTGATATGGACTATCGATAATTTACACCTTAGGCTCTGCTTCTAACTTGGGCCCAAATTGTAAAATGGTCTTATCTATTGGCGATTTCGTTCCAATTCACATTCCAAGTAATATTCGGCATGCTAATTACATTGCCTGTTGCCAAATTGCATTATCTCTTATAGTTTCCGAGATATGGACTATCGATAATATACACCTTAGGCTCTGCTTCTAACTTGGGCCCAAATTGTAAAATGGTCTTATCTATTGGCGATTTCGTTCCAATTCACATTCCAAGTAATATTCGGGATGCTAATTACATTGCCGGTTGCCAAATTGCATTATCACTTATAGTTTCCGAGATATGGACTATCGATAATTTACACCTTAGGCTCTGCTTCTAACTTGGGCCCAAATTGTAAAATGGTCTTATCTATTGGCGATTTCGTTCCAATTCACACTCCAAGTAATATTCGGCATGCTAATTACATTGCCGGTTGCGAAATTGCATTATCTCTTATAGTTTCCGAGATATGGACTATCAATAATTTACACCTTAGGCTCTGCTTCTAACTTGGGCCCAAATTGTAAAATGGTCTTATCTATTGGCGATTTCGTTCCAATTCACATTCCAAGTAATATTCGGCATGCTAATTACATTGCCGGTTGCCAAATTGCATTATCTCTTATAGTTTCCGAGATATGGACTATCGATAATTTACACCTTAGGCTCTGCTTCTAACTTGGGCCCAAATTGTAAAATGGTCTTATCTATTGGCGATTTCGTTCCAATTTACATTCCAAGTAATATTCGGCATGCTAATTACATTGCCGGTTGCCAAATTGCATTACCTCTTATAGTTTCCGAGATATGGACTATAGATAATTTACACCTTAGGCTCTGCTTCTAACTTGGGCCGAAATTGTAAAATGGTCTTATCTATTGGCGATTTCGTTCCAATTCACAATCCAAGTAATATTCGGCATGCTAATTACATTGCCGGTTGCCAAATTGCATTATCTCTTATAGTTTCCGAGATATGGACTATCGATAATTTACACCTTAGGCTCTGCTTCTAACTTGGGCCCAAATTGTAAAATGGTCTTATCTATTGACGATTTCGTTCCAATTCACATTCCAAGTAATATTCGGCATGCTAATTACATTGCCGGTTGCCAAATTGCATTATCTCTTATAGTTTCCGAGATATGGACTATCGATAATTTACACCTTAGGCTCTGCTTCTAACTTGGGCCCAAATTGTAAAATGGTCTTATCTATTGGCGATTTCGTTCCAATTCACATTCCAAGTAATATTCGGCATGCTAATTACATTGCCGGTTGCCAAATTGCATTATCTCTTATAGTTTCCGAGATATGGACTATCGATTATTTACACCTTAGGCTCTGCTTCTAACTTGGGCCCAAAATTGTAAAATGGTCTTATCTATTGGCGATTTCGTTCCAGTTCACACTCCAAGTAATATTCGGCATGCTAATTACATTGCCGGTTGCGAAATTGCATTATCTCTTATAGTTTCCGAGATATGGACTATCAATAATTTACACCTTAGGCTCTGCTTCTAACTTGGGCCCAAATTGTAAAATGGTCTTATCTATTGGCGATTTCGTTCCAATTCACATTCCAAGTAATATTCGGCATGCTAATTACATTGCCTGTTGCCAAATTGCATTATCTCTTATAGTTTCCGAGATATGGACTATCGATAATATACACCTTACGCTCTGCTTCTAACTTGGGCCCAAATTGTAAAATGGTCTTATCTATTGGCGATTTCGTTCCAATTCACATTCCAAGTAATATTCGGCATGCTAATTACATTGCCGGTTGCCAAATTGCATTATCTCTTATAGTTTCCGAGATATGGACTATCGATAATTTACACCTTTGGCTCTGCTTCTAACTTGGGCCCAAATTGTAAAATGGTCTTATCTATTGGCGATTTCGTTCCAATTCACACTCCAAGTAATATTCGGCATGCTAATTACATTGCCGGTTGCGAAATTGCATTATCTCTTATAGTTTCCGAGATATGGACTATCAATAATTTACACCTTAGGCTCTGCTTCTAACTTGGGCCCAAATTGTAAAATGGTCTTATCTATGGATTTCGTTCCAATTCACATTCCAAGTAATATTCGGCATGCTAATTACATTGCCGGTTGCCAAATTGCATTATCTCTTATAGTTTCCGAGATATGGACTATCGATAATTTACACCTTAGGCTCTGCTTCTAACTTGGGCCCAAATTGTAAAATGGTCTTATCTATTGGCGATTTCGTTCCAATTCACATTCCAAGTAATATTCGGCATGCTAATTACATTGCCGGTTGCCAAATTGCATTACCTCTTATAGTTTCCGAGATATGGACTATAGATAATTTACACCTTAGGCTCTGCTTCTAACTTGGGCCCAAATTGTAAAATGGTCTTATCTATTGGCGATTTCGTTCCAATTCACATTCCAAGTAATATTCGGCATGCTAATTACATTGCCGGTTGCCAAATTGCATTATCTCTTATAGTTTCCGAGATATGGACTACCGATAATTACACCTTAGGCTCTGCTTCTAACTTGGGCCCAAATTGTAAAATGGTCTTCTCTATTGGCGATTTCGTTCCAATTCACATTCCAAGTAATATTCGGCATGCTAATTACATTGCCGGTTGCCAAATTGCATTATCTCTTATAGTTTCCGAGATATGGACTATCGATAATTTACACCTTAGGCTTCTGCTTCTAACTTGGGCCCAAATTGTAAAATGGTCTTATCTATTAGAGATTTCGTTCCAATTCACATTCCAAGTAATATTCGGCATGCTAATTACATTGCCGGTTGCCAAATTGCATTATCTCTTATAGTTTCCGAGATATGGACTATCGATAATTTACACCTTAGGCTCTGCTTCTAACTTGGGCCCAAATTGCAAAATGGTCTTATCTATTGACGATTTCGTTCCAATTCACATTCCAAGTAATATTCGGCATGCTAATTACATTGCCGGTTGCCAAATTGCATTATCTCTTATAGTTTCCGAGATATGGACTATCGATAATTTACACCTTAGGCTCTGCTTCTAACTTGGGCCCAAATTGTAAAATGGTCTTATCTATTGGCGATTTCGTTCCAATTCACATTCCAAGTAATATTCGGCATGCTAATTACATTGCCGGTTGCCAAATTGCATTATCTCTTATAGTTTCCGAGATATGGACTATCGATAATTTACACCTTAGGCTCTGCTTCTAACTTGGGCCCAAATTGTAAAATGGTCTTATCTATTGGCGATTTTCGTTCCAATTCACATTCCAAGTAATATTCGGCATGCTAATTACATTGCCGGTTGCCAAATTGCATTATCCCTTATAGTTTCCGAGATATGGACTATCGATAATTTACACCTTAGGCTCTGCTTCTAACTTGGGCCCAAATTGTAAAATGGTCTTACCTATTGGCGATTTCGTTCCAATTCACATTCCAAGTAATATTCGGCATGCTAATTACATTGCCGGTTGCCAAATTGCATTATCTCTTATAGTTTCCGAGATATGGACTATCGATTATTTACACCTTAGGCTCTGCTTCTAACTTGGGCCCAAATTGTAAAATGGTCTTATCTATTGGCGATTTTCGTCCCAATTCACATTCCAAGTGATATTCGGCATGCTAATTACATTACCGGTTGCGAAATTGCATTATCTCTTATAGTTTCCGAGATATGGACTATCAATAATTTACACATTAGGCTCTGCTTCTAACTTGGGCCCAAATTGTAAAATGGTCTTATCTATTGGCGATTTCGTTCCAATTCACATTCCAAGTAATATTCGGCATGCTAATTACATTGCCTGTTGCCAAATTGCATTATCTCTTATAGTTTCCGAGATATGGACTATCGATAATTTACACCTTAGGCTCTGCTTCTAACTTGGGCCCAAATTGTAAAATGGTCTTACCTATTGGCGATTTCGTTCCAATTCACATTCCAAGTAATATTCGGCATGCTAATTACATTGCCGGTTGCCAAATTGCATTATCTCTTATAGTTTCCGAGATATGGACTATCGATAATTTACACCTTAGGCTCTGCTTCTAACTTGGACCCAAATTGTAAAATGGTCTTATCTATTGGCGATTTCGTTCCAATTCACATTCCAAGTAATATTCGGCATGCTAATTACATTGCCGGTTGCCAAATTGTATTATCTCTTATAGTTTCGAGATATGGACTATCGATAATTTACACCTTAGGCTCTGCTTCTAACTTGGACCCAAATTGTAAAATGGTCTTATCTATTGGCGATTTCGTCCCAATTCACATTCCAAGTGATATTCGGCATGCTAATTACATTGCCGGTTGCGAAATTGCATTATCTCTTATAGTTTCCGAGATATGGACTATCGATAATTTACACCTTAGGCTCTGCTTCTAACTTGGGCCCAAATTGTAAAATGGTCTTATCTATTGGCGATTTCGTTCCAATTCACATTTCAAGTAATATTCGGCATGCTAATTACATTGCCGGTTGCCAAATTGCATTATCTCTTATAGTTTCCGAGATATGACTATCGATAATTTACACCTTAGGCTCTGCTTCTAACTTGGGCCCAAATTGTAAAATGGTCTTATCTATTGGCGATTTAGTTGCAATTGACATTCCAAGTAATATTCGGCATGCTAATTACATTGCCGTTTGCCAAATTGCATTATCTCTTATAGTTTCCGAGATATGGACTATCGATAATTTACACCTTAGGCTCTGCTTCTAACTTGGGCCCAAATTGTAAAATGGTCTTATCTATTGGCGATTTCGTTCCAATTCACATTCCAAGTAATATTTGGCATGCTAATTACATTGCCGGTTGCCAAATTGCATTATCTCTTATAGTTTCCGAGATATGGACTATCGATAATTTACACCTTAGGCTCTGCTTCTAACTTGGGCCCAAATTGTAAAATGGTCTTATCTATTGGCGATTTCGTTCCAATTCACATTCCAAGTAATATTCGGCATGCTAATTACATTGCCGGTTGCCAAATTGCATTATCTCTTATAGTTTCCGAGATATGGACTATCGATAATTTACACCTTAGGCTCTGCTTCTAACTTGGTCCCAAATTGTAAAATGGTCTTATCTATTGGCGATTTCGTTCCATTTCACACTCCAAGTAATATTCGGCATGCTAATTACATTGCCGGTTGCGAAATTGCATTATCTCTTATAGTTTCCGAGATATGGACTATCGATAATTTACACCTTAGGCTCTGCTTCTAACTTGGGCCCAAATTGTAAAATGGTCTTATCTATTGGCGATTTCGTTTCCAATTCACATTCCAAGTAATATTCGGCATGCTAATTACATTGCCGGTTGCCAATTTGCATTATCTCTTATAGTTTCCGAGATATAGGACTATCGATAATTTACACCTTAGGCTCTGCTTCTAACTTGGACCCAAATTGTAAAATGGACTTATCTATTGGCGATTTCGTTCCAATTCACATTCCAAGTAATATTCGGCATGCTAATTACATTGCCGGTTGCCAAATTGCATTATCTCTTATAGTTTCCGAGATATGGACTATCGATAATTTACACCTTAGGTTCTGCTTCTAACTTGGGCCCAAATTGTAAAATGGCCTTATCTATTGGCGATTTCGTCCCAATTCACATTCCAAGTAATATTCGGCATGCTAATTACATTGCCGGTTGCGAAATTGCATTATCTCTTATAGTTTCAGAGATATGGACTATCGATAATTTACACCTTAGGCTCTGCTTCTAACTTGGGCCCAAATTGTAAAATGGTCTTACCTATTGGCGATTTCGTTCCAATTCACATTCCAAGTAATATTCGGCATGCTAATTACATTGCCGGTTGCCAAATTGCATTATCTCTTATAGTTTCCGAGATATGGACTATCGATAATTTACACCTTAGGCTCTGCTTCTAACTTGGGCCCAAATTGTAAAATGGTTTTATCTATTGGCGATTTCGTTCCAATTCACATTCCAAGTAATATTCGACATGCTAATTACATTGCCGGTTGCCAAATTGTATTATCTCTTATAGTTTCCGAGATATGGACTATCGATAATTTACACCTTAGGCTCTGCTTCTAACTTGGGCCCAAATTGTAAAATGGTCTTATCTATTGGCGATTTCGTTCCAATTCACGTTCCAAGTAATATTCGGCATGCTAATTACTTTGCCGGTTGCCAAATTGCATTATCTCTTATAGTTTCCGAGATATGGACTATCGATAATTTACACCTTAGGCTCTGCTTCTAAGTTGGGCCCAAATTGTAAAATGGTCTTATCTATTGGCGATTTCGTTCCAATTCACATTCCAAGTAATATTCGGCATGCTAATTACATTGCCGGTTGCCAAATTGCATTATCTCTTATAGTTTCCGAGATATGGACTATCGATAATTTACACCTTAGGCTCTGCTTCTAACTTGGGCCCAAATTGTAAAATGGTCTTATCTATTGGCGATTTCGTTCCAATTCACATTCCAAGTAATATTCGGCATGCTAATTACATTGCCGGTTGCCAAATTGCATTATCTCTTATAGTTTCCGAGATATGGACTATCGATAATTTACACCTTAGGCTCTGCTTCTAACTTGGGCCCAAATTGTAAAATGGTCTTACCTATTGGCGATTTCGTTCCAATTCAACATTCGTCCATCGATCGATGGACGAACCTCAAGTAATATTCGGCATGCTAATTACATTGCCGGTTGCCAAATTGCATTATCTCTTATAGTTTCCGAGATATGGACTATCGATAATTTACACCTTAGGCTCTGCTTCTAACTTGGGCCCAAATTGTAAAATGGTCTTATCTATTGGCGATTTCGTTCCAATTCACATTCCAAGTAATATTCGGCATGCTAATTACATTGCCGGTTGCCAAATTGCATTATCTCTTATAGTTTCCGAGATATGGACTATCGATAATTTACACCTTAGGCTCTGCTTCTAACTTGGGCCCAAATTGTAAAATGGTCTTATCTATTGGCGATTTCGTTCCAATTCACGTTCCAAGTAATATTCGGCATGCTAATTACTTTGCCGGTTGCCAAATTGCATTATCTCTTATAGTTTCCCGAGATATGGACTATCGATAATTTACACCTTAGCTCTGCTTCTAACTTGGGCCCAAATTGTAAAATGGTCTTATCTATTGGCGATTTCGTTCCAATTCACATTCCAAGTAATATTCGGCATGCTAATTACATTGCCTGTTGCCAAATTGCATTATCTCTTATAGTTTCCGAGATATGGACTATCGATAATATACACCTTAGGCTCTGCTTCTAACTTGGGCCCAAATTGTAAAATGGTCTTATCTATTGGCGATTTCGTTCCAATTCACATTCCAAGTAATATTCGGCATGCTAATTACATTGCCGGTTGCCAAATTGCATTATCTCTTATAGTTTCCGAGATATGGACTATCAATAATTTACACCTTAGGCTCTGCTTCTAACTTGGGCCCAAATTGTAAAATGGTCTTATCTATTGGCGATTTCGTTCCAATTCACATTCCAAGTAATATTCGGCATGCTAATTACATTGCCGGTTGCCAAATTGCATTATCTCTTATAGTTTCCGAGATATGGACTATCGATAATTTACACCTTAGGCTCTGCTTCTAACTTGGGCCCAAATTGTAAAATGGTCTTATCTATTGGCGATTTCGTTCCAATTCACATTCCAAGTAATATTCGGCATGCTAATTACATTGCCGGTTGCCAAATTGCATTACCTCTTATAGTTTCCGAGATATGGACTATAGATAATTTACACCTTAGGCTCTGCTTCTAACTTGGGCCCCAAATTGTAAAATGGTCTTATCTATTGGCGATTTCGTTCCAATTCACATTCCAAGTAATATTCGGCATGCTAATTACATTGCCGGTTGCCAAATTGCATTATCTCTTATAGTTTCCGAGATATGGACTATCGATAATTTACACCTTAGGCTCTGCTTCTAACTTGGGCCCAAATTGTAAAATGGTCTTCTCTATTGGCGATTTCGTTCCAATTCACATTCCAAGTAATATTCGGCATGCTAATTACATTGCCGGTTGCCAAATTGCATTATCTCTTATAGTTTCCGAGATATGGACTATCGATAATTACACCTTAGGCTCTGCTTCTAACTTGGGCCCAAATTGTAAAATGGTCTTATCTATTAGCGATTTCCGTTCCAATTCACATTCCAAGTAATATTCGCATGCTAATTACATTGCCGGTTGCCAAATTGCATTATCTCTTATAGTTTCCGAGATATGGACTATCGATAATTTACACCTTAGGCTCTGCTTCTAACTTGGGCCCAAATTGCAAAATGGTCTTATCTATTGACGATTTCGTTCCAATTCACATTCCAAGTAATATTCGGCATGCTAATTACATTGCCGGTTGCCAAATTGCATTATCTCTTATAGTTTCCGAGATATGGACTATCGATAATTTACACCTTAGGCTCTGCTTCTAACTTGGGCCCAAATTGTAAAATGGTCTTATCTATTGGCGATTTCGTTCCAATTCACATTCCAAGTAATATTCGGCATGCTAATTACATTGCCGGTTGCCAAATTGCATTATCTCTTATAGTTTTCCGAGATATGGACTATCGATAATTTACACCTTAGGCTCTGCTTCTAACTTGGGCCCAAATTGTAAAATGGTCTTATCTATTGGCGATTTCGTTCCAGTTCACACTCCAAGTAATATTCGGCATGCTAATTACATTGCCGGTTGCGAAATTGCATTATCTCTTATAGTTTCCGAGATATGGACTATCAATAATTTACACCTTAGGCTCTGCTTCTAACTTGGGCCCAAATTGTAAAATGGTCTTATCTATTGGCGATTTCGTTCCAATTCACATTCCAAGTAATATTCGGCATGCTAATTACATTGCCGGTTGCCAAATTGCATTATCTCTTATAGTTTCCGAGATATGGACTATCGATAATTTACACCTTAGGCTCTGCTTCTAACTTGGGCCCAAATTGTAAAATGGTCTTATCTATTGGCGATTTCGTTCCAATTCACACTCCAAGTAATATTCGGCATGCTAATTACATTGCCGGTTGCGAAATTGCATTATCTCTTATAGTTTCCGAGATATGGACTATCAATAATTTACACCTTAGGCTCTGCTTCTAACTTGGGCCCAAATTGTAAAATGGTTTATCTATTGGCGATTTCGTTCCAATTCACATTCCAAGTATTATTCGGTATGCTAATTACATTGCCGGTTGCCAAATTGCATTATCTCTTATAGTTTCCGAGATATGGACTATCGATAATTTACACCTTAGGCTCTGCTTCTAACTTGGGCCCAAATTGTAAAATGGTCTTATCTATTGGCGATTTCGTTCCAATTCACATTCCATGTAATATTCGGCGTGCTAATTACATTGCCGGTTGCCAAATTGCATTACCTCTTATAGTTTCCGAGATATGGACTATAGATAATTTACACCTTAGGCTCTGCTTCTAACTTGGGCCCAAATTGCAAAATGGTCTTATCTATTGACGATTTCGTTCCAATTCACATTCCAAGTAATATTCGGCATGCTAATTACATTGCCGGTTGCCAAATTGCATTATCTCTTATAGTTTCCGAGATATGGACTATCGATAATTTACACCTTATGCTCTGCTTCTAACTTGGGCCCAAATTGTAAAATGGTCTTATCTATTGGCGATTTCGTTCCAATTCACATTCCAAGTAATATTCGGCATGCTAATTACATTGCCGGTTGCCAAATTGCATTATCTCTTATAGTTTCCGAGATATGGACTATCGATAATTTACACCTTAGGCTCTGCTTCTAACTTGGGCCCAAATTGTAAAATGGTCTTATCTATTGGCGATTTCGTTCCAATTCACACTCCAAGTAATATTCGGCATGCTAATTACATTGCCGGTTGCGAAATTGCATTATCTCTTATAGTTTCCGAGATATGGACTATCAATAATTTACACCTTAGGCTCTGCTTCTAACTTGGGCCCAAATTGTAAAATGGTCTTATCTATTGGCGATTTCGTTCCAATTCACATTCCAAGTAATATTCGGCATGCTAATTACATTGCCGGTTGCCAAATTGCATTATCTCTTATAGTTTCCGAGATATGGACTATCGATAATTTACACCTTAGGCTCTGCTTCTAACTTGGGCCCAAATTGTAAAATGGCCTTATCTATTGGCGATTTCGTCCCAATTCACATTCCAAGTAATATTCGGCATGCTAATTACATTGCCGGTTGCGAAATTGCATTATCTCTTATAGTTTCAGAGATATGGACTATCGATAATTTACACCTTAGGCTCTGCTTCTAACTTGGGCCCAAATTGTAAAATGGTCTTATCTATTGGCAATTTCGTACCAATTCACATTCCAAGTAATATTCGGCATGCTAATTACATTGCCGGTTGCCAAATTGCATTATCTCTTATAGTTTCCGAGATATGGACTATCGATAATTTACACCTTAGGCTCTGCTTCTAACTTGGGCCCAAATTGTAAAATGGTCTTATCTATTGGCGATTTCGTTCCAATTCACATTCCAAGTAATATTCGGTATGCTAATTACATTGCCGGTTGCCAAATTGCATTAACTCTTATAGTTTCCGAGATATGGACTATCGATAATTTACACCTTAGGCTCTGCTTCTAACTTGGGCCCAAATTGTAAAATGGTCTTATCTATTGACGATTTCGTTCCAATTCACATTCCAAGTAATATTCGGCATGCTAATTACATTGCCGGTTGCCAAATTGCATTATCTCTTATAGTTTCCGAGATATGGGCTATCGATAATTTACACCATAGGCTCTGCTTATAACTTGGGCCCAAATTGTAAAATGGTCTTATCTATTGGCGATTTCGTTCCAATTCACATTCCAAGTAATATTCGGCATGCTAATTACATTGCCGGTTGCCAAATTGCATTATCCCTTATAGTTTCCGAGATATGGACTATCGATAATTTACACCTTAGGCTCTGCTTCTAACTTGGGCCCAAATTGTAAAATGGTCTTATCTATTGGCGATTTCGTTCCAATTCACATTCCAAGTAATATTCGGCATGCTAATTACATTGCCGGTTGCCAAATTGAATTATCTCTTATAGTTTCCGAGATATGGACTATCGATAATTTACACCTTAGGCTCTGCTTCTAACTTGGGCCCAAATTGTAAAATGGTCTTACCTATTGGCGATTTCGTTCCAATTCACATTCCAAGTAATATTCTGCATGCTAATTACATTGCCGGTTGCCAAATTGCATTATCTCTTATAGTTTCCGAGATATTTACTATCGATAATTTACACCTTAGGCTCTGCTTCTAACTTGGACCCAAATTGTAAAATGGTCTTACCTATTGGCGATTTCGTTCCAATTCACATTCCAAGTAATATTCGGCATGCTAATTACATTGCCGGTTGCCAAATTGCATTATCTCTTATAGTTTCCGAGATATGGACTATCGATAATTTACACCTTAGGCTCTGCTTCTAACTTGGGCCCAAATTGTAAAATGGTCTTATCTATTGGCGATTTCGTTCCAATTCACATTCCAAGTAATATTCGACATGCTAATTACATTGCCGGTTGCCAAATTGCATTATCTCTTATAGTTTCCGAGATATGGACTATCGATAATTTACACCTTAGGCTCTGCTTCTAACTTGGGCCCAAATTGTAAAATGGTCTTATCTATTGGCGATTTCGTCCCAATTCACATTCCAAGTGATATTCGGCATGCTAATTACATTACCGGTTGCGAAATTGCATTATCTCTTATAGTTTCCGAGATATGGACTATCAATAATTTACACATTAGGCTCTGCTTCTAACTTGGGCCCAAATTGTAAAATGGTCTTATCTATTGGCGATTTCGTTCCAATTCACATTCCAAGTAATATTCGGCATGCTAATTACATTGCCGGTTGCCAAATTGCATTATCTCTTATAGTTTCCGAGATATGGACTATCGATAATTTACACCTTAGGCTCTGCTTCTAACTTGGGCCCAAATTGTAAAATGGTCTTACCTATTGGCGATTTCGTTCCAATTCACATTCCAAGTAATATTCGGCATGCTAATTACATTGCCGGTTGCCAAATTGCATTATCTCTTATAGTTTCCGAGATATGGACTATCGATAATTTACACCTTAGGCTCTGCTTCTAACTTGGACCCAAATTGTAAAATGGTCTTATCTATTGGCGATTTCGTTCCAATTCACATTCCAAGTAATATTCGGCATGCTAATTACATTGCCGGTTGCCAAATTGTATTATCTCTTATAGTTTCCGAGATATGGACTATCGATAATTTACACCTTAGGCTCTGCTTCTAACTTGGACCCAAATTGTAAAATGGTCTTATCTATTGGCGATTTCGTCCCAATTCACATTCCAAGTGATATTCGGCATGCTAATTACATTGCCGGTTGCGAAATTGCATTATCTCTTATAGTTTCCGAGATATGGACTATCGATAATTTACACCTTAGGCTCTGCTTCTAACTTAGGCCCAAATTGTAAAATGGTCTTATCTATTGGCGATTTAGTTGCAATTCACATTCCAAGTAATATTCGGCATGCTAATTACATTGCCGGTTGCTAAATTGCATTATCGCTTATAGTTTCCGAGATATGGACTATCGATAATTTACACCTTAGGCTCTGCTTCTAACTTGGGCCCAAATTGTAAAATGGTCTTATCTATTGGCGATTTCGTTCCAATTCACATTCCAAGTAATATTCGGCATGCTAATTACATTGCCGGTTGCCAAATTGCATTATCTCTTATAGTTTCCGAGATATGGACTATCGATAATTTACACCTTAGGCTCTGCTTCTAACTTGGGCCCAAATTGTAAAATGGTCTTATCTATAGGCGATTTCGTTCCAATTCACATTCCAAGTAATATTCGGCATGCTAATTACATTGCCGGTTGCCAAATTGCATTATCTCTTATAGTTTCCGAGATATGGACTATCGATAATTTACACCTTAGGCTCTGCTTCTAACTTGGGCCCAAATTGTAAAATGGTCTTATCTATTGGCGATTTCGTTCCAATTCACATTCCAAGTAATATTCGGCATGCTAATTACATTGCCGGTTGCCAAATTGCATTATCTCTTATAGTTTCCGAGATATGGACTATCGATAATTTACACCTTAGGCTCTGCTTCTAACTTGGGCCCAAATTGTAAAATGGTCTTATCTATTGGCGATTTCGTTCCAATTTACATTCCAAGTAATATTCGGCATGCTATTACATTGCCGGTTGCCAAATTGCATTATCTCTTATAGTTTCCGAGATATGGACTATCGATAATTTACACCTTAGGCTCTGCTTCTAACTTGGGCCCAAATTGTAAAATGGTCTTATCTATTGGCGATTTCGTTCCAATTCACATTCCAAGTAATATTCGGCATGCTAATTACATTGCCGGTTGCCAAATTGCATTATCTCTTATAGTTTCCGAGATATGGACTATCGATAATTTACACCTTAGGCTCTGCTTCTAACTTGGCATGCTAATTACATTGCCGGTTGCCAAATTGCATTATCTCTTATAGTTTCCGAGATATGGACTATCGATAATTTACACCTTAGGCTCTGCTTCTAACTTGGGCCCAAATTGTAAAATGGTCTTACCTATTGGCGATTTCGTTCCAATTCACATTCCAAGTAATATTCTGCATGCTAATTACATTGCCGGTTGCCAAATTGCATTATCTCTTATAGTTTCCGAGATATGGACTATCGATAATTTACACCTTAGGCTCTGCTTCTAACTTGGACCCAAATTGTAAAATGGTCTTACCTATTGGCGATTTCGTTCCAATTCACATTCCAAGTAATATTCGGCATGCTAATTACATTGCCGGTTGCCAAATTGCATTATTCCTTATAGTTTCCGAGATATGGACTATCGATAATTTACACCTTAGGCTCTGATTCTAACTTGGGCCCAAATTGTAAAATGGTCGTATCTATTGGCGATTTCGTTCCAATTCACATTCCAAGTAATATTCGGCATGCTAATTACATTGCCGGTTGCCAAATTGAATTATCTCTTATAGTTTCCGAGATATGGACTATCGATAATTTACACCTTAGGCTCTGCTTCTAACTTGGGCCCAAATTGTAAAATGGTCTTACCTATTGGCGATTTCGTTCCAATTCACATTCCAAGTAATATTCTGCATGCTAATTACATTGCCGGTTGCCAAATTGCATTATCTCTTATAGTTTCCGAGATATGGACTATCGATAATTTACACCTTAGGCTCTGCTTCTAACTTGGGCCCAAATTGTAAAATGGTCTTATCTATTGGCGATTTCGTTCCAATTCACATTCCAAGTAATATTCGGCATGCTAATTACATTGCCGGTTGCCAAATTGCATTATCTCTTATAGTTTCCGAGATATGGACTATCGATAATTTACACCTTAGGCTCTGCTTCTAACTTGAGCCCAAATTGTAAAATGGTCTTATCTATTGGCGATTTCGTCCCAATTCACATTCCAAGTGATATTCGGCATTCTAATTACATTACCGGTTGCGAAATTGCATTATCTCTTATAATTTCCGAGATATGGACTATCAATAATTTACACCTTAGGCTCTGCTTCTAACTTGGGCCCAAATTGTAAAATGGACTTATCTATTGGCGATTTCGTTCCAATTCACATTCCAAGTAATATTCGGCATGCTAATTACATTGCCGGTTGCCAAATTGCATTATCTCTTATAGTTTCCGAGATATGGACTATCGATAATTTACACCTTAGGCTCTGCTTCTAACTTGGGCCCAAATTGTAAAATGGTCTTACCTATTGGCGATTTCGTTCCAATTCACATTCCAAGTAATATTCGGCATGCTAATTACATTGCCGGTTGCCAAATTGCATTATCTCTTATAGTTTCCGAGATATGGACTATCGATAATTTACACCTTAGGCTCTGCTTCTAACTTGGACCCAAATTGTAAAATGGTCTTATCTATTGGCGATTTCGTTCCAATTCACATTCCAAGTAATATTCGGCATGCTAATTACATTGCCGGTTGCCAAATTGTATTATCTCTTATAGTTTCCGAGATATGGACTATCGATAATTTACACCTTAGGCTCTGCTTCTAACTTGGGCCCAAATTGTAAAATGGTCTTATCTATTGGCGATTTCGTTCCAATTCACATTTCAAGTAATATTCGGCATGCTAATTACATTGCCGGTTGCCAAATTGCATTATCTCTTATAGTTTCCGAGATATGGACTATCGATAATTTACACCTTAGGCTCTGCTTCTAACTTGGGCCCAAATTGTAAAATGGTCTTATCTATTGGCGATTTCGTCCCAATTCACATTCCAAGTGATATTCGGCATGCTAATTACATTACCGGTTGCGAAATTGCATTATCTCTTATAGTTTCCGAGATATGGACTATCAATAATTTACACCTTAGGCTCTGCTTCTAACTTGGGCCCAAATAGTAAAATGGACTTATCTATTGGCGATTTCGTTCCAATTCACATTCCAAGTAATATTCGGCATGCTAATTACATTGCCGGTTGCCAAATTGCATTATCTCTTATAGTTTCCGAGATATGGACTATCGATAATTTACACCTTAGGCTCTGCTTCTAACTTGGGCCCAAATTGTAAAATGGTCATTATCTATTGGCGATTTCGTCCCAATTCACATTCCAAGTGATATTCGGCATGCTAATTACATTACCGGTTGCGAAATTGCATTATCTCTTATAGTTTCCGAGATATGGACTATCAATAATTTACACCTTAGGCTCTGGTTCTAACTTGGGCCCAAATTGTAAAATGGACTTATCTATTGGCGATTTCGTTCCAATTCACATTCCAAGTAATATTCGGCATGCTAATTACATTGCCGGTTGCCAAATTGCATTATCTCTTATAGTTTCCGAGATATGGACTATCGATAATTTACACCTTAGGCTCTGCTTCTAACTTGGGCCCAAATTGTAAAATGGTCCTTACCTATTGGCGATTTCGTTCCAATTCACATTCCAAGTAATATTCGGCATGCTAATTACATTGCCGGTTGCCAAATTGCATTATCTCTTATAGTTTCCGAGATATGGACTATCGATAATTTACACCTTAGGCTCTGCTTCTAACTTGGACCCAAATTGTAAAATGGTCTTATCTATTGGCGATTTCGTTCCAATTCACATTCCAAGTAATATTCGGCATGCTAATTACATTGCCGGTTGCCAAATTGTATTATCTCTTATAGTTTCCGAGATATGGACTATCGATAATTTACACCTTAGGCTCTGCTTCTAACTTGGACCCAAATTGTAAAATGGTCTTATCTATTGGCGATTTCGTCCCAATTCACATTCCAAGTGATATTCGGCATGCTAATTACATTGCCGGTTGCGAAATTGCATTATCTCTTATAGTTTCCGAGATATGGACTATCGATAATTTACACCTTAGGCTCTGCTTCTAACTTGGGCCCAAATTGTAAAATGGTCTTATCTATTGGCGATTTAGTTGCAATTCACATTCCAAGTAATATTCGGCATGCTAATTACATTGCCGGTTGCTAAATTGCATTATCTCTTATAGTTTCCGAGATATGGACTATCGATAATTTACACCTTAGGCTCTGCTTCTAACTTGGGCCCAAATTGTAAAATGGTCTTATCTATTGGCGATTTCGTTCCAATTCACATTCCAAGTAATATTCGGCATGCTAATTACATTGCCGGTTGCCAAATTGCATTATCTCTTATAGTTTCCGAGATATGGACTATCGATAATTTACACCTTAGGCTCTGCTTCTAACTTGGGCCCAAATTGTAAAATGGTCTTATCTATTGGCGATTTCGTTCCAATTCACATTCCAAGTAATATTCGGCATGCTAATTACATTGCCGGTTGCCAAATTGCATTATCTCTTATAGTTTCCGAGATATGGACTATCGATAATTTACACCTTAGGCTCTGCTTCTAACTTGGGCCCAAATTGTAAAATGGTCTTATCTATTGGCGATTTCGTTCCAATTCACATTCCAAGTAATATTCGGCATGCTAATTACATTGCCGGTTGCCAAATTGCATTATCTCTTATAGTTTCCGAGATATGGACTATCGATAATTTACACCTTAGGCTCTGCTTCTAACTTGGGCCCAAATTGTAAAATGGTCTTATCTATTGGCGATTTCGTCCCAATTCACATTCCAAGTGATATTCGGCATGCTAATTACATTGCCGGTTGCGAAATTGCATTATCTCTTATAGTTTCCGAGATATGGACTATCAATAATTTACACCTTAGGCTCTGCTTCTAACTTGGGCCCAAATTGTAAAATGGTCTTATCTATTGGCGATTTCGTTCCAATTCACATTCCAAGTAATATTCGGCATGCTAATTACATTGCCGGTTGCCAGATTGCATTATCTCTTATAGTTTCCGAGATATGGACTATCGATAATTTACACCTTAGGCTCTGCTTCTAACTTGGGCCCAAATTGTAAAATGGTCTTATCTATTGGCGATTTCGTTCCAATTCACATTCCAAGTAATATTCGGCATGCTAATTACATTGCCGGTTGCCAAATTGCATTATCTCTTATAGTTTCCGAGATATGGACTATCGATAATTTACACCTTAGGCTCTGCTTCTAACTTGGGCCCAAATTGTAAAATGGTCTTATCTATTGGCGATTTAGTTGCAATTCACATTCCAAGTAATATTCGGCATGCTAATTACATTGCCGTTTGCCAAATTGCATTATCTCTTATGGTTTCCGAGATATGGACTATCGATAATTTACACCTTAGGCTCTGCTTCTAACTTGGGCCCAAATTGTAAAATGGTCTTATCTATTGGCGATTTCGTTCCAATTCACATTCCAAGTAATATTTGGCATGCTAATTACATTGCCGGTTGCCATATTGCATTATCTCTTATAGTTTCCGAGATATGGACTATCGATAATTTACACCTTAGGCTCTGCTTCTAACTTGGGCCCAAATTGTAAAATGGTCTTATCTATTGGCGATTTCGTTCCAATTCACATTCCAAGTAATATTCGGCATGCTAATTACATTGCCGGTTGCCAAATTGCATTATCTCTTATAGTTTCCGAGATATGGACTATCGATAATTTACACCTTAGGCTCTGCTTCTAACTTGGGCCCAAATTGTAAAATGGTCTTATCTATTGGCGATTTCGTTCCAATTCACACTCCAAGTAATATTCGGCATGCTAATTACATTGCCGGTTGCGAAATTGCATTATCTCTTATAGTTTCCGAGATATGGACTATCGATAATTTACACCTTAGGCTCTGCTTCTAACTTGGGCCCAAATTGTAAAATGGTCTTATCTATTGGCGATTTCGTTCCAATTCACATTCCAAGTAATATTCGGCATGCTAATTACATTGCCGGTTGCGAAATTGCATTATCTCTTATAGTTTCCGAGATATGGACTATCGATAATTTACACCTTAGGCTCTGCTTCTAACTTGGGCCCAAATTGTAAAATGGTCTTATCTATTGGCGATTTCGTTCCAATTCACATTCCAAGTAATATTCGGCATGCTAATTACATTGCCGGTTGCCAAATTGCATTATCTCTTATAGTTTCCGAGATATAGACTATCGATAATTTACACCTTAGGCTCTGCTTCTAACTTGGGCCCAAATTGTAAAATGGTCTTATCTATTGGCGATTTCGTTCCAATTCACATTCCAAGTAATATTCGGCATGCTAATAACATTGCCGTTTGCCAAATTGCATTATCTCTTATAGTTTCCGAGATATGGACTATCGATAATTTACACCTTAGGCTCTGCTTCTAACTTGGGCCCAAATTGTAAAATGGTCTTATCTATTGGCGATTTCGTCCCAATTCACATTCCAAGTGATATTCGGCATGCTAATTACATTGCCGGTTGCGAAATTGCATTATCTCTTATAGTTTCCGAGATATGGACTATCAATAATTTACACCTTAGGCTCTGCTTCTAACTTGGGCCCAAATTGTAAAATGGTCTTATCTATTGGCGATTTCGTTCCAATTCACATTCCAAGTAATATTCGGCATGCTAATTACATTGCCGGTTGCCAAATTGCATTATCTCTTATAGTTTCCGAGATATGGACTATCGATAATTTACACCTTAGGCTCTGCTTCTAACTTGGGCCCAAATTGTAAAATGGTCTTATCTATTGGCGATTTCGTTCCAATTCACATTCCAAGTAATATTCGGCATGCTAATAACATTGCCGTTTGCCAAATTGCATTATCTCTTATAGTTTCCGAGATATGGACTATCGATAATTTACACCTTAGGCTCTGCTTCTAACTTGGGCCCAAATTGTAAAATGGTCTTATCTATTGGCGATTTCGTCCCAATTCACATTCCAAGTGATATTCGGCATGCTAATTACATTGCCGGTTGCGAAATTGCATTATCTCTTATAGTTTCCGAGATATGGACTATCGATAATTTACACCTTAGGCTCTGCTTCTAACTTGGGCCCAAATTGTAAAATGGTCTTATCTATTGGCGATTTAGTTGCAATTCACATTCCAAGTAATATTCGGCATGCTAATTACATTGCCGGTTGCCAAATTGCATTATCTCTTATAGTTTCCGAGATATGGACTATCGATAATTTACACCTTAGGCTCTGCTTCTAACTTGGGCCCAAATTGTAAAATGGTCTTATCTATTGGCGATTTCGTTCCAATTCACATTCCAAGTAATATTCGGCATGCTAATTACATTGCCGGTTGCCAAATTGCATTATCTCTTATAGTTTCCGAGATATGGACTATCGATAATTTACACCTTAGGCTCTGCTTCTAACTTGGGCCCAAATTGTAAAATGGCCTTAACAATTGGCGATTTCGTTCCAATTCACATTCCAAGTAATATTCGGCATGCTAATTACATTGCCGGTTGCGAAATTGCATTATCTCTTATAGTTTCCGAGATATGGACTATCGATAATTTACACCTTAGGCTCTGCTTCTAACTTGGGCCCAAATTGTAAAATGGTCTTATCTATTGGCGATTTCGTTCCAATTCACACTCCAAGTAATATTCGGCATGCTAATTACATTGCCGGTTGCGAAATTGCATTATCTCTTATAGTTTCCGAGATATGGACTATCAATAATTTACACCTTAGGCTCTGATTCTAACTTGGGCCCAAATTGTAAAATGGTCTTATCTATTGGCGATTTCGTTCCAATTCACATTCCAAGTAATATTCGGCATGCTAATTACATTGCCGGTTGCCAAATTGCATTATCTCTTATAGTTTCCGAGATATGGACTATCGATAATTTACACCTTAGGCTCTGCTTCTAACTTGGGCCCAAATTGTAAAATGGTCTTATCTATTGGCGATTTCGTTCCAATTCACATTCCAAGTAATATTCGGCATGCTAATTACATTGCCGGTTGCCAAATTGCATTACCTCTTATAGTTTCCGAGATATGGACTATAGATAATTTACACCTTAGGCTCTGCTTCTAACTTGGGCCCAAATTGTAAAATGGTCTTATCTATTGGCGATTTCGTTCCAATTCACATTCCAAGTAATATTCGGCATGCTAATTACATTGCCGGTTGCCAAATTGCATTATCTCTTATAGTTTCCGAGATATGGACTATCGATAATTTACACCTTATTCTCTGCTTCTAACTTGGGCCCAAATTGTAAAATGGTCTTCTCTATTGGCGATTTCGTTCCAATTCACATTCCAAGTAATATTCGGCATGCTAATTACATTGCCGGTTGCCAAATTGCATTATCTCTTATAGTTTCCGAGATATGGACTATCGATAATTTACACCTTAGGCTCTGCTTCTAACTTGGGCCCAAATTGTAAAATGGTCTTATCTATTAGCGATTTCGTTCCAATTCACATTCCAAGTAATATTCGGCATGCTAATTACATTGCCGGTTGCCAAATTGCATTATCTCTTATAGTTTCCGAGATATGGACTATCGATAATTTACACCTTAGGCTCTGCTTCTAACTTGGGCCCAAATTGCAAAATGGTCTTATCTATTGACGATTTCGTTCCAATTCACATTCCAAGTAATATTCGGCATGCTAATTACATTGCCGGTTGCCAAATTGCATTATCTCTTATAGTTTCCGAGATATGGACTATCGATAATTTACACCTTAGGCTCTGCTTCTAACTTGGGCCCAAATTGTAAAATGGTCTTATCTATTGGCGATTTCGTTCCAATTCACATTCCAAGTAATATTCGGCATGCTAATTACATTGCCGGTTGCCAAATTGCATTATCTCTTATAGTTTCCGAGATATGGACTATCGATAATTTACACCTTAGGCTCTGCTTCTAACTTGGGCCCAAATTGTAAAATGGTCTTATCTATTGGCGATTTCGTTCCAATTCACACTCCAAGTAATATTCGGCATGCTAATTACATTGCCGGTTGCGAAATTGCATTATCTCTTATAGTTTCCGAGATATGGACTATCAATAATTTACACCTTAGGCTCTGCTTCTAACTTGGGCACAAATTGTAAAATGGCCTTATCTATTGGCGATTTCGTCCCAATTCACATTCCAAGTAATATTCGGCATGCTAATTACATTGCCGGTTGCGAAATTGCATTATCTCTTATAGTTTCAGAGATATGGACTATCGATAATTTACACCTTAGGCTCTGCTTCTAACTTGGGTCCAAATTGTAAAATGGTCTTATCTATTGGCAATTTCGTTCCAATTCACATTCCAAGTAATATTCGGCATGCTAATTACATTGCCGGTTGCCAAATTGCATTATCTCTTATAGTTTCCGAGATATGGACTATCGATAATTTACACCTTAGGCTCTGCTTCTAATTGGGCCCAAATTGTAAAATGGTCTTATCTATTGGCGATTTCGTTCCAATTCACATTCCAAGTAATATTCGGCATGATAATTACATTGCCGGTTGCCAAATTGCATTAACTCTTATAGTTTCCGAGATATGGACTATCGATAATTTACAGCCTAGGCTCTGCTTCTAACTTGGGCCCAAATTGTAAAATGGTCTTATCTATTGGCGATTTCGTTCCAATTCACATTCCAAGTAATATTCGGCATGCTAATTACATTGCCGGTTGCCAAATTGCATTATCTCTTATAGTTTCCGAGATATGGACTATCGATAATTTACACCTTAGGCTCTGCTTCTAACTTGGGCCCAAATTGTAAAATGGTCTTATCTATTGGCGATTTCGTTCCAATTCACACTCCAAGTAATATTCGGCATGCTAATTACATTGCCGGTTGCGAAATTGCATTATCTCTTATAGTTTCAGAGATATGGACTATCGATAATTTACACCTTAGGCTCTGCTTCTAACTTGGGCCCAAATTGTAAAATGGTCTTACCTATTGGCGATTTCGTTCCAATTCACATTCCAAGTAATATTCGGCATGCTAATTACATTGCCGGTTGCCAAATTGCATTATCTCTTATAGTTTCCGAGATATGGACTATCGATAATTTACACATTAGGCTCTGCTTCTAACTTGGGCCCAAATTGTAAAATGGTTTTATCTATTGGCGATTTCGTTCCAATTCACATTCCAAGTAATATTCGGCATGCTAATTACATTGCCGGTTGCCAAATTGCATTATCTCTTATAGTTTCCGAGATATGGACTATCGATAATTTACACCTTAGGCTCTGCTTCTAACTTGGGCCCAAATTGTAAAATGGTCTTATCTATTGGCGATTTCGTTCCAATTCACGTTCCAAGTAATATTCGGCATGCTAATTACTTTGCCGGTTGCCAAATTGCATTATCTCTTATAGTTTCCGAGATATGGACTATCGATAATTTACACCTTAGGCTCTGCTTCTAACTTGGGCCCAAATTGTAAAATGGTCTTATCTATTGGCGATTTCGTTCCAATTCACATTCCAAGTAATATTCGGCATGCTAATTACATTGCCGGTTGCCAAATTGCATTATCTCTTATAGTTTCCGAGATATGGACTATCGATAATTTACACCTTAGGCTCTGCTTCTAACTTGGGCCCAAATTGTAAAATGGTCTTATCTATTGGCGATTTCGTTCCAATTCACATTCCAAGTAATATTCGGCATGCTAATAACATTGCCGGTTGCCAAATTGCATTATCTCTTATAGTTTCCGAGATATGGACTATCGATAATTTACACCTTAGGCTCTGCTTCTAACTTGGGCCCAAATTGTAAAATGGTCTTACCTATTGGCGATTTCGTTCCAATTCACATTCCAAGTAATATTCGGCATGCTAATTACATTGCCGGTTGCCAAATTGCATTATCTCTTATAGTTTCCGAGATATGGACTATCGATAATTTACACCTTAGGCTCTGCTTCTAACTTGGACCCAAATTGTAAAATGGTCTTATCTATTGGCGATTTCGTTCCAATTCACATTCCAAGTAATATTCGGCATGCTAATTACATTGCCGGTTGCCAAATTGCATTATCTCTTATAGTTTCCGAGATATGGACTATCGATAATTTACACATTAGGCTCTGCTTCTAACTTGGGCCCAAATTGTAAAATGGTTTTATCTATTGGCGATTTCGTTCCAATTCACATTCCAAGTAATATTCGGCATGCTAATTACATTGCCGGTTGCCAAATTGCATTATCTCTTATAGTTTCCGAGATATGGACTATCGATAATTTACACCTTAGGCTCTGCTTCTAACTTGGGCCCAAATTGTAAAATGGTCTTATCTATTGGCGATTTCGTTCCAATTCACGTTCCAAGTAATATTCGGCATGCTAATTACTTTGCCGGTTGCCAAATTGCATTATCTCTTATAGTTTCCGAGATATGGACTATCGATAATTTACACCTTAGGCTCTGCTTCTAACTTGGGCCCAAATTGTAAAATGGTCTTATCTATTGGCGATTTCGTTCCAATTCACATTCCAAGTAATATTCGGCATGCTAATTACATTGCCGGTTGCCAAATTGCATTATCTCTTATAGTTTCCGAGATATGGACTATCGATAATTTACACCTTAGGCTCTGCTTCTAACTTGGGCCCAAATTGTAAAATGGTCTTATCTATTGGCGATTTCGTTCCAATTCACATTCCAAGTAATATTCGGCATGCTAATAACATTGCCGGTTGCCAAATTGCATTATCTCTTATAGTTTCCGAGATATGGACTATCGATAATTTACACCTTAGGCTCTGCTTCTAACTTGGGCCCAAATTGTAAAATGGTCTTACCTATTGGCGATTTCGTTCCAATTCACATTCCAAGTAATATTCGGCATGCTAATTACATTGCCGGTTGCCAAATTGCATTATCTCTTATAGTTTCCGAGATATGGACTATCGATAATTTACACCTTAGGCTCTGCTTCTAACTTGGACCCAAATTGTAAAATGGTCTTATCTATTGGCGATTTCGTTCCAATTCACATTCCAAGTAATATTCGGCATGCTAATTACATTGCCGGTTGCCAAATTGCATTATCTCTTATAGTTTCCGAGATATGGACTATCGATAATTTACACCTTAGGCTCTGCTTCTAACTTGGGCCCAAATTGTAAAATGGTCTTATCTATTGGCGATTTCGTTCCAATTCACGTTCCAAGTAATATTCGGCATGCTAATTACTTTGCCGGTTGCCAAATTGCATTATCTCTTATAGTTTCCGAGATATGGACTATCGATAATTTACACCTTAGGCTCTGCTTCTAACTTGGGCCCAAATTGTAAAATGGTCTTATCTATTGGCGATTTCGTTCCAATTCACATTCCAAGTAATATTCGGCATGCTAATTACATTGCCTGTTGCCAAATTGCATTATCTCTTATAGTTTCCGAGATATGGACTATCGATAATTTACACCTTAGGCTCTGCTTCTAACTTGGGCCCAAATTGTAAAATGGTCTTATCTATTGGCGATTTCGTTCCAATTCACATTCCAAGTAATATTCGGCATGCTAATTACATTGCCGGTTGCGAAATTGCTTTATCTCTTATAGTTTCCGAGATATGGACTATCAATAATTTACACCTTAGGCTCTGCTTCTAACTTGGGCCCAAATTGTAAAATGGTCTTATCTATTGGCGATTTCGTTCCAATTCACATTCCAAGTAATATTCGGCATGCTAATTACATTGCCGGTTGCCAAATTGCATTATCTCTTATAGTTTCCGAGATATGGACTATCGATAATTTACACCTTAGGCTCTGCTTCTAACTTGGGCCCAAATTGTAAAATGGCCTTATCTATTGGCGATTTCGTCCCAATTCACATTCCAAGTAATATTCGGCATGCTAATTACATTGCCGGTTGCGAAATTGCATTATCTCTTATAGTTTCAGAGATATGGACTATCGATAATTTACACCTTAGGCTCTGCTTCTAACTTGGGCCCAAATTGTAAAATGGTCTTATCTATTGGCAATTTCGTTCCAATTCACATTCCAAGTAATATTCGGCATGCTAATTACATTGCCGGTTGCCAAATTGCATTATCTCTTATAGTTTCCGAGATATGGACTATCGATAATTTACACCTTAGGCTCTGCTTCTAACTTGGGCCCAAATTGTAAAATGGTCTTATCTATTGGCGATTTCGTTCCAATTCACATTCCAAGTAATATTCGGCATGCTAATTACATTGCCGGTTGGCAAATTGCATTAACTCTTATATTTTCCGAGATATGGACTATCGATAATTTACAGCTTAGGCTCTGCTTCTAACTTGGGCCCAAATTGTAAAATGGTCTTATCTATTGGCGATTTCGTTCCAATTCACATTCCAAGTAATATTCGGCATGATAATTACATTGCCGGTTGCCAAATTGCATTATCTCTTATAGTTTCCGAGATATGGACTATCGATAATTTACACCTTAGGCTCTGCTTCTAACTTGGGCCCAAATTGTAAAATGGTCTTATCTATTGGCGATTTCGTTCCAATTCACACTCCAAGTAATATTCGGCATGCTAATTACATTGCCGGTTGCCAAATTGCATTATCTCTTATAGTTTCCGAGATATGGACTATCGATAATTTACACATTAGGCTCTGCTTCTAACTTGGGCCCAAATTGTAAAATGGTTTTATCTATTGGCGATTTCGTTCCAATTCACATTCCAAGTAATATTCGGCATGCTAATTACATTGCCGGTTGCCAAATTGCATTATCTCTTATAGTTTCCGAGATATGGACTATCGATAATTTACACCTTAGGCTCTGCTTCTAACTTGGGCCCAAATTGTAAAATGGTCTTATCTATTGGCGATTTCGTTCCAATTCACGTTCCAAGTAATATTCGGCATGCTAATTACTTTGCCGGTTGCCAAATTGCATTATCTCTTATAGTTTCCGAGATATGGACTATCGATAATTTACACCTTAGGCTCTGCTTCTAACTTGGGCCCAAATTGTAAAATGGTCTTATCTATTGGCGATTTCGTTCCAATTCACGTTCCAAGTAATATTCGGCATGCTAATTACTTTGCCGGTTGCCAAATTGCATTATCTCTTATAGTTTCCGAGATATGGACTATCGATAATTTACACCTTAGGCTCTGCTTCTAACTTGGGCCCAAATTGTAAAATGGTCTTATCTATTGGCGATTTCGTTCCAATTCACGTTCCAAGTAATATTCGGCATGCTAATTACTTTGCCGGTTGCCAAATTGCATTATCTCTTATAGTTTCCGAGATATGGACTATCGATAATTTACACCTTAGGCTCTGCTTCTAACTTGGGCCCAAATTGTAAAATGGTTTTATCTATTGGCGATTTCGTTCCAATTCACATTCCAAGTAATATTCGGCATGCTAATTACATTGCCGGTTGCCAAATTGCATTATCTCTTATAGTTTCCGAGATATGGACTATCGATAATTTACACCTTAGGCTCTGCTTCTAACTTGGGCCCAAATTGTAAAATGGTCTTATCTATTGGCGATTTCGTTCCAATTCACGTTCCAAGTAATATTCGGCATGCTAATTACTTTGCCGGTTGCCAAATTGCATTATCTCTTATAGTTTCCGAGATATGGACTATCGATAATTTACACCTTAGGCTCTGCTTCTAACTTGGGCCCAAATTGTAAAATGGTCTTATCTATAGGCGATTTCGTTCCAATTCACATTCCAAGTAATATTCGGCATGCTAATTACATTGCCGGTTGCCAAATTGCATTAACTCTTATATTTTCCGAGATATGGACTATCGATAATTTACAGCTTAGGCTCTGCTTCTAACTTGGGCCCAAATTGTAAAATGGTCTTATCTATTGGCGATTTCGTTCCAATTCACGTTCCAAGTAATATTCGGCATGCTAATTACTTTGCCGGTTGCCAAATTGCATTATCTCTTATAGTTTCCGAGATATGGACTATCGATAATTTACACCTTAGGCTCTGCTTCTAACTTGGGCCCAAATTGTAAAATGGTCTTATCTATTGGCGATTTCGTTCCAATTCACGTTCCAAGTAATATTCGGCATGCTAATTACTTTGCCGGTTGCCAAATTGCATTATCTCTTATAGTTTCCGAGATATGGACTATCGATAATTTACACCTTAGGCTCTGCTTCTAACTTGGGCCCAAATTGTAAAATGGTCTTATCTATTGGCGATTTCGTTCCAATTCACGTTCCAAGTAATATTCGGCATGCTAATTACTTTGCCGGTTGCCAAATTGCATTATCTCTTATAGTTTCCGAGATATGGACTATCGATAATTTACACCTTAGGCTCTGCTTCTAACTTGGGCCCAAATTGTAAAATGGTTTTATCTATTGGCGATTTCGTTCCAATTCACATTCCAAGTAATATTCGGCATGCTAATTACATTGCCGGTTGCCAAATTGCATTATCTCTTATAGTTTCCGAGATATGGACTATCGATAATTTACACCTTAGGCTCTGCTTCTAACTTGGGCCCAAATTGTAAAATGGTCTTATCTATTGGCGATTTCGTTCCAATTCACGTTCCAAGTAATATTCGGCATGCTAATTACTTTGCCGGTTGCCAAATTGCATTATCTCTTATAGTTTCCGAGATATGGACTATCGATAATTTACACCTTAGGCTCTGCTTCTAACTTGGGCCCAAATTGTAAAATGGTCTTATCTATTGGCGATTTCGTTCCAATTCACATTCCAAGTAATATTCGGCATGCTAATTACATTGCCGGTTGCCAAATTGCATTAACTCTTATATTTTCCGAGATATGGACTATCGATAATTTACAGCTTAGGCTCTGCTTCTAACTTGGGCCCAAATTGTAAAATGGTCTTATCTATTGGCGATTTCGTTCCAATTCACATTCCAAGTAATATTCGGCATGATAATTACATTGCCGGTTGCCAAATTGCATTATCTCTTATAGTTTCCGAGATATGGACTATCGATAATTTACACCTTAGGCTCTGCTTCTAACTTGGGCCCAAATTGTAAAATGGTCTTATCTATTGGCGATTTCGTTCCAATTCACACTCCAAGTAATATTCGGCATGCTAATTACATTGCCGGTTGCGAAATTGCATTATCTCTTATAGTTTCCGAGATATGGACTATCAATAATTTACACCTTAGGCTCTGCTTCTAACTTGGGCCCAAATTGTAAAATGGTCTTATCTATTGGCGATTTCGTTCCAATTCACATTCCAAGTAATATTCGGCATGCTAATTACATTGCCGGTTGCCAAATTGCATTATCTCTTATAGTTTCCGAGATATGGACTATCAATAATTTACACCTTAGGCTCTGCTTCTAACTTGGGCCCAAATTGTAAAATGGTCTTATCTATTGGCGATTTCGTTCCAATTCACATTCCAAGTAATATTCGGCATGCTAATTACATTGCCGGTTGCCAAATTGCATTATCTCTTATAGTTTCCGAGATATGGACTATCGATAATTTACACCTTAGGTTCTGCTTCTAACTTGGGCCCAAATTGTAAAATGGCCTTATCTATTGGCGATTTCGTCCCAATTCACATTCCAAGTAATATTCGGCATGCTAATTACATTGCCGGTTGCGAAATTGCATTATCTCTTATAGTTTCAGAGATATGGACTATCGATAATTTACACCTTAGGCTCTGCTTCTAACTTGGGCCCAAATTGTAAAATGGTCTTACCTATTGGCGATTTCGTTCCAATTCACATTCCAAGTAATATTCGGCATGCTAATTACATTGCCGGTTGCCAAATTGCATTATCTCTTATAGTTTCCGAGATATGGACTATCGATAATTTACACCTTAGGCTCTGCTTCTAACTTGGGCCCAAATTGTAAAATGGTTTTATCTATTGGCGATTTCGTTCCAATTCACATTCCAAGTAATATTCGGCATGCTAATTACATTGCCGGTTGCCAAATTGCATTATCTCTTATAGTTTCCGAGATATGGACTATCGATAATTTACACCTTAGGCTCTGCTTCTAACTTGGGCCCAAATTGTAAAATGGTCTTATCTATTGGCGATTTCGTTCCAATTCACGTTCCAAGTAATATTCGGCATGCTAATTACTTTGCCGGTTGCCAAATTGCATTATCTCTTATAGTTTCCGAGATATGGACTATCGATAATTTACACCTTAGGCTCTGCTTCTAACTTGGGCCCAAATTGTAAAATGGTCTTATCTATTGGCGATTTCGTTCCAATTCACATTCCAAGTAATATTCGGCATGCTAATTACATTGCCGGTTGCCAAATTGCATTATCTCTTATAGTTTCCGAGATATGGACTATCGATAATTTACACCTTAGGCTCTGCTTCTAACTTGGGCCCAAATTGTAAAATGGTCTTATCTATTGGCGATTTCGTTCCAATTCACATTCCAAGTAATATTCGGCATGCTAATTACATTGCCGGTTGCCAAATTGCATTATCTCTTATAGTTTCCGAGATATGGACTATCGATAATTTACACCTTAGGCTCTGCTTCTAACTTGGGCCCAAATTGTAAAATGGTCTTACCTATTGGCGATTTCGTTCCAATTCACATTCCAAGTAATATTCGGCATGCTAATTACATTGCCGGTTGCCAAATTGCATTATCTCTTATAGTTTCCGAGATATGGACTATCGATAATTTACACCTTAGGCTCTGCTTCTAACTTGGGCCCAAATTGTAAAATGGTCTTATCTATTGGCGATTTCGTTCCAATTCACATTCCAAGTAATATACGGCATGCTAATTACATTGCCGGTTGCCAAATTGCATTATCTCTTATAGTTTCCGAGATATGGACTATCGATAATTTACACCTTAGGCTCTGCTTCTAACTTGGGCCCAAATTGTAAAATGGTCTTATCTATTGGCGATTTCGTTCCAATTCACGTTCCAAGTAATATTCGGCATGCTAATTACTTTGCCGGTTGCCAAATTGCATTATCTCTTATAGTTTCCGAGATATGGACTATCGATAATTTACACCTTAGGCTCTGCTTTTAACTTGGGCCCAAATTGTAAAATGGTCTTATCTATTGGCGATTTCGTTCCAATTCACATTCCAAGTAATATTCGGCATGCTAATTACATTGCCTGTTGCCAAATTGCATTATCTCTTATAGTTTCCGAGATATGGACTATCGATTATTTACACCTTAGGCTCTGCTTCTAACTTGGGCCCAAATTGTAAAATGGTCTTATCTATTGGCGATTTCGTTCCAATTCACATTCCAAGTAATATTCGGCATGCTAATTACATTGCCGGTTGCCAAATTGCATTATCTCTTATAGTTTCCGAGATATGGATTATCGATAATTTACACCTTAGGCTCTGCTTCTAACTTGGGCCCAAATTGTAAAATGGTCTTATCTATTGGCGATTTCGTTCCAATTCACACTCCAAGTAATATTCGGCATGCTAATTACATTGCCGGTTGCGAAATTGCATTATCTCTTATAGTTTCCGAGATATGGACTATCAATAATTTACACCTTAGGCTCTGCTTCTAACTTGGGCCCAAATTGTAAAATGGTCTTATCTATTGGCGATTTCGTTCCAATTCACATTCCAAGTAATATTCGGCATGCTAATTACATTGCCGGTTGCCAAATTGCATTATCTCTTATAGTTTCCGAGATATGGACTATCGATAATTTACACTTTAGGCTCTGCTTCTAACTTGGGCCCAAATTGTAAAATGGTCTTATCTATTGGCGATTTCGTTCCAATTCACATTCCAAGTAATATTCGGCATGCTAATTACATTGCCGGTTGCCAAATTGCATTACCTCTTATAGTTTCCGAGATATGGACTATAGATAATTTACACCTTAGGCTCTGCTTCTAACTTGGGCCCAAATTGTAAAATGGTCTTATCTATTGGGGATTTCGTTCCAATTCACATTCCAAGTAATATTCGGCATGCTAATTACATTGCCGGTTGCCAAATTGCATTATCTCTTATAGTTTCCGAGATATGGACTATCGATAATTTACACCTTAGGCTCTGCTTCTAACTTGGGCCCAAATTGTAAAATGGTCTTCTCTATTGGCGATTTCGTTCCAATTCACATTCCAAGTAATATTCGGCATGCTAATTACATTGCCGGTTGCCAAATTGCATTATCTCTTATAGTTTCCGAGATATGGACTATCGATAATTTACACCTTAGGCTCTGCTTCTAACTTGGGCCCAAATTGTAAAATGGTCTTATCTATTAGCGATTTCGTTCCAATTCACATTCCAAGTAATATTCGGCATGCTAATTACATTGCCGGTTGCCAAATTGCATTATCTCTTATAGTTTCCGAGATATGGACTATCGATAATTTACACCTTAGGCTCTGCTTCTAACTTGGGCCCAAATTGCAAAATGGTCTTATCTATTGACGATTTCGTTCCAATTCACATTCCAAGTAATATTCGGCATGCTAATTACATTGCCGGTTGCCAAATTGCATTATCTCTTATAGTTTCCGAGATATGGACTATCGATAATTTACACCTTAGGCTCTGCTTCTAACGTGGGCCCAAATTGTAAAATGGTCTTATCTATTGGCGATTTCGTTCCAATTCACATTCCAAGTAATATTCGGCATGCTAATTACATTGCCGGTTGCCAAATTGCATTATCTCTTATAGTTTCCGAGATATGGACTATCGATAATTCAAACCTTAGGCTCTGCTTCTAACTTGGGCCCAAATTGTAAAATGGTCTTATCTATTGGCGATTTCGTTCCAATTCACACTCCAAGTAATATTCGGCATGCTAATTACATTGCCGGTTGCGAAATTGCATTATCTCTTATAGTTTCCGAGATATGGACTATCAATAATTTACACCTTAGGCTCTGCTTCTAACTTGGGCCCAAATTGTAAAATAGTCTTATCTATTGGCGATTTCGTTCCAATTAACATTCCAAGTAATATTCGGCATGCTAATTACATTGCCGGTTGCCAAATTGCATTATCTCTTATAGTTTCCGAGATATGGACTATCGATAATTTACACCTTAGGCTCTGCTTCTAACTTGGGCCCAAATTGTAAAATGGTCTTATCTATTGGCGATTTCGTTCCAATTCACACTCCAAATAATATTCGGCATGCTAATTACATTGCCGGTTGCGAAATTGCATTATCTCTTATAGTTTCCGAGATATGGACTATCAATAATTTACACCTTAATCTCTGCTTCTAACTTGGGCCCAAATTGTAAAATGGTCTTATCTATTGGCGATTTCGTTCCAATTCACATTCCAAGTAATATTCGGCATGCTAATTACATTGCCGGTTGCCAAATTGCATTATCTCTTATAGTTTCCGAGATATGGATTATCGATAATTTACACCTTAGGCTCTGCTTCTAACTTGGGCCCAAATTGTAAAATGGTCTTATCTATTGGCGATTTCGTTCCAATTCACATTCCAAGTAATATTCGGCATGCTAATTACATTGCCGGTTGCCAAATTGCATTACCTCTTATAGTTTCCGAGATATGGACTATAGATAATTTACACCTTAGGCTCTGCTTCTAACTTGGGCCCAAATTGCAAAATGGTCTTATCTATTGACGATTTCGTTCCAATTCACATTCCAAGTAATATTCGGCATGCTAATTACATTGCCGGTTGCCAAATTGCATTACCTCTTATAGTTTCCGAGATATGGACTATAGATAATTTACACCTTAGGCTCTGCTTCTAACTTGGGCCCAAATTGCAAAATGGTCTTATCTATTGACGATTTCGTTCCAATTCACATTCCAAGTAATATTCGGCATGCTAATTACATTGCCGGTTGCCAAATTGCATTATCTCTTATAGTTTCCGAGATATGGACTATCGATAATTTACACCTTATGCTCTGCTTCTAACTTGGGCCCAAATTGTAAAATGGTCTTATCTATTGGCGATTTCGTTCCAATTCACATTTCAAGTAATATTCGGCATGCTAATTACATTGCCGGTTGCCAAATTGCATTATCTCTTATAGTTTCCGAGATATGGACTATCGATTATTTACACCTTAGGCTCTGCTTCTAACTTGGGCCCAAATTGTAAAATGGTCTTATCTATTGGCGATTTCGTTCCAATTCACACTCCAAGTAATATTCGGCATGCTAATTACATTGCCGGTTGCGAAATTGCATTATCTCTTATAGTTTCCGAGATATGGACTATCAATAATTTACACCTTAGGCTCTGCTTCTAACTTGGGCCCAAATTGTAAAATGGTCTTATCTATTGGCGATTTCGTTCCAATTCACATTCCAAGTAATATTCGGCATGCTAATTACATTGCCGGTTGCCAAATTGCATTATCTCTTATAGTTTCCGAGATATGGACTATCGATAATTTACACCTTAGGCTCTGCTTCTAACTTGGGCCCAAATTGTAAAATGGCCTTATCTATTGGCGATTTCGTCCCAATTCACATTCCAAGTAATATTCGGCATGCTAATTACATTGCCGGTTGCGAAATTGCATTATCTCTTATAGTTTCAGAGATATGGACTATCGATAATTTACACCTTAGGCTCTGCTTCTAACTTGGGCCCAAATTGTAAAATGGTCTTATCTATTGGCAATTTCGTTCCAATTCACATTCCAAGTAATATTCGGCATGCTAATTACATTGCCGGTTGCCAAATTGCATTATCTCTTATAGTTTCCGAGATATGGACTATCGATAATTTACACCTTAGGCTCTGCTTCTAACTTGGGCCCAAATTGTAAAATGGTCTTATCTATTGGCGATTTCGTTCCAATTCACATTCCAAGTAATATTCGGCATGCTAATTACATTGCCGGTTGCCAAATTGCATTAACTCTTATAGTTTCCGAGATATGGACTATCGATAATTTACACCTTAGGCTCTGCTTCTAACTTGGGCCCAAATTGTAAAATGGTCTTATCTATTGACGATTTCGTTCCAATTCACATTCCAAGTAATATTCGGCATGCTAATTACATTGCCGGTTGCCAAATTGCATTATCTCTTATAGTTTCCGAGATATGGGCTATCGATAATTTACACCATAGGCTCTGCTTATAACTTGGGCCCAAATTGTAAAATGGTCTTATCTATTGGCGATTTCGTTCCAATTCACATTCCAAGTAATATTCGGCATGCTAATTACATTGCCGGTTGCCAAATTGCATTATCCCTTATAGTTTCCGAGATATGGACTATCGATAATTTACACCTTAGGCTCTGCTTCTAACTTGGGCCCAAATTGTAAAATGGTCTTATCTATTGGCGATTTCGTTCCAATTCACATTCCAAGTAATATTCGGCATGCTAATTACATTGCCGGTTGCCAAATTGAATTATCTCTTATAGTTTCCGAGATATGGACTATCGATAATTTACACCTTAGGCTCTGCTTCTAACTTGGGCCCAAATTGTAAAATGGTCTTACCTATTGGCGATTTCGTTCCAATTCACATTCCAAGTTATATTCTGCATGCTAATTACATTGCCGGTTGCCAAATTGCACTATCTCTTATAGTTTCCGAGATATGGACTATCGATAATTTACACCTTAGGCTCTGCTTCTAACTTGGGCCCAAATTGTAAAATGGTCTTACCTATTGGCGATTTCGTTCCAATTCACATTCCAAGTAATATTCGGCATGCTAATTACATTGACGGTTGCCAAATTGCATTATCTCTTATAGTTTTCGAGATATGGACTATCGATAATTTACACCTTAGGCTCTGCTTCTAACTTGGACCCAAATTGTAAAATGGTCTTATCTATTGGCGATTTCGTTCCAATTCACATTCCAAGTAATATTCGGCATGCTAATTACATTGCCGGTTGCCAAATTGTATTATCTCTTAGAGTTTCCGAGATATGGACTATCGATAATTTACACCTTAGGCTCTGCTTCTAACTTGGACCCAAATTGTAAAATGGTCTTATCTATTGGCGATTTCGTTCCAATTCACATTCCAAGTGATATTCGGCATGCTAATTACATTGCCGGTTGCGAAATTGCATTATCTCTTATAGTTTCCGAGATATGGACTATCGATAATTTACACCTTAGGCTCTGCTTCTAACTTGGGCCCAAATTGTAAAATGGTCTTATCTTTTGGCGATTTAGTTGCAATTCACATTCCAAGTAATATTCGGCATGCTAATTACATTGCGGGTTGCTAAATTGCATTATCTCTTATAGTTTCCGAGATATGGACTATCGAAAATTTACACCTTAGGCTCTGCTTCTAACTTGGGCCCAAATTGTAAAATGGTCTTATCTATTGGCGATTTCGTTCCAATTCACATTCCAAGTAATATTCGGCATGCTAATTACATTGCCGGTTGCCAAATTGCATTATCTCTTATAGTTTCCGAGATATGGACTATCGATAATTTACACCTTAGGCTCTGCTTCTAACTTGGGCCCAAATTGTAAAATGGTCTTATCTATAGGCGATTTCGTTCCAATTCACATTCCAAGTAATATTCGGCATTCTAATTACATTGCCGGTTGCCAAATTGCATTATCTCTTATAGTTTCCGAGATATGGACTATCGATAATTTACACCTTAGGCTCTGCTTCTAACTTGGGCCCAAATTGTAAAATAGTCTTATCTATTGGCGATTTCGTTCCAATTCACATTCCAAGTAATATTCGGCATGCTAATTACATTGCCGGTTGCCAAATCGCATTATCTCTTATAGTTTCCGAGATATGGACTATCGATAATTTACACCTTAGGCTCTGCTTCTAACTTGGGCCCAAATTGTAAAATGGTCTTATCTATTGGCGATTTCGTTCCAATTCACATTCCAAGTAATATTCGGCATGCTAATTACATTGCCGGTTGCCAAATTGCATTATCTCTTATAGTTTCCGAGATATGGACTATCGATAATTTACACCTTAGGCTCTGCTTCTAACTTGGGCCCAAATTGTAAAATGGTCTTACCTATTGGCGATTTCGTTCCAATTCACATTCCAAGTAATATTCGGCATGCTAATTACATTGCCGGTTGCCAAATTGCATTATCTCTTATAGTTTCCGAGATATGGACTATCGATAATTTACACCTTAGGCTCTGCTTCTAACTTGGGCCCAAATTGTAAAATGGTCTTATCTATTGGCGATTTCGTTCCAATTCACATTCCAAGTAATATTCGGCATGCTAATTACATTGCCGGTTGCCAAATTGCATTATCTCTTATAGTTTCCGAGATATGGACTATCGATAATTTACACCTTAGGCTCTGCTTCTAACTTGGGCCCAAATTGTAAAATGGTCTTATCTATTGGCGATTTCGTTCCAATTCACGTTCCAAGTAATATTCGGCATGCTAATTACTTTGCCGGTTGCCAAATTGCATTATCTCTTATAGTTTCCGAGATATGGACTATCGATAATTTACACCTTAGGCTCTGCTTTTAACTTGGGCCCAAATTGTAAAATGGTCTTATCTATTGGCGATTTCGTTCCAATTCACATTCCAAGTAATATTCGGCATGCTAATTACATTACCTGTTGCCAAATTGCATTATCTCTTATAGTTTCCGAGATATGGACTATCGATTATTTACACCTTAGGCTCTGCTTCTAACTTGGGCCCAAATTGTAAAATGGTCTTATCTATTGGCGATTTCGTTCCAATTCACATTCCAAGTAATATTCGGCATGCTAATTACATTGCCGGTTGCCAAATTGCATTATCTCTTATAGTTTCCGAGATATGGACTATCGATAATTTACACCTTAGGCTCTGCTTCTAACTTGGGCCCAAATTGTAAAATGGTCTTACCTATTGGCGATTTCGTTCCAATTCACATTCCAAGTAATATTCGGCATGCTAATTACATTGCCGGTTGCCAAATTGCATTATCTCTTATAGTTTTCGAGATATGGACTATCGATAATTTACACCTTAGGCTCTGCTTCTAACTTGGACCCAAATTGTAAAATGGTCTTATCTATTGGCGATTTCGTTCCAATTCACATTCCAAGTAATATTCGGCATGCTAATTACATTGCCGGTTGCCAAATTGTATTATCTCTTATAGTTTCCGAGATATGGACTATCGATAATTTACACCTTAGGCTCTGCTTCTAACTTGGACCCAAATTGTAAAATGGTCTTATCTATTGGCGATTTCGTCCCAATTCACATTCCAAGTGATATTCGGCATGCTAATTACATTGCCGGTTGCGAAATTGCATTATCTCTTATAGTTTCCGAGATATGGACTATCGATAATTTACACCTTAGGCTCTGCTTCTAACTTGGGCCCAAATTGTAAAATGGTCTTATCTATTGGCGATTTAGTTGCAATTCACATTCCAAGTAATATTCGGCATGCTAATTACATTGCCGGTTGCTAAATTGCATTATCTCTTATAGTTTCCGAGATATGGACTATCGATAATTTACACCTTAGGCTCTGCTTCTAACTTGGGCCCAAATTGTAAAATGGTCTTATCTATTGGCGATTTCGTTCCAATTCACATTCCAAGTAATATTCGGCATGCTAATTACATTGCCGGTTGCCAAATTGCATTATCTCTTATAGTTTCCGATATATGGACTATCGATAATTTACACCTTAGGCTCTGCTTCTAACTTGGGCCCAAATTGTAAAATGGTCTTATCTATAGGCGATTTCGTTCCAATTCACATTCCAAGTAATATTCGGCATGCTAATTACATTGCCGGTTGCCAAATTGCATTATCTCTTATAGTTTCCGAGATATGGACTATCGATAATTTACACCTTAGGCTCTGCTTCTAACTTGGGCCCAAATTGTAAAATAGTCTTATCTATTGGCGATTTCGTTCCAATTCACATTCCAAGTAATATTCGGCATGCTAATTACATTGCCGGTTGCCAAATCGCATTATCTCTTATAGTTTCCGAGATATGGACTATCGATAATTTACACCTTAGGCTCTGCTTCTAACTTGGGCCCAAATTGTAAAATGGTCTTATCTATTGGCGATTTCGTTCCAATTCACATTCCAAGTAATATTCGGCATGCTAATTACATTGCCGGTTGCCAAATTGCATTATCTCTTATAGTTTCCGAGATATGGACTATCGATAATTTACACCTTAGGCTCTGCTTCTAACTTGGGCCCAAATTGTAAAATGGTCTTATCTATTGGCGATTTCGTTCCAATTCACATTCCAAGTAATATTCGGCATGCTAATTACATTGCCGGTTGCCAAATTGCATTATCTCTTATAGTTTCCGAGATATGGACTATCGATAATTTACACCTTATGCTCTGCTTCTAACTTGGGCCCAAATTGTAAAATGGTCTTATCTATTGGCGATTTCGTTCCAATTCACATTCCAAGTAATATTCGGCATGCTAATTACATTGCCGGTTGCCAAATTGCATTATCTCTTATAGTTTCCGAGATATTGACTATCGATAATTTACACCTTAGGCTCTGCTTCTAACTTGGGCCCAAATTGTAAAATGGTCTTATCTATTGGCGATTTCGTTCCAATTCACACTCCAAGTAATATTCGGCATGCTAATTACATTGCCGGTTGCGAAATTGCATTATCTCTTATAGTTTCCGAGATATGGACTATCAATAATTTACACCTTAGGCTCTGCTTCTAACTTGGGCCCAAATTGTAAAATGGTCTTATCTATTGGCGATTTCGTTCCAATTCACACTCCAAATAATATTCGGCATGCTAATTACATTGCCGGTTGCGAAATTGCATTATCTCTTATAGTTTCCGAGATATGGACTATCAATAATTTACACCTTAATCTCTGCTTCTAACTTGGGCCCAAATTGTAAAATGGTCTTATCTATTGGCGATTTCGTTCCAATTCACATTCCAAGTAATATTCGGCATGCTAATTACATTGCCGGTTGCCAAATTGCATTATCTCTTATAGTTTCCGAGATATGGATTATCGATAATTTACACCTTAGGCTCTGCTTCTAACTTGGGCCCAAATTGTAAAATGGTCTTATCTATTGGCGATTTCGTTCCAATTCACATTCCAAGTAATATTCGGCATGCTAATTACATTGCCGGTTGCCAAATTGCATTACCTCTTATAGTTTCCGAGATATGGACTATAGATAATTTACACCTTAG
The DNA here is from genome assembly GCF_030347505.1 of Rhynchophorus ferrugineus. Lineage (NCBI taxonomy): Eukaryota > Metazoa > Arthropoda > Insecta > Coleoptera > Curculionidae > Rhynchophorus > Rhynchophorus ferrugineus. Next base: position 217,610 of record NW_027472644.1, on the reverse strand, counting down.
GCTCTGCTTCTAACTTGGGCCCAAATTGCAAAATGGTCTTATCTATTGACGATTTCGTTCCAATTCACATTCCAAGTAATATTCGGCATGCTAATTACATTGCCGGTTGCCAAATTGCATTATCTCTTATAGTTTCCGAGATATGGACTATCGATAATTTACACCTTATGCTCTGCTTCTAACTTGGGCCCAAATTGTAAAATGCTCTTATCTATTGGCGATTTCGTTCCAATTCACATTTCAAGTAATATTCGGCATGCTAATTACATTGCCGGTTGCCAAATTGCATTATCTCTTATAGTTTCCGAGATATGGACTATCGATTATTTACACCTTAGGCTCTGCTTCTAACTTGGGCCCAAATTGTAAAATGGTCTTATCTATTGGCGATTTCGTTCCAATTCACACTCCAAGTAATATTCGGCATGCTAATTACATTGCCGGTTGCGAAATTGCATTATCTCTTATAGTTTCCGAGATATGGACTATCAATAATTTACACCTTAGGCTCTGCTTCTGACTTGGGCCCAAATTGTAAAATGGTCTTATCTATTGGCGATTTCGTTCCAATTCACATTCCAAGTAATATTCGGCATGCTAATTACATTGCCGGTTGCCAAATTGCATTATCTCTTATAGTTTCCGAGATATGGACTATCGATAATTTACACCTTAGGCTCTGCTTCTAACTTGGGCCCAAATTGTAAAATGGCCTTATCTATTGGCGATTTCGTCCCAATTCACATTCCAAGTAATATTCGGCATGCTAATTACATTGCCGGTTGCGAAATTGCATTATCTCTTATAGTTTCAGAGATATGGACTATCGATAATTTACACCTTAGGCTCTGCTTCTAACTTGGGCCCAAATTGTAAAATGGTCTTATCTATTGGCAATTTCGTTCCAATTCACATTCCAAGTAATATTCGGCATGCTAATTACATTGCCGGTTGCCAAATTGCATTATCTCTTATAGTTTCCGAGATATGGACTATCGATAATTTACACCTTAGGCTCTGCTTCTAACTTGGGCCCAAATTGTAAAATGGTCTTATCTATTGGCGATTTCGTTCCAATTCACATTCCAAGTAATATTCGGCATGCTAATTACATTGCCGGTTGCCAAATTGCATTAACTCTTATAGTTTCCGAGATATGGACTATCGATAATTTACACCTTAGGCTCTGCTTCTAACTTGGGCCCAAATTGTAAAATGGTCTTATCTATTGACGATTTCGTTCCAATTCACATTCCAAGTAATATTCGGCATGCTAATTACATTGCCGGTTGCCAAATTGCATTATCTCTTATAGTTTCCGAGATATGGGCTATCGATAATTTACACCATAGGCTCTGCTTATAACTTGGGCCCAAATTGTAAAATGGTCTTATCTATTGGCGATTTCGTTCCAATTCACATTCCAAGTAATATTCGGCATGCTAATTACATTGCCGGTTGCCAAATTGCATTATCCCTTATAGTTTCCGAGATATGGACTATCGATAATTTACACCTTAGGCTCTGCTTCTAACTTGGGCCCAAATTGTAAAATGGTCTTATCTATTGGCGATTTCGTTCCAATTCACATTCCAAGTAATATTCGGCATGCTAATTACATTGCCGGTTGCCAAATTGAATTATCTCTTATAGTTTCCGAGATATGGACTATCGATAATTTACACCTTAGGCTCTGCTTCTAACTTGGGCCCAAATTGTAAAATGGTCTTACCTATTGGCGATTTCGTTCCAATTCACATTCCAAGTTATATTCTGCATGCTAATTACATTGCCGGTTGCCAAATTGCACTATCTCTTATAGTTTCCGAGATATGGACTATCGATAATTTACACCTTAGGCTCTGCTTCTAACTTGGGCCCAAATTGTAAAATGGTCTTACCTATTGGCGATTTCGTTCCAATTCACATTCCAAGTAATATTCGGCATGCTAATTACATTGACGGTTGCCAAATTGCATTATCTCTTATAGTTTTCGAGATATGGACTATCGATAATTTACACCTTAGGCTCTGCTTCTAACTTGGACCCAAATTGTAAAATGGTCTTATCTATTGGCGATTTCGTTCCAATTCACATTCCAAGTAATATTCGGCATGCTAATTACATTGCCGGTTGCCAAATTGTATTATCTCTTAGAGTTTCCGAGATATGGACTATCGATAATTTACACCTTAGGCTCTGCTTCTAACTTGGACCCAAATTGTAAAATGGTCTTATCTATTGGCGATTTCGTTCCAATTCACATTCCAAGTGATATTCGGCATGCTAATTACATTGCCGGTTGCGAAATTGCATTATCTCTTATAGTTTCCGAGATATGGACTATCGATAATTTACACCTTAGGCTCTGCTTCTAACTTGGGCCCAAATTGTAAAATGGTCTTATCTTTTGGCGATTTAGTTGCAATTCACATTCCAAGTAATATTCGGCATGCTAATTACATTGCGGGTTGCTAAATTGCATTATCTCTTATAGTTTCCGAGATATGGACTATCGATAATTTACACCTTAGGCTCTGCTTCTAACTTGGGCCCAAATTGTAAAATGGTCTTATCTATTGGCGATTTCGTTCCAATTCACATTCCAAGTAATATTCGGCATGCTAATTACATTGCCGGTTGCCAAATTGCATTATCTCTTATAGTTTCCGAGATATGGACTATCGATAATTTACACCTTAGGCTCTGCTTCTAACTTGGGCCCAAATTGTAAAATGGTCTTATCTATAGGCGATTTCGTTCCAATTCACATTCCAAGTAATATTCGGCATTCTAATTACATTGCCGGTTGCCAAATTGCATTATCTCTTATAGTTTCCGAGATATGGACTATCGATAATTTACACCTTAGGCTCTGCTTCTAACTTGGGCCCAAATTGTAAAATAGTCTTATCTATTGGCGATTTCGTTCCAATTCACATTCCAAGTAATATTCGGCATGCTAATTACATTGCCGGTTGCCAAATCGCATTATCTCTTATAGTTTCCGAGATATGGACTATCGATAATTTACACCTTAGGCTCTGCTTCTAACTTGGGCCCAAATTGTAAAATGGTCTTATCTATTGGCGATTTCGTTCCAATTCACATTCCAAGTAATATTCGGCATGCTAATTACATTGCCGGTTGCCAAATTGCATTATCTCTTATAGTTTCCGAGATATGGACTATCGATAATTTACACCTTAGGCTCTGCTTCTAACTTGGGCCCAAATTGTAAAATGGTCTTACCTATTGGCGATTTCGTTCCAATTCACATTCCAAGTAATATTCGGCATGCTAATTACATTGCCGGTTGCCAAATTGCATTATCTCTTATAGTTTCCGAGATATGGACTATCGATAATTTACACCTTAGGCTCTGCTTCTAACTTGGGCCCAAATTGTAAAATGGTCTTATCTATTGGCGATTTCGTTCCAATTCACATTCCAAGTAATATTCGGCATGCTAATTACATTGCCGGTTGCCAAATTGCATTATCTCTTATAGTTTCCGAGATATGGACTATCGATAATTTACACCTTAGGCTCTGCTTCTAACTTGGGCCCAAATTGTAAAATGGTCTTATCTATTGGCGATTTCGTTCCAATTCACGTTCCAAGTAATATTCGGCATGCTAATTACTTTGCCGGTTGCCAAATTGCATTATCTCTTATAGTTTCCGAGATATGGACTATCGATAATTTACACCTTAGGCTCTGCTTTTAACTTGGGCCCAAATTGTAAAATGGTCTTATCTATTGGCGATTTCGTTCCAATTCACATTCCAAGTAATATTCGGCATGCTAATTACATTACCTGTTGCCAAATTGCATTATCTCTTATAGTTTCCGAGATATGGACTATCGATTATTTACACCTTAGGCTCTGCTTCTAACTTGGGCCCAAATTGTAAAATGGTCTTATCTATTGGCGATTTCGTTCCAATTCACAGTCCAAGTAATATTCGGCATGCTAATTACATTGCCGGTTGCCAAATTGCATTATCTCTTATAGTTTCCGAGATATGGACTATCGATAATTTACACCTTAGGCTCTGCTTCTAACTTGGGCCCAAATTGTAAAATGGTCTTACCTATTGGCGATTTCGTTCCAATTCACATTCCAAGTAATATTCGGCATGCTAATTACATTGCCGGTTGCCAAATTGCATTATCTCTTATAGTTTTCGAGATATGGACTATCGATAATTTACACCTTAGGCTCTGCTTCTAACTTGGACCCAAATTGTAAAATGGTCTTATCTATTGGCGATTTCGTTCCAATTCACATTCCAAGTAATATTCGGCATGCTAATTACATTGCCGGTTGCCAAATTGTATTATCTCTTATAGTTTCCGAGATATGGACTATCGATAATTTACACCTTAGGCTCTGCTTCTAACTTGGACCCAAATTGTAAAATGGTCTTATCTATTGGCGATTTCGTCCCAATTCACATTCCAAGTGATATTCGGCATGCTAATTACATTGCCGGTTGCGAAATTGCATTATCTCTTATAGTTTCCGAGATATGGACTATCGATAATTTACACCTTAGGCTCTGCTTCTAACTTGGGCCCAAATTGTAAAATGGTCTTATCTATTGGCGATTTAGTTGCAATTCACATTCCAAGTAATATTCGGCATGCTAATTACATTGCCGGTTGCTAAATTGCATTATCTCTTATAGTTTCCGAGATATGGACTATCGATAATTTACACCTTAGGCTCTGCTTCTAACTTGGGCCCAAATTGTAAAATGGTCTTATCTATTGGCGATTTCGTTCCAATTCACATTCCAAGTAATATTCGGCATGCTAATTACATTGCCGGTTGCCAAATTGCATTATCTCTTATAGTTTCCGATATATGGACTATCGATAATTTACACCTTAGGCTCTGCTTCTAACTTGGGCCCAAATTGTAAAATGGTCTTATCTATAGGCGATTTCGTTCCAATTCACATTCCAAGTAATATTCGGCATGCTAATTACATTGCCGGTTGCCAAATTGCATTATCTCTTATAGTTTCCGAGATATGGACTATCGATAATTTACACCTTAGGCTCTGCTTCTAACTTGGGCCCAAATTGTAAAATAGTCTTATCTATTGGCGATTTCGTTCCAATTCACATTCCAAGTAATATTCGGCATGCTAATTACATTGCCGGTTGCCAAATCGCATTATCTCTTATAGTTTCCGAGATATGGACTATCGATAATTTACACCTTAGGCTCTGCTTCTAACTTGGGCCCAAATTGTAAAATGGTCTTATCTATTGGCGATTTCGTTCCAATTCACATTCCAAGTAATATTCGGCATGCTAATTACATTGCCGGTTGCCAAATTGCATTATCTCTTATAGTTTCCGAGATATGGACTATCGATAATTTACACCTTAGGCTCTGCTTCTAACTTGGGCCCAAATTGTAAAATGGTCTTATCTATTGGCGATTTCGTTCCAATTCACATTCCAAGTAATATTCGGCATGCTAATTACATTGCCGGTTGCCAAATTGCATTATCTCTTATAGTTTCCGAGATATGGACTATCGATAATTTACACCTTATGCTCTGCTTCTAACTTGGGCCCAAATTGTAAAATGGTCTTATCTATTGGCGATTTCGTTCCAATTCACATTCCAAGTAATATTCGGCATGCTAATTACATTGCCGGTTGCCAAATTGCATTATCTCTTATAGTTTCCGAGATATTGACTATCGATAATTTACACCTTAGGCTCTGCTTCTAACTTGGGCCCAAATTGTAAAATGGTCTTATCTATTGGCGATTTCGTTCCAATTCACACTCCAAGTAATATTCGGCATGCTAATTACATTGCCGGTTGCGAAATTGCATTATCTCTTATAGTTTCCGAGATATGGACTATCAATAATTTACACCTTAGGCTCTGCTTCTAACTTGGGCCCAAATTGTAAAATGGTCTTATCTATTGGCAATTTCGTTCCAATTCACATTCCAAGTAATATTCGGCATGCTAATTACATTGCCGGTTGCCAAATTGTATTATCTCTTATAGTTTCCGAGATATGGACTATCGATAATTTACACCTTAGGCTCTGCTTCTAACTTGGGCCCAAATTGTAAAATGGTCTTATCTATTGGCGATTTCGTTCCAATTCACATTCCAAGTAATATTCGGCATGCTAATTACATTGCCGGTTGCCAAATTGCATTAACTCTTATAGTTTCCGAGATATGGACTATCGATAATTTACACCTTATTCTCTGCTTCTAACTTGGGCCCAAATTGTAAAATGGTCTTATCTATTGACGATTTCGTTCCAATTCACATTCCAAGTAATATTCGGCATGCTAATTACATTGCCGGTTGCCAAATTGCATTATCTCTTATAGTTTCCGAGATATGGGCTATCGATAATTTACACCATAGGCTCTGCTTATAACTTGGGCCCAAATTGTAAAATGGTCTTATCTATTGGCGATTTCGTTCCAATTCACATTCCAAGTAATATTCGGCATGCTAATTACATTGCCGGTTGCCAAATTGCATTATCCCTTATAGTTTCCGAGATATGGACTATCGATAATTTACACCTTAGGCTCTGCTTCTAACTTGGGCCCAAATTGTAAAATGGTCTTATCTATTGGCGATTTCGTTCCAATTCACATTCCAAGTAATATTCGGCATGCTAATTACATTGCCGGTTGCCAAATTGAATTATCTCTTATAGTTTCCGAGATATGGACTATCGATAATTTACACCTTAGGCTCTGCTTCTAACTTGGGCCCAAATTGTAAAATGGTCTTACCTATTGGCGATTTCGTTCCAATTCACATTCCAAGTAATATTCTGCATGCTAATTACATTGCCGGTTGCCAAATTGTATTATCTCTTATAGTTTCCGAGATATGGACTATCGATAATTTACACCTTAGGCTCTGCTTCTAACTTGGACCCAAATTGTAAAATGGTCTTACCTATTGGCGATTTCGTTCCAATTCACATTCCAAGTAATATTCGGCATGCTAATTACATTGCCGGTTGCCAAATTGCATTATCTCTTATAGTTTCCGAGATATGGACTATCGATAATTTACACCTTAGGCTCTGCTTCTAACTTGGGCCCAAATTGTAAAATGGTCTTATCTATTGGCGATTTCGTCCCAATTCACATTCCAAGTGATATTCGGCATGCTAATTACATTGCCGGTTGCGAAATTGCATTATCTCTTATAGTTTCCGAGATATGGACTATCAATAATTTACACCTTAGGCTCTGCTTCTAACTTGGGCCCAAATTGTAAAATGGTCTTATCTATTGGCGATTTCGTTCCAATTCACATTCCAAGTAATATTCGGCATGCTAATTACATTGCCGGTTGCCAAATTGCATTATCTCTTATAGTTTCCGAGATATGGACTATCGATAATTTACACCTTAGGCTCTGCTTCTAACTTGGGCCCAAATTGTAAAATGGTCTTACCTATTGGCGATTTCGTTCCAATTCACATTCCAAGTAATATTCGGCATGCTAATTACATTGCCGGTTGCCAAATTGCATTATCTCTTATAGTTTCCGAGATATGGACTATCGATAATTTACACCTTAGGCTCTGCTTCTAACTTGGACCCAAATTGTAAAATGGTCTTATCTATTGGCGATTTCGTTCCAATTCACATTCCAAGTAATATTCGGCATGCTAATTGCATTGCCGGTTGCCAAATTGTATTATCTCTTATAGTTTCCGAGATATGGACTATCGATAATTTACACCTTATGCTCTGCTTCTAACTTGGACCCAAATTGTAAAATGGTCTTATCTATTGGCGATTTCGTCCCAATTCACATTCCAAGTGATATTCGGCATGCTAATTACATTGCCGGTTGCGAAATTGCATTATCTCTTATAGTTTCCGAGATATGGACTATCGATAATTTACACCTTAGGCTCTGCTTCTAACTTGGGCAAAAATTGTAAAATGGTCTTATCTATTGGCGATTTAGTTGCAATTCACATTCCAAGTAATATTCGGCATGCTAATTACATTGCCGGTTGCTAAATTGCATTATCTCTTATAGTTTCCGAGATATGGACTATCGATAATTTACACCTTAGGCTCTGCTTCTAACTTGGGCCCAAATTGTAAAATGGTCTTATCTATTGGCGATTTCGTTCCAATTCACATTCCAAGTAATATTCGCCATGCTAATTACATTGCCGGTTGCCAAATTGCATTATCTCTTATAGTTTCCGAGATATGGACTATCGATAATTTACACCTTAGGCTCTGCTTCTAACTTGGGCCCAAATTGTAAAATGGTCTTATCTATAGGCGATTTCGTTCCAATTCACATTCCAAGTAATATTCGGCATGCTAATTACATTGCCGGTTGCCAAATTGCATTATCTCTTATAGTTTCCGAGATATGGACTATCGATAATTTACACCTTAGGCTCTGCTTCTAACTTGGGCCCAAATTGTATAATGGTCTTATCTATTGGCGATTTCGTTCCAATTCACATTCCAAGTAATATTCGGCATGCTAATTACATTGCCGGTTGCCAAATTGCATTATCTCTTATAGTTTCCGAGATATGGACTATCGATAATTTACACCTTAGGCTCTGCTTCTAACTTGGGCCCAAATTGTAAAATGGTCTTATCTATTGGCGATTTCGTTCCAATTCACATTCCAAGTAATATTCGGCATGCTAATTACATTGCCGGTTGCCAAATTGCATTATCTCTTATAGTTTCCGAGATATGGACTATCGATAATTTACACCTTAGGCTCTGCTTCTAACTTGGGCCCAAATTGTAAAATGGTCTTATCTATTGGCGATTTCGTTCCAATTCACATTCCAAGTAATATTCGGCATGCTAATTACATTGCCGGTTGCCAAATTGCATTATCTCTTATAGTTTCCGAGATATGGACTATCGATAATTTACACCTTAGGCTCTGCTTCTAACTTGGGCCCAAATTGTAAAATGGTCTTATCTATTGGCGATTTCGTCCCAATTCACATTCCAAGTGATATTCGCCATGCTAATTACATTGCCGGTTGCGAAATTGCATTATCTCTTATAGTTTCCGAGATATGGACTATCAATAATTTACACCTTAGGCTCTGCTTCTAACTTGGGCCCAAATTGTAAAATGGTCTTATCTATTGGCGATTTCGTTCCAATTCACATTCCAAGTAATATTCGGCATGCTAATTACATTGCCGGTTGCCAAATTGCATTATCTCTTATAGTTTCCGAGATATGGACTATCGATAATTTACACCTTAGGCTCTGCTTCTAACTTGGGCCCAAATTGTAAAATGGTCTTATCTATTGGCGATTTCGTTCCAATTCACATTCCAAGTAATATTCGGCATGCTAATTACATTGCCGGTTGCCAAATTGCATTATCTCTTATAGTTTCCGAGATATGGACTATCGATAATTTACAAATTAGGCTCTGCTTCTAACTTGGGCCCAAATTGTAAAATGGTCTTATCTATTGGCGATTTCGTTCCAATTCACATTCCAAGTAATATTCGGCATGCTAATTACATTGCCGGTTGCCAAATTGCATTATCTCTTATAGTTTCCGAGATATGGACTATCGATAATTTACACCTTAGGCTCTGCTTCTAACTTGGGCCCAAATTGTAAAATGGTCTTATCTATTGGCGATTTAGATGCAATTCACATTCCAAGTAATATTCGGCATGCTAATTACATTGCCGGTTGCCAAATTGCATTATCTCTTATAGTTTCCGAGATATGGACTATCGATAATTTACACCTTAGTCTCTGCTTCTAACTTGGGCCCAAATTGTAAAATGGTCTTATCTATTGGCGATTTCGTTCCAATTCACATTCCAAGTAATATTTGGCATGCTAATTACATTGCCGGTTGCCAAATTGCATTATCTCTTATAGTTTCCGAGATATGGACTATCGATAATTTACACCTTAGGCTCTGCTTCTAACTTGGGCCCAAATTGTAAAATGGTCTTATCTATTGGCGATTTCGTTCCAATTCACATTCCAAGTAATATTCGGCATGCTAATTACATTGCCGGTTGCCAAATTGCATTATCTCTTATAGTTTCCGAGATATGGACTATCGATAATTTACACCTTAGGCTCTGCTTCTAACTTGGGCCCAAATTGTAAAATGGTCTTATCTATTGGCGATTTCGTTCCAATTCACAGTCCAAGTAATATTCGGCATGCTAATTACATTGCCGGTTGCGAAATTGCATTATCTCTTATAGTTTCCGAGATATGGACTATCGATAATTTACACCTTAGGCTCTGCTTCTAACTTGGGCCCAAATTGTAAAATGGTCTTATCTATTGGCGATTTCGTTCCAATTCACATTCCAAGTAATATTCGGCATGCTAATTACATTGCCGGTTGCCAAATTGCATTATCTCTTATAGTTTCCGAGATATAGACTATCGATAATTTACACCTTAGGCTCTGCTTCTAACTTGGGCCCAAATTGTAAAATGGTCTTATCTATTGGCGATTTCGTTCCAATTCACATTCCAAGTAATATTCGGCATGCTAATTACATTGCCGGTTGCCAAATTGCATTATCTCTTATAGTTTCCGAGATATGGACTATCGATAATTTACACCTTAGGCTCTGCTTCTAACTTGGGCCCTAATTGTAAAATGGTCTTATCTATTGGCGATTTCGTTCCAATTCACATTCCAAGTAATATTCGGCATGCTAATTACATTGCCGGTTGCCAAATTGCATTATCTCTTATAGTTTCCGAGATATGGACTATCGATAATTTACACCTTAGGCTCTGCTTCTAACTTGGGCCCAAATTGTAAAATGGTCTTACCTATTGGCGATTTCGTTCCAATTCACATTCCAAGTAATATTCGGCATGCTAATTACATTGCCGGTTGCCAAATTGCATTATCTCTTATAGTTTCCGAGATATGGACTATCGATAATTTACACCTTAGGCTCTGCTTCTAACTTGGGCCCAAATTGTAAAATGGTCTTATCTATTGGCGATTTCGTTCCAATTCACATTCCAAGTAATATTCGGCATGCTAATTACATTGCCGGTTGCCAAATTGCATTATCTCTTATAGTTTCCGAGATATGGACTATCAATAATTTACACCTTAGGCTCTGCTTCTAACTTGGGCCCAAATTGTAAAATGGTCTTATCTATTGGCGATTTCGTTCCAATTCACGTTCCAAGTAATATTCGGCATGCTAATTACTTTGCCGGTTGCCAAATTGCATTATCTCTTATAGTTTCCGAGATATGGACTATCGATAATTTACACCTTAGGCTCTGCTTCTAACTTGGGCCCAAATTGTAAAATGGTCTTATCTATTGGCGATTTCGTTCCAATTCACATTCCAAGTAATATTCGGCATGCTAATTACATTGCCGGTTGCCAAATTGCATTATCTCTAATAGTTTCCGAGATATGGACTGTCGATAATTTACACCTTAGGCTCTGCTTCTAACTTGGGCCCAAATTGTAAAATGGTCTTATCTATTGGCGATTTCGTTCCAATTCACATTCCAAGTTATATTCGGCATGCTAATTACATTGCCGGTTGCCAAATTGCATTATCTCTTATAGTTTCCGAGATATGGACTATCGATAATTTACACCTTAGGCTCCGCTTCTAACTTGGGCCCAAATTGTAAAATGGTCTTATCTATTGGCGATTTCGTTCCAATTCACACTCCAAGTAATATTCGGCATGCTAATTACATTGCCGGTTGCGAAATTGCATTATCTTTTATAGTTTCCGAGATATGGACTATCAATAATTTACACCTTAGGCTCTGATTCTAACTTGGGCCCAAATTGTAAAATGGTCTTATCTATTGGCGATTTCGTTCCAATTCACATTCCAAGTAATATTCGGCATGCTAATTACATTGCCGGTTGCCAAATTGCATTATCTCTTATAGTTTCCGAGATATGGACTATAGATAATTTACACCTTAGGCTCTGCTTCTAACTTGGGCCCAAATTGTAAAATGGTCTTATCTATTGGCGATTTCGTTCCAATTCACATTCCAAGTAATATTCGGCATGCTAATTACATTGCCGGTTGCCAAATTGCATTATCTCTTATAGTTTCCGAGATATGGACTATCGATAATTTACACCTTAGGCTCTGCTTCTAACTTGGGCCCAAATTGTAAAATGGTCTTATCTATTGGCGATTTCGTCCCAATTCACATTCCAAGTGATATTCGCCATGCTAATTACATTGCCGGTTGCGAAATTGCATTATCTCTTATAGTTTCCGAGATATGGACTATCAATATTTTACACCTTAGGCTCTGCTTCTAACTTGGGCCCAAATTGTAAAATGGTCTTATCTATTGGCGATTTCGTTCCAATTCACATTCCAAGTAATATTCGGCATGCTAACTACATTGCCGGTTGCCAAATTGCATTATCTCTTATAGTTTCCGAGATATGGACTATCGATAATTTACACCTTAGGCTCTGCTTCTAACTTGGGCCCAAATTGTAAAATGGTCTTATCTATTGGCGATTTCGTTCCAATTCACATTCCAAGTAATATTCGGCATGCTAATTACATTGCCGGTTGCCAAATTGCATTATCTCTTATAGTTTCCGAGATATGGACTATCGATAATTTACACCTTAGGCTCTGCTTCTAACTTGGGCCCAAATTGTAAAATGGTCTTATCTATTGGCGATTTCGTTCCAATTCACATTCCAAGTAATATTCGGCATGCTAATTACATTGCCGGTTGCCAAATTGCATTATCTCTTATAGTTTCCGAGATATGGACTATCGATAATTTACACCTTAGGCTCTGCTTCTAACTTGGGCCCAAATTGTAAAATGGTCTTATCTATTGGCGATTTAGATGCAATTCACATTCCAAGTAATATTCGGCATGCTAATTACATTGCCGGTTGCCAAATTGCATTATCTCTTATAGTTTCCGAGATATGGACTATCGATAATTTACACCTTAGGCTCTGCTTCTAACTTGGGCCCAAATTGTAAAATGGTCTTATCTATTGGCGATTTCGTTCCAATTCACATTCCAAGTAATATTTGGCATGCTAATTACATTGCCGGTTGCCAAATTGCATTATCTCTTATAGTTTCCGAGATATGGACTATCGATAATTTACACCTTAGGCTCTGCTTCTAACTTGGGCCCAAATTGTAAAATGGTCTTATCTATTGGCGATTTCGTTCCAATTCACATTTCAAGTAATATTCGGCATGCTAATTACATTGCCGGTTGCCAAATTGCATTATCTCTTATAGTTTCCGAGATATGGACTATCGATAATTTACACCTTAGGCTCTGCTTCTAACTTGGGCCCAAATTGTAAAATGGTCTTATCTATTGGCGATTTCGTTCCAATTCACAGTCCAAGTAATATTCGGCATGCTAATTACATTGCCGGTTGCGAAATTGCATTATCTCTTATAGTTTCCGAGATATGGACTATCGATAATTTACACCTTAGGCTCTGCTTCTAACTTGGGCCCAAATTGTAAAATGGTCTTATCTATTGGCGATTTCGTTCCAATTCACATTCCAAGTAATATTCGGCATGCTAATTACATTGCCGGTTGCCAAATTGCATTATCTCTTATAGTTTCCGAGATATAGACTATCGATAATTTACACCTTAGGCTCTGCTTCTAACTTGGGCCCAAATTGTAAAATGGTCTTATCTATTGGCGATTTCGTTCCAATTCACATTCCAAGTAATATTCGGCATGCTAATTACATTGCCGGTTGCCAAATTGCATTATCTCTTATAATTTCCGAGATATGGACTATCGATAATTTACACCTTAGGCTCTGCTTCTAACTTGGGCCCTAATTGTAAAATGGTCTTATCTATTGGCGATTTCGTTCCAATTCACATTCCAAGTAATATTCGGCATGCTAATTACATTGCCGGTTGCCAAATTGCATTATCTCTTATAGTTTCCGAGATATGGACTATCGATAATTTACACCTTAGGCTCTGCTTCTAACTTGGGCCCAAATTGTAAAATGGTCTTACCTATTGGCGATTTCGTTCCAATTCACATTCCAAGTAATATTCGGCATGCTAATTACATTGCCGGTTGCCAAATTGCATTATCTCTTATAGTTTCCGAGATATGGACTATCGATAATTTACACCTTAGGCTCTGCTTCTAACTTGGGCCCAAATTGTAAAATGGTCTTATCTATTGGCGATTTCGTTCCAATTCACATTCCAAGTAATATTCGGCATGCTAATTACATTGCCGGTTGCCAAATTGCATTATCTCTTATAGTTTCCGAGATATGGACTATCGATAATTTACACCTTAGGCTCTGCTTCTAACTTGGGCCCAAATTGTAAAATGGTCTTATCTATTGGCGATTTCGTTCCAATTCACTTTCCAAGTAATATTCGGCATGCTAATTACTTTGCCGGTTGCCAAATTGCATTATCTCTTATAGTTTCCGAGATATGGACTATCGATAATTTACACCTTAGGCTCTGCTTCTAACTTGGGCCCAAATTGTAAAATGGTCTTATCTATTGGCGATTTCGTTCCAATTCACATTCCAAGTAATATTCGGCATGCTAATTACATTGCCGGTTGCCAAATTGCATTATCTCTTATAGTTTCCGAGATATGAACTATCGATAATTTACACCTTAGGCTCTGCTTCTAACTTGGGCCCAAATTGTAAAATGGTCTTATCTATTGGCGATTTCGTTCCAATTCACATTCCAAGTAATATTCGGCATGCTAATTACATTGCCGGTTGCCAAATTGCATTATCTCTTATAGTTAACGAGATATGGACTATCGATAATTTACACCTTAGGCTCCGCTTCTAACTTGGGCCCAAATTGTAAAATGGTCTTATCTATTGGCGATTTCGTTCCAATTCACACTCCAAGTAATATTCGGCATGCTAATTACATTGCCGGTTGCGAAATTGCATTATCTCTTATAGTTTCCGAGATATGGACTATCAATAATTTATACCTTAGGCTCTGATTCTAATTTGGGCCCAAATTGTAAAATGGTCTTATCTATTGGCGATTTCGTTCCAATTCACATTCCAAGTAATATTCGGCATGCTAATTACATTGCCGGTTGCCAAATTGCATTATCTCTTATAGTTTCCGAGATATGGACTATCGATAATTTACACCTTAGGCTCTGCTTCTAACTTGGGCCCAAATTGTAAAATGGTCTTATCTATTGGCGATTTCGTTCCAATTCACATTCCAAGTAATATTCGGCATGCTAATTACATTGCCGGTTGCCAAATTGCATTACCTCTTATAGTTTCCGAGATATGGACTATAGATAATTTACACCTTAGGCTCTGCTTCTAACTTGGGCCCAAATTGTAAAATGGTCTTATCTATTGGCGATTTCGTTCCAATTCACATTCCAAGTAATATTCGGCATGCTAATTACATTGCCGGTTGCCAAATTGCATTATCTCTTATAGTTTCCGAGATATGGACTATCGATAATTTACACCTTAGGCTCTGCTTCTAACTTGGGCCCAAATTGTAAAATGGTCTTCTCTATTGGCGATTTCGTTCCAATTCACATTCCAAGTAATATTCGGCATGCTAATTACATTGCCGGTTGCCAAATTGCATTATCTCTTATAGTTTCCGAGATATGGACTATCGATAATTTACACCTTAGGCTCTGCTTCTAACTTGGGCCCAAATTGTAAAATGGTCTTATCTATTAGCGATTTCGTTCCAATTCACATTCCAAGTAATATTCGGCATGCTAATTACATTGCCGGTTGCCAAATTGCATTATCTCTTATAGTTTCCGAGATATGGACTATCGATAATTTACACCTTAGGCTCTGCTTCTAACTTGGGCCCAAATTGTAAAATGGCCTTATCTATTGGCGATTTCGTCCCAATTCACATTCCAAGTACTATTCGGCATGCTAATTACATTGCCGGTTGCGAAATTGCATTATCTCTTATAGTTTCAGAGATATGGACTATCGATAATTTACACCTTAGGCTCTGCTTCTAACTTGGGCCCAAATTGTAAAATGGTCTTATCTATTGGCGATTTCGTTCCAATTCACATTCCAAGTAATATTCGGCATGCTAATTACATTGCCGGTTGCCAAATTGCATTATCTCTTATAGTTTCCGAGATATGGACTATCGATAATTTACACCTTAGGCTCTGCTTCTAATTTGGGCCCAAATTGTAAAATGGTCTTATCTATTGGCGATTTCGTTCCAATTCACATTCCAAGTAATATTCGGCATGCTAATTACATTGCCGGTTGCCAAATTGCATTAACTCTTATAGTTTCCGAGATATGGACTATCGATAATTTACAGCTTAGGCTCTGCTTCTAACTTGGGCCCAAATTGTAAAATGGTCTTATCTATTGGCGATTTCGTTCCAATTCACATTCCAAGTAATATTCGGCATGCTAATTACATTGCCGGTTGCCAAATTGCATTATCTCTTATAGTTTCCGAGAATGGACTATCGATAATTTACACCTTAGGCTCTGCTTCTAACTTGGGCCCAAATTGTAAAATGGTCTTATCTATTGGCGATTTCGTTCCAATTCACACTCCAAGTAATATTCGGCATGCTAATTACATTGCCGGTTGCGAAATTGCATTATCTCTTATAGTTTCCGAGATATGGACTATCAATAATTTACACCTTAGGCTCTGCTTCTAACTTGGGCCCAAATTGTAAAATGGTCTTATCTATTGGCGATTTCGTTCCAATTCACATTCCAAGTAATATTCGGCATGCTAATTACATTGCCGGTTGCCAAATTGCATTATCTCTTATAGTTTCCGAGATATGGACTATCGATAATTTACACCTTAGGTTCTGCTTCTAACTTGGGCCCAAATTGTAAAATGGCCTTATCTATTGGCGATTTCGTCCCAATTCACATTCCAAGTAATATTCGGCATGCTAATTACATTGCCGGTTGCGAAATTGCATTATCTCTTATAGTTTCAGAGATATGGACTATCGATAATTTACACCTTAGGCTCTGCTTCTAACTTGGGCCCAAATTGTAAAATGGTCTTACCTATTGGCGATTTCGTTCCAATTCACATTCCAAGTAATATTCGGCATGCTAATTACATTGCCGGTTGCCAAATTGCATTATCTCTTATAGTTTCCGAGATATGGACTATCGATAATTTACACCTTAGGCTCTGCTTCTAACTTGGGCCCAAATTGTAAAATGGTTTTATCTATTGGCGATTTCGTTCCAATTCACATTCCAAGTAATATTCGGCATGCTAATTACATTGCCGGTTGCCAAATTGCATTATCTCTTATAGTTTCCGAGATATGGACTATCGATAATTTACACCTTAGGCTCTGCTTCTAACTTGGGCCCAAATTGTAAAATGGTCTTATCTATTGGCGATTTCGTTCCAATTCACGTTCCAAGTAATATTCGGCATGCTAATTACTTTGCCGGTTGCCAAATTGCATTATCTCTTATAGTTTCCGAGATATGGACTATCGATAATTTACACCTTAGGCTCTGCTTCTAACTTGGGCCCAAATTGTAAAATGGTCTTATCTATTGGCGATTTCGTTCCAATTCACATTCCAAGTAATATTCGGCATGCTAATTACATTGCCGGTTGCCAAATTGCATTATCTCTTATAGTTTCCGAGATATGGACTATCGATAATTTACACCTTAGGCTCTGCTTCTAACTTGGGCCCAAATTGTAAAATGGTCTTATCTATTGGCGATTTCGTTCCAATTCACATTCCAAGTAATATTCGGCATGCTAATTACATTGCCGGTTGCCAAATTGCATTATCTCTTATAGTTTCCGAGATATGGACTATCGATAATTTACACCTTAGGCTCTGCTTCTAACTTGGGCCCAAATTGTAAAATGGTCTTACCTATTGGCGATTTCGTTCCAATTCACATTCCAAGTAATATTCGGCATGCTAATTACATTGCCGGTTGCCAAATTGCATTATCTCTTATAGTTTCCGAGATTTGGACTATCGATAATTTACACCTTAGGCTCTGCTTCTAACTTGGGCCCAAATTGTAAAATGGTCTTATCTATTGGCGATTTCGTTCCAATTCACATTCCAAGTAATATTCGGCATGCTAATTACATTGCCGGTTGCCAAATTGCATTATCTCTTATAGTTTCCGAGATATGGACTATCGATAATTTACACCTTAGGCTCTGCTTCTAACTTGGGCCCAAATTGTAAAATGGTCTTATCTATTGGCGATTTCGTTCCAATTCACGTTCCAAGTAATATTCGGCATGCTAATTACTTTGCCGGTTGCCAAATTGCATTATCTCTTATAGTTTCCGAGATATGGACTATCGATAATTTACACCTTAGGCTCTGCTTCTAACTTGGGCCCAAATTGTAAAATGGTCTTATCTATTGGCGATTTCGTTCCAATTCACATTCCAAGTAATATTCGGCATGCTAATTACATTGCCTTTTGCCAAATTGCATTATCTCTTATAGTTTCCGAGATATGGACTATCGATAATTTACACCTTAGGCTCTGCTTCTAACTTGGGCCCAAATTGTAAAATGGTCTTATCTATTGGCGATTTCGTTCCAATTCACATTCCAAGTAATATTCGGCATGCTAATTACATTGCCGGTTGCCAAATTGCATTATCTCTTATAGTTTCCGAGATATGGACTATCGATAATTTACACCTTAGGCTCTGCTTCTAACTTGGGCCCAAATTGTAAAATGGTCTTATCTATTGGCGATTTCGTTCCAATTCACATTCCAAGTAATATTCGGCATGCTAATTACATTGCCGGTTGCCAAATTGCATTATCTCTTATAGTTTCCGAGATATGGACTATCGATAATTTACACCTTAGGCTCTGCTTCTAACTTGGGCCCAAATTGTAAAATGGTCTTATCTATTGGCGATTTCGTTCCAATTGACGTTCCAAGTAATATTCGGCATGCTAATTACTTTGCCGGTTGCCAAATTGCATTATCTCTTATAGTTTCCGAGATATGGACTATCGATAATTTACACCTTAGGCTCTGCTTCTAACTTGGGCTAAAATTGTAAAATGGTCTTATCTATTGGCGATTTCGTTCCAATTCACATTCCAAGTAATATTCGGCATGCTAATTACATTGCCGGTTGCCAAATTGCATTATCTCTTATAGTTTCCGAGATATGGACTATCGATAATTTACACCTTAGGCTCTGCTTCTAACTTGGGCCCAAATTGTAAAATGGTCTTATATATTGGCGATTTCGTTCCAATTCACACTCCAAGTAATATTCGGCATGCTAATTACATTGCCGGTTGCGAAATTGCATTATCTCTTATAGTTTCCGAGATATGGACTATCAATAATTTACACCTTAGGCTCTGCTTCTAACTTGGGCCCAAATTGTAAAATGGTCTTATCTATTGGCGATTTCGTTCCAATTCACACTCCAAGTAATATTCGGCATGCTAATTACATTGCCGGTTACGAAATTGCATTATCTCTTATAGTTTCCGAGATATGGACTATCGATAATTTACACCTTAGGCTCCGCTTCTAACTTGGGCCCAAATTGTAAAATGGTCTTATCTATTGGCGATTTCGTTCCAATTCACATTCCAAGTAATATTCGGCATGCTAATTACATTGCCTGTTGCCAAATTGCATTATCTCTTATAGTTTCCGAGATATGGACTATCGATAATTTACACCTTAGGCTCTGCTTCTAACTTGGGCTAAAATTGTAAAATGGTCTTATCTATTGGCGATTTCGTTCCAATTCACATTCCAAGTAATATTCGGCATGCTAATTACATTGCCGGTTGCCAAATTGCATTATCTCTTATAGTTTCCGAGATATGGACTATCGATAATTTACACCTTAGGCTCTGCTTCTAACTTGGGCCCAAATTGTAAAATGGTCTTATCTATTGGCGATTTCGTTCCAATTCACACTCCAAGTAATATTCGGCATGCTAATTACATTGCCGGTTGCGAAATTGCATTATCTCTTATAGTTTCCGAGATATGGACTATCAATAATTTACACCTTAGGCTCTGCTTCTAACTTGGGCCCAAATTGTAAAATGGTCTTATCTATTGGCGATTTCGTTCCAATTCACACTCCAAGTAATATTCGGCATGCTAATTACATTGCCGGTTACGAAATTGCATTATCTCTTATAGTTTCCGAGATATGGACTATCGATAATTTACACCTTAGGCTCCGCTTCTAACTTGGGCCCAAATTGTAAAATGGTCTTATCTATTGGCGATTTCGTTCCAATTCACACTCCAAGTAATATTCGGCATGCTAATTACATTGCCGGTTGCGAAATTGCATTATCTCTTATAGTTTCCGAGATATGGACTATCAATAATTTACACCTTAGGCTCTGATTCTAACTTGGGCCCAAATTGTAAAATGGTCTTATCTATTGGCGATTTCGTTCCAATTCACATTCCAAGTAATATTCGGCATGCTAATTACATTGCCGGTTGCCAAATTGCATTATCTCTTATAGTTTCCGAGATATGGACTATAGATAATTTACACTTTAGGCTCTGCTTCTAACTTGGGCCCAAATTGTAAAATGGTCTTATCTATTGGCGATTTCGTTCCAATTCACATTCCAAGTAATATTCGGCATGCTAATTACATTGCCGGTTGCCAAATTGCATTATCTCTTATAGTTTCCGAGATATGGACTATCGATAATTTACACCTTAGGCTCTGCTTCTAACTTGGGCCCAAATTGTAAAATGGTCTTATCTATTGGCGATTTCGTCCCAATTCACATTCCAAGTGATATTCGCCATGCTAATTACATTGCCGGTTGCGAAATTGCATTATCTCTTATAGTTTCCGAGATATGGACTATCAATAATTTACACCTTAGGCTCTGCTTCTAACTTGGGCCCAAATTGTAAAATGGTCTTATCTATTGGCGATTTCGTTCCAATTCACATTCCAAGTAATATTCGGCATGCTAACTACATTGCCGGTTGCCAAATTGCATTATCTCTTATAGTTTCCGAGATATGGACTATCGATAATTTACACCTTAGGCTCTGCTTCTAACTTGGGCCCAAATTGTAAAATGGTCTTATCTATTGGCGATTTCGTTCCAATTCACGTTCCAAGTAATATTCGGCATGCTAATTACTTTGCCGGTTGCCAAATTGCATTATCTCTTATAGTTTCCGAGATATGGACTATCGATAATTTACACCTTAGGCTCTGCTTCTAACTTGGGCCCAAATTGTAAAATGGTCTTATCTATTGGCGATTTCGTTCCAATTCACATTCCAAGTAATATTCGGCATGCTAATTACATTGCCGGTTGCCAAATTGCATTATCTCTTATAGTTTCCGAGATATGGACTATCGATAATTTACACCTTAGGCTCTGCTTCTAACTTGGGCCCAAATTGTAAAATGGTCTTATCTATTGGCGATTTCGTTCCAATTCACATTCCAAGTAATATTCGGCATGCTAATTACATTGCCGGTTGCCAAATTGCATTATCTCTTATAGTTTCCGAGATATGGACTATCGATAATTTACACCTTAGGCTCTGCTTCTAACTTGGGCCCAAATTGTAAAATGGTCTTACCTATTGGCGATTTCGTTCCAATTCACATTCCAAGTAATATTCGGCATGCTAATTACATTGCCGGTTGCCAAATTGCATTATCTCTTATAGTTTCCGAGATTTGGACTATCGTTAATTTACACCTTAGGCTCTGCTTCTAACTTGGGCCCAAATTGTAAAATGGTCTTATCTATTGGCGATTTCGTTCCAATTCACATTCCAAGTAACATTCGGCATGCTAATTACATTGCCGGTTGCCAAATTGCATTATCTCTTATAGTTTCCGAGATATGGACTATCGATAATTTACACCTTAGGCTCTGCTTCTAACTTGGGCCCAAATTGTAAAATGGTCTTATCTATTGGCGATTTCGTTCCAATTCACATTCCAAGTAATATTCGGCATGCTAATTACATTGCCGGTTGCCAAATTGCATTATCTCTTATAGTTTCCGAGATATGGACTATCGATAATTTACACCTTAGGCTCTGCTTCTAACTTGGGCCCAAATTGTAAAATGGTCTTATCTATTGGCGATTTCATTCCAATTCACACTCCAAGTAATATTCGGCATGCTAATTACATTGCCGGTTGCGAAATTGCATTATCTCTTATAGTTTCCGAGATATGGACTATCAATAATTTACACCTTAGGCTCTGCTTCTAACTTGGGCCCAAATTGTAAAATGGTCTTATCTATTGGCGATTTCGTTCCAATTCACACTCCAAGTAATATTCGGCATGCTAATTACATTGCCGGTTGCGAAATTGCATTATCTCTTATAGTTTCCGAGATATGGACTATCGATAATTTACACCTTAGGCTCCGCTTCTAACTTGGGCCCAAATTGTAAAATGGTCTTATCTATTGGCGATTTCGTTCCAATTCACACTCCAAGTAATATTCGGCATGCTAATTACATTGCCGGTTGCGAAATTGCATTATCTCTTATAGTTTCCGAGATATGGACTATCGATAATTTACACCTTAGGCTCCGCTTCTAACTTGGGCCCAAATTGTAAAATGGTCTTATCTATTGGCTATTTCGTTCCAATTCACACTCCAAGTAATATTCGGCATGCTAATTACATTGCCGGTTGCGAAATTGCATTATCTCTTATAGTTTCCGAGATATGGACTATCAATAATTTACACCTTAGGCTCTGATTCTAACTTGGGCCCAAATTGTAAAATGGTCTTATCTATTGGCGATTTCGTTCCAAATCACATTCCAAGTAATATTCGGCATGCTAATTACATTGCCGGTTGCCAAATTGCATTATCTCTTATAGTTTCCGAGATATGGACTATAGATAATTTACACCTTAGGCTCTGCTTCTAACTTGGGCCCAAATTGTAAAATGGTCTTATCTATTGGCGATTTCGTTCCAATTCACATTCCAAGTAATATTCGGCATGCTAATTACATTGCCGGTTGCCAAATTGCATTATCTCTTATAGTTTCCGAGATATGGACTATCGATAATTTACACCTTAGGCTCTGCTTCTAACTTGGGCCCAAATTGTAAAATGGTCTTATCTATTGGCGATTTCGTCCCAATTCACATTCCAAGTGATATTCGCCATGCTAATTACATTGCCGGTTGCGAAATTGCATTATCTCTTATAGTCTCCGAGATATGGACTATCAATAATTTACACCTTAGGCTCTGCTTCTAACTTGGGCCCAAATTGTAAAATGGTCTTATCTATTGGCGATTTCGTTCCAATTCACATTCCAAGTAATATTCGGCATGCTAACTACATTGCCGGTTGCCAAATTGCATTATCTCTTATAGTTTCCGAGATATGGACTATCGATAATTTACACCTTAGGCTCTGCTTCTAACTTGGGCCCAAATTGTAAAATGGTCTTATCTATTGGCGATTTCGTTCCAATTCACATTCCAAGTAATATTCGGCATGCTAATTACATTGCCGGTTGCCAAATTGCATTATCTCTTATAGTTTCCGAGATATGGACTATCGATAATTTACACCTTAGGCTCTGCTTCTAACTTGGGCCCAAATTGTAAAATGGTCTTATCTATTGGCGATTTCGTTCCAATTCACATTCCAAGTAATATTCGGCATGCTAATTACATTGCCGGTTGCCAAATTGCATTATCTCTTATAGTTTCCGAGATATGGACTATCGATAATTTACACCTTAGGCTCTGCTTCTAACTTGGGCCCAAATTGTAAAATGGTCTTATCTATTGGCGATTTAGATGCAATTCACATTCCAAGTAATATTCGGCATGCTAATTACATTGCCGGTTGCCAAATTGCATTATCTCTTATAGTTTCCGAGATATGGACTATCGATAATTTACACCTTAGGCTCTGCTTCTAACTTGGGCCCAAATTGTAAAATGGTCTTATCTATTGGCGATTTCGTTCCAATTCACATTCCAAGTAATATTTGGCATGCTAATTACATTGCCGGTTGCCAAATTGCATTATCTCTTATAGTTTCCGAGATATGGACTATCGATAATTTACACCTTAGGCTCTGCTTCTAACTTGGGCCCAAATTGTAAAATGGTCTTATCTATTGGCGATTTCGTTCCAATTCACATTCCAAGTAATATTCGGCATGCTAATTACATTGCCGGTTGCCAAATTGCATTATCTCTTATAGTTTCCGAGATATGGACTATCGATAATTTACACCTTAGGCTCTGCTTCTAACTTGGGCCCAAATTGTAAAATGGTCTTATCTATTGGCGATTTCGTTCCAATTCACAGTCCAAGTAATATTCGGCATGCTAATTACATTGCCGGTTGCGAAATTGCATTATCTCTTATAGTTTCCGAGATATGGACTATCGATAATTTACACCTTAGGCTCTGCTTCTAACTTGGGCCCAAATTGTAAAATGGTCTTATCTATTGGCGATTTCGTTCCAATTCACATTCCAAGTAATATTCGGCATGCTAATTACATTGCCGGTTGCCAAATTGCATTATCTCTTATAGTTTCCGAGATATAGACTATCGATAATTTACACCTTAGGCTCTGCTTCTAACTTGGGCCCAAATTGTAAAATGGTCTTATCTATTGGCGATTTCGTTCCAATTCACATTCCAAGTAATATTCGGCATGCTAATTACATTGCCGGTTGCCAAATTGCATTATCTCTTATAGTTTCCGAGATATGGACTATCGATAATTTACACCTTAGGCTCTGCTTCTAACTTGGGCCCTAATTGTAAAATGGTCTTATCTATTGGCGATTTCGTTCCAATTCACATTCCAAGTAATATTCGGCATGCTAATTACATTGCCGGTTGCCAAATTGCATTATCTCTTATAGTTTCCGAGATATGGACTATCGATAATTTACACCTTAGGCTCTGCTTCTAACTTGGGCCCAAATTGTAAAATGGTCTTACCTATTGGCGATTTCGTTCCAATTCACATTCCAAGTAATATACGGCATGCTAATTACATTGCCGGTTGCCAAATTGCATTATCTCTTATAGTTTCCGAGATATGGACTATCGATAATTTACACCTTAGGCTCTGCTTCTAACTTGGGCCCAAATTGTAAAATGGTCTTATCTATTGGCGATTTCGTTCCAATTCACATTCCAAGTAATATTCGGCATGCTAATTACATTGCCGGTTGCCAAATTGCATTATCTCTTATAGTTTCCGAGATATGGACTATCGATAATTTACACCTTAGGCTCTGCTTCTAACCTGGGCCCAAATTGTAAAATGGTCTTATCTATTGGCGATTTCGTTCCAATTCACGTTCCAAGTAATATTCGGCATGCTAATTACTTTGCCGGTTGCCAAATTGCATTATCTCTTATAGTTTCCGAGATATGGACTATCGATAATTTACACCTTAGGCTCTGCTTCTAACTTGGGCCCAAATTGTAAAATGGTCTTATCTATTGGCGATTTCGTTCCAATTCACATTCCAAGTAATATTCGGCATGCTAATTACATTGCCGGTTGCCAAATTGCATTATCTCTTATAGTTTCCGAGATATGGACTATCGATAATTTACACCTTAGGCTCTGCTTCTAACTTGGGCCCAAATTGTAAAATGGTCTTATCTATTGGCGATTTCGTTCCAATTCACATTCCAAGTAATATTCGGCATGCTAATTACATTGCCGGTTGCCAAATTGCATTATCTCTTATAGTTTCCGAGATATGGACTATCGATAATTTACACCTTAGGCTCCGCTTCTAACTTGGGCCCAAATTGTAAAATGGTCTTATCTATTGGCGATTTCGTTCCAATTCACACTCCAAGTAATATTCGGCATGCTAATTACATTGCCGGTTGCGAAATTGCATTATCTCTTATAGTTTCCGAGATATGGACTATCAATAATTTACACCTTAGGCTCTGATTCTAACTTGGGCCCAAATTGTAAAATGGTCTTATCTATTGGCGATTTCGTTCCAATTCACATTCCAAGTAATATTCGGCATGCTAATTACATTGCCGGTTGCCAAATTGCATTATCTCTTATAGTTTCC
Organism: Rhynchophorus ferrugineus; assembly: GCF_030347505.1. Classification (NCBI taxonomy): domain Eukaryota; kingdom Metazoa; phylum Arthropoda; class Insecta; order Coleoptera; family Curculionidae; genus Rhynchophorus; species Rhynchophorus ferrugineus. The sequence continues at coordinate 191,448 of NW_027472644.1, read as the reverse complement.
GAGATATGGACTATCGATAATTTACACCTTAGGCTCTGCTTCTAACTTGGGCCCAAATTGTAAAATGGTCTTATCTATTGGCGATTTCGTTCCAATTCACATTCCAAGTAATATTCGGCATGCTAATTACATTGCCGGTTGCCAAATTGCATTACCTCTTATAGTTTCCGAGATATGGACTATAGATAATTTACACCTTAGGCTCTGCTTCTAACTTGGGCCCAAATTGTAAAATGGTCTTATCTATTGGCGATTTCGTTCCAATTCACATTCCAAGTAATATTCGGCATGCTAATTACATTGCCGGTTGCCAAATTGCATTATCTCTTATAGTTTCCGAGATATGGACTATCGATAATTTACACCTTAGGCTCTGCTTCTAACTTGGGCCCAAATTGTAAAATGGTCTTCTCTATTGGCGATTTCGTTCCAATTCACATTCCAAGTAATATTCGGCATGCTAATTACATTGCCGGTTGCCAAATTGCATTATCTCTTATAGTTTCCGAGATATGGACTATCGATAATTTACACCTTAGGCTCTGCTTCTAACTTGGGCCCAAATTGCAAAATGGTCTTATCTATTGACGATTTCGTTCCAATTCACATTCCAAGTAATATTCGGCATGCTAATTACATTGCCGGTTGCCAAATTGCATTATCTCTTATAGTTTCCGAGATATGGACTATCGATAATTTACACCTTAGGCTCTGCTTCTAACTTGGGCCCAAATTGTAAAATGGCCTTATCTATTGGCGATTTCGTCCCAATTCACATTCCAAGTACTATTCGGCATGCTAATTACATTGCCGGTTGCGAAATTGCATTATCTCTTATAGTTTCAGAGATATGGACTATCGATAATTTACACCTTAGGCTCTGCTTCTAACTTGGGCCCAAATTGTAAAATGGTCTTATCTATTGGCGATTTCGTTCCAATTCACATTCCAAGTAATATTCGGCATGCTAATTACATTGCCGGTTGCCAAATTGCATTATCTCTTATAGTTTCCGAGATATGGACTATCGATAATTTACACCTTAGGCTCTGCTTCTAATTTGGGCCCAAATTGTAAAATGGCCTTATCTATTGGCGATTTCGTTCCAATTCACATTCCAAGTAATATTCGGCATGCTAATTACATTGCCGGTTGCCAAATTGCATTAACTCTTATAGTTTCCGAGATATGGACTATCGATAATTTACAGCTTAGGCTCTGCTTCTAACTTGGGCCCAAATTGTAAAATGGTCTTATCTATTGGCGATTTCGTTCCAATTCACATTCCAAGTAATATTCGGCATGCTAATTACATTGCCGGTTGCCAAATTGCATTATCTCTTATAGTTTCCGAGATATGGACTATCGATAATTTACACCTTAGGCTCTGCTTCTAATTTGGGCCCAAATTGTAAAATGGTCTTATCTATTGGCGATTTCGTTCCAATTCACATTCCAAGTAATATTCGGCATGCTAATTACATTGCCGGTTGCCAAATTGCATTAACTCTTATAGTTTCCGAGATATGGACTATCGATAATTTACAGCTTAGGCTCTGCTTCTAACTTGGGCCCAAATTGTAAAATGGCCTTATCTATTGGCGATTTCGTCCCAATTCACATTCCAAGTAATATTCGGCATGCTAATTACATTGCCGGTTGCGAAATTGCATTATCTCTTATAGTTTCAGAGATATGGACTATCGATAATTTACACCTTAGGCTCTGCTTCTAACTTGGGCCCAAATTGTAAAATGGTCTTACCTATTGGCGATTTCGTTCCAATTCACATTCCAAGTAATATTCGGCATGCTAATTACATTGCCGGTTGCCAAATTGCATTATCTCTTATAGTTTCCGAGATATGGACTATCGATAATTTACACCTTAGGCTCTGCTTCTAACTTGGGCCCAAATTGTAAAATGGTTTTATCTATTGGCGATTTCGTTCCAATTCACATTCCAAGTAATATTCGGCATGCTATTTACATTGCCGGTTGCCAAATTGCATTATCTCTTATAGTTTCCGAGATATGGACTATCGATAATTTACACCTTAGGCTCTGCTTCTAACTTGGGCCCAAATTGTAAAATGGTCTTATCTATTGGCGATTTCGTTCCAATTCACGTTCCAAGTAATATTCGGCATGCTAATTACTTTGCCGGTTGCCAAATTGCATTATCTCTTATAGTTTCCGAGATATGGACTATCGATAATTTACACCTTAGGCTCTGCTTCTAACTTGGGCCCAAATTGTAAAATGGTCTTATCTATTGGCGATTTCGTTCCAATTCACATTCCAAGTAATATTCGGCATGCTAATTACATTGCCGGTTGCCAAATTGCATTATCTCTTATAGTTTCCGAGATATGGACTATCGATAATTTACACCTTAGGCTCTGCTTCTAACTTGGGCCCAAATTGTAAAATGGTCTTATCTATTGGCGATTTCGTTCCAATTCACATTCCAAGTAATATTCGGCATGCTAATTACATTGCCGGTTGCCAAATTGCATTATCTCTTATAGTTTCCGAGATATGGACTATCGATAATTTACACCTTAGGCTCTGCTTCTAACTTGGGCCCAAATTGTAAAATGGTCTTACCTATTGGCGATTTCTTTCCAATTCACATTCCAAGTAATATTCGGCATGCTAATTACATTGCCGGTTGCCAAATTGCATTATCTCTTATAGTTTCCGAGATATGGACTATCGATAATTTACACCTTAGGCTCTGCTTCTAACTTGGGCCCAAATTGTAAAATGGTCTTATCTATTGGCGATTTCGTTCCAATTCACATTCCAAGTAATATTCGGCATGCTAATTACATTGCCGGTTGCCAAATTGCATTATCTCTTATAGTTTCCGAGATATGGACTATCGATAATTTACACCTTAGGCTCTGCTTCTAACTTGGGCCCAAATTGTAAAATGGTCTTATCTATTGGCGATTTCGTTCCAATTCACGTTCCAAGTAATATTCGGCATGCTAATTACTTTGCCGGTTGCCAAATTGCATTATCTCTTATAGTTTCCGAGATATGGACTATCGATAATTTACACCTTAGGCTCTGCTTCTAACTTGGGCCCAAATTGTAAAATGGTCTTATCTATTGGCGATTTCGTTCCAATTCACATTCCAAGTAATATTCGGCATGCTAATTACATTGCCTGTTGCCAAATTGCATTATCTCTTATAGTTTCCGAGATATGGACTATCGATAATTTACACCTTAGGCTCTGCTTCTAACTTGGGCCCAAATTGTAAAATGGTCTTATCTATTGGCGATTTCGTTCCAATTCACATTCCAAGTAATATTCGGCATGCTAATTACATTGCCGGTTGCCAAATTGCATTATCTCTTATAGTTTCCGAGATATGGACTATCGATAATTTACACCTTAGGCTCTGCTTCTAACTTGGGCCCAAATTGTAAAATGGTCTTATCTATTGGCGATTTCGTTCCAATTCACATTCCAAGTAATATTCGGCATGCTAATTACATTGCCGGTTGCCAAATTGCATTATCTCTTATAGTTTCCGAGATATGGACTATCGATAATTTACACCTTAGGCTCTGCTTCTAACTTGGGCCCAAATTGTAAAATGGTCTTATCTATTGGCGATTTCGTTCCAATTCACGTTCCAAGTAATATTCGGCATGCTAATTACTTTGCCGGTTGCCAAATTGCATTATCTCTTATAGTTTCCGAGATATGGACTATCGATAATTTACACCTTAGGCTCTGCTTCTAACTTGGGCCCAAATTGTAAAATGGTCTTATCTATTGGCGATTTCGTTCCAATTCACATTCCAAGTAATATTCGGCATGCTAATTACATTGCCTGTTGCCAAATTGCATTATCTCTTATAGTTTCCGAGATATGGACTATCGATAATTTACACCTTAGGCTCTGCTTCTAACTTGGGCCCAAATTGTAAAATGGTCTTATCTATTGGCGATTACGTTCCAATTCACAATCCAAGTAATATTCGGCATGCTAATTACATTGCCGGTTGCCAAATTGCATTATCTCTTATAGTTTCCGAGATATGGACTATCGATAATTTACACCTTAGGCTCTGCTTCTAACTTGGGCCCAAATTGTAAAATGGTCTTATCTATTGGCGATTTCGTTCCAATTCACACTCCAAGTAATATTCGGCATGCTAATTACATTGCCGGTTGCGAAATTGCATTATCTCTTATAGTTTCCGAGATATGGACTATCAATAATTTACACCTTAGGCTCTGCTTCTAACTTGGGCCCAAATTGTAAAATGGTCTTATCTATTGGCGATTTCGTTCCAATTCACATTCCAAGTAATATTCGGCATGCTAATTACATTGCCGGTTGCCAAATTGCATTATCTCTTATAGTTTCCGAGATATGGACTATCGATAATTTACACCTTAGGCTCTGCTTCTAACTTGGGCCCAAATTGTAAAATGGTCTTATCTATTGGCGATTTCGTTCCAATTCACATTCCAAGTAATATTCGGCATGCTAATTACATTGCCGGTTGCCAAATTGCATTACCTCTTATAGTTTCCGAGATATGGACTATAGATAATTTACACCTTAGGCTCTGCTTCTAACTTGGGCCCAAATTGTAAAATGGTCTTATCTATTGGCGATTTCGTTCCAATTCACATTCCAAGTAATATTCGGCATGCTAATTACATTGCCGGTTGCCAAATTGCATTATCTCTTATAGTTTCCGAGATATGGACTATCGATAATTTACACCTTAGGCTCTGCTTCTAACTTGGGCCCAAATTGTAAAATGGTCTTCTCTATTGGCGATTTCGTTCCAATTCACATTCCAAGTAATATTCGGCATGCTAATTACATTGCCGGTTGCCAAATTGCATTATCTCTTATAGTTTCCGAGATATGGACTATCGATAATTTACACCTTAGGCTCTGCTTCTAACTTGGGCCCAAATTGTAAAATGGTATTATCTATTAGCGATTTCGTTCCAATTCACATTCCAAGTAATATTCGGCATGCTAATTACATTGCCGGTTGCCAAATTGCATTATCTCTTATAGTTTCCGAGATATGGACTATCGATAATTTACACCTTAGGCTCTGCTTCTAACTTGGGCCCAAATTGCAAAATGGTCTTATCTATTGACGATTTCGTTCCAATTCACATTCCAAGTAATATTCGGCATGCTAATTACATTGCCGGTCGCCAAATTGCATTATCTCTTATGGTTTCCGAGATATGGACTATCGATAATTTACACCTTAGGCTCTGCTTCTAACTTGGGCCCAAATTGTAAAATGGTCTTATCTATTGGCGATTTCGTTCCAATTCACATTCCAAGTAATATTCGGCATGCTAATTACATTGCCGGTTGCCAAATTGCATTATCTCTTATAGTTTCCGAGATATGGACTATCGATAATTTACACCTTAGGCTCTGCTTCTAACTTGGGCCCAAATTGTAAAATGGTCTTATCTATTGGCGATTTCGTTCCAGTTCACACTCCAAGTAATATTCGGCATGCTAATTACATTGCCGGTTGCGAAATTGCATTATCTCTTATAGTTTCCGAGATATGGACTATCAATAATTTACACCTTAGGCTCTGCTTCTAACTTGGGCCCAAATTGTAAAATGGTCTTATCTATTGGCGATTTCGTTCCAATTCACATTCCAAGTAATATTCGGCATGCTAATTACATTGCCGGTTGCCAAATTGCATTATCTCTTATAGTTTCCGAGATATGGACTATCGATAATTTACACCTTAGGCTCTGCTTCTAACTTGGGCCCAAATTGTAAAATGGTCTTATCTATTGGCGATTTCGTTCCAATTCACACTCCAAGTAATATTCGGCATGCTAATTACATTGCCGGTTGCGAAATTGCATTATCTCTTATAGTTTCCGAGATATGGACTATCAATAATTTACACCTTAGGCTCTGCTTCTAACTTGGGCCCAAATTGTAAAATGGTCTTATCTATTGGCGATTTCGTTCCAATTCACATTCCAAGTAATATTCGGTATGGTAATTACATTGCCGGTTGCCAAATTGCATTATCTCTTATAGTTTCCGAGATATGGACTATCGATAATTTACACCTTAGGCTCTGCTTCTAACTTGGGCCCAAATTGTAAAATGGTCTTATCTATTGGCGATTTCGTTCCAATTCACATTCCAAGTAATATTCGGCATGCTAATTACATTGCCGGTTGCCAAATTGCATTACCTCTTATAGTTTCCAAGATATGGACTATAGATAATTTACACCTTAGGCTCTGCTTCTAACTTGGGCCCAAATTGCAAAATGGTCTTATCTATTGACGATTTCGTTCCAATTCACATTCCAAGTAATATTCGGCATGCTAATTACATTGCCGGTTGCCAAATTGCATTATCTCTTATAGTTTCCGAGATATGGACTATCGATAATTTACACCTTATGCTCTGCTTCTAACTTGGGCCCAAATTGTAAAATGGTCTTATCTATTGGCGATTTCGTTCCAATTCACATTCCAAGTAATATTCGGCATGCTAATTACATTGCCGGTTGCCAAATTGCATTATCTCTTATAGTTTCCGAGATATGGACTATCGATAATTTACACCTTAGGCTCTGCTTCTAACTTGGGCCCAAATTGTAAAATGGTCTTATCTATTGGCGATTTCGTTCCAATTCACACTCCAAGTAATATTCGGCATGCTAATTACATTGCCGGTTGCGAAATTGCATTATCTCTTATAGTTTCCGAGATATGGACTATCAATAATTTACACCTTAGGCTCTGCTTCTAACTTGGGCCCAAATTGTAAAATGGTCTTATCTATTGGCGATTTCGTTCCAATTCACATTCCAAGTAATATTCGGCATGCTAATTACATTGCCGGTTGCCAAATTGCATTATCTCTTATAGTTTCCGAGATATGGACTATCGATAATTTACACCTTATGCTCTGCTTCTAACTTGGGCCCAAATTGTAAAATGGTCTTATCTATTGGCGATTTCGTTCCAATTCACATTCCAAGTAATATTCGGCATGCTAATTACATTGCCGGTTGCCAAATTGCATTATCTCTTATAGTTTCCGAGATATGGACTATCGATAATTTACACCTTAGGCTCTGCTTCTAACTTGGGCCCAAATTGTAAAATGGCCTTATCTATTGGCGATTTCGTCCCAATTCACATTCCAAGTAATATTCGGCATGCTAATTACATTGCCGGTTGCGAAATTGCATTATCTCTTATAGTTTCCGAGATATGGACTATCGATAATTTACACCTTAGGCTCTGCTTCTAACTTGGGCCCAAATTGTAAAATGGTCTTATCTATTGACGATTTCGTTCCAATTCACATTCCAAGTAATATTCGGCATGCTAATTACATTGCCGGTTGCCAAATTGCATTATCTCTTATAGTTTCCGAGATATGGACTATCGATAATTTACACCTTAGGCTCTGCTTCTAACTTGGGCCCAAATTGTAAAATGGTCTTATCTATTGGCGATTTCGTCCCAATTCACATTCCAAGTGATATTCGCCATGCTAATTACATTGCCGGTTGCGAAATTGCATTATCTCTTATAGTTTCCGAGATATGGACTATCAATAATTTACACCTTAGGCTCTGCTTCTAACTTGGGCCCAAATTGTAAAATGGTCTTATCTATTGGCGATTTCGTTCCAATTCACATTCCAAGTAATATTCGGCATGCTAATTACATTGCCGGTTGCCAAATTGCATTATCTCTTATAGTTTCCGAGATATGGACTATCGATAATTTACACCTTAGGCTCTGCTTCTAACTTGGGCCCAAATTGTAAAATGGTCTTATCTATTGGCGATTTCGTTCCAATTCACATTCCAAGTAATATTCGGCATGCTAATTACATTGCCGGTTGCCAAATTGCATTATCTCTTATAGTTTCCGAGATATGGACTATCGATAATTTACACCTTAGGCTCTGCTTCTAACTTGGGCCCAAATTGTAAAATGGTCTTATCTATTGGCGATTTCGTTCCAATTCACATTCCAAGTAATATTCGGCATGCTAATTACATTGCCGGTTGCCAAATTGCATTATCTCTTATAGTTTCCGAGATATGGACTATCGATAATTTACACCTTAGGCTCTGCTTCTAACTTGGGCCCAAATTGTAAAATGGTCTTATCTATTGGCGATTTAGATGCAATTCACATTCCAAGTAATATTCGGCATGCTAATTACATTGCCGGTTGCCAAATTGCATTATCTCTTATAGTTTCCGAGATATGGACTATCGATAATTTACACCTTAGGCTCTGCTTCTAACTTGGGCCCAAATTGTAAAATGGTCTTATCTATTGGCGATTTCGTTCCAATTCACATTCCAAGTAATATTTGGCATGCTAATTACATTGCCAGTTGCCAAATTGCATTATCTCTTATAGTTTCCGAGATATGGACTATCGATAATTTACACCTTAGGCTCTGCTTCTAACTTGGGCCCAAATTGTAAAATGGTCTTATCTATTGGCGATTTCGTTCCAATTCACATTCCAAGTAATATTCGGCATGCTAATTACATTGCCGGATGCCAAATTGCATTATCTCTTATAGTTTCCGAGATATGGACTATCGATAATTTACACCTTAGGCTCTGCTTCTAACTTGGGCCCAAATTGTAAAATGGTCTTATCTATTGGCGATTTCGTTCCAATTCACAGTCCAAGTAATATTCGGCATGCTAATTACATTGCCGGTTGCGAAATTGCATTATCTCTTATAGTTTCCGAGATATGGACTATCGATAATTTACACCTTAGGCTCTGCTTCTAACTTGGGCCCAAATTGTAAAATGGTCTTATCTATTGGCGATTTCGTTCCAATTCACATTCCAAGTAATATTCGGCATGCTAATTACATTGCCGGTTGCCAAATTGCATTATCTCTTATAGTTTCCGAGATATAGACTATCGATAATTTACACCTTAGGCTCTGCTTCTAACTTGGGCCCAAATTGTAAAATGGTCTTATCTATTGGCGATTTCGTTCCAATTCACATTCCAAGTAATATTCGGCATGCTAATTACATTGCCGGTTGCCAAATTGCATTATCTCTTATAGTTTCCGAGATATGGACTATCGATAATTTACACCTTAGGCTCTGCTTCTAACTTGGGCCCTAATTGTAAAATGGTCTTATCTATTGGCGATTTCGTTCCAATTCACATTCCAAGTAATATTCGGCATGCTAATTACATTGCCGGTTGCCAAATTGCATTATCTCTTATAGTTTCCGAGATATGGACTATCGATAATTTACACCTTAGGCTCTGCTTCTAACTTGGGCCCAAATTGTAAAATGGTCTTACCTATTGGCGATTTCGTTCCAATTCACATTCCAAGTAATATTCGGCATGCTAATTACATTGCCGGTTGCCAAATTGCATTATCTCTTATAGTTTCCGAGATATGGACTATCGATAATTTACACCTTAGGCTCTGCTTCTAACTTGGGCCCAAATTGTAAAATGGTCTTATCTATTGGCGATTTCGTTCCAATTCACACTCCAAGTAATATTCGGCATGCTAATTACATTGCCGGTTGCGAAATTGCATTATCTCTTATAGTTTCCGAGATATGGACTATCAATAATTTACACCTTAGGCTCTGCTTCTAACTTGGGCCCAAATTGTAAAATGGTCTTATCTATTGGCGATTTCGTTCCAATTCACATTCCAAGTAATATTCGGTATGCTAATTACATTGCCGGTTGCCAAATTGCATTATCTCTTATAGTTTCCGAGATATGGACTATCGATAATTTACACCTTAGGCTCTGCTTCTAACTTGGGCCCAAATTGTAAAATGGTCTTATCTATTGGCGATTTCGTTCCAATTCACATTCCAAGTAATATTCGGCATGCTAATTACATTGCCGGTTGCCAAATTGCATTACCTCTTATAGTTTCCAAGATATGGACTATAGATAATTTACACCTTAGGCTCTGCTTCTAACTTGGGCCCAAATTGCAAAATGGTCTTATCTATTGACGATTTCGTTCCAATTCACATTCCAAGTAATATTCGGCATGCTAATTACATTGCCGGTTGCCAAATTGCATTATCTCTTATAGTTTCCGAGATATGGACTATCGATAATTTACACCTTATGCTCTGCTTCTAACTTGGGCCCAAATTGTAAAATGGTCTTATCTATTGGCGATTTCGTTCCAATTCACATTCCAAGTAATATTCGGCATGCTAATTACATTGCCGGTTGCCAAATTGCATTATCTCTTATAGTTTCCGAGATATGGACTATCGATAATTTACACCTTAGGCTCTGCTTCTAACTTGGGCCCAAATTGTAAAATGGTCTTATCTATTGGCGATTTCGTTCCAATTCACATTCCAAGTAATATTCGGCATGCTAATTACATTGCCGGTTGCGAAATTGCATTATCTCTTATAGTTTCCGAGATATGGACTATCAATAATTTACACCTTAGGCTCTGCTTCTAACTTGGGCCCAAATTGTAAAATGGTCTAATCTATTGGCGATTTCGTTCCAATTCACATTCCAAGTAATATTCGGCATGCTAATTACATTGCCGGTTGCCAAATTGCATTATCTCTTATAGTTTCCGAGATATGGACTATCGATAATTTACACCTTAGGCTCTGCTTCTAACTTGGGCCCAAATTGTAAAATGGCCTTATCTATTGGCGATTTCGTCCCAATTCACATTCCAAGTAATATTCGGCATGCTAATTACATTGCCGGTTGCGAAATTGCATTATCTCTTATAGTTTCCGAGATATGGGCTATCGATAATTTACACCATAGGCTCTGCTTATAACTTGGGCCCAAATTGTAAAATGGTCTTATCTATTGGCGATTTCGTTCCAATTCACATTCCAAGTAATATTCGGCATGCTAATTACATTGCCGGTTGCCAAATTGCATTATCCCTTATAGTTTCCGAGATATGGACTATCGATAATTTACACCTTAGGCTCTGCTTCTAACTTGGGCCCAAATTGTAAAATGGTCTTATCTATTGGCGATTTCGTTCCAATTCACATTCCAAGTAATATTCGGCATGCTAATTACATTGCCGGTTGCCAAATTGAATTATCTCTTATAGTTTCCGAGATATGGACTATCGATAATTTACACCTTAGGCTCTGCTTCTAACATGGGCCCAAATTGTAAAATGGTCTTACCTATTGGCGATTTCGTTCCAATTCACATTCCAAGTAATATTCTGCATGCTAATTACATTGCCGGTTGCCAAATTGCATTATCTCTTATAGTTTCCGAGATATAGACTATCGATAATTTACACCTTAGGCTCTGCTTCTAACTTGGACCCAAATTGTAAAATGGTCTTACCTATTGGCGATTTCGTTCCAATTCACATTCCAAGTAATATTCGGCATGCTAATTACATTGCCGGTTGCCAAATTGCCTTATCTCTTATAGTTTCCGAGATATGGACTATCGATAATTTACACCTTAGGCTCTGCTTCTAACTTGGGCCCAAATTGTAAAATGGTCTTATCTATTGGCGATTTCGTTCCAATTCACATTCCAAGTAATATTCGGCATGCTAATTACATTGCCGGTTGCCAAATTGCATTATCTCTTATAGTTTCCGAGATATGGACTATCGATAATTTACACCTTAGGCTCTGCTTCTAACTTGGGCCCAAATTGTAAAATGGTCTTATCTATTGGCGATTTCGTCCCAATTCACATTCCAAGTGATATTCGGCATGCTAATTACATTGCCGGTTGCGAAATTGCATTATCTCTTATAGTTTCCGAGATATGGACTATCAATAATTTACACCTTAGGCTCTGCTTCTAACTTGGGCCCAAATTGTAAAATGGTCTTATCTATTGGCGATTTCGTTCCAATTCACATTCCAAGTAATATTCGGCATGCTAATTACATTGCCGGTTGCCAAATTGCATTATCTCTTATAGTTTCCGAGATATGGACTATCGATAATTTACACCTTAGGCTCTGCTTCTAACTTGGGCCCAAATTGTAAAATGGTCTTACCTATTGGCGATTTCGTTTCAATTCACATTCCAAGTAATATTCGGCATGCTAATTACATTGCCGGTTGCCAAATTGCATTATCTCTTATAGTTTCCGAGATATGGACTATTGATAATTTACACCTTAGGCTCTGCTTCTAACTTGGACCCAAATTGTAAAATGGTCTTATCTATTGGCGATTTCGTCCCAATTCACATTCCAAGTAATATTCGGCATGCTAATTACATTGCCGGTTGCCAAATTGTATTATCTCTTATAGTTTCCGAGATATGGACTATCGATAATTTACACCTTAGGCTCTGCTTCTAACTTGGACCCAAATTGTAAAATGGTCTTATCTATTGGCGATTTCGTCCCAATTCACATTCCAAGTGATATTCGGCATGCTAATTACATTGCCGGTTGCGAAATTGCATTATCTCTTATAGTTTCCGAGATATGGACTATCAATAATTTACACCTTAGGCTCTGCTTCTAACTTGGGCCCAAATTGTAAAATGGTCTTATCTATTGGCGATTTAGTTGCAATTCACATTCCAAGTAATATTCGGCATGCTAATTACATTGCCGGTTGCTAAATTGCATTATCTCTTATAGTTTCCGAGATATTGACTATCGATAATTTACACCTTAGGCTCTGCTTCTAACTTGGGCCCAAATTGTAAAATGGTCTTATCTATTGGCGATTTCGTTCCAATTCACATTCCAAGTAATATTCGACATGCTAATTACATTGCCGGTTGCCAAATTGCATTATCTCTTATAGTTTCCGAGATATGGACTATCGATAATTTACACCTTAGGCTCTGCTTCTAACTTGGGCCCAAATTGTAAAATGGTCTTATCTATAGGCGATTTCGTTCCAATTCACATTCCAAGTAATATTCGGCATGCTAATTACATTGCCGGTTGCCAAATTGCATTATCTCTTATAGTTTCCGAGATATGGACTATCGATAATTTACACCTTAGGCTCTGCTTCTAACTTGGGCCCAAATTGTAAAATGGTCTTATCTATTTTCGATTTCGTTCCAATTCACATTCCAAGTAATATTCGGCATGCTAATTACATTGCCGGTTGCCAAATTGCATTATCTCTTATAGTTTCCGAGATATGGACTATCGATAATTTACACCTTAGGCTCTGCTTCTAACTTGGGCCCAAATTGTAAAATGGTCTTATCTATTGGCGATTTCGTTCCAATTCACATTCCAAGTAATATTCGGCATGCTAATTACATTGCCGGTTGCCAAATTGCATTATCTCTTATAGTTTCCGAGATATGGACTATCGATAATTTACATCTTAGGCTCTGCTTCTAACTTGGGCCCAAATTGTAAAATGGTCTTATCTATTGGCGATTTCGTTCCAATTCACATTCCAAGTAATATTCGGCATGCTAATTACATTGCCGGTTGCCAAATTGCATTATCTCTTATAGTTTCCGAGATATGGACTATCGATAATTTACACCTTAGGCTCTGCTTCTAACTTGGGCCCAAATTGCAAAATGGTCTTATCTATTGACGATTTCGTTCCAATTCACATTCCAAGTAATATTCGGCATGCTAATTACATTGCCGGTTGCCAAATTGCATTATCTCTTATAGTTTCCGAGATATGGACTATCGATAATTTACACCTTAGGCTCTGCTTCTAACTTGGGCCCAAATTGTAAAATGGTCTTATCTATTGGCGATTTCGTTCCAATTCACATTCCAAGTAATATTCGGCATGCTAATTACATTGCCGGTTGCCAAATTGCATTATCTCTTATAGTTTCCGAGATATGGACTATCGATAATTCACACCTTAGGCTCTGCTTCTAACTTGGGCCCAAATTGTAAAATGGTCTTATCTATTGGCGATTTCGTTCCAATTCACACTCCAAGTAATATTCGGCATGCTAATTACATTGCCGGTTGCGAAATTGCATTATCTCTTATAGTTTCCGAGATATGGACTATCAATAATTTACACCTTAGGCTCTGCTTCTAACTTGGGCCCAAATTGTAAAATGGTCTTATCTATTGGCGATTTCGTTCCAATTCACATTCCAAGTAATATTCGGCATGCTAATTACATTGCCGGTTGCCAAATTGCATTATCTCTTATAGTTTCCGAGATATGGACTATCGATAATTTACACCTTAGGCTCTGCTTCTATCTTGGGCCCAAATTGTAAAATGGTCTTATCTATTGGCGATTTCGTTCCAATTCACATTGCAAGTAATATTCGGCATGCTAATTACATTGCCGGTTGCCAAATTGCATTACCTCTTATAGTTTCCGAGATATGGACTATAGATAATTTACACCTTAGGCTCTGCTTCTAACTTGGGCCCAAATTGTAAAATGGTCTTATCTATTGGCGATTTCGTTCCAATTCACATTCCAAGTAATATTCGGCATGCTAATTACATTGCCGGTTGCCAAATTGCATTATCTCTTATAGTTTCCGAGATATGGACTATCGATAATTTACACCTTAGGCTCTGCTTCTAACTTGGGCCCAAATTGTAAAATGGTCTTCTCTATTGGCGATTTCGTTCCAATTCACATTCCAAGTAATATTCGGCATGCTAATTACATTGCCGGTTGCCAAATTGCATTATCTCTTATAGTTTCCGAGATATGGACTATCGATAATTTACACCTTAGGCTCTGCTTCTAACTTCGGCCCAACTTGTAAAATGGTCTTTTCTATTAGCGATTTCGTTCCAATTCACATTCCAAGTAATATTCGGCATGCTAATTACATTGCCGGTTGCCAAATTGCATTATCTCTTATAGTTTCCGAGATATGGACTATCGATAATTTACACCTTAGGCTCTGCTTCTAACTTGGGCCCAAATTGCAAAATGGTCTTATCTATTGACGATTTCGTTCCAATTCACATTCCAAGTAATATTCGGCATGCTAATTACATTGCCGGTTGCCAAATTGCATTATCTCTTATAGTTTCCGAGATATGGACTATCGATAATTTACACCTTAGGCTCTGCTTCTAACTTGGGCCCAAATTGTAAAATGGTCTTATCTATTGGCGATTTCGTTCCAATTCACATTCCAAGTAATATTCGGCATGCTAATTACATTGCCGGTTGCCAAATTGCATTATCTCTTATAGTTTCCGAGATATGGACTATCGATAATTCACACCTTAGGCTCTGCTTCTAACTTGGGCCCAAATTGTAAAATGGTCTTATCTATTGGCGATTTCGTTCCAATTAACATTCCAAGTAATATTCGGCATGCTAATTACATTGCCGGTTGCCAAATTGCATTATCTCTTATAGTTTCCGAGATATGGACTATCGATAATTTACACCTTATGCTCTGCTTCTAACTTGGGCCCAAATTGTAAAATTGTCTTATCTATTGGCGATTTCGTTCCAATTCACACTCCAAGTAATATTCGGCATGCTAATTACATTGCCGGTTGCGAAATTGCATTATCTCTTATAGTTTCCGAGATATGGACTATCAATAATTTACACCTTAAGCTCTGCTTCTAACTTGGGCCCAAATTGTAAAATGGTCTTATCTATTGGCGATTTCGTTCCAATTCACATTCCAAGTAATATTCGGCATGCTAATTACATTGCCGGTTGCCAAATTGCATTATCTCTTATAGTTTCCGAGATATGGACTATCGATAATTTACACCTTAGGCTCTGCTTCTAACTTGGGCCCAAATTGTAAAATGGTCTTATCTATTGGCGATTTCGTTCCAATTCACATTCCAAGTAATATTCGGCATGCTAATTACATTGCCGGTTGCCAAATTGCATTACCTCTTATAGTTTCCGAGATATGGACTATAGATAATTTACACCTTAGGCTCTGCTTCTAACTTGGGCCCAAATTGCAAAATGGTCTTATCTATTGACGATTTCGTTCCAATTCACATTCCAAGTAATATTCGGCATGCTAATTACATTGCCGGTTGCCAAATTGCATTATCTCTTATAGTTTCCGAGATATGGACTATCGATAATTTACACCTTATGCTCTGCTTCTAACTTGGGCCCAAATTGTAAAATGGTCTTATCTATTGGCGATTTCGTTCCCATTCACATTCCAAGTAATATTCGGCATGCTAATTACATTGCCGTTTGCCAAATTGCATTATCTCTTATAGTTTCCGAGATATGGACTATCGATAATTTACACCTTAGGCTCTGCTTCTAACTTGGGCCCAAATTGTAAAATGGTCTTATCTATTGGCGATTTCGTTCCAATTCACATTCCAAGTAATATTCGGCATGCTAATTACATTGCCGGTTGCGAAATTGCATTATCTCTTATAGTTTCCGAGATATGGACTATCAATAATTTACACCTTAGGCTCTGCTTCTAACTTGGGCCCAAATTGTAAAATGGTCTAATCTATTGGCGATTTCGTTCCAATTCACATTCCAAGTAATATTCGGCATGCTAATTACATTGCCGGTTGCCAAATTGCATTATCTCTTATAGTTTCCGAGATATGGATTATCGATAATTTACACCTTAGGCTCTGCTTCTAACTTGGGCCCAAATTGTAAAATGGCCTTATCTATTGGCGATTTCGTCCCAATTCACATTCCAAGTAATATTCGGCATGCTAATTACATTGCCGGTTGCGAAATTGCATTATCTCTTATAGTTTCAGAGATATGGACTATCGATAATTTACACCTTAGGCTCTGCTTCTAACTTGGGCCCAAATTGTAAAATGGTCTTATCTATTGGCAATTTCGTTCCAATTCACATTCCAAGTAATATTCGGCATGCTAATTACATTGCCGGTTGCCAAATTGCATTATCTCTTATAGTTTCCGAGATATGGACTATCGATAATTTACACCTTAGGCTCTGCTTCTAACTTGGGCCCAAATTGTAAAATGGTCTTATCTATTGGCGATTTCGTTCCAATTCACATTCCAAGTAATATTCGGCATGCTAATTACATTGCCGGTTGCCAAATTGCATTAACTCTTATAGTTTCCGAGATATGGACTATCGATAATTTACACCTTAGGCTCTGCTTCTAACTTGGGCCCAAATTGTAAAATGGTCTTATCTATTGACGATTTCGTTCCAATTCACATTCCAAGTAATATTCGGCATGCTAATTACATTGCCGGTTGCCAAATTGCATTATCTCTTATAGTTTCCGAGATATGGGCTATCGATAATTTACACCATAGGCTCTGCTTATAACTTGGGCCCAAATTGTAAAATGGTCTTATCTATTGGCGATTTCGTTCCAATTCACATTCCAAGTAATATTCGGCATGCTAATTACATTGCCGGTTGCCAAATTGCATTATCCCTTATAGTTTCCGAGATATGGACTATCGATAATTTACACCTTAGGCTCTGCTTCTAACTTGGGCCCAAATTGTAAAATGGTCTTATCTATTGGCGATTTCGTTCCAATTCACATTCCAAGTAATATTCGGCATGCTAATTACATTGCCGGTTGCCAAATTGAATTATCTCTTATAGTTTCCGAGATATGGACTATCGATAATTTACACCTTAGGCTCTGCTTCTAACTTGGGCCCAAATTGTAAAATGGTCTTACCTATTGGCGATTTCGTTCCAATTCACATTCCAAGTAATATTCTGCATGCTAATTACATTGCCGGTTGCCAAATTGCATTATCTCTTATAGTTTCCGAGATATAGACTATCGATAATTTACACCTTAGGCTCTGCTTCTAACTTGGACCCAAATTGTAAAATGGTCTTACCTATTGGCGATTTCGTTCCAATTCACATTCCAAGTAATATTCGGCATGCTAATTACATTGCCGGTTGCCAAATTGCCTTATCTCTTATAGTTTCCGAGATATGGACTATCGATAATTTACACCTTAGGCTCTGCTTCTAACTTGGGCCCAAATTGTAAAATGGTCTTATCTATTGGCGATTTCGTTCCAATTCACATTCCAAGTAATATTCGGCATGCTAATTACATTGCCGGTTGCCAAATTGCATTATCTCTTATAGTTTCCGAGATATGGACTATCGATAATTTACACCTTAGGCTCTGCTTCTAACTTGGGCCCAAATTGTAAAATGGTCTTATCTATTGGCGATTTCGTCCCAATTCACATTCCAAGTGATATTCGGCATGCTAATTACATTGCCGGTTGCGAAATTGCATTATCTCTTATAGTTTCCGAGATATGGACTATCAATAATTTACACCTTAGGCTCTGCTTCTAACTTGGGCCCAAATTGTAAAATGGTCTTATCTATTGGCGATTTCGTTCCAATTCACATTCCAAGTAATATTCGGCATGCTAATTACATTGCCGGTTGCCAAATTGCATTATCTCTTATAGTTTCCGAGATATGGACTATCGATAATTTACACCTTAGGCTCTGCTTCTAACTTGGGCCCAAATTGTAAAATGGTCTTACCTATTGGCGATTTCGTTTCAATTCACATTCCAAGTAATATTCGGCATGCTAATTACATTGCCGGTTGCCAAATTGCATTATCTCTTATAGTTTCCGAGATATGGACTATTGATAATTTACACCTTAGGCTCTGCTTCTAACTTGGACCCAAATTGTAAAATGGTCTTATCTATTGGCGATTTCGTCCCAATTCACATTCCAAGTAATATTCGGCATGCTAATTACATTGCCGGTTGCCAAATTGTATTATCTCTTATAGTTTCCGAGATATGGACTATCGATAATTTACACCTTAGGCTCTGCTTCTAACTTGGACCCAAATTGTAAAATGGTCTTATCTATTGGCGATTTCGTCCCAATTCACATTCCAAGTGATATTCGGCATGCTAATTACATTGCCGGTTGCGAAATTGCATTATCTCTTATAGTTTCCGAGATATGGACTATCAATAATTTACACCTTAGGCTCTGCTTCTAACTTGGGCCCAAATTGTAAAATGGTCTTATCTATTGGCGATTTAGTTGCAATTCACATTCCAAGTAATATTCGGCATGCTAATTACATTGCCGGTTGCTAAATTGCATTATCTCTTATAGTTTCCGAGATATGGACTATCGATAATTTACACCTTAGGCTCTGCTTCTAACTTGGGCCCAAATTGTAAAATGGTCTTATCTATTGGCGATTTCGTTCCAATTCACATTCCAAGTAATATTCGACATGCTAATTACATTGCCGGTTGCCAAATTGCATTATCTCTTATAGTTTCCGAGATATGGACTATCGATAATTTACACCTTAGGCTCTGCTTCTAACTTGGGCCCAAATTGTAAAATGGTCTTATCTATAGGCGATTTCGTTCCAATTCACATTCCAAGTAATATTCGGCATGCTAATTACATTGCCGGTTGCCAAATTGCATTATCTCTTATAGTTTCCGAGATATGGACTATCGATAATTTACACCTTAGGCTCTGCTTCTAACTTGGGCCCAAATTGTAAAATGGTCTTATCTATTTTCGATTTCGTTCCAATTCACATTCCAAGTAATATTCGGCATGCTAATTACATTGCCGGTTGCCAAATTGCATTATCTCTTATAGTTTCCGAGATATGGACTATCGATAATTTACACCTTAGGCTCTGCTTCTAACTTGGGCCCAAATTGTAAAATGGTCTTATCTATTGGCGATTTCGTTCCAATTCACATTCCAAGTAATATTCGGCATGCTAATTACATTGCCGGTTGCCAAATTGCATTATCTCTTATAGTTTCCGAGATATGGACTATCGATAATTTACATCTTAGGCTCTGCTTCTAACTTGGGCCCAAATTGTAAAATGGTCTTATCTATTGGCGATTTCGTTCCAATTCACATTCCAAGTAATATTCGGCATGCTAATTACATTGCCGGTTGCCAAATTGCATTATCTCTTATAGTTTCCGAGATATGGACTATCGATAATTTACACCTTAGGCTCTGCTTCTAACTTGGGCCCAAATTGTAAAATGGTCTTATCTATTGGCGATTTCGTCCCAATTCACATTCCAAGTGATATTCGGCATGCTAATTACATTGCCGGTTGCGAAATTGCATTATCTATTATAGTTTCCGAGATATGGACTATCAATA
Source organism: Rhynchophorus ferrugineus (assembly GCF_030347505.1). Taxonomy (NCBI): domain Eukaryota; kingdom Metazoa; phylum Arthropoda; class Insecta; order Coleoptera; family Curculionidae; genus Rhynchophorus; species Rhynchophorus ferrugineus. The sequence continues at coordinate 171,318 of NW_027472644.1, read as the reverse complement.
ATTTACACCTTAGGCTCTGCTTCTAACTTGGGCCCAAATTGTAAAATGGTCTTATCTATTGGCGATTTCGTTCCAATTCACATTCCAAGTAATATTCGGCATGCTAATTACATTGCCGGTTGCCAAATTGCATTATCTCTTATAGTTTCCGAGATATGGACTATCGATAATTTACACCTTAGGCTCTGCTTCTAACTTGGGCCCAAATTGTAAAATGGTCTTATCTATTGGCGATTTCGTTCCAATTCACATTCCAAGTAATATTCGGCATGCTAATTACATTGCCGGTTGCCAAATTGCATTATCTCTTATAGTTTCCGAGATATGGACTATCGATAATTTACACCTTAGGCTCTGCTTCTAACTTGGGCCCAAATTGTAAAATGGTCTTATCTATTGGCGATTTCGTTCCAATTCACATTCCAAGTAATATTCGGCATGCTAATTACATTGCCGGTTGCCAAATTGCATTATCTCTTATAGTTTCCGAGATATGGACTATCGATAATTTACACCTTAGGCTCTGCTTCTAACTTGGGCCCAAATTGTAAAATGGTCTTATCTATTGGCGATTTAGATGCAATTCACATTCCAAGTAATATTCGGCATGCTAATTACATTGCCGGTTGCCAAATTGCATTATCTCTTATAGTTTCCGAGATATGGACTATCGATAATTTACACCTTAGGCTCTGCTTCTAACTTGGGCCCAAATTGTAAAATGGTCTTATCTATTGGCGATTTCGTTCCAATTCACATTCCAAGTAATATTTGGCATGCTAATTACATTGCCGGTTGCCAAATTGCATTATCTCTTATAGTTTCCGAGATATGGACTATCGATAATTTACACCTTAGGCTCTGCTTCTAACTTGGGCCCAAATTGTAAAATGGTCTTATCTATTGGCGATTTCGTTCCAATTCACATTCCAAGTAATATTCGGCATGCTAATTACATTGCCGGTTGCCAAATTGTATTATCTCTTATAGTTTCCGAGATATGGACTATCGATAATTTACACCTTAGGCTCTGCTTCTAACTTGGACCCAAATTGTAAAATGGTCTTATCTATTGGCGATTTCGTCCCAATTCACATTCCAAGTGATATTCGGCATGCTAATTACATTGCCGGTTGCGAAATTGCATTATCTCTTATAGTTTCCGAGATATGGACTATCAATAATTTACACCTTAGGCTCTGCTTCTAACTTGGGCCCAAATTGTAAAATGGTCTTATCTATTGGCGATTTAGTTGCAATTCACATTCCAAGTAATATTCGGCATGCTAATTACATTGCCGGTTGCTAAATTGCATTATCTCTTATAGTTTCCGAGATATGGACTATCGATAATTTACACCTTAGGCTCTGCTTCTAACTTGGGCCCAAATTGTAAAATGGTCTTATCTATTGGCGATTTCGTTCCAATTCACATTCCAAGTAATATTCGACATGCTAATTACATTGCCGGTTGCCAAATTGCATTATCTCTTATAGTTTCCGAGATATGGACTATCGATAATTTACACCTTAGGCTCTGCTTCTAACTTGGGCCCAAATTGTAAAATGGTCTTATCTATAGGCGATTTCATTCCAATTCACATTCCAAGTAATATTCGGCATGCTAATTACATTGCCGGTTGCCAAATTGCATTATCTCTTATAGTTTCCGAGATATGGACTATCGATAATTTACACCTTAGGCTCTGCTTCTAACTTGGGCCCAAATTGTAAAATGGTCTTATCTATTGGCGATTTCGTTCCAATTCACATTCCAAGTAATATTCGGCATGCTAATTACATTGCCGGTTGCCAAATTGCATTATCTCTTATAGTTTCCGAGATATGGACTATCGATAATTTACATCTTAGGCTCTGCTTCTAACTTGGGCCCAAATTGTAAAATGGTCTTATCTATTGGCGATTTCGTTCCAATTCACATTCCAAGTAATATTCGGCATGCTAATTACATTGCCGGTTGCCAAATTGCATTATCTCTTATAGTTTCCGAGATATGGACTATCGATAATTTACACCTTAGGCTCTGCTTCTAACTTGGGCCCAAATTGTAAAATGGTCTTATCTATTGGCGATTTCGTCCCAATTCACATTTCAAGTGATATTCGGCATGCTAATTACATTGCCGGTTGCGAAATTGCATTATCTCTTATAGTTTCCGAGATATGGACTATCAATAATTTACACCTTAGGCTCTGCTTCTAACTTGGGCCCAAATTGTAAAATGGTCTTATCTATTGGCGATTTCGTTCCAATTCACATTCCAAGTAATATTCGGCATGCTAATTACATTGCCGGTTGCCAAATTGCATTATCTCTTATAGTTTCCGAGATATGGACTATCGATAATTTACACCTTAGGCTCTGCTTCTAACTTGGGCCCAAATTGTAAAATGGTCTTATCTATTGGCGATTTCGTTCCAATTCACATTCCAAGTAATATTCGGCATGCTAATTACATTGCCGGTTGCCAAATTGCATTATCTCTTATAGTTTCCGAGATATGGACTATCGATAATTTACACCTTAGGCTCTGCTTCTAACTTGGGCCCAAATTGTAAAATGGTCTTATCTATTGGCGATTTCGTTCCAATTCACATTCCAAGTAATATTCGGCATGCTAATTACATTGCCGGTTGCCAAATTGCATTATCTCTTATAGTTTCCGAGATATGGACTATCGATAATTTACACCTTAGGCTCTGCTTCTAACTTGGGCCCAAATTGTAAAATGGTCTTATCTATTGGCGATTTAGATGCAATTCACATTCCAAGTAATATTCGGCATGCTAATTACATTGCCGGTTGCCAAATTGCATTATCTCTTATAGTTTCCGAGATATGGACTATCGATAATTTACACCTTAGGCTCTGCTTCTAACTTTTGCCCAAATTGTAAAATGGTCTTATCTATTGGCGATTTCGTTCCAATTCACATTCCAAGTAATATTTGGCATGCTAATTACATTGCCGGTTGCCAAATTGCATTATCTCTTATAGTTTCCGAGATATGGACTATCGATAATTTACACCTTAGGCTCTGCTTCTAACTTGGGCCCAAATTGTAAAATGGTCTTATCTATTGGCGATTTCGTTCCAATTCACATTCCAAGTAATATTCGGCATGCTAATTACATTGCCGGTTGCCAAATTGCATTATCTCTTATAGTTTCCGAGATATGGACTATCGATAATTTACACCTTAGGCTCTGCTTCTAACTTGGGCCCAAATTGTAAAATGGTCTTATCTATTGGCGATTTCGTTCCAATTCACACTCCAAGTAATATTCGGCATGCTAATTACATTGCCGGTTGCGAAATTGCATTATCTCTTATAGTTTCCGAGATATGGACTATCGATAATTTACACCTTAGGCTCTGCTTCTAACTTGGGCCCAAATTGTAAAATGGTCTTATCTATTGGCGATTTCGTTCCAATTCACATTCCAAGTAATATTCGGCATGCTAATTACATTGCCGGTTGCCAAATTGCATTATCTCTTATAGTTTCCGAGCTATAGACTATCGATAATTTACACCTTAGGCTCTGCTTCTAACTTGGGCCCAAATTGTAAAATGGTCTTATCTATTGGCGATTTCGTTCCAATTCACATTCCAAGTAATATTCGGCATGCTAATTACATTGCCGGTTGCCAAATTGCATTATCGCTTATAGTTTCCGAGATATGGACTATCGATAATTTACACCTTAGGCTCTGCTTCTAACTTGGGCCCATATTGTAAAATGGTCTTATCTATTGGCGATTTCGTCCCAATTCACATTCCAAGTTATATTCGGCATGCTAATTACATTGCCGGTTGCGAAATTGCATTATCTCTTATAGTTTCCGAGATATGGACTATCAATAATTTACACCTTAGGCTCTGCTTTTAACTTGGGCCCAAATTTTAAAATGGTCTTATCTATTGGCGATTTCGTTCCAATTCACATTCCAAGTAATATTCGGCATGCTAATTACATTGCCGGTTGCCAAATTGCATTATCTCTTATAGTTTCCGAGATATGGACTATCGATAATTTACACCTTAGGCTCTGCTTCTAACTTGGGCCCAAATTGTAAAATGGTCTTATCTATTGGCGATTTCGTTCCAATTCACATTCCAAGTAATATTCGGCATGCTAATTACATTGCCGGTTGCCAAATTGTATTATCTCTTATAGTTTCCGAGATATGGACTATCGATAATTTACACCTTAGGCTCTGCTTCTAACTTGGGCCCAAATTGTAAAATGGTCTTATCTATTGGCGATTTCGTTCCAATTCACATTCCAAGTAATATTCGGCATGCTAATTACATTGCCGTTTGCCAAATTGCATTATCTCTTATAGTTTCCGAGATATGGACTATCGATAATTTACACCTTAGGCTCTGCTTCTAACTTGGGCCCAAATTGTAAAATGGTCTTATCTATTGGCGATTTCGTCCCAATTCACATTCCAAGTGATATTCGGCATGCTAATTACATTGCCGGTTGCGAAATTGCATTATCTCTTATAGTTTCCGAGATATGGACTATCGATAATTTACACCTTAGGCTCTGCTTCTAACTTGGGCCCAAATTGTAAAATGGTCTTATCTATTTGCGATTTCGTTCCAATTCACATTCCAAGTAATATTCGGCATGCTAATTACATTGCCGGTTGCCAAATTGCATTATCTCTTATAGTTTCCGAGATATGGACTATCGATAATTTACACCTTAGGCTCTGCTTCTAACTTGGGCCCAAATTGTAAAATGGTCTTATCTATTGGCGATTTAGTTGCAATTCACATTCCAAGTAATATTCGGCATGCTAATTACATTGCCGGTTGCCAAATTGCATTATCTCTTATAGTTTCCGAGATATGGACTATCGATAATTTACACCTTAGGCTCTGCTTCTAACTTGGGCCCAAATTGTAAAATGGTCTTATCTATTGGCGATTTCGTTCCAATTCACATTCCAAGTAATATTCGGCATGCTAATTATATTGCCGGTTGCCAAATTGCATTATCTCTTATAGTTTCCGAGATATGGACTATCGATAATTTACACCTTAGGCTCTGCTTCTAACTTGGGCCCAAATTGTAAAATGGTCTTAACAATTGGCGATTTCGTTCCAATTCACATTCCAAGTAATAGTCGGCATGCTAATTACATTGCCGGTTGCCAAATTGCATTATCTCTTATAGATTCCGAGATATGGACTATCGATAATTTACACCTTAGGCTCTGCTTCTAACTTGGGCCCAAATTGTAAAATGGTCTTATCTATTTTCGATTTCGTTCCAATTCACATTCCAAGTAATATTCGGCATGCTAATTACATTGCCGGTTGCCAAATTGCATTATCTCTTATAGTTTCCGAGATATGGACTATCGATAATTTACACCTTAGGCACTGCTTCTAACTTGGGCCCAAATTGTAAAATGGTCTTATCTATTGGCGATTTCGTTCCAATTCACATTCCAAGTAATATTCGGCATGCTAATTACATTGCCGGTTGCCAAATTGCATTATCTCTTATAGTTTCCGAGATATGGACTATCGATAATTTACACCTTAGGCTCTGCTTCTAACTTGGGCCCAAATTGTAAAATGGTCTTATCTATTGGCGATTTCGTTCCAATTCACACTCCAAGTAATATTCGGCATGCTAATTACATTGCTGGTTGCGAAATTGCATTATCTCTTATAGTTTCCGAGATATGGACTATCGATAATTTACACCTTAGGCTCTGCTTCTAACTTGGGCTCAAATTGTAAAATGGTCTTATCTATTGGCGATTTCGTTCCAATTCACATTCCAAGTAATATTCGGCATGCTAATTACATTGCCGGTTGCCAAATTGCATTATCTCTTATAGTTTCCGAGATATGGACTATCGATAATTTACACCTTAGGCTCTGCTTCTAACTTGGGCCCAAATTGTAAAATGGTCTTATCTATTGGCGATTTCGTTCCAATTCACATTCCAAGTAATATTCGGCATGCTAATTACATTGCCGGTTGCCAAATTGCATTATCTCTTATAGTTTCCGAGATATGGACTATCGATAATTTACACCTTAGGCTCTGCTTCTAACTTGGGCCCAAATTGTAAAATGGTCTTATCTATTGACGATTTCGTCCCAATTCACATTCCAAGTGATATTCGGCATGCTAATTACATTGCCGGTTGCCAAATTGCATTATCTCTTATAGTTTCCGAGATATGGACTATCGATAATTTACACCTTAGGCTCTGCTTCTAACTTGGGCCCAAATTGTAAAATGGTCTTATCTATTGGCGATTTCGTTCCAATTCACATTCCAAGTAATATTCGGCATGCTAATTACATTGCCGGTTGCCAAATTGCATTATCTCTTATAGTTTCCGAGATATGGACTATCGATAATTTACACCTTAGGCTCTGCTTCTAACTTGGGCCCAAATTGTAAAATGGTCTTATCTATTGGCGATTTAGTTGCAATTCACATTCCAGGTAATATTCGGCATGCTAAATACATTGCCGGTTGCCAAATTGCATTATCTCTTATAGTTTCCGAGATATGGACTATCGATAATTTACACCTTAGGCTCTGCTTCTAACTTGGGCCCAAATTGTAAAATGGTCTTATCTATTGGCGATTTCGTTCCAATTCACATTCCAAGTAATATTCGGCATGCTAATTACATTGCCGGTTGCCAAATTGCATTATCTCTTATACTTTCCGAGATATGGACTATCGATAATTTACACCATAGGCTCTGCTTCTAACTTGTTCCCAAATTGTAAAATGGTCTTATCAATTGGCGATTTCGTTCCAATTCACATTCCAAGTAATATTCGGCATGCTAATTACATTGCCGGTTGCCAAATTGCATTATCTCTTATAGTTTCCGAGATATGGACTATCGATAATTTACACCTTAGGCTCTGCTTCTAACTTGGGCCCAAATTGTAAAATGGTCTTATCTATTGGCGATTTAGTTGCAATTCACATTCCAAGTAATATTCGGCATGCTAATTACATTGCCGGTTGCCAAATTGCATTATCTCTTATAGTTTCCGAGATATGGACTATCGATAATTTACACCTTAGGCTCTGCTTCTAACTTGGGCCCAAATTGTAAAATGGTCTTATCTATTGGCGATTTCGTTCCAATTCACATTCCAAGTAATATTCGGCATGCTAATCACATTGCCGGTTGCCAAATTGCATTATCTCTTATAGTTTCCGAGATATGGACTATCGATAATTTACACCTTAGGCTCTGCTTCTAACTTGGGCCCAAATTGTAAAATGGTCTTATCTATTGGCGATTTCGTTCCAATTCACATTCCAAGTAATATTCGGCATGCTAATTACATTGCCGGTTGCCAAATTGCATTATCTCTTATAGTTTCCGAGATATGGACTATCGATAATTTACACATTAGGCTCTGCTTCTAACTTGGGCCCAAATTGTAAAATGGTCTTATCTATTGGCGATTTCGTTCCAATTCACATTCCAAGTAATATTCGGCATGCTAATTACATTGTCGGTTGCCAAATTGCATTATCTCTTATAGTTTCCGAGATATGGACTATCGATAATTTACACCTTAGGCTCTGCTTCTAAGTTTGGCCCAAATTGTAAAATGGTCTTATCTATTGGCGATTTAGTTGCAATTCACATTCCAAGTAATATTCGGCATGCTAATTACATTGCCGGTTGCCAAATTGCATTATCTCTTATAGTTTCCGAGATATGGACTATCGATAATTTACACCTTAGGCTCTGCTTCTAACTTGGGCCCAAATTGTAAAATGGTCTTATCTATTGGCGATTTCGTTCCAATTCACATTCCAAGTAATATTTGGCATGCTAATTACATTGCCGGTTGCCAAATTGCATTATCTCTTATAGTTTCCGAGATATGGACTATCGATAATTTACACCTTAGGCTCTGCTCCTAACTTGGGCCCAAATTGTAAAATGGTCTTATCTATTGGCGATTTCGTTCCAATTCACATTCCAAGTAATATTCGACATGCTAATTACATTGCCAGTTGCCAAATTGCATTATCTCTTATAGTTTCCGAGATATGGACTATCGATAATTTACACCTTAGGCTCTGCTTCTAACTTGGGCCCAAATTGTAAAATGGTCTTATCTATTGGCGATTTCGTTCCAATTCACACTCCAAGTAATATTCGGCATGCTAATTACATTGCCGGTTGCGAAATTGCATTATCTCTTATAGTTTCCGAGATATGGACTATCGATAATTTACACCTTAGGCTCTGCTTCTAACTTGGGCCCAAATTGTAAAATGGTCTTATCTATTGGCGATTTCGTTCCAATTCACATTCCAAGTAATATTCGGCATGCTAATTACATTGCCGGTTGCCAAATTGAATTATCTCTTATAGTTTCCGAGATATGGACTATCGATAATTTACACCTTAGGCTCTGCTTCTAACTTGGGCCCAAATTGTAAAATGGTCTTATCTATTGGCGATTTCGTTCCAATTCACATTCCAAGTAATAATCGGCATGCTAATTACATTGCCGGTTGCCAAATTGCATTATCTCTTATAGTTTCCGAGATATGGACTATCGATAATTTACACCTTAGGCTCTGCTTCTAACTTGGGCCCAAATTGTAAAATGGTCTTATCTATTGGCGATTTCGTTCCAATTCACATTCCAAGTAATATTCGGCATGCTAATTACATTGCCGGTTGCCAAATTGCATTATCTCTTATAGTTTCCGAGATATGGACTATCGATAATTTACACCTTAGGCTCTGCTTCTAACTTGGGCCCAAATTGTAAAATGGTCTTATCTATTGGCGATTTAGATGCAATTCACATTCCAAGTAATATTCGGCATGCTAATTACATTGCCGGTTGCCAAATTGCATTATCTCTTATAGTTTCCGAGATATGGACTATCGATAATTTACACCTTAGGCTCTGCTTCTAACTTGGGCCCAAATTGTAAAATGGTCTTATCTATTGGCGATTTCGTTCCAATTCACATTCCAAGTAATATTTGGCATGCTAATTACATTGCCGGTTGCCAAATTGCATTATCTCTTATAGTTTCCGAGATATGGACTATCGATAATTTACACCTTAGGCTCTGCTTCTAACTTGGGCCCAAATTGTAAAATGGTCTTATCTATTGGCGATTTCGTTCCAATTCACATTCCAAGTAATATTCGGCATGCTAATTACATTGCCGGTTGCCAAATTGTATTATCTCTTATATTTTCCGAGATATGGACTATCGATAATTTACACCTTAGGCTCTGCTTCTAACTTGGACCCAAATTGTAAAATGGTCTTATCTATTGGCGATTTCGTCCCAATTCACATTCCAAGTGATATTCGGCATGCTAATTACATTGCCGGTTGCGAAATTGCATTATCTCTTATAGTTTCCGAGATATGGACTATCAATAATTTACACCTTAGGCTCTGCTTCTAACTTGGGCCCAAATTGTAAAATGGTCTTATCTATTGGCGATTTAGTTGCAATTCACATTCCAAGTAATATTCGGCATGCTAATTACATTGCCGGTTGCTAAATTGCATTATCTCTTATAGTTTCCGAGATATGGACTATCGATAATTTACACCTTAGGCTCTGCTTCTAACTTGGGCCCAAATTGTAAAATGGTCTTATCTATTGGCGATTTCGTTCCAATTCACATTCCAAGTAATATTCGACATGCTAATTACATTGCCGGTTGCCAAATTGCATTATCTATTATAGTTTCCGAGATATGGACTATCGATAATTTACACCTTAGGCTCTGCTTCTAACTTGGGCCCAAATTGTAAAATGGTCTTATCTATAGGCGATTTCATTCCAATTCACATTCCAAGTAATATTCGGCATGCTAATTACATTGCCGGTTGCCAAATTGCATTATCTCTTATAGTTTCCGAGATATGGACTATCGATAATTTACACCTTAGGCTCTGCTTCTAACTTGGGCCCAAATTGTAAAATGGTCTTATCTATTGGCGATTTCGTTCCAATTCACATTCCAAGTAATATTCGGCATGCTAATTACATTGCCGGTTGCCAAATTGCATTATCTCTTATAGTTTCCGAGATATGGACTATCGATAATTTACATCTTAGGCTCTGCTTCTAACTTGGGCCCAAATTGTAAAATGGTCTTATCTATTGGCGATTTCGTTCCAATTCACATTCCAAGTAATATTCGGCATGCTAATTACATTGCCGGTTGCCAAATTGCATTATCTCTTATAGTTTCCGAGATATGGACTATCGATAATTTACACCTTAGGCTCTGCTTCTAACTTGGGCCCAAATTGTAAAATGGTCTTATCTATTGGCGATTTCGTCCCAATTCACATTTCAAGTGATATTCGGCATGCTAATTACATTGCCGGTTGCGAAATTGCATTATCTCTTATAGTTTCCGAGATATGGACTATCAATAATTTACACCTTAGGCTCTGCTTCTAACTTGGGCCCAAATTGTAAAATGGTCTTATCTATTGGCGATTTCGTTCCAATTCACATTCCAAGTAATATTCGGCATGCTAATTACATTGCCGGTTGCCAAATTGCATTATCTCTTATAGTTTCCGAGATATGGACTATCGATAATTTACACCTTAGGCTCTGCTTCTAACTTGGGCCCAAATTGTAAAATGGTCTTATCTATTGGCGATTTCGTTCCAATTCACATTCCAAGTAATATTCGGCATGCTAATTACATTGCCGGTTGCCAAATTGCATTATCTCTTATAGTTTCCGAGATATGGACTATCGATAATTTACACCTTAGGCTCTGCTTCTAACTTGGGCCCAAATTGTAAAATGGTCTTATCTATTGGCGATTTCGTTCCAATTCACATTCCAAGTAATATTCGGCATGCTAATTACATTGCCGGTTGCCAAATTGCATTATCTCTTATAGTTTCCGAGATATGGACTATCGATAATTTACACCTTAGGCTCTGCTTCTAACTTGGGCCCAAATTGTAAAATGGTCTTATCTATTGGCGATTTAGATGCAATTCACATTCCAAGTAATATTCGGCATGCTAATTACATTGCCGGTTGCCAAATTGCATTATCTCTTATAGTTTCCGAGATATGGACTATCGATAATTTACACCTTAGGCTCTGCTTCTAACTTTTGCCCAAATTGTAAAATGGTCTTATCTATTGGCGATTTCGTTCCAATTCACATTCCAAGTAATATTTGGCATGCTAATTACATTGCCGGTTGCCAAATTGCATTATCTCTTATAGTTTCCGAGATATGGACTATCGATAATTTACACCTTAGGCTCTGCTTCTAACTTGGGCCCAAATTGTAAAATGGTCTTATCTATTGGCGATTTCGTTCCAATTCACATTCCAAGTAATATTCGGCATGCTAATTACATTGCCGGTTGCCAAATTGCATTATCTCTTATAGTTTCCGAGATATGGACTATCGATAATTTACACCTTAGGCTCTGCTTCTAACTTGGGCCCAAATTGTAAAATGGTCTTATCTATTGGCGATTTCGTTCCAATTCACACTCCAAGTAATATTCGGCATGCTAATTACATTGCCGGTTGCGAAATTGCATTATCTCTTATAGTTTCCGAGATATGGACTATCGATAATTTACACCTTAGGCTCTGCTTCTAACTTGGGCCCAAATTGTAAAATGGTCTTATCTATTGGCGATTTCGTTCCAATTCACATTCCAAGTAATATTCGGCATGCTAATTACATTGCCGGTTGCCAAATTGCATTATCTCTTATAGTTTCCGAGCTATAGACTATCGATAATTTACACCTTAGGCTCTGCTTCTAACTTGGGCCCAAATTGTAAAATGGTCTTATCTATTGGCGATTTCGTTCCAATTCACATTCCAAGTAATATTCGGCATGCTAATTACATTGCCGGTTGCCAAATTGCATTATCGCTTATAGTTTCCGAGATATGGACTATCGATAATTTACACCTTAGGCTCTGCTTCTAACTTGGGCCCATATTGTAAAATGGTCTTATCTATTGGCGATTTCGTCCCAATTCACATTCCAAGTTATATTCGGCATGCTAATTACATTGCCGGTTGCGAAATTGCATTATCTCTTATAGTTTCCGAGATATGGACTATCAATAATTTACACCTTAGGCTCTGCTTTTAACTTGGGCCCAAATTTTAAAATGGTCTTATCTATTGGCGATTTCGTTCCAATTCACATTCCAAGTAATATTCGGCATGCTAATTACATTGCCGGTTGCCAAATTGCATTATCTCTTATAGTTTCCGAGATATGGACTATCGATAATTTACACCTTAGGCTCTGCTTCTAACTTGGGCCCAAATTGTAAAATGGTCTTATCTATTGGCGATTTCGTTCCAATTCACATTCCAAGTAATATTCGGCATGCTAATTACATTGCCGGTTGCCAAATTGTATTATCTCTTATAGTTTCCGAGATATGGACTATCGATAATTTACACCTTAGGCTCTGCTTCTAACTTGGGCCCAAATTGTAAAATGGTCTTATCTATTGGCGATTTCGTTCCAATTCACATTCCAAGTAATATTCGGCATGCTAATTACATTGCCGTTTGCCAAATTGCATTATCTCTTATAGTTTCCGAGATATGGACTATCGATAATTTACACCTTAGGCTCTGCTTCTAACTTGGGCCCAAATTGTAAAATGGTCTTATCTATTGGCGATTTCGTCCCAATTCACATTCCAAGTGATATTCGGCATGCTAATTACATTGCCGGTTGCGAAATTGCATTATCTCTTATAGTTTCCGAGATATGGACTATCGATAATTTACACCTTAGGCTCTGCTTCTAACTTGGGCCCAAATTGTAAAATGGTCTTATCTATTTGCGATTTCGTTCCAATTCACATTCCAAGTAATATTCGGCATGCTAATTACATTGCCGGTTGCCAAATTGCATTATCTCTTATAGTTTCCGAGATATGGACTATCGATAATTTACACCTTAGGCTCTGCTTCTAACTTGGGCCCAAATTGTAAAATGGTCTTATCTATTGGCGATTTAGTTGCAATTCACATTCCAAGTAATATTCGGCATGCTAATTACATTGCCGGTTGCCAAATTGCATTATCTCTTATAGTTTCCGAGATATGGACTATCGATAATTTACACCTTAGGCTCTGCTTCTAACTTGGGCCCAAATTGTAAAATGGTCTTATCTATTGGCGATTTCGTTCCAATTCACATTCCAAGTAATATTCGGCATGCTAATTATATTGCCGGTTGCCAAATTGCATTATCTCTTATAGTTTCCGAGATATGGACTATCGATAATTTACACCTTAGGCTCTGCTTCTAACTTGGGCCCAAATTGTAAAATGGTCTTAACAATTGGCGATTTCGTTCCAATTCACATTCCAAGTAATAGTCGGCATGCTAATTACATTGCCGGTTGCCAAATTGCATTATCTCTTATAGATTCCGAGATATGGACTATCGATAATTTACACCTTAGGCTCTGCTTCTAACTTGGGCCCAAATTGTAAAATGGTCTTATCTATTTTCGATTTCGTTCCAATTCACATTCCAAGTAATATTCGGCATGCTAATTACATTGCCGGTTGCCAAATTGCATTATCTCTTATAGTTTCCGAGATATGGACTATCGATAATTTACACCTTAGGCACTGCTTCTAACTTGGGCCCAAATTGTAAAATGGTCTTATCTATTGGCGATTTCGTTCCAATTCACATTCCAAGTAATATTCGGCATGCTAATTACATTGCCGGTTGCCAAATTGCATTATCTCTTATAGTTTCCGAGATATGGACTATCGATAATTTACACCTTAGGCTCTGCTTCTAACTTGGGCCCAAATTGTAAAATGGTCTTATCTATTGGCGATTTCGTTCCAATTCACACTCCAAGTAATATTCGGCATGCTAATTACATTGCTGGTTGCGAAATTGCATTATCTCTTATAGTTTCCGAGATATGGACTATCGATAATTTACACCTTAGGCTCTGCTTCTAACTTGGGCCCAAATTGTAAAATGGTCTTATCTATTGGCGATTTCGTTCCAATTCACATTCCAAGTAATATTCGGCATGCTAATTACATTGCCGGTTGCCAAATTGCATTATCTCTTATAGTTTCCGAGATATGGACTATCGATAATTTACACCTTAGGCTCTGCTTCTAACTTGGGCCCAAATTGTAAAATGGTCTTATCTATTGACGATTTCGTCCCAATTCACATTCCAAGTGATATTCGGCATGCTAATTACATTGCCGGTTGCCAAATTGCATTATCTCTTATAGTTTCCGAGATATGGACTATCGATAATTTACACCTTAGGCTCTGCTTCTAACTTGGGCCCAAATTGTAAAATGGTCTTATCTATTGGCGATTTCGTTCCAATTCACATTCCAAGTAATATTCGGCATGCTAATTACATTGCCGGTTGCCAAATTGCATTATCTCTTATAGTTTCCGAGATATGGACTATCGATAATTTACACCTTAGGCTCTGCTTCTAACTTGGGCCCAAATTGTAAAATGGTCTTATCTATTGGCGATTTAGTTGCAATTCACATTCCAGGTAATATTCGGCATGCTAAATACATTGCCGGTTGCCAAATTGCATTATCTCTTATAGTTTCCGAGATATGGACTATCGATAATTTACACCTTAGGCTCTGCTTCTAACTTGGGCCCAAATTGTAAAATGGTCTTATCTATTGGCGATTTCGTTCCAATTCACATTCCAAGTAATATTCGGCATGCTAATTACATTGCCGGTTGCCAAATTGCATTATCTCTTATACTTTCCGAGATATGGACTATCGATAATTTACACCATAGGCTCTGCTTCTAACTTGTTCCCAAATTGTAAAATGGTCTTATCAATTGGCGATTTCGTTCCAATTCACATTCCAAGTAATATTCGGCATGCTAATTACATTGCCGGTTGCCAAATTGCATTATCTCTTATAGTTTCCGAGATATGGACTATCGATAATTTACACCTTAGGCTCTGCTTCTAACTTGGGCCCAAATTGTAAAATGGTCTTATCTATTGGCGATTTAGTTGCAATTCACATTCCAAGTAATATTCGGCATGCTAATTACATTGCCGGTTGCCAAATTGCATTATCTCTTATAGTTTCCGAGATATGGACTATCGATAATTTACACCTTAGGCTCTGCTTCTAACTTGGGCCCAAATTGTAAAATGGTCTTATCTATTGGCGATTTCGTTCCAATTCACATTCCAAGTAATATTCGGCATGCTAATCACATTGCCGGTTGCCAAATTGCATTATCTCTTATAGTTTCCGAGATATGGACTATCGATAATTTACACCTTAGGCTCTGCTTCTAACTTGGGCCCAAATTGTAAAATGGTCTTATCTATTGGCGATTTCGTTCCAATTCACATTCCAAGTAATATTCGGCATGCTAATTACATTGCCGGTTGCCAAATTGCATTATCTCTTATAGTTTCCGAGATATGGACTATCGATAATTTACACATTAGGCTCTGCTTCTAACTTGGGCCCAAATTGTAAAATGGTCTTATCTATTGGCGATTTCGTTCCAATTCACATTCCAAGTAATATTCGGCATGCTAATTACATTGTCGGTTGCCAAATTGCATTATCTCTTATAGTTTCCGAGATATGGACTATCGATAATTTACACCTTAGGCTCTGCTTCTAAGTTTGGCCCAAATTGTAAAATGGTCTTATCTATTGGCGATTTAGTTGCAATTCACATTCCAAGTAATATTCGGCATGCTAATTACATTGCCGGTTGCCAAATTGCATTATCTCTTATAGTTTCCGAGATATGGACTATCGATAATTTACACCTTAGGCTCTGCTTCTAACTTGGGCCCAAATTGTAAAATGGTCTTATCTATTGGCGATTTCGTTCCAATTCACATTCCAAGTAATATTTGGCATGCTAATTACATTGCCGGTTGCCAAATTGCATTATCTCTTATAGTTTCCGAGATATGGACTATCGATAATTTACACCTTAGGCTCTGCTCCTAACTTGGGCCCAAATTGTAAAATGGTCTTATCTATTGGCGATTTCGTTCCAATTCACATTCCAAGTAATATTCGACATGCTAATTACATTGCCAGTTGCCAAATTGCATTATCTCTTATAGTTTCCGAGATATGGACTATCGATAATTTACACCTTAGGCTCTGCTTCTAACTTGGGCCCAAATTGTAAAATGGTCTTATCTATTGGCGATTTCGTTCCAATTCACACTCCAAGTAATATTCGGCATGCTAATTACATTGCCGGTTGCGAAATTGCATTATCTCTTATAGTTTCCGAGATATGGACTATCGATAATTTACACCTTAGGCTCTGCTTCTAACTTGGGCCCAAATTGTAAAATGGTCTTATCTATTGGCGATTTCGTTCCAATTCACATTCCAAGTAATATTCGGCATGCTAATTACATTGCCGGTTGCCAAATTGAATTATCTCTTATAGTTTCCGAGATATGGACTATCGATAATTTACACCTTAGGCTCTGCTTCTAACTTGGGCCCAAATTGTAAAATGGTCTTACCTATTGGCGATTTCGTTCCAATTCACATTCCAAGTAATAATCGGCATGCTAATTACATTGCCGGTTGCCAAAGTGCATTATCTCTTATAGTTTCCGAGATATGGACTATCGATAATTTACACCTTAGGCTCTGCTTCTAACTTGGGCCCAAATTGTAAAATGGTCTTATCTATTGGCGATTACGTTCCAATTCACATTCCAAGTAATATTCGGCATGCTAATTACATTGCCGGTTGCCAAATTGCATTATCTCTTATAGTTTCCGAGATATGGACTATCGATAATTTACACCTTAGTCTCTGCTTCTAACTTGGGCCCAAATTGTAAAATGGTCTTATCTATTGGCGATTTCGTCCCAATTCACATTCCAAGTGATATTCGGCATGCTAATTACATTGCCGGTTGCGAAATTGCATTATCTCTTATAGTTTCCGAGATATGGACTATCGATAATTTACACCTTAGGCTCTGCTTCTAACTTGGGCCCAAATTGTAAAATGATCTTATCTATTGGCGATTTCGTTCCAATTCACATTCCAAGTAATATTCGGCATGCTAATTACATTGCCGGTTGCCAAATTGCATTATCTCTTATAGTTTCCGAGATATGGACTATCGATAATTTACACCTTAGGCTCTGCTTCTAACTTGTGCCCAAATTGTAAAATGGTCTTATCTATTGGCGATTTAGTTGCAATTCACATTCCAAGTAATATTCGGCATGCTAATTACATTGCCGGTTGCCAAATTGCATTATCTCTTATAGTTTCCGAGATATGGACTATCGATAATTTACACCTTAGGCTCTGCTTCTAACTTGGGCCCAAATTGTAAAATGGTCTTATCTATTGGCGATTTCGTTCCAAGTCACATTCCAAGTAATATTCGGCATGCTAATTACATTGCCGGTTGCCAAATTGCATTATCTCTTATAGTTTCCGAGATATGGACTATCGATAATTTACAACTTAGGCTCTGCTTCTAACTTGGGCCCAAATTGTAAAATGGTCTTATCTATTGGCGATTTCGTTCCAATTCACATTCCAAGTAATATTCGGCATGCTAATTACATTGCAGGTTGCCAAATTGCATTATCTCTTATAGTTTCCGAGATATGGACTATCGATAATTTACACCTTAGGCTCTGCTTCTAACTTGGGCCCAAATTGTAAAATGGTCTTATCTATTGGCGATTTCGTCCCAATTCACATTCCAAGTGATATTCGGCATGCTAATTACATTGCCGGTTGCGAAATTGCATTATCTCTTATAGTTTCCGAGATATGGACTATCAATAATTTACACCTTAGGCTCTGCTTCTAACTTGGGCCCAAATTGTAAAATGGTCTTATCTATTGGCGATTTCGTTCCAATTCACATTCCAAGTAATATTCGGCATGCTAATTACATTGCCGGTTGCCAAATTGCATTATCTCTTATAGTTTCCGAGATATGGACTATCGATAATTTACACCTTAGGCTCTGCTCCTAACTTGGGCCCAAATTGTAAAATGGTCTTATCTATTGGCGATTTCGTTCCAATTCACATTCCAAGTAATATTCGACATGCTAATTACATTGCCAGTTGCCAAATTGCATTATCTCTTATAGTTTCCGAGATATGGACTATCGATAATTTACACCTTAGGCTCTGCTTCTAACTTGGGCCCAAATTGTAAAATGGTCTTATCTATTGGCGATTTCGTTCCAATTCACATTCCAAGTAATATTCGGCATGCTAATTACATTGCCGGTTGCCAAATTGAATTATCTCTTATAGTTTCCGAGATATGGACTATCGATAATTTACACCTTAGGCTCTGCTTCTAACTTGGGCCCAAATTGTAAAATGGTCTTACCTATTGGCGATTTCGTTCCAATTCACATTCCAAGTAATAATCGGCATGCTAATTACATTGCCGGTTGCCAAAGTGCATTATCTCTTATAGTTTCCGAGATATGGACTATCGATAATTTACACCTTAGGCTCTGCTTCTAACTTGGGCCCAAATTGTAAAATGGTCTTATCTATTGGCGATTACGTTCCAATTCACATTCCAAGTAATATTCGGCATGCTAATTACATTGCCGGTTGCCAAATTGCATTATCTCTTATAGTTTCCGAGATATGGACTATCGATAATTTACACCTTAGGCTCTGCTTCTAACTTGGGCCCAAATTGTAAAATGGTCTTATCTATTGGCGATTTCGTTCCAATTCACATTCCAAGTAATATTCGGCATGCTAATTACATTGCCGGTTGCCAAATTGCATTATCTCTTATAGTTTCCGAGATATGGACTATCGATAATTTACACCTTAGGCTCTGCTTCTAACTTGGGCCCAAATTGTAAAATGGTCTTATCTATTGGCGATTTCGTTCCAATTCACATTCCAAGTAATATTCGGCATGCTAATTACATTGCCGGTTGCCAAATTGCATTATCTCTTATAGTTTCCGAGATATGGACTATCGATAATTTACAACTTAGGCTCTGCTTCTAACTTGGGCCCAAATTGTAAAATGGTCTTATCTATTGGCGATTTCGTTCCAATTCACATTCCAAGTAATATTCGGCATGCTAATTACATTGCCGGTTGCCAAATTGCATTATCTCTTATAGTTTCCGAGATATGGACTATCGATAATTTACACCTTAGGCTCTGCTTCTAACTTGGGCCCAAATTGTAAAATGGTCTTATCTATTGGCGATTTCGTCCCAATTCACATTCCAAGTGATATTCGGCCTGCTAATTACATTGCCGGTTGCGAAATTGCATTATCTCTTATAGTTTCCGAGATATGGACTATCAATAATTTACACCTTAGGCTCTGCTTCTAACTTGGGCCCAAATTGTAAAATGGTCTTATCTATTGGCGATTTCGTTCCAATTCACATTCCAAGTAATATTCGGCATGCTAATTACATTGCCGGTTGCCAAATTGCATTATCTCTTATAGTTTCCGAGATATGGACTATCGATAATTTACACCTTAGGCTCTGCTTCTAACTTGGGCCCTAATTGTAAAATGGTCTTATCTATTGGCGATTTCGTTCCAATTCACATTCCAAGTAATATTCGGCATGGTAATTACATTGCCGGTTGCCAAATTGCATTATCTCTTATAGTTTCCGAGATATGGACTATCGATAATTTACACCTTAGGCTCTGCTTCTAACTTGGGCCCAAATTGTAAAATGGTCTTATCTATTGGCGATTTCGTTTCAATTCACATTCCAAGTAATATTCGGCATGCTAATTACATTGCCGGTTGCCAAATTGCATTTTCTCTTATAGTTTCCGAGATATGGACTATCAATAATTTACACCTTAGGCTCTGCTTCTAACTTGGGCCCAAATTGTAAAATGGTCTTATCTATTGGCGATTTCGTTCCAATTCACATTCCAAGTAATATTCGGCATGCTAATTACATTGCCGGTTGCCAAATTGCATTATCTCTTATAGTTTCCGACATATGGACTATCGATAATTTACACCTTAGGCTCTGCTTCTAACTTGGGCCCAAATTGTAAAATGGTCTTATCTATTGGCGATTTCGTTCCAATTCACATTCCAAGTAATATTCGGCATGCTAATTACATTGCCGGTTGCCAAATTGCATTATCTCTTATAGTTTCCGAGATATGGACTATCGATAATTTTCACCTTAGGCTCTGCTTCTAACTTGGGCCCAAATTGTAAAATGGTCTTATCTATTGGCGATTTCGTTCCAATTCACATTCCAAGTAATATTCGGCATGCTAATTACATTGCCGGTTGCCAAATTGAATTATCTCTTATAGTTTCCGAGATATGGACTATCGATAATTTACACCTTAGGCTCTGCTTCTAACTTGGGCCCAAATTGTAAAATGGTCTTATCTATTGGCGATTTCGTTCCAATTCACACTCCAAGTAATATTCGGCATGCTAATTACATTTCCGGTTGCGAAATTGCATTATCTCTTATAGTTTCCGAGATATGGACTATCGATAATTTACACCTTAGGCTCTGCTTCTAACTTGGGCCCAAATTGTAAAATGGTCTTATCTATTGGCGATTTCGTTCCAATTCACATTCCAAGTAATATTCGGCATGCTAATTACATTGCCGGTTGCCAAATTGAATTATCTCTTATAGTTTCCGAGATATGGACTATCGATAATTTACACCTTAGGCTCTGCTTCTAACTTGGGCCCAAATTGTAAAATGGTCTTACCTATTGGCGATTTCGTTCCAATTCACATTCCAAGTAATAATCGGCATGCTAATTACATTGCCGGTTGCCAAAGTGCATTATCTCTTATAGTTTCCGAGATATGGACTATCGATAATTTACACCTTAGGCTCTGCTTCTAACTTGGGCCCAAATTGTAAAATGGTCTTATCTATTGCCGATTTCGTTCCAATTCACATTCCAAGTAATATTCGGCATGCTAATTACATTGCCGGTTGCCAAATTGCATTATCTCTTATAGTTTCCGAGATATGGACTATCGATAATTTACACCTTAGGCTCTGCTTCTAACTTGGGCCCAAATTGTAAAATGGTCTTATCTATTGGCGATTTCGTCCCAATTCACATTCCAAGTGATATTCGGCATGCTAATTACATTGCCGGTTGCGAAATTGCATTATCTCTTATAGTTTCCGAGATATGGACTATCGATAATTTACACCTTAGGCTCTGCTTCTAACTTGGGCCCAAATTGTAAAATGATCTTATCTATTGGCGATTTCGTTCCAATTCACATTCCAAGTAATATTCGGCATGCTAATTACATTGCCGGTTGCCAAATTGCATTATCTCTTATAGTTTCCGAGATATGGACTATCGATAATTTACACCTTAGGCTCTGCTTCTAACTTGGGCCCAAATTGTAAAATGGTCTTATCTATTGGCGATTTAGTTGCAATTCACATTCCAAGTAATATTCGGCATGCTAATTACATTGCCGGTTGCCAAATTGCATTATCTCTTATAGTTTCCGAGATATGGACTATCGATAATTTACACCTTAGGCTCTGCTTCTAACTTGGGCCCAAATTGTAAAATGGTCTTATCTATTGGCGATTTCGTTCCAATTCACATTCCAAGTAATATTCGGCATGCTAATTACATTGCCGGTTGCCAAATTGCATTATCTCTTATAGTTTCCGAGATATGGACTATCGATAATTTACACCTTAGGCTCTGCTTCTATCTTGGGCCCAAATTGTAAAATGGTCTTATCTATTGGCGATTTCGTTCCAATTCACATTCCAAGTAATATTCGGCATGCTAATTACATTGCCGGTTGCCAAATTGCATTATCTCTTATAGTTTCCGAGATATGGACTATCGATAATTTACACCTTAGGCTCTGCTTCTAACTTGGGCCCAAATTGTAAAATGGCCTTATCTATTGGCGATTTCGTCCCAATTCACATTCCAAGTGATATTCGGCATGCTAATTACATTGCCGGTTGCGAAATTGCATTATCTCTTATAGTTTCCGAGATATGGACTATCAATAATTTACACCTTAGGCTCTGCTTCTAACTTGGGCCCAAATTGTAAAATGGTCTTATCTATTGGCGATTTCGTTCCAATTCACATTCCAAGTAATATTCGGCATGCTAATTACATTGCCGGTTGCCAAATTGCATTATCTCTTATAGTTTCCGAGATATTGACTATCGAATAATTTACACCTTAGGCTCTGCTTCTAACTTGGGCCCTAATTGTAAAATGGTCTTATCTATTGGCGATTTCGTTCCAATTCACATTCCAAGTAATATTCGGCATGGTAATTACATTGCCGGTTGCCAAATTGCATTATCTCTTATAGTTTCCGAGATATGGACTATCGATAATTTACACCTTAGGCTCTGCTTCTAACTTGGGCCCAAATTGTAAAATGGTTTTATCTATTGGCGATTTCGTTCCAATTCACATTCCAAGTAATATTCGGCATGCTAATTACATTGCCGGTTGCCAAATTGCATTATCTCTTATAGTTTCCGAGATATGGACTATCAATAATTTACACCTTAGGCTCTGCTTCTAACTTGGGCCCAAATTGTAAAATGGTCTTATCTATTGGCGATTTCGTTCCAATTCACATTCCAAGTAATATTCGGCATGCTAATTACATTGCCGGTTGCCAAATTGCATTATCTCTTATAGTTTCCGACATATGGACTATCGATAATTTACACCTTAGGCTCTGCTTCTAACTTGGGCCCAAATTGTAAAATGGTCTTATCTATTGGCGATTTCGTTCCAATTCACATTCCAAGTAATATTCGGCATGCTAATTACATTGCCGGTTGCCAAATTGCATTATCTCTTATAGTTTCCGAGATATGGACTATCGATAATTTACACCTTAGGCTCTGCTTCTAACTTGGGCCCAAATTGTAAAATGGTCTTATCTATTGGCGATTTCGTTCCAATTCACATTCCAAGTAATATTCGGCATGCTAATTACATTGCCGGTTGCCAAATTGAATTATCTCTTATAGTTTCCGAGATATGGACTATCGATAATTTACACCTTAGGCTCTGCTTCTAACTTGGGCCCAAATTGTATAATGGTCTTACCTATTGGCGATTTCGTTCCAATTCACATTCCAAGTAATAATCGGCATGCTAATTACATTGCCGGTTGCCAAATTGCATTATCTCTTATAGTTTCCGAGATATGGACTATCGATAATTTACACCTTAGGCTCTGCTTCTAACTTGGGCCCAAATTGTAAAATGGTCTTATCTATTGGCGATTTCGTTCCAATTCACATTCCAAGTAATATTCGGCATGCTAATTACATTGCCGGTTGCCAAATTGCATTATCTCTTATAGTTTCCGAGATATGGACTATCGATAATTTACACCTTAGGCTCTGCTTCTAACTTGGGCCCAAATTGTAAAATGGTCTTATCTATTGGCGATTTCGTCCCAATTCACATTCCAAGTGATATTCGGCATGCTAATTACATTGCCGGTTGCGAAATTGCATTATCTCTTACAGTTTCCGAGATATGGACTATCGATAATTTACACCTTAGGCTCTGCTTCTAACTTGGGCCCAAATTGTAAAATGATCTTATCTATTGGCGATTTCGTTCCAATTCACATTCCAAGTAATATTCGGCATGCTAATTACATTGACGGTTGCCAAATTGCATTATCTCTTATAGTTTCCGAGATATGGACTATCGATAATTTACACCTTAGGCTCTGCTTCTAACTTGGGCCCAAATTGTAAAATGGTCTTATCTATTGGCGATTTCGTCCCAATTCACATTCCAAGTGATATTCGGCATGCTAATTACATTGCCGGTTGCGAAATTGCATTATCTCTTATAGTTTCCGAGATATGGACTATCGATAATTTACACCTTAGGCTCTGCTTCTAACTTGGGCCCAAATTGTAAAATGATCTTATCTATTGGCGATTTCGTTCCAATTCACATTCCAAGTAATATTCGGCATGCTAATTACATTGACGGTTGCCAAATTGCATTATCTCTTATAGTTTCCGAGATATGGACTATCGATAATTTACACCTTAGGCTCTGCTTCTAACTTGGGCCCAAATTGTAAAATGGTCTTATCTATTGGCGATTTCGTTCCAATTCACACTCCAAGTAATATTCGGCATGCTAATTACATTGCCGGTTGTCAAATTGCATTATCTCTTATAGTTTCCGAGATATGGACTATCGATAATTTACACCTTAGGCTCTGCTTCTAACTTGGGCCCAAATTGTAAAATGGTCTTATCTATTGGCGATTTCGTCCCAATTCACATTCCAAGTGATATTCGGCATGCTAGTTACATTGCCGGTTGCGAAATTGCATTATCTCTTATAGTTTCCGAGATATGGACTATCGATAATTTACACCTTAGGCTCTGCTTCTAACTTGGGCCCAAATTGTAAAATGATCTTATCTATTGGCGATTTCGTTCCAATTCACATTCCAAGTAATATTCGGCATGCTAATTACATTGCCGGTTGCCAAATTGCATTATCTCTTATAGTTTCCGAGATATGGACTATCGATAATTTACACCTTAGGCTCTGCTTCTAACTTGGGCCCAAATTGTAAAATGGTCTTATCTATTGGCGATTTAGTTGCAATTCACATTCCAAGTAATATTCGGCATGCTAATTACATTGCCGGTTGCCAAATTGCATTATCTCTTATAGTTTCCGAGATATGGGCTATCGATAATTTACACCTTAGGCTCTGCTTCTAACTTGGGCCCAAATTGTAAAATGGTCTTATCTATTGGCGATTTCGTTCCAATTCACATTCCAAGTAATATTCGGCATGCTAATTACATTGCCGGTTGCCAAATTGCATTATCTCTTATAGTTTCCGAGATATGGACTATCGATAATTTACACCTTATTCTCTGCTTCTAACTTGGGCCCAAATTGTAAAATGGTCTTATCTATTGGCGATTTCGTTCCAATTCACATTCCAAGTAATATTCGGCATGCTAATTACATTGCCGGTTGCCAAATTGCATTATCTCTTATAGTTTCCGAGATATGGACTATCGATAATTTACACCTTAGGCTCTGCTTCTAACTTGGGCCCAAATTGTAAAATGGTCTGATCTATTGGCGATTTAGTTGCAATTCACATTCCAAGTAATATTCGGCATGCTAATTACATTGCCGGTTGTCAAATTGCATTATCTCTTATAGTTTCCGAGATATGGACTATCGATAATTTACACCTTAGGCTCTGCTTCTAACTTGGGCCCAAATTGTAAAATGGTCTTATCTATTGGCGATTTCGTTCCAATTCACATTCCAAGTAATATTCGGCATGCTAATTACATTGCCGGTAGCCAAATTGCATTATCTCTTATAGTTTCCGAGATATGGACTATCGAAAATTTACACCTTAGGCTCTGCTTCTAACTTGGGCCCAAATTGTAAAATGGTCTTATCTATTGGCTATTTCGTTCCAATTCACATTCCAAGTAATATTCGGCATGCTAATTACATTGCCGGTTGCCAAATTGCATTATCTCTTATAGTTTCCGAGATTTGGACTATCGATAATTTTCACCTTAGGCTCTGCTTCTAACTTGGGCCCAAATTGTAAAATGGTCTTATCTATTGGCGATTTCGTTCCAATTCACACTCCAAGTAATATTCGGCATGCTAATTACATTGCCGGTTGCGAAATTGCATTATCTCTTATAGTTTCCGAGATATGGACTATCGATAATTTACACCTTAGGCTCTGCTTCTAACTTGGGCCCAAATTGTAAAATGGTCTTATCTATTGGCGATTTCGTTCCAATTCTCATTCCAAGTAATATTCGGCATGCTAATTACATTGCCGGTTGCCAAATTGCATTATCTCTTATAGTTTCCGAGATATGGACTATCGATAATTTATACCTTAGGTTCTGCTTCTAACTTGGGCCCAAATTGTAAAATGGTCTTATCTATTGGCGATTTCGTTCCAATTCACATTCCAAGTAATATTCGGCATGCTAATTACATTGCCGGTTGCCAAATTGCATTATCTCTTATAGTTTCCGAGATATGGTCTATCGATAATTTACACCTTAGGCTCTGCTTCTAACTTGGGCCCAAATTGTAAAATGGTCTTATCTATTGGCGATTTAGTTGCAATTCACATTCCAAGTAATATTCGGCATGCTAATTACATTGCCGGTTGCCAAATTGCATTATCTCTTATAGTTTCCGAGATATGGACTATCGATAATTTACACCTTAGGCTCTGCTTCTAACTTGGGCCCAAATTGTAAAATGGTCTTATCTATTGGCGATTTCGTTCCAATTCACATTCCAAGTAATATTCGGCATGCTAATTACATTGCCGGTTGCCAAATTGCATTATCTCTTATAGTTTCCGAGATATGGACTATCGATAATTTACACCTTAGGCTCTGCTTCTAACTTGGGCCCAAATTGTAAAATGGTCTTATCTATTGGCGATTTAGTTGCAATTCACATTCCAAGTAATACTCGGCATGCTAATTACATTGCCGGTTGTCAAATTGCATTATCTCTTATAGTTTCCGAGATATGGGCTATCGATAATTTACACCTTAGGCTCTGCTTCTAACTTGGGCCCAAATTGTAAAATGGTCTTATCTATTGGCGATTTCGTTCCAATTCACATTCCAAGTAATATTCGGCATGCTAATTACATTGCCGGTTGCCAAATTGCATTATCTCTTATAGTTTCCGAGATATGGACTATCGAAAATTTACACCTTAGGCTCTGCTTCTAACTTGGGCCCAAATTGTAAAATGGTCTTATCTATTGGCGATTTCGTTCCAATTCACATTCCAAGTAATATTTGGCATGCTAATTACATTGCCGGTTGCCAAATTGCATTATCTCTTATAGTTTCCGAGATATGGACTATCGATAATTTACACCTTAGGCTCTGCTCCTAACTTGGGCCCAAATTGTAAAATGGTCTTATGTATTGGCGATTTCGTTCCAATTCACATTCCAAGTAATATTCGACATGCTAATTACATTGCCAGTTGCCAAATTGCATTATCTCTTATAGTTTCCGAGATATGGACTATCGATAATTTACACCTTAGGCTCTGCTTCTAACTTGGGCCCAAATTGTAAAATGGTCTTATCTATTGGCGATTTCGTTCCAATTCACACTCCAAGTAATATTCGGCATGCTAATTACATTGCCGGTTGCGAAATTGCATTATCTCTTATAGTTTCCGAGATATGGACTATCGATAATTTACACCTTAGGCTCTGCTTCTAACTTGGGCCCAAATTGTAAAATGGTCTTATCTATTGGCGATTTCGTTCCAATTCACATTCCAAGTAATATTCGGCATGCTAATTACATTGCCGGTAGCCAAATTGCATTATCTCTTATAGTTTCCGAGATATGGACTATCGAAAATTTACACCTTAGGCTCTGCTTCTAACTTGGGCCCAAATTGTAAAATGGTCTTATCTATTGGCTATTTCGTTCCAATTCACATTCCAAGTAATATTCGGCATGCTAATTACATTGCCGGTTGCCAAATTGCATTATCTCTTATAGTTTCCGAGATTTGGACTATCGATAATTTTCACCTTAGGCTCTGCTTCTAACTTGGGCCCAAATTGTAAAATGGTCTTATCTATTGGCGATTTCGTTCCAATTCACACTCCAAGTAATATTCGGCATGCTAATTACATTGCCGGTTGCGAAATTGCATTATCTCTTATAGTTTCCGAGATATGGACTATCGATAATTAACACCTTAGGCTCTGCTTCTAACTTGGGCCCAAATTGTAAAATGGTCTTATCTATTGGCGATTTCGTTCCAATTCTCATTCCAAGTAATATTCGGCATGCTAATTACATTGCCGGTTGCCAAATTGCATTATCTCTTATAGTTTCCGAGATATGGACTATCGATAATTTATACCTTAGGCTCTGCTTCTAACTTGGGCCCAAATTGTAAAATGGTCTTATCTATTGGCGATTTCGTTCCAATTCACATTCCAAGTAATATTCGGCATGCTAATTACATTGCCGGTTGCCAAATTGCATTATCTCTTATAGTTTCCGAGATATGGTCTATCGATAATTTACACCTTAGGCTCTGCTTCTAACTTGGGCCCAAATTGTAAAATGGTCTTATCTATTGGCGATTTAGTTGCAATTCACATTCCAAGTAATATTCGGCATGCTAATTACATTGCCGGTTGCCAAATTGCATTATCTCTTATAGTTTCCAAGATATGGACTATCGATAATTTACACCTTAGGCTCTGCTTCTAACTTGGGCCCAAATTGTAAAATGGTCTTATCTATTGGCGATTTCGTTCCAATTCACATTCCAAGTAATATTCGGCATGCTAATTACATTGCCGGTTGCCAAATTGCATTATCTCTTATAGTTTCCGAGATATGGACTATCGATAATTTACACCTTAGGCTCTGCTTCTAACTTGGGCCCAAATTGTAAAATGGTCTTATCTATTGGCGATTTAGTTGCAATTCACATTCCAAGTAATATTCGGCATGCTAATTACATTGCCGGTTGTCAAATTGCATTATCTCTTATAGTTTCCGAGATATGGGCTATCGATAATTTACACCTTAGGCTCTGCTTCTAACTTGGGCCCAAATTGTAAAATGGTCTTATCTATTGGCGATTTCGTTCCAATTCACATTCCAAGTAATATTCGGCATGCTAATTACATTGCCGGTTGCGAAATTGCATTATCTCTTATAGTTTCCGAGATATGGACTATCGATAATTTACACCTTAGGCTCTGCTTCTAACTTGGGCGCAAATTGTAAAATGGTCTTATCTATTGGCGATTTCGTTCCAATTCACACTCCAAGTAATATTCGGCATGCTAATTACATTGCCGGTTGCGAAATTGCATTATCTCTTATAGTTTCCGAGATATGGACTATCGATAATTTACACCTTAGGCTCTGCTTCTAACTTGGGCCCAAATTGTAAAATGGTCTTATCTATTGGCGATTTCGTTCCAATTCACATTCCAAGTAATATTCGGCATGCTAATTACATTGCCGGTTGCCAAATTGAATTATCTCTTATAGTTTCCGAGATATGGACTATCGATAATTTACACCTTAGGCTCTGCTTCTAACTTGGGCCCAAATTGTAAAATGGTCTTACCTATTGGCGATTTCGTTCCAATTCACATTCCAAGTAATAATCGGCATGCTAATTACATTGCCGGTTGCCAAAGTGCATTATCTCTTATAGTTTCCGAGATATGGACTATCGATAATTTACACCTTAGGCTCTGCTTCTAACTTGGGCCCAAATTGTAAAATGGTCTTATCTATTGGCGATTTCGTTCCAATTCACATTCCAAGTAATATTCGGCATGCTAATTACATTGCCGGTTGCCAAATTGCATTATCTCTTATAGTTTCCGAGATATGGACTATCGATTATTTACACCTTAGGCTCTGCTTCTAACTTGGGCCCAAATTGTAAAATGGTCTTATCTATTGGCGATTTCGTCCCAATTCACATTCCAAGTGATATTCGGCATGCTAATTACATTGCCGGTTGCGAAATTGCATTATCTCTTATAGTTTCCGAGATATGGACTATCGATAATTTACACCTTAGGCTCTGCTTCTAACTTGGGCCCAAATTGTAAAATGATCTTATCTATTGGCGATTTCGTTCCAATTCACATTCCAAGTAATATTCGGCATGCTAATTACATTGCCGGTTGCCAAATTGCATTATCTCTTATAGTTTCCGAGATATGGACTATCGATAATTTACACCTTAGGCTCTGCTTCTAACTTGGGCCCAAATTGTAAAATGGTCTTATCTATTGGCGATTTAGTTGCAATTCACATTCCAAGTAATATTCGGCATGCTAATTACATTGCCGGTTGCCAAATTGCATTATCTCTTATAGTTTCCGAGATATGGACTATCGATAATTTACACCTTAGGCTCTGCTTCTAACTTGGGCCCAAATTGTAAAATGGTCTTATCTATTGGCGATTTCGTTCCAATTCACATTCCAAGTAATATTCGGCATGCTAATTACATTGCCGGTTGCCAAATTGCATTATCTCTTATAGTTTCCGAGATATGGACTATCGATAATTTACACCTTAGGCTCTGCTTCTAACTTGGGCCCAAATTGTAAAATGGTCTTATCTATTGGCGATTTCGTTCCAATTCACATTCCAAGTAATATTCGGCATGCTAATTACATTGCCGGTTGCCAAATTGCATTATCTCTTATAGTTTCCGAGATATGGATTATCGATAATTTACACCTTAGGCTCTGCTTCTAACTTGGGCCCAAATTGTAAAATGGTCTTATCTATTGGCGATTTCGTCCCAATTCACATTCCAAGTGATATTCGGAATGCTAATTACATTGCCGGTTGCGAAATTGCATTATCTCTTATAGTTTCCGAGATATGGACTATCAATAATTTACACCTTAGGCTCTGCTTCTAACTTGGGCCCAAATTGTAAAATGGTCTTATCTATTGGCGATTTCGTTCCAATTCACATTCCAAGTAATATTCGGCATGCTAATTACATTGCCGGTTGCCAAATTGCATTATCTCTTATAGTTTCCGAGATATGGACTATCGATAATTTACACCTTAGGCTCTGCTTCTAACTTGGACCCTAATTGTAAAATGGTCTTATCTATTGGCGATTTCGTTCCAATTCACATTCCAAGTAATATTCGGCATGGTAATTACATTGCCGGTTGCCAAATTGCATTATCTCTTATAGTTTCCGAGATATGGACTATCGATAATTTACACCTTAGGCTCTGCTTCTAACTTGGGCCCAAATTGTAAAATGGTCTTATCTATTGGCGATTTCGTTCCAATTCACATTCCAAGTAATATTCGGCATGCTAATTACATTGCCGGTTGCCAAATTGCATTATCTCTTATAGTTTCCGAGATATGGACTATCAATAATTTACACCTTAGGCTCTGCTTCTAACTTGGGCCCAAATTGTAAAATGGTCTTATCTATTGGCGATTTCGTTCCAATTCACATTCCAAGTAATATTCGGCATGCTAATTACATTGCCGGTTGCCAAATTGCATTATCTCTTATAGTTTCCGAGATATGGACTATCGATAATTTACACCTTTGGCTCTGCTTCTAACTTGGGCCCAAATTGTAAAATGGCCTTATCTATTAGCGATTTCGTCCCAATTCACATTCCAAGTAATATTCGGCATGCTAATTACATTGCCGGTTGCGAAATTGCATTATCTCTTATAGTTTCAGAGATATGGACTATCGATAATTTACACCTTAGGCTCTGCTTCTAACTTGGGCCCAAATTGTAAAATGGTCTTATCTATTGGCAATTTCGTTCCAATTCACATTCCAAGTAATATTCGGCATGCTAAATACATTGCCGGTTGCCAAATTGCATTATCTCTTATAGTTTCCGAGATATGGACTATCGATAATTTACACCTTAGGCTCTGCTTCTAACTTGGGCCCAAATTGTAAAATGGTCTTATCTATTGGGGATTTCGTTCCAATTCACATTCCAAGTAATATTCGGCATGCTAATTACATTGCCGGTTGCCAAATTGCATTAACTCTTATAGTTTCCGAGATATGGACTATCGATAATTTACACCTTAGGCTCTGCTTCTAACTTGCGCCCAAATTGTAAAATGGCCTTATCTATTGGCGATTTCGTTCCAATTCACATTCCAAGTAATATTCGGCATGCTAATTACATTGCCGGTTGCCAAATTGCATTATCTCTTATAGTTTCCGAGATATGGACTATCGATAATTTACACCATAGGCTCTGCTTCTAACTTGGGCCCAAATTGTAAAATGGTCTTATCTATTGGCGATTTCGTTCCAATTCACATTCCAAGTAATATTCGGCATGCTAATTACATTGCCGGTTGCCAAATTGCATTATCTCTTATAGTTTCCGACATATGGACTATCGATAATTTACACCTTAGGCTCTGCTTCTAACTTGGGCCCAAATTGTAAAATGGTCTTATCTATTGGCGATTTCGTTCCAATTCACATTCCAAGTAATATTCGGCATGCTAATTACATTGCCGGTTGCCAAATTGCATTATCTCTTATAGTTTCCGAGATATGGACTATCGATAATTTACACCTTAGGCTCTGCTTCTAACTTGGGCCCAAATTGTAAAATGGTCTTATCTATTGGCGATTTCGTTCCAATTCACATTCCAAGTAATATTCGGCATGCTAATTACATTGCCGGTTGCCAAATTGAATTATCTCTTATAGTTTCCGAGATATGGACTATCGATAATTTACACCTTAGGCTCTGCTTCTAACTTGGGCCCAAATTGTATAATGGTCTTACCTATTGGCGATTTCGTTCCAATTCACATTCCAAGTAATAATCGGCATGCTAATTACATTGCCGGTTGCCAAATTGCATTATCTCTTATAGTTTCCGAGATATGGACTATCGATAATTTACACCTTAGGCTCTGCTTCTAACTTGGGCCCAAATTGTAAAATGGTCTTATCTATTGGCGATTTCGTTCCAATTCACATTCCAAGTAATATTCGGCATGCTAATTACATTGCCGGTTGCCAAATTGCATTATCTCTTATAGTTTCCGAGATATGGACTATCGATAATTTACACCTTAGGCTCTGCTTCTAACTTGGGCCCAAATTGTAAAATGGTCTTATCTATTGGCGATTTCGTCCCAATTCACATTCCAAGTGATATTCGGCATGCTAATTACATTGCCGGTTGCGAAATTGCATTATCTCTTATAGTTTCCGAGATATGGACTATCGATAATTTACACCTTAGGCTCTGCTTCTAACTTGGGCCCAAATTGTAAAATGATCTTATCTATTGGCGATTTCGTTCCAATTCACATTCCAAGTAATATTCGGCATGCTAATTACATTGCCAGTTGCCAAATTGCATTATCTCTTATAGTTTCCGAGATATGGACTATCGATAATTTACACCTTAGGCTCTGCTTCTAACTTGGGCCCAAATTGTAAAATGGTCTTATCTATTGGCGATTTAGTTGCAATTCACATTCCAAGTAATATTCGGCATGCTAATTACATTGCCGGTTGCCAAATTGCATTATCTCTTATAGTTTCCGAGATATGGACTATCGATAATTTACACCTTAGGCTCTGCTTCTAACTTGGGCCCAAATTGTAAAATGGTCTTATCTATTGGCGATTTCGTTCCAATTCACATTCCAAGTAATATTCGGCATGCTAATTACATTGCCGGTTGCCAAATTGCATTATCTCTTATAGTTTCCGAGATATGGACTATCGATAATTTACACCTTAGGCTCTGCTTCTAACTTGGGCCCAAATTGTAAAATGGTCTTATCTATTGGCGATTTCGTTCCAATTCACATTCCAAGTAATATTCGGCATGCTAATTACATTGCCGGTTGCCAAATTGCATTATCTCTTATAGTTTCCGAGATATGGACTATCGATAATTTACACCTTAGGCTCTGCTTCTAACTTGGGCCCAAATTGTAAAATGGTCTTATCTATTGGCGATTTAGTTGCAATTCACATTCCAAGTAATATTCGGCATGCTAATTACATTGCCGGTTGTCAAATTGCATTATCTCTTATAGTTTCCGAGATATGGACTATCGATAATTTACACCTTAGGCTCTGCTTCTAACTTGGGCCCAAATTGTAAAATGGTCTTATCTATTGGCGATTTCGTTCCAATTCACATTCCAAGTAATATTCGGCATGCTAATTACATTGCCGGTAGCCAAATTGCATTATCTCTTATAGTTTCCGAGATATGGACTATCGAAAATTTACACCTTAGGCTCTGCTTCTAACTTGGGCCCAAATTGTAAAATGGTCTTATCTATTGGCTATTTCGTTCCAATTCACATTCCAAGTAATATTCGGCATGCTAATTACATTGCCGGTTGCCAAATTGCATTATCTCTTATAGTTTCCGAGATATGGACTATCGATAATTTACACCTTAGGCTCTGCTTCTAACTTGGGCCCAAATTGTAAAATGGTCTTATCTATTGGCGATTTCGTTCCAATTCACACTCCAAGTAATATTCGGCATGCTAATTACATTGCCGGTTGTCAAATTGCATTATCTCTTATAGTTTCCGAGATATGGACTATCGATAATTTACACCTTAGGCTCTGCTTCTAACTTGGGCCCAAATTGTAAAATGGTCTTATCTATTGGCGATTTCGTCCCAATTCACATTCCAAGTGATATTCGGCATGCTAATTACATTGCCGGTTGCGAAATTGCATTATCTCTTAGAGTTTCCGAGATATGGACTATCGATAATTTACACCTTAGGCTCTGCTTCTAACTTGGGCCCAAATTGTAAAATGATCTTATCTATTGGCGATTTCGTTCCAATTCACATTCCAAGTAATATTCGGCATGCTAATTACATTGCCGGTTGCCAAATTGCATTATCTCTTATAGTTTCCGAGATATGGACTATCGATAATTTACACCTTAGGCTCTGCTTCTAACTTGGGCCCAAACTGTAAAATGGTCTTATCTATTGGCGATTTAGTTGCAATTCACATTCCAAGTAATATTCGGCATGCTTATTACATTGCCGGTTGCCAAATTGCATTATCTCTTATAGTTTCCGAGATATGGACTATCGATAATTTACACCTTAGGCTCTGCTTCTAACTTGGGCCCAAATTGTAAAATGGTCTTATCTATTGGCGATTTCGTTCCAATTCACATTCCAAGTAATATTCGGCATGCTAATTACATTGCCGGTTGCCAAATTGCATTATCTCTTATAGTTTCCGAGATATGGACTATCGATAATTTACACCTTAGGCTCTGCTTCTAACTTGGGCCCAAATTGTAAAATGGTCTTATCTATTGGCGATTTCGTTCCAATTCACATTCCAAGTAATATTCGGCATGCTAATTACATTGCCGGTTGCCAAATTGCATTATCTCTTATAGTTTCCGAGATATGGACTATCGATAATTTACACCTTAGGCTCTGCTTCTAACTTGGGCCCAAATTGTAAAATGGTCTTATCTATTGGCGATTTAGTTGCAATTCACATTCCAAGTAATATTCGGCATGCTAATTACATTGCCGGTTGTCAAATTGCATTATCTCTTATAGTTTCCGAGATATGGACTATCGATAATTTACACCTTAGGCTCTGCTTCTAACTTGGGCCCAAATTGTAAAATGGTCTTATCTATTGGCGATTTCGTTCCAATTCACATTCCAAGTAATATTCGGCATGCTAATTACATTGCCGGTAGCCAAATTGCATTATCTCTTATAGTTTCCGAGATATGGACTATCGAAAATTTACACCTTAGGCTCTGCTTCTAACTTGGGCCCAAATTGTAAAATGGTCTTATCTATTGGCTATTTCGTTCCAATTCACATTCCAAGTAATATTCGGCATGCTAATTACATTGCCGGTTGCCAAATTGCATTATCTCTTATAGTTTCCGAGATTTGGACTATCGATAATTTTCACCTTAGGCTCTGCTTCTAACTTGGGCCCAAATTGTAAAATGGTCTTATCTATTGGCGATTTCGTTCCAATTCACACTCCAAGTAATATTCGGCATGCTAATTACATTGCCGGTTGCGAAATTGCATTATCTCTTATAGTTTCCGAGATATGGACTATCGATAATTTACACCTTAGGCTCTGCTTCTAACTTGGGCCCAAATTGTAAAATGGTCTTATCTATTGGCGATTTCGTTCCAATTCTCATTCCAAGTAATATTCGGCATGCTAATTACATTGCCGGTTGCCAAATTGCATTATCTCTTATAGTTTCCGAGATATGGACTATCGATAATTTATACCTTAGGCTCTGCTTCTAACTTGGGCCCAAATTGTAAAATGGTCTTATCTATTGGCGATTTCGTTCCAATTCACATTCCAAGTAATATTCGGCATGCTAATTACATTGCCGGTTGCCAAATTGCATTATCTCTTATAGTTTCCGAGATATGGTCTATCGATAATTTACACCTTAGGCTCTGCTTCTAACTTGGGCCCAAATTGTAAAATGGTCTTATCTATTGGCGATTTAGTTGCAATTCACATTCCAAGTAATATTCGGCATGCTAATTACATTGCCGGTTGCCAAATTGCATTATCTCTTATAGTTTCCGAGATATGGACTATCGATAATTTACACCTTAGGCTCTGCTTCTAACTTGGGCCCAAATTGTAAAATGGTCTTATCTATTGGCGATTTCGTTCCAATTCACATTCCAAGTAATATTCGGCATGCTAATTACATTGCCGGTTGCCAAATTGCATTATCTCTTATAGTTTCCGAGATATGGACTATCGATAATTTACACCTTAGGCTCTGCTTCTAACTTGGGCCCAAATTGTAAAATGGTCTTATCTATTGGCGATTTAGTTGCAATTCACATTCCAAGTAATATTCGGCATGCTAATTACATTGCCGGTTGTCAAATTGCATTATCTCTTATAGTTTCCGAGATATGGGCTATCGATAATTTACACCTTAGGCTCTGCTTCTAACTTGGGCCCAAATTGTAAAATGGTCTTATCTATTGGCGATTTCGTTCCAATTCACATTCCAAGTAATATTCGGCATGCTAATTACATTGCCGGTAGCCAAATTGCATTATCTCTTATAGTTTCCGAGATATGGACTATCGAAAATTTACACCTTAGGCTCTGCTTCTAACTTGGGCCCAAATTGTAAAATGGTCTTATCTATTGGCTATTTCGTTCCAATTCACATTCTAAGTAATATTCGGCATGCTAATTACATTGCCGGTTGCCAAATTGCATTATCTCTTATAGTTTCCGAGATTTGGACTATCGATAATTTTCACCTTAGGCTCTGCTTCTAACTTGGGCCCAAATTGTAAAATGGTCTTATCTATTGGCGATTTCGTTCTAATTCACATTCCAAGTAATATTCGGCATGCTAATTACATTGCCGGTAGCCAAATTGCATTATCTCTTATAGTTTCCGAGATATGGACTATCGAAAATTTACACCTTAGGCTCTGCTTCTAACTTGGGCCCAAATTGTAAAATGGTCTTATCTATTAGCTATTTCGTTCCAATTCACATTCCAAGTAATATTCGGCATGCTAATTACATTGCCGGTTGCCAAATTGCATTATCTCTTATAGTTTCCGAGATATGGTCTATCGATAATTTACACCTTAGGCTCTCCTTCTAACTTGGGCCCAAATTGTAAAATGGTCTTATCTGTTGGCGATTTAGTTGCAATTCACATTCCAAGTAATATTCGGCATGCTAATTACATTGCCAGTTGCCAAATTGCATTATCTCTTATAGTTTCCGAGATATGGACTATCGATAATTTACACCTTAGGCTCTGCTTCTAACTTGGGCCCAAATTGTAAAATGGTCTTATCTATTGGCTATTTCGTTCCAATTCACATTCCAAGTAATATTCGGCATGCTAATTACATTGCCGGTTGCCAAATTGCATTATCTCTTATAGTTTCCGAGATTTGGACTATCGATAATTTTCACCTTAGGCTCTGCTTCTAACTTGGGCCCAAATTGTAAAATGGTCTTATCTATTGGCGATTTCGTTCCAATTCACACTCCAAGTAAAATTCGGCATGCTAATTACATTGCCGGTTGCGAAATTGCATTATCTCTTATAGTTTCCGAGATATGGACTATCGATAATTTACACCTTAGGCTCTGCTTCTAACTTGGGCCCAAATTGTAAAATGGTCTTATCTATTGGCGATTTCGTTCCAATTCACATTCCAAGTAATATTCGGCATGCTAATTACATTGCCGGTTGCCAAATTGCATTATCTCTTTTAGTTTCCGAGATATGGACTATCGATAATTTACACCTTAGGCTCTGCTTCTAACTTGGGCCCAAATTGTAAAATGGTCTTATCTATTGGCGATTTCGTTCCAATTCACATTCCAAGTAATATTCGGCATGCTAATTACATTGCCGGTTGCCAAATTGCATTATCTCTTATAGTTTCCGAGATATGGTCTATCGATAATTTACACCTTAGGCTCTGCTTCTAACTTGGGCCCAAATTGTAAAATGGTCTTATCTATTGGCGATTTAGTTGCAATTCACATTCCAAGTAATATTCGGCATGCTAATTACATTGCCGGTTGTCAAATTGCATTATCTCTTATAGTTTCCGAGATATGGACTATCGATAATTTACACCTTAGGCTCTGCTTCTAACTTGGGCCCAAATTGTAAAATGGTCTTATCTATTGGCGATTTCGTTCCAATTCACATTCCAAGTAATATTCGGCATGCTAATTACATTGCCGGTAGCCAAATTGCATTATCTCTTATAGTTTCCGAGATATGGACTATCGAAAATTTACACCTTAGGCTCTGCTTCTAACTTGGGCCCAAATTGTAAAATGGTCTTATCTATTGGCTATTTCGTTCCAATTCACATTCCAAGTAATATTCGGCATGCTAATTACATTGCCGGTTGTCAAATTGCATTATCTCTTATAGTTTCCGAGATATGGACTATCGATAATTTACACCTTAGGCTCTGCTTCTAACTTGGGCCCAAATTGTAAAATGGTCTTATCTATTGGCGATTTCGTTCCAATTCACACTCCAAGTAATATTCGGCATGCTAATTACATTGCCGGTTGCGAAATTGCATTATCTCTTATAGTTTCCGAGATATGGACTATCGATAATTTACACCTTAGGCTCTGCTTCTAACTTGGGCCCAAGTTGTAAAATGGTCTTATCTATTGGCGATTTCGTTCCAATTCACATTCCAAGTAATATTCGGCATGCTAATTAAATTGCCGGTTGCCAAATTGCATTATCTCTTATAGTTTCCGAGATATGGACTATCGATAATTTACACCTTAGGCTCTGCTTCTAACTTGGGCCCAAATTGTAAAATGGTCTTATCTATTGGCGATTTCGTCCCAATTCACATTACAAGTGATATTCGGCATGCTAATTACATTGCCGGTTGCGAAATTGCATTATCTCTTATAGTTTCCGAGATATGGACTATCAAAAATTTACACCTTAGGCTCTGCTTCTAACTTGGGCCCAAATTGTAAAATGGTCTTATCTATTGGCGATTTCGTTCCAATTCACATTCCAAGTAATATTCGGCATGCTAATTACATTGCCGGTTGCCAAATTGCATTATCTCTTATAGTTTCCGAGATATGGACTATCGATAATTTACACCTTAGGCTCTGCTTCTAACTTGGGCCCAAATTGTAAAATGGTCTTATCTATTGGCGATTTCGTTCCAATTCACATTCCAAGTAATATTCGGCATGCTAATTACTTTGCCGGTTGCCAAATTGCATTATCTTTTATAGTTTCCGAGATATGGACTATCGATAATTTACACCTTAGGCTCTGCTTCTAACTTGGGCCCAAATTTTAAAATGGTCTTATCTATTGGCGATTTCGTTCCAATTCACATTCCAAGTAATATTCGGCATGCTAATTACATTGCCGGTTGCCAAATTGCATTATCTCTTATAGTTTCCGAGATATGGACTATCGATAATTTACACCTTAGGCTCTGCTTCTAACTTGGGCCCAAATTGTAAAATGGTCTTATCTATTGGCGATTTAGTTGCAATTCACATTCCAAGTAATATTCGGCATGCTAATTACATTGCCGGTTGCCAAATTGCATTATCTCTTATAGTTTCCGAGATATGGACTATCGATAATTTACACCTTAGGCTCTGCTTCTAACTTGGGCGAAAATTGTAAAATGGTCTTATCTATTGGCGATTTCGTTCCAATTCACATTCCAAGTAATATTGGGCATGCTAATTACATTGCCGGTTGCCAAATTGCATTATCTCTTATAGTTTCCGAGATATGGACTATCGATAATTTACACCTTAGGCTCTGCATCTAACTTGGGCCCAAATTGTAAAATGGTCTTATCTATTGGCGATTTCGTTCCAATTCACATTCCAAGTAATATTCGGCATGCTAATTACATTGCCGGTTGCCAAATTGCATTATCTCTTATAGTTTCCGAGATATGGACTATCGATAATTTACACCTTAGGCTCTGCTTCTAACTTGGGCCCAAATTGTAAAATGGTCTTATCTATTGGCGATTTCGTTCCAATTCACACTCCAAGTAATATTCGGCATGCTAATTACATTGCCGGTTGCGAAATTGCATTATCTCTTATAGTTTCCGAGATATGGACTATCGATAATTTACACCTTAGGATCTGCTTCTAACTTGGGCCCAAATTGTAAAATGGTCTTATCTATTGGCGATTTCGTTCCAATTCACATTCCAAGTAATATTCGGCATGCTAATTACATTGCCGGTTGCCAAATTACATTATCTCTTATAGTTTCCGAGATATGGACTATCGATAATTTACACCTTAGGCTCTGCTTCTAACTTGGGCCCAAATTGTAAAATGGTCTTACCTATTGGCGATTCCGTTCCAATTCACATTCCAAGTAATATTCGGCATGCTAATTACATTGCCGGTTGCCAAATTGCATTATCTCTTATAGTTTCCGAGATATGGACTATCGATAATTTACACCTTAGGCTCTGCTTCTAACTTGGGCCCAAATTGTAAAATGGTCTTATCTATTGGCGATTTCGTTCCAATTCACATTCCAAGTAATATTCGGCATGCTAATTACATTGCCGGTTGCCAAATTGCATTATCTCTTATAGTTTCCGAGATATGGACTATCGATAACTTACACCTTAGGCTCTGCTTCTAACTTGGGCCCAAATTGTAAAATGGTCTTATCTATTGGCGATTTCGTCCCAATTCACATTCCAAGTGATATTCGGCATGCTAATTACATTGCCGGTTGCTAAATTGCATTATCTCTTATAGTTTCCGAGATATGGACTATCGATAATTTACACCTTAGGCTCTGCTTCTAACTTGCTCCCAAATTGTAAAATGGTCTTATCTATTGGCGATTTCGTTCCAATTCACATTCCAAGTAATATTCGGCATGCTAATTACATTGCCGGTTGCCAAATTGCATTATCTCTTATAGTTTCCGAGATATGGACTATCGATAATTTACACCTTAGGCTCTGCTTCTAACTTGGGCCCAAATTGTAAAATGGTCTTATCTATTGGCGATTTCGTTCCAATTCACATTCAAAGTAATATTCGGCATGCTAATTACATTGCCGGTTGCCAAATTGAATTATCTCTTATAGTTTCCGAGATATGGACTATCGATAATTTACACCTTAGGCTCTGCTTCTAACTTGGGCCCAAATTGTAAAATCGTCTTATCTATTGGCGATTTCGTTCCAATTCACATTCCAAGTAATATTGGGCATGCTAATTACATTGCCGGTTGCCAAATTGCATTATCTCTTATAGTTTCCGAGATATGGACTATCGATAATTTACACCTTAGGCTCTGCTTCTAACTTGGGTCCAAATTGTAAAATGGTCTTATCTATTGGCGATTTCGTTCCAATTCACATTCCAAGTAATATTCGGCATGCTAATTACATTGCCGGTTGCCAAATTGCATTATCTCTTATAGTTTCCGAGATATGGACTATCGATAATTTACACCTTAGGCTCTGCTTCTAACTTGGGCCCAAAT
Organism: Rhynchophorus ferrugineus; assembly: GCF_030347505.1. NCBI lineage: Eukaryota > Metazoa > Arthropoda > Insecta > Coleoptera > Curculionidae > Rhynchophorus > Rhynchophorus ferrugineus. The sequence goes on along the minus strand of NW_027472644.1, from coordinate 129,535 downwards.
TGTAAAATGGTCTTATCTATTGGCGATTTCGTTCCAATTCACATTCCAATTAATATTCGGCATGTTAATTACATTGCCGGTTGCCAAATTGCATTATCTCTTATAGTTTCCGAGATATGGACTATCGATAATTTACACCTTAGGCTCTGCTTCTAACTTGGGCCCAAATTGTAAAATGGTCGTATCTATTGGCGATTTCGTTCCAATTCACATTCCAAGTAATATTCGGTATGCTAATTACATTGCCGGTTGCCAAATTGCATTATCTCTTATAGTCTCCGAGATATGGACTATCGATAATTTACACCTTAGGCTCTGCTTCTAACTTGGGCCCAAATTGTAAAATGGTCTTATCTATTGGCGATTTCGTTCCAATTCACATTCCAAGTAATATTCGGCATGCTAATTACATTGCCGGTTGCCAAATTGCATTATCTCTTATATTTTCCGAGATATGGACTATCGATAATTTACACCTTAGGCTCTGCTTCTAACTTGGGCCCAAATTGTAAAATGGTCTTATCTATTGGCAATTTCGTTCCAATTCACATTCCAAGTAATATTCGTCATGCTAATTACATTGCCGGTTGCCAAATTGCATTATCTCTTATAGTTTCCGAGATATGGACTATCGATAATTTACACCTTAGGCTCTGCTTCTAACTTGGGCCCAAATTGTAAAATGGTCTTATCTATTGGCGATTTCGTTCCAATTCACATTCCAAGTAATATTCGGCATGCTAATTACATTGCCGGTTGCCAAATTGCATTATCTCTTATAGTTTCCGAGATATGGACTATCGATAATTTACACCATAGGCTCTGCTTCTAACTTGGGCCCAAATTGTAAAATGGCCTTATCTATTGGCGATTTCGTTCCAATTCACATTCCAAGTAATATTCGGCATGCTAATTACATTGCCGGTTGCCAAATTGCATTATCTCTTATAGTTTCCGAGTTATGGACTATCGATAATTTACACCTTAGGCTCTGCTTCTAACTTGGGCCCAAATTGCAAAATGGTCTTATCTATTGGCGATTTCGTTCCAATTCACATTCCAAGTAATATTCGGCATGCTAATTACATTGCCGGTTGCCAAATTGCATTATCTCTTATAGTTTCCGAGATATGGACTATCGATAATTTACACCTTAGGCTCTGCTTCTAACTTGGGCCCAAATTGTAAAATGGTCTTATCTATTGGCGATTTCGTTCCAATTCACATTCCAAGTAATATTCGGCATGCTAATTACATTGCCGGTTGCCAAATTGCATTATCTCTTATAGTTTCCGAGATATGGACTATCGATAATTTACACCTTAGGCTCTGCTTCTAACTTGGGCCCAAATTGTAAAATGGTCTTATCTATTGGCGATTTCGTTCCAATTCACATTCCAAGTAATATTCGGCATGCTAATTACATTGCCGGTTGCCAAATTGCATTATCTCTTATAGTTTCCGAGATATGGACTATCGATAATTTACACCTTAGGCTCTGCTTCTAACTTGGGCCCAAAATGTAAAATGGTCTTATCTATTGGCGATATCGTCCCAATTCACATTCCAAGTGATATTCGGCATGCTAATTACATTGCCAGTTGCCAAATTGCATTATCTCTTATAGTTTCCGAGATATGGACTATCGATAATTTACACCTTAGGCTCTGCTTCTAACTTGGGCCCAAATTGTAAAATGGTCTTATCTATTGGCGATTTCGTTCCAATTCACATTCCAAGTAATATTCGGCATGCTAATTACATTGCCGGTTGCCAAATTGCATTATCTCTTATAGTTTCCGAGATGTGGACTATCGATAATTTACACCTTAGGCTCTGCTTCTAACTTGGGCCCAAATTGTAAAATGGTCTTATCTATTGGCGATTTCGTTCCAATTCACATTCCAAGTAATATTCGGCATGCTAATTACATTGCCGGTTGCCAAATTGCATTATCTCTTATAGTTTCCGAGATATGGACTATCGATAATTTACACATTAGGCTCTGCTTCTAACTTGGGCCCAAATTATAATATGGTCTTATCTATTGGCGATTTCGTTCCAATTCACACTCCAAGTAATATTCGGCATGCTAATTACATTGCCGGTTGCGAAATTGCATTATCTCTTATAGTTTCCGAGATATGGACTATCGATAATTTACACATTAGGCTCTGCTTCTAACTTGGGCCCAAATTGTAAAATGGTCTTATCTATTGGCGATTTCGCTCCAATTCACATTCCAAGTAATATTCGGCATGCTAATTACATTGCCGGTTGCCAAATTGCATTATCTCTTATAGTTTCCGAGATATGGACTATCGATAATTTACACCTTAGGCTCTGCTTCTAACTTGGGCCCAAATTGTAAAATGGTCTTATCTATTGGCGATTTCGTTCCAATTCACACTCCAAGTAATATTCGGCATGCTAATTACATTGCCGGTTGCCAAATTGCATTATCTCTTATAGTTTCCGAGATATGGACTATCGATAATTTACACCTTAGGCTCTGCTTCTAACTTGGGCCCAAATTGTAAAATGGTCTTATCTATTGGCGATTTCGTTCCAATTCACATTCCAAGTAATATTCGGCATGCTAATTACATTGCCGGTTGCCAAATTGCATTATCTCTTATAGTTTCCGAGATATGGACTATCGATAATTTACACCTTAGGCTCTGCTTCTAACTTGGGCCCAAATTGTAAAATGGTCTTATCTATTGGCGATTTCGTTCCAATTCACATTCCAAGTAATATTCGGCATGCTAATTACATTGCCGGTTGCCAAATTGCATTATCTCTTATAGTTTCCGAGATATGGACTATCGATAATTTACACCATAGGCTCTGCTTCTAACTTGGGCCCAAATTGTAAAATGGTCTTATCTATTGGCGATTTCGTTCCAATTCACATTCCAAGTAATATTCGGCATGCTAATTACATTGCCGGTTGCCAAATTGCATTATCTCTTATAGTTTCCGAGATATGGACTATCGATAATTTACACCTTAGGCTCTGCTTCTAACTTGGGCCCAAATTGTAAAATGGTCTTATCTATTGGCGATATCGTCCCAATTCACATTCCAAGTGATATTCGGCATGCTAATTACATTGCCAGTTGCCAAATTGCATTATCTCTTATAGTTTCCGAGATATGGACTATCGATAATTTACACCTTAGGCTCTGCTTCTAACTTGGGCCCAAATTGTAAAATGGTCTTATCTATTGGCGATTTCGTTCCAATTCACATTCCAAGTAATATTCGGCATGCTAATTACATTGCCGGTTGCCAAATTGCATTATCTCTTATAGTTTCCGAGATATGGACTATCGATAATTTACACCTTAGGCTCTGCTTCTAACTTGGGCCCAAATTATAATATGGTCTTATCTATTGGCGATTTCGTTCCAATTCACACTCCAAGTAATATTCGGCATGCTAATTACATTGCCGGTTGCGAAATTGCATTATCTCTTATAGTTTCCGAGATATGGACTATCGATAATTTACACATTAGGCTCTGCTTCTAACTTGGGCCCAAATTGTAAAATGGTCTTATCTATTGGCGATTTCGTTCCAATTCCCATTCCAAGTAATATTCGGCATGCTAATTACATTGCCGGTTGCCAAATTGCATTATCTCTTATAGTTTCCGAGATATGGACTATCGATAATTCACACCTTAGGCTCTGCTTCTAACTTGGGCCCAAATTGTAAAATGGTCTTATCTATTGGCGATTTCGTTCCAATTCACACTCCAAGTAATATTCGGCATGCTAATTACATTGCCGGTTGCCAAATTGCATTATCTCTTATAGTTTCCGAGATATGGACTATCGATAATTTACACCTTAGGCTCTGCTTCTAACTTGGGCCCAAATTGTAAAATGGTCTTATCTATTGGCTATTTCGTTCCAATTCACATTCCAAGTAATATTCGGCATGCTAATTCCATTGCCGGTTGCCAAATTGCATTATCTCTTATAGTTTCCGAGATATGGACTATCGATAATTTACACCTTAGGCTCTGCTTCTAACTTGTTCCCAAATTGTAAAATGGTCTTATCTATTGGCGATTTCGTTCCAATTCACACTCCAAGTAATATTCGGCATGCTAATTACATTGCCGGTTGCGAAATTGCATTATCTCTTATAGTTTCCGAGATATGGACTATCGATAATTTACACCTTAGGCTCTGCTTCTAACTTGGGCCCAAATTGTAAAATGGTCTTATCTATTGGCGATTTCGTTCCAATTCACACTCCAAGTAATATTCGGCATGCTAATTACATTGCCGGTTGCGAAATTGCATTATCTCTTATAGTTTCCGAGATATGGACTATCGATAATTTACACATTAGGCTCTGCTTCTAACTTGGGCCCAAATTGTAAAATGGTCTTATCTATTGGCGATTTCGTTCCAATTCACATTCCAAGTAATATTCGGCATGCTAATTACATTGCCGGTTGCCAAATTGCATTATCTCTTATAGTTTCCGAGATATGGACTATCGATAATTTACACCTTAGGCTCTGCTTCTAACTTGGGCCCAAATTGTAAAATGGTCTTATCTATTGGCGATTTCGTTCCAATTCACACTCCAAGTAATATTCGGCATGCTAATTACATTGCCGGTTGCCAAATTGCATTATCTCTTATAGTTTCCGAGATATGGACTATCGATAATTTACACCTTAGGCTCTGCTTCTAACTTGGGCCCAAATTGTAAAATGGTCTTATCTATTGGCGATTTCGTTCCAATTCACATTCCAAGTAATATTCGGCATGCTAATTACATTGCCGGTTGCCAAATTGCATTATCTCTTATAGTTTCCGAGATATGGACTATCGATAATTTACACCTTAGGCTCTGCTTCTAACTTGGGCCCAAATTGTAAAATGGTCTTATCTATTGGCTATTTCGTTCCAATTCACATTCCAAGTAATATTCGGCATGCTAATTCCATTGCCGGTTGCCAAATTGCATTATCTCTTATAGTTTCCGAGATATGGACTATCGATAATTTACACCTTAGGCTCTGCTTTTAACTTGGGCCCAAATTGTAAAATGGTCTTATCTATTGGCGATTTCGTTCCAATTCACACTCCAAGTAATATTCGGCATGCTAATTACATTGCCGGTTGCGAAATTGCATTATCTCTTATAGTTTCCGAGATATGGACTATCGATAATTTACACCTTAGGCTCTGCTTCTAACTTGGGCCCAAATTGTAAAATGGTCTTATCTATTGGCGATTTCGTTCCAATTCACACTCCAAGTAATATTCGGCATGCTAATTACATCGCCGGTTGCCAAATTGCATTATCTCTTATAGTTTCCGAGATATGGACTATCGATAATTTACACCTTAGGCTCTGCTTCTAACTTGGGCCCAAATTGTAAAATGGTCTTATCTATTGGCGATTTCGTTCCAATTCACATTCCAAGTAATATTCGGCATGCTAATTACATTGCCGGTTGCCAAATTGAATTATCTCTTATAGTTTCCGAGATATGGACTATCGATAATTTACACCTTAGGCTCTGCTTCTAACTTGGGCCCAAATTGTAAAATGGTCTTATCTATTGGCGATTTCGTTCCAATTCACATTCCAAGTAATATTGGGCATGCTAATTACATTGCCGGTTGCCAAATTGCATTATCTCTTATAGTTTCCGAGATATGGACTATCGATAATTTACACCATAGGCTCTGCTTCTAACTTGGGCCCAAATTGTAAAATGGTCTTATCTATTGGCGATTTCGTTCCAATTCACATTCCAAGTAATACTCGGCATGCTAATTACATTGCCGGTTGCCAAATTGCATTATCTCTTATAGTTTCTGAGACATGGACTATCGATAATTTACACCTTAGGCTCTGCTTCTAACTTGGGCCCAAATTGTAAAATGGTCTTATCTATTGGCGATTTCGTTCCAATTCACATTCCAAGTAATATTCGGCATGCTAATTACATTGCCGGTAGCCAAATTGCATTATCTCTTATAGTTTCCGAGATATGGACTATCGAAAATTTACACCTTAGGCTCTGCTTCTAACTTGGGCCCAAATTGTAAAATGGTCTTATCTATTGGCTATTTCGTTCCAATTCACATTCCAAGTAATATTCGGCATGCTAATTCCATTGCCGGTTGCCAAATTGCATTATCTCTTATAGTTTCCGAGATATGGACTATCGATAATTTACACCTTAGGCTCTGCTTCTAACTTGGGCCCAAATTGTAAAATGGTCTTATCTATTGGCGATTTCGTTCCAATTCACACTCCAAGTAATATTCGGCATGCTAATTACATTGCCGGTTGCGAAATTGCATTATCTCTTATAGTTTCCGAGATATGGACTATCGATAATTTACACCTTAGGCTCTGCTTCTAACTTGGGCCCAAATTGTAAAATGGTCTTATCTATTGGCGATTTCGTTCCAATTCACATTCCAAGTAATATTCGGCATGCTAATTACATTGCCGGTTGCCAAATTGCATTATCTCTTATAGTTTCCGAGATATGGACTATCGATAATTTACACCTTAGGCTCTGCTTCTAACTTGGGCCCAAATTGTAAAATGGTCTTATCTATTGGCGATTTCGTTCCAATTCACATTCCAAGTAATATTCGGCATGCTAATTACATTGCCGGTTGCCAAATTGCATTATCTCTTATAGTTTCCGAGATATGGACTATCGATAATTTACACCTTAGGCTCTGCTTCTAACTTGGGCCCAAATTGTAAAATGGTCTTATCTATTGGCGATTTAGTTGCAATTCACATTCCAAGTAATATTCGGCATGCTAATTACATTGCCGGTTGTCAAATTGCATTATCTCTTATAGTTTCCGAGATATGGACTATCGATAATTTACACCTTAGGCTCTGCTTCTAACTTGGGCCCAAATTGTAAAATGGTCTTATCTATTGGAGATTTCGTTCCAATTCACATTCCAAGTAATATTCGGCATGCTAATTACATTGCCGGTAGCCAAATTGCATTATCTCTTATAGTTTCCGAGATATGGACTATCGAAAATTTACACCTTAGGCTCTGCTTCTAACTTGGGCCCAAATTGTAAAATGGTCTTATCTATTGGCTATTTCGTTCCAATTCACATTCCAAGTAATATTCGGCATGCTAATTACATTGCCAGTTGCCAAATTGCATTATCTCTTATAGTTTCCGAGATATGGACTATCGATAATTTACACCTTAGGCTCTGCTTCTAACTTGGGCCCAAATTGTAAAATGGTCTTATCTATTGGCGATTTCGTTCCAATTCACACTCCAAGTAATATTCGGCATGCTAATTACATTGCCGGTTGCGAAATTGCATTATCTCTTATAGTTTCCGAGATATGGACTATCGATAATTTACACCTTAGGCTCTGCTTCTAACTTGGGCCCAAATTGTAAAATGGTCTTATCTATTGGCGATTTCGTTCCAATTCACATTCCAAGTAATATTCGGCATGCTAATTACATTGCCGGTTGCCAAATTGCATTATCTCTTATAGTTTCCGAGATATGGACTATCGATAATTTACACCTTAGGCTCTGCTTCTAACTTGGGCCCAAATTGTAAAATGGTCTTATCTATTGGCGATTTCGTCCCAATTCACATTCCAAGTGATATTCGGCATGCTAATTACATTGCCGGTTGCGAAATTGCATTATCTCTTATAGTTTCCGAGATATGGACTATCAAAAATTTACACCTTAGGCTCTGCTTCTAACTTGGGCCCAAATTGTAAAATGGTCTTATCTATTGGCGATTTCGTTCCAATTCACATTCCAAGTAATATTCGGCATGCTAATTACATTGCCGGTTGCCAAATTGCATTATCTCTTATAGTTTCGGAGATATGGACTATCGATAATTTACACCTTAGGCTCTGCTTCTAACTTGGGCCCAAATTGTAAAATGGTCTTATCTATTGGCGATTTCGTTCCAATTCACATTCCAAGTAATATTCGGCATGCTAATTACATTGCCGGTTGCCAAATTGCATTATCTCTTATAGTTTCCGAGATATGGACTATCGATAATTTACACCTTAGGCTCTGCTTCTAACTTGGGCCCAAATTGTAAAATGGTCTTATCTATTGGCGATTTCGTTCCAATTCACACTCCAAGTAATATTCGGCATGCTAATTACATTGCCGGTTGCGAAATTGCATTACCTCTTATAGTTTCCGAGATATGGACTATCGATAATTTACACCTTAGGCTCTGCTTCTAACTTGGGCCCAAATTGTAAAATGGTCTTATCTATTGGCGATTTCGTTCCAATTCACATTCCAAGTAATATTCGGCATGCTAATTACATTTCCGGTTGCCAAATTGCATTATCTCTTATAGTTTCCGAGATATGGACTATCGATAATTTACACCTTAGGCTCTGCTTCTAACTTGGGCCCAAATTGTAAAATGGTCTTATCTATTGGCGATTTCGTCCCAATTCACATTCCAAGTGATATTCGGCATGCTAATTACATTGCCGGTTGCGAAATTGCATTATCTCTTATAGTTTCCGAGATATGGACTATCAAAAATTTACACCTTAGGCTCTGCTTCTAACTTGGGCCCAAATTGTAAAATGGTCTTATCTATTGGCGATTTCGTTCCAATTCACATTCCAAGTAATATTCGGCATGCTAATTACATTGCCGGTTGCCAAATTGCATTATCTCTTATAGTTTCGGAGATATGGACTATCGATAATTTACACCTTAGGCTCTGCTTCTAACTTGGGCCCAAATTGTAAAATGGTCTTATCTATTGGCGATTTCGTTCCAATTCACATTCCAAGTAATATTCGGCATGCTAATTACATTGCCGGTTGCCAAATTGCATTATCTCTTATAGTTTCCGAGATATGGACTATCGATAATTTACACCTTAGGCTCTGCTTCTAACTTGGGCCCAAATTGTAAAATGGTCTTATCTATTGGCGATTTCGTTCCAATTCACATTCCAAGTAATATTCGGCATGCTAATTACATTGCCGGTTGCCAAATTGCATTATCTCTTATAGTTTCCGAGATATGGACTATCGATAATTTACACCTTAGGCTCTGCTTCTAACTTGGGCCCAAATTGTAAAATGGTCTTATCTATTGGCGATTTCGTCCCAATTCACATTCCAAGTGATATTCGGCATGCTAATTACATTGCCGGTTGCGAAATTGCATTATCTCTTATAGTTTCCGAGATATGGACTATCAAAAATTTACACCTTAGGCTCTGCTTCTAACTTGGGCCCAAATTGTAAAATGGTCTTATCTATTGGCGATTTCGTTCCAATTCACATTCCAAGTAATATTCGGCATGCTAATTACATTGCCGGTTGCCAAATTGCATTATCTCTTATAGTTTCGGAGATATGGACTATCGATAATTTACACCTTAGGCTCTGCTTCTAACTTGGGCCCAAATTGTAAAATGGTCTTATCTATTGGCGATTTCGTTCCAATTCACATTCCAAGTAATATTCGGCATGCTAATTACATTGCCGGTTGCCAAATTGCATTATCTCTTATAGTTTCCGAGATATGGACTATCGATAATTTACACCTTAGGCTCTGCTTCTAACTTGGGCCCAAATTGTAAAATGGTCTTATCTATTGGCGATTTCGTTCCAATTCACACTCCAAGTAATATTCGGCATGCTAATTACATTGCCGGTTGCGAAATTGCATTACCTCTTATAGTTTCCGAGATATGGACTATCGATAATTTACACCTTAGGCTCTGCTTCTAACTTGGGCCCAAATTGTAAAATGGTCTTATCTATTGGCGATTTCGTTCCAATTCACATTCCAAGTAATATTCGGCATGCTAATTACATTTCCGGTTGCCAAATTGCATTATCTCTTATAGTTTCCGAGATATGGACTATCGATAATTTACACCTTAGGCTCTGCTTCTAACTTGGGCCCAAATTGTAAAATGGTCTTATCTATTGGCGATTTCGTCCCAATTCACATTCCAAGTGATATTCGGCATGCTAATTACATTGCCGGTTGCGAAATTGCATTATCTCTTATAGTTTCCGAGATATGGACTATCAAAAATTTACACCTTAGGCTCTGCTTCTAACTTGGGCCCAAATTGTAAAATGGTCTTATCTATTGGCGATTTCGTTCCAATTCACATTCCAAGTAATATTCGGCATGCTAATTACATTGCCGGTTGCCAAATTGCATTATCTCTTATAGTTTCGGAGATATGGACTATCGATAATTTACACCTTAGGCTCTGCTTCTAACTTGGGCCCAAATTGTAAAATGGTCTTATCTATTGGCGATTTCGTTCCAATTCACATTCCAAGTAATATTCGGCATGCTAATTACATTGCCGGTTGCCAAATTGCATTATCTCTTATAGTTTCCGAGATATGGACTATCGATAATTTACACCTTAGGCTCTGCTTCTAACTTGGGCCCAAATTGTAAAATGGTCTTATCTATTGGCGATTTCGTTCCAATTCACATTCCAAGTAATATTCGGCATGCTAATTACATTGCCGGTTGCCAAATTGCATTATCTCTTATAGTTTCCGAGATATGGACTATCGATTATTTACACCTTAGGCTCTGCTTCTAACTTGGGCCCAAATTGTAAAATGGTCTTATCTATTGGCGATTTAGTTGCAATTCACATTCCAAGTAATATTCGGCATGCTAATTACATTGCCGGTTGTCAAATTGCATTATCTCTTATAGTTTCCGAGATATGGACTATCGATAATTTACACCTTAGGCTCTGCTTCTAACTTGGGCCCAAATTGTAAAATGGTCTTATCTATTGGCGATTTCGTTCCAATTCACATTCCAAGTAATATTCGGCATGCTAATTACATTGCCGGTAGCCAAATTGCATTATCTCTTATAGTTTCCGAGATATGGACTATCGAAAATTTACACCTTAGGCTCTGCTTCTAACTTGGGCCCAAATTGTAAAATGGTCTTATCTATTGGCTATTTCGTTCCAATTCACATTCCAAGTAATATTCGGCATGCTAATTACATTGCCGGTTGCCAAATTGCATTATCTCTTATAGTTTCCGAGATATGGACTATCGATAATTTACACCTTAGGCTCTGCTTCTAACTTGGGCCCAAATTGTAAAATGGTCTTATCTATTGGCGATTTCGTTCCAATTCACACTCCAAGTAATATTCGGCATGCTAATTACATTGCCGGTTGCGAAATTGCATTATCTCTTATAGTTTCCGAGATATGGACTATCGATAATTTACACCTTAGGCTCTGCTTCTAACTTGGGCCCAAATTGTAAAATGGTCTTATCTATTGGCGATTTCGTTCCAATTCACATTCCAAGTAATATTCGGCATGCTAATTACATTGCCGGTTGCCAAATTGCATTATCTCTTATAGTTTCCGAGATATGGACTATCGATAATTTACACCTTAGGCTCTGCTTCTAACTTGGGCCCAAATTGTAAAATGGTCTTATCTATTGGCGATTTCGTCCCAATTCACATTCCAAGTGATATTCGGCATGCTAATTACATTGCCGGTTGCGAAATTGCATTATCTCTTATAGTTTCCGAGATATGGACTATCAAAAATTTACACCTTAGGCTCTGCTTCTAACTTGGGCCCAAATTGTAAAATGGTCTTATCTATTGGCGATTTCGTTCCAATTCACATTCCAAGTAATATTCGGCATGCTAATTACATTGCCGGTTGCCAAATTGCATTATCTCTTATAGTTTCGGAGATATGGACTATCGATAATTTACACCTTAGGCTCTGCTTCTAACTTGGGCCCAAATTGTAAAATGGTCTTATCTATTGGCGATTTCGTTCCAATGCACATTCCAAGTAATATTCGGCATGCTAATTACATTGCCGGTTGCCAAATTGCATTATCTCTTATAGTTTCCGAGATATGGACTATCGATAATTTACACCTTAGGCTCTGCTTCTAACTTGGGCCCAAATTGTAAAATGGTCTTATCTATTGGCGATTTCGTTCCAATTCACATTCCAAGTAATATTCGGCATGCTAATTACATTGCCGGTTGCCAAATTGCATTATCTCTTATAGTTTCCGAGATATGGACTATCGATAATTTACACCTTAGGCTCTGCTTCTAACTTGGGCCCAAATTGTAAAATGGTCTTATCTATTGGCGATTTCGTTCCAATTCACATTCCAAGTAATATTCGGCATGCTAATTACATTGCCGGTTGCCAAATTGCATTATCTCTTATAGTTTCCGAGATATGGACTATCGATAATTTACACCTTAGGCTCTGCTTCTAACTTGGGCCCAAATTGTAAAATGGTCTTATCTATTGGCGATTTCGTCCCAATTCACATTCCAAGTGATATTCGGCATGCTAATTACATTGCCGGTTGCGAAATTGCATTATCTCTTATAGTTTCCGAGATATGGACTATCAAAAATTTACACCTTAGGCTCTGCTTCTAACTTGGGCCCAAATTGTAAAATGGTCTTATCTATTGGCGATTTCGTTCCAATTCACATTCCAAGTAATATTCGGCATGCTAATTACATTGCCGGTTGCCAAATTGCATTATCTCTTATAGTTTCGGAGATATGGACTATCGATAATTTACACCTTAGGCTCTGCTTCTAACTTGGGCCCAAATTGTAAAATGGTCTTATCTATTGGCGATTTCGTTCCAATTCACATTCCAAGTAATATTCGGCATGCTAATTACATTGCCGGTTGCCAAATTGCATTATCTCTTATAGTTTCCGAGATATGGACTATCGATAATTTACACCTTAGGCTCTGCTTCTAACTTGGGCCCAAATTGTAAAATGGTCTTATCTATTGGCGATTTCGTTCCAATTCACACTCCAAGTAATATTCGGCATGCTAATTACATTGCCGGTTGCGAAATTGCATTACCTCTTATAGTTTCCGAGATATGGACTATCGATAATTTACACCTTAGGCTCTGCTTCTAACTTGGGCCCAAATTGTAAAATGGTCTTATCTATTGGCGATTTCGTTCCAATTCACATTCCAAGTAATATTCGGCATGCTAATTACATTTCCGGTTGCCAAATTGCATTATCTCTTATAGTTTCCGAGATATGGACTATCGATAATTTACACCTTAGGCTCTGCTTCTAACTTGGGCCCAAATTGTAAAATGGTCTTATCTATTGGCGATTTCGTCCCAATTCACATTCCAAGTGATATTCGGCATGCTAATTACATTGCCGGTTGCGAAATTGCATTATCTCTTATAGTTTCCGAGATATGGACTATCAAAAATTTACACCTTAGGCTCTGCTTCTAACTTGGGCCCAAATTGTAAAATGGTCTTATCTATTGGCGATTTCGTTCCAATTCACATTCCAAGTAATATTCGGCATGCTAATTACATTGCCGGTTGCCAAATTGCATTATCTCTTATAGTTTCGGAGATATGGACTATCGATAATTTACACCTTAGGCTCTGCTTCTAACTTGGGCCCAAATTGTAAAATGGTCTTATCTATTGGCGATTTCGTTCCAATTCACATTCCAAGTAATATTCGGCATGCTAATTACATTGCCGGTTGCCAAATTGCATTATCTCTTATAGTTTCCGAGATATGGACTATCGATAATTTACACCTTAGGCTCTGCTTCTAACTTGGGCCCAAATTGTAAAATGGTCTTATCTATTGGCGATTTCGTTCCAATTCACATTCCAAGTAATATTCGGCATGCTAATTACATTGCCGGTTGCCAAATTGCATTATCTCTTATAGTTTCCGAGATATGGACTATCGATTATTTACACCTTAGGCTCTGCTTCTAACTTGGGCCCAAATTGTAAAATGGTCTTATCTATTGGCGATTTAGTTGCAATTCACATTCCAAGTAATATTCGGCATGCTAATTACATTGCCGGTTGTCAAATTGCATTATCTCTTATAGTTTCCGAGATATGGACTATCGATAATTTACACCTTAGGCTCTGCTTCTAACTTGGGCCCAAATTGTAAAATGGTCTTATCTATTGGCGATTTCGTTCCAATTCACATTCCAAGTAATATTCGGCATGCTAATTACATTGCCGGTAGCCAAATTGCATTATCTCTTATAGTTTCCGAGATATGGACTATCGAAAATTTACACCTTAGGCTCTGCTTCTAACTTGGGCCCAAATTGTAAAATGGTCTTATCTATTGGCTATTTCGTTCCAATTCACATTCCAAGTAATATTCGGCATGCTAATTACATTGCCGGTTGCCAAATTGCATTATCTCTTATAGTTTCCGAGATATGGACTATCGATAATTTACACCTTAGGCTCTGCTTCTAACTTGGGCCCAAATTGTAAAATGGTCTTATCTATTGGCGATTTCGTTCCAATTCACACTCCAAGTAATATTCGGCATGCTAATTACATTGCCGGTTGCGAAATTGCATTATCTCTTATAGTTTCCGAGATATGGACTATCGATAATTTACACCTTAGGCTCTGCTTCTAACTTGGGCCCAAATTGTAAAATGGTCTTATCTATTGGCGATTTCGTTCCAATTCACATTCCAAGTAATATTCGGCATGCTAATTACATTGCCGGTTGCCAAATTGCATTATCTCTTATAGTTTCCGAGATATGGACTATCGATAATTTACACCTTAGGCTCTGCTTCTAACTTGGGCCCAAATTGTAAAATGGTCTTATCTATTGGCGATTTCGTCCCAATTCACATTCCAAGTGATATTCGGCATGCTAATTACATTGCCGGTTGCGAAATTGCATTATCTCTTATAGTTTCCGAGATATGGACTATCAAAAATTTACACCTTAGGCTCTGCTTCTAACTTGGGCCCAAATTGTAAAATGGTCTTATCTATTGGCGATTTCGTTCCAATTCACATTCCAAGTAATATTCGGCATGCTAATTACATTGCCGGTTGCCAAATTGCATTATCTCTTATAGTTTCGGAGATATGGACTATCGATAATTTACACCTTAGGCTCTGCTTCTAACTTGGGCCCAAATTGTAAAATGGTCTTATCTATTGGCGATTTCGTTCCAATGCACATTCCAAGTAATATTCGGCATGCTAATTACATTGCCGGTTGCCAAATTGCATTATCTCTTATAGTTTCCGAGATATGGACTATCGATAATTTACACCTTAGGCTCTGCTTCTAACTTGGGCCCAAATTGTAAAATGGTCTTATCTATTGGCGATTTCGTTCCAATTCACACTCCAAGTAATATTCGGCATGCTAATTACATTGCCGGTTGCGAAATTGCATTACCTCTTATAGTTTCCGAGATATGGACTATCGATAATTTACACCTTAGGCTCTGCTTCTAACTTGGGCCCAAATTGTAAAATGGTCTTATCTATTGGCGATTTCGTTCCAATGCACATTCCAAGTAATATTCGGCATGCTAATTACATTGCCGGTTGCCAAATTGCATTATCTCTTATAGTTTCCGAGATATGGACTATCGATAATTTACACCTTAGGCTCTGCTTCTAACTTGGGCCCAAATTGTAAAATGGCCTTATCTATTGGCGATTTCGTTCCAATTCACATTCCAAGTAATATTCGGCATGCTAATTACATTGCCGGTTGCCAAATTGCATTATCTCTTATAGTTTCCGAGATATGGACTATCGATAATTTACTCCTTAGGCTCTGCTTCTAACTTGGGCCCAAATTGTAAAATGGTCTTATCTATTGGCGATTTCTTTCCAATTCACATTCCAAGTAATATTCGGCATGCTAATTACATTGCCGGTTGCCAAATTGCATTATCTCTTATAGTTTCCGAGATATGGACTATCGATAATTTACACCTTAGGCTCTGCTTCTAACTTGGGCCCAAATTGTAAAATGGTCTTATCTATTGGCGATTTCGTTCCAATTCACACTCCAAGTAATATTCGGCATGCTAATTACATTGCCGGTTGCGAAATTGCATTACCTCTTATAGTTTCCGAGATATGGACTATCGATAATTTACACCTTAGGCTCTGCTTCTAACTTGGGCCCAAATTGTAAAATGGTCTTATCTATTGGCGATTTCGTTCCAATTCACATTCCAAGTAATATTCGGCATGCTAATTACATTGCCGGTTGCCAAATTGCATTATCTCTTATAGTTTCCGAGATATGGACTATCGATAATTTACACCTTAGGCTCTGCTTCTAACTTGGGCCCAAATTGTAAAATGGTCTTACCTATTGGCGATTCCGTTCCAATTCACATTCCAAGTAATATTCGGCATGCTAATTACATTGCCGGTTGCCAAATTGCATTATATCTTATAGTTTCCGAGATATGGACTATCGATAATTTGCACCTTAGGCTCTGCTTCTAACTTGGGCCCAAATTGTAAAATGGTCTTATCTATTGGCGATTTCGTTCCAATTCACATTCCAAGTAATATTCGGCATGCTAATTACATTGCCGGTTGCCAAATTGCATTATCTCTTATAGTTTCCGAGATATGGTCTATCGATAACTTACACCTTAGGCTCTGCTTCTAACTTGGGCCCAAATTGTAAAATGGTCTTATCTATTGGCGAATTCGTCCCAATTCACATTCCAAGTGATATTCGGCATGCTAATTACATTGCCGGTTGCGAAATTGCATTATCTCTTATAGTTTCCGAGATATGGACTATCGATAATTTACACCTTAGGCTCTGCTTCTAACTTGCTCCCAAATTGTAAAATGGTCTTATCTATTGGCGATTTCGTTCCAATTCACATTCCAAGTAATATTCGGCATGCTAATTACATTGCCGGTTGCCAAATTGCATTACCTCTTATAGTTTCCGAGATATGGACTATCGATAATTTACACCTTAGGCTCTGCTTCTAACTTGGGCCCAAATTGTAAAATGGTCTTATCTATTGGCGATTTCGTCCCAATTCACATTCCAAGTAATATTCGGCATGCTAATTACATTGCCGGTTGCCAAATTGAATTATCTCTTATAGTTTCCGAGATATGGACTATCGATAATTTACACCTTAGGCTCTGCTTCTAACTTGGGCCCAAATTGTAAAATGGTCTTATCTATTGGCGATTTCGTTCCAATTCACATTCCAAGTAATATTGGGCATGCTAATTACATTGCCGGTTGCCAAATTGCATTATCTCTTATAGTTTCCGAGATATGGACTATCGATAATTTACACCATAGGCTCTGCTTCTAACTTGGGCCCAAATTGTAAAATGGTCTTATCTATTGGCGATTTCGTTCCAATTCACACTCCAAGTAATATTCGGCATGCTAATTACATTGCCGGTTGCGAAATTGCATTACCTCTTATAGTTTCCGAGATATGGACTATCGATAATTTACACCTTAGGCTCTGCTTCTAACTTGGGCCCAAATTGTAAAATGGTCTTATCTATTGGCGATTTCGTTCCAATTCACATTCCAAGTAATATTCGGCATGCTAATTACATTGCCGGTTGCCAAATTGCATTATCTCTTATAGTTTCCGAGATATGGACTATCGATAATTTACACCTTAGGCTCTGCTTCTAACTTGGGCCTAAATTGTAAAATGGTCTTACCTATTGGCGATTCCGTTCCAATTCACATTCCAAGTAATATTCGGCATGCTAATTACATTGCCGGTTGCCAAATTGCATTATCTCTTATAGTTTCCGAGATATGGACTATCAAAAATTTACACCTTAGGCTCTGCTTCTAACTTGGGCCCAAATTGTAAAATGGTCTTATCTATTGGCGATTTCGTTCCAATTCACATTCCAAGTAATATTCGGCATGCTAATTACATTGCCGGTTGCCAAATTGCATTATCTCTTATAGTTTCCGAGATATGGTCTATCGATCGATGGACGAAACTTACACCTTAGGCTCTGCTTCTAACTTGGGCCCAAATTGTAAAATGGTCTTATCTATTGGCGATTTCGTCCCAATTCACATTCCAAGTGATATTCGGCATGCTAATTACATTGCCGGTTGCGAAATTGCATTATCTCTTATAGTTTCCGAGATATGGACTATCGATAATTTACACCTTAGGCTCTGCTTCTAACTTGCTCCCAAATTGTAAAATGGTCTTATCTATTGGCGATTTCGTTCCAATTCACATTCCAAGTAATATTCGGCATGCTAATTACATTGCCGGTTGCCAAATTGCATTATCTCTTATAGTTTCCGAGATATGGACTATCGATAATTTACACCTTAGGCTCTGCTTCTAACTTGGGCCCAAATTGTAAAATGGCCTTATCTATTGGCGATTTCGTTCCAATTCACATTCCAAGTAATATTCGGCATGCTAATTACATTGCCGGTTGCCAAATTGCATTATCTCTTATAGTTTCCGAGATATGGACTATCGATAATTTACACCTTAGGCTCTGCTTCTAACTTGGGCCCAAATTGTAAAATGGTCTTATCTATTGGCGATTTCGTTCCAATTCACATTCCAAGTAATATTCGGCATGCTAATTACATTGCCGGTTGCCAAATTGCATTATCTCTTATAGTTTCCGAGATATGGACTATCGATAATTTACACCTTAGGCTCTGCTTCTAACTTGGGCCCAAATTGTAAAATGGTCTTATCTATTGGCGATTTCGTTCCAATTCACACTCCAAGTAATATTCGGCATGCTAATTACATTGCCGGTTGCGAAATTGCATTACCTCTTATAGTTTCCGAGATATGGACTATCGATAATTTACACCTTAGGCTCTGCTTCTAACTTGGGCCCAAATTGTAAAATGGTCTTATCTATTGGCGATTTCGTTCCAATTCACATTCCAAGTAATATTCGGCATGCTAATTACATTGCCGGTTGCCAAATTGCATTATCTCTTATAGTTTCCGAGATATGGACTATCGATAATTTACACCTTAGGCTCTGCTTCTAACTTGGGCCCAAATTGTAAAATGGTCTTACCTATTGGCGATTCCGTTCCAATTCACATTCCAAGTAATATTCGGCATGCTAATTACATTGCCGGTTGCCAAATTGCATTATATCTTATAGTTTCCGAGATATGGACTATCGATAATTTGCACCTTAGGCTCTGCTTCTAACTTGGGCCCAAATTGTAAAATGGTCTTATCTATTGGCGATTTCGTTCCAATTCACATTCCAAGTAATATTCGGCATGCTAATTACATTGCCGGTTGCCAAATTGCATTATCTCTTATAGTTTCCGAGATATGGTCTATCGATCGATGGACGAAACTTACACCTTAGGCTCTGCTTCTAACTTGGGCCCAAATTGTAAAATGGTCTTATCTATTGGCGAATTCGTCCCAATTCACATTCCAAGTGATATTCGGCATGCTAATTACATTGCCGGTTGCGAAATTGCATTATCTCTTATAGTTTCCGAGATATGGACTATCGATAATTTACACCTTAGGCTCTGCTTCTAACTTGCTCCCAAACTGTAAAATGGTCTTATCTATTGGCGATTTCGTTCCAATTCACATTCCAAGTAATATTCGGCATGCTAATTACATTGCCGGTTGCCAAATTGCATTACCTCTTATAGTTTCCGAGATATGGACTATCGATAATTTACACCTTAGGCTCGCTCTGCTTCTAACTTGGGCCCAAATTGTAAAATGGTCTTATCTATTGGCGATTTCGTCCCAATTCACATTCCAAGTAATATTCGGCATGCTAATTACATTGCCGGTTGCCAAATTGAATTATCTCTTATAGTTTCCGAGATATGGACTATCGATAATTTACACCTTAGGCTCTGCTTCTAACTTGGGCCCAAATTGTAAAATGGTCTTATCTATTGGCGATTTCGTTCCAATTCACATTCCAAGTAATATTGGGCATGCTAATTACATTGCCGGTTGCCAAATTGCATTATCTCTTATAGTTTCCGAGATATGGACTATCGATAATTTACACCATAGGCTCTGCTTCTAACTTGATCCCAAATTGTAAAATGGTCTTACCTATTGGCGATTTCGTTCCAATTCACATTCCAAGTAATATTCGGCATGCTAATTACATTGCCGGTTTCCAAATTGCATTATCTCTTATAGTTTCCGAGATATGGACTATCGATAATTTACACCTTAGGCTCTGCTTCTAACTTGGGCCCAAATTGTAAAATGGTCTTATCTATTGGCGATTTCGTTCCAATTCACATTCCAATTAATATTCGGCATGCTAATTACATTGCCGGTTGCCAAATTGCATTATCTCTTATAGTTTCCGAGATATGGACTATCGATAATTTACACCTTAGGCTCTGCTTCTAACTTGGGCCCAAATTGTAAAATGGTCTTATCTATTGGCGATTTCGTTCCAATTCACATTCCAAGTAATATTCGGCATGCTAATTACATTGCCGGTTGCCAAATTGCATTATCTCTTATAGTTTCCGAGATATGGACTATCGATAATTTACACCTTAGGCTCTGCTTCTAACTTGGGCCCAAATTGTAAAATGGTCTTATCTATTGGCGATTTCGTTCCAATTCACATTCCAATTAATATTCGGCATGCTAATTACATTGCCGGTTGCCAAATTGCATTATCTCTTATAGTTTCCGAGGTATGGACTATCGATAATTTACACCTTAGGCTCTGCTTCTAACTTGGGCCCAAATTGTAAAATGGTCTTATCTATTGGCGATTTCGTTCCAATTCACATTCCAAGTAATATTCGGCATGCTAATTACATTGCCGGTTGCCAAATTGAATTATCTCTTATAGTTTCCGAGATATGGACTATCGATAATTTACACCTTAGGCTCTGCTTCTAACTTGGGCCCAAATTGTAAAATGGTCTTATCTATTGGCGATTTCGTTCCAATTCACACTCCTAGTAATATTCGGCATGCTAATTACATTGCCGGTTGCGAAATTGCATTATCTCTTATAGTTTCCGAGATATGGACTATCAATAATTTACACCTTAGGCTCTGCTTCTAACTTGGGCCCAAATTGTAAAATGGTCTTATCTATTGGCGATTTCGTTCCAATTCACATTCCAAGTAATATTCGGCATGCTAATTACATTGCCGGTTGCCAAATTGCATTATCTCTTATAGTTTCCGAGATATGGACTATCGATAATTTACACCTTAGGCTCTGCTTCTAACTTGGGCCCAAATTGTAAAATGGCCTTATCTATTGGCGATTTCGTCCCAATTCACATTCCAAGTAATATTCCGCATGCTAATTACATTGCCGGCTGCGAAATTGCATTATCTCTTATAGTTTCAGAGATATGGACTATCGATAATTTACACCTTAGGCTCTGCTTCTAACTTGGGCCCAAATTGTAAAATGGTCTTATCTATTGGCAATTTCGTTCCAATTCACATTCCAAGTAATATTCGGCATGCTAATTACATTTCCGGTTGCCAAATTGCATTATCTCTTATAGTTTCCGAGATATGGACTATCGATAATTTACACCTTAGGCTCTGCTTCTAACTTGGGCCCAAATTGTAAAATGGTCTTATCTATTGGCGATTTCGTTCCAATTCACATTCCAAGTAATATTCGGCATGCTAATTACATTGCCGGTTGCCAAATTGCATTAACTCTTATAGTTTCCGAGATATGGACTATCGATAATTTACACCTTAGGCTCTGCTTCTAACTTGGGCCCAAATTGTAAAATGGTCTTATCTATTGGCGATTTCGTCCCAATTCACATTCCAAGTAATATTCGGCATGCTAATTACATTGCCGGTTGCCAAATTGAATTATCTCTTATAGTTTCCGAGATATGGACTATCGATAATTTACACCTTAGGCTCTGCTTCTAACTTGGGCCCAAATTGTAAAATGGTCTTATCTATTGGCGAATTCGTCCCAATTCACATTCCAAGTGATATTCGGCATGCTAATTACATTGCCGGTTGCGAAATTGCATTATCTCTTATAGTTTCCGAGATATGGACTATCGATAATTTACACCTTAGGCTCTGCTTCTAACTTGCTCCCAAATTGTAAAATGGTCTTATCTATTGGCGATTTCGTTCCAATTCACATTCCAAGTAATATTCGGCATGCTAATTACATTGCCGGTTGCCAAATTGCATTACCTCTTATAGTTTCCGAGATATGGACTATCGATAATTTACACCTTAGGCTCTGCTTCTAACTTGGGCCCAAATTGTAAAATGGTCTTATCTATTGGCGATTTCGTCCCAATTCACATTCCAAGTAATATTCGGCATGCTAATTACATTGCCGGTTGCCAAATTGAATTATCTCTTATAGTTTCCGAGATATGGACTATCGATAATTTACACCTTAGGCTCTGCTTCTAACTTGGGCCCAAATTGTAAAATGGTCTTATCTATTGGCGATTTCGTTCCAATTCACATTCCAAGTAATATTGGGCATGCTAATTACATTGCCGGTTGCCAAATTGCATTATCTCTTATAGTTTCCGAGATATGGACTATCGATAATTTACACCATAGGCTCTGCTTCTAACTTGGGCCCAAATTGTAAAATGGTCTTATCTATTGGCGATTTCGTTCCAATTCACACTCCAAGTAATATTCGGCATGCTAATTACATTGCCGGTTGCGAAATTGCATTACCTCTTATAGTTTCCGAGATATGGACTATCGATAATTTACACCTTAGGCTCTGCTTCTAACTTGGGCCCAAATTGTAAAATGGTCTTATCTATTGGCGATTTCGTTCCAATTCACATTCCAAGTAATATTCGGCATGCTAATTGCATTGCCGGTTGCCAAATTGCATTATCTCTTATAGTTTCCGAGATATGGACTATCGATAATTTACACCTTAGGCTCTGCTTCTAACTTGGGCCTAAATTGTAAAATGGTCTTACCTATTGGCGATTCCGTTCCAATTCACATTCCAAGTAATATTCGGCATGCTAATTACATTGCCGGTTGCCAAATTGCATTATCTCTTATAGTTTCCGAGATATGGACTATCAAAAATTTACACCTTAGGCTCTGCTTCTAACTTGGGCCCAAATTGTAAAATGGTCTTATCTATTGGCGATTTCGTTCCAATTCACATTCCAAGTAATATTCGGCATGCTAATTACATTGCCGGTTGCCAAATTGCATTATCTCTTATAGTTTCCGAGATATGGTCTATCGATCGATGGACGAAACTTACACCTTAGGCTCTGCTTCTAACTTGGGCCCAAATTGTAAAATGGTCTTATCTATTGGCGATTTCGTCCCAATTCACATTCCAAGTGATATTCGGCATGCTAATTACATTGCCGGTTGCGAAATTGCATTATCTCTTATAGTTTCCGAGATATGGACTATCGATAATTTACACCTTAGGCTCTGCTTCTAACTTGCTCCCAAATTGTAAAATGGTCTTATCTATTGGCGATTTCGTTCCAATTCACATTCCAAGTAATATTCGGCATGCTAATTACATTGCCGGTTGCCAAATTGCATTATCTCTTATAGTTTCCGAGATATGGACTATCGATAATTTACACCTTAGGCTCTGCTTCTAACTTGGGCCCAAATTGTAAAATGGCCTTATCTATTGGCGATTTCGTTCCAATTCACATTCCAAGTAATATTCGGCATGCTAATTACATTGCCGGTTGCCAAATTGCATTATCTCTTATAGTTTCCGAGATATGGACTATCGATAATTTACACCTTAGGCTCTGCTTCTAACTTGGGCCCAAATTGTAAAATGGTCTTATCTATTGGCGATTTCGTTCCAATTCACATTCCAAGTAATATTCGGCATGCTAATTACATTGCCGGTTGCCAAATTGCATTATCTCTTATAGTTTCCGAGATATGGACTATCGATAATTTACACCTTAGGCTCTGCTTCTAACTTGGGCCCAAATTGTAAAATGGTCTTATCTATTGGCGATTTCGTTCCAATTCACACTCCAAGTAATATTCGGCATGCTAATTACATTGCCGGTTGCGAAATTGCATTACCTCTTATAGTTTCCGAGATATGGACTATCGATAATTTACACCTTAGGTTCTGCTTCTAACTTGGGCCCAAATTGTAAAATGGTCTTATCTATTGGCGATTTCGTTCCAATTCACATTCCAAGTAATATTCGGCATGCTAATTACATTGCCGGTTGCCAAATTGCATTATCTCTTATAGTTTCCGAGATATGGACTATCGATAATTTACACCTTAGGCTCTGCTTCTAACTTGGGCCCAAATTGTAAAATGGTCTTACCTATTGGCGATTCCGTTCCAATTCACATTCCAAGTAATATTCGGCATGCTAATTACATTGCCGGTTGCCAAATTGCATTATATCTTATAGTTTCCGAGATATGGACTATCGATAATTTGCTCCTTAGGCTCTGCTTCTAACTTGGGCCCAAATTGTAAAATGGTCTTATCTATTGGCGATTTCGTTCCAATTCACATTCCAAGTAATATTCGGCATGCTAATTACATTGCCGGTTGCCAAATTGCATTATCTCTTATAGTTTCCGAGATATGGTCTATCGATCGATGGACGAAACTTACACCTTAGGCTCTGCTTCTAACTTGGGCCCAAATTGTAAAATGGTCTTATCTATTGGCGAATTCGTCCCAATTCACATTCCAAGTGATATTCGGCATGCTAATTACATTGCCGGTTGCGAAATTGCATTATCTCTTATAGTTTCCGAGATATGGACTATCGATAATTTACACCTTAGGCTCTGCTTCTAACTTGCTCCCAAATTGTAAAATGGTCTTATCTATTGGCGATTTCGTTCCAATTCACATTCCAAGTAATATTCGGCATGCTAATTACATTGCCGGTTGCCAAATTGCATTACCTCTTATAGTTTCCGAGATATGGACTATCGATAATTTACACCTTAGGCTCGCTCTGCTTCTAACTTGGGCCCAAATTGTAAAATGGTCTTATCTATTGGCGATTTCGTCCCAATTCACATTCCAAGTAATATTCGGCATGCTAATTACATTGCCGGTTGCCAAATTGAATTATCTCTTATAGTTTCCGAGATATGGACTATCGATAATTTACACCTTAGGCTCTGCTTCTAACTTGGGCCCAAATTGTAAAATGGTCTTATCTATTGGCGATTTCGTTCCAATTCACATTCCAAGTAATATTGGGCATGCTAATTACATTGCCGGTTGCCAAATTGCATTATCTCTTATAGTTTCCGAGATATGGACTATCGATAATTTACACCATAGGCTCTGCTTCTAACTTGATCCCAAATTGTAAAATGGTCTTACCTATTGGCGATTTCGTTCCAATTCACATTCCAAGTAATATTCGGCATGCTAATTACATTGCCGGTTTCCAAATTGCATTATCTCTTATAGTTTCCGAGATATGGACTATCGATAATTTACACCTTAGGCTCTGCTTCTAACTTGGGCCCAAATTGTAAAATGGTCTTATCTATTGGCGATTTCGTTCCAATTCACATTCCAATTAATATTCGGCATGCTAATTACATTGCCGGTTGCCAAATTGCATTATCTCTTATAGTTTCCGAGATATGGACTATCGATAATTTACACCTTAGGCTCTGCTTCTAACTTGGGCCCAAATTGTAAAATGGTCTTATCTATTGGCGATTTCGTTCCAATTCACATTCCAAGTAATATTCGGCATGCTAATTACATTGCCGGTTGCCAAATTGCATTATCTCTTATAGTTTCCGAGATATGGACTATCGATAATTTACACCTTAGGCTCTGCTTCTAACTTGGGCCCAAATTGTAAAATGGTCTTATCTATTGGCGATTTCGTTCCAATTCACATTCCAATTAATATTCGGCATGCTAATTACATTGCCGGTTGCCAAATTGCATTATCTCTTATAGTTTCCGAGGTATGGACTATCGATAATTTACACCTTAGGCTCTGCTTCTAACTTGGGCCCAAATTGTAAAATGGTCTTATCTATTGGCGATTTCGTTCCAATTCACATTCCAAGTAATATTCGGCATGCTAATTACATTGCCGGTTGCCAAATTGAATTATCTCTTATAGTTTCCGAGATATGGACTATCGATAATTTACACCTTAGGCTCTGCTTCTAACTTGGGCCCAAATTGTAAAATGGTCTTATCTATTGGCGATTTCGTTCCAATTCACACTCCTAGTAATATTCGGCATGCTAATTACATTGCCGGTTGCGAAATTGCATTATCTCTTATAGTTTCCGAGATATGGACTATCAATAATTTACACCTTAGGCTCTGCTTCTAACTTGGGCCCAAATTGTAAAATGGTCTTATCTATTGGCGATTTCGTTCCAATTCACATTCCAAGTAATATTCGGCATGCTAATTACATTGCCGGTTGCCAAATTGCATTATCTCTTATAGTTTCCGAGATATGGACTATCGATAATTTACACCTTAGGCTCTGCTTCTAACTTGGGCCCAAATTGTAAAATGGCCTTATCTATTGGCGATTTCGTCCCAATTCACATTCCAAGTAATATTCCGCATGCTAATTACATTGCCGGCTGCGAAATTGCATTATCTCTTATAGTTTCAGAGATATGGACTATCGATAATTTACACCTTAGGCTCTGCTTCTAACTTGGGCCCAAATTGTAAAATGGTCTTATCTATTGGCAATTTCGTTCCAATTCACATTCCAAGTAATATTCGGCATGCTAATTACATTTCCGGTTGCCAAATTGCATTATCTCTTATAGTTTCCGAGATATGGACTATCGATAATTTACACCTTAGGCTCTGCTTCTAACTTGGGCCCAAATTGTAAAATGGTCTTATCTATTGGCGATTTCGTTCCAATTCACATTCCAAGTAATATTCGGCATGCTAATTACATTGCCGGTTGCCAAATTGCATTAACTCTTATAGTTTCCGAGATATGGACTATCGATAATTTACACCTTAGGCTCTGCTTCTAACTTGGGCCCAAATTGTAAAATGGTCTTATCTATTGGCGATTTCGTTCCAATTCACATTCCAAGTAATATTCGGCATGCTAATTACATTGCCGGTTGCCAAATTGCATTATCTCTTATAGTTTCCGAGATATGGACTATCGATAATTTACACCATAGGCTCTGCTTCTAACTTGGGCCCAAATTGTAAAATGGCCTTATCTATTGGCGATTTCGTTCCAATTCACATTCCAAGTAATATTCGGCATGCTAATTACATTTCCGGTTGCCAAATTGCATTATCTCTTATAGTTTCCGAGTTATGGACTATCGATAATTTACACCTTAGGCTCTGCTTCTAACTTGGGCCCAAATTGCAAAATGGTCTTATCTATTGGCGATTTCATTCCAATTCACATTCCAAGTAATATTCGGCATGCTAATTACATTGCCGGTTGCCAAATTGCATTATCTCTTATAGTTTCCGAGATATGGACTATCGATAATTTACACCTTAGGCTCTGCTTCTAACTTGGGCCCAAATTGTAAAATGGTCTTATCTATTGGCGATTTCGTTCCAATTCACATTCCAAGTAATATTCGGCATGCTAATTAAATTGCCGGTTGCCAAATTGCATTATCTTTTATAGTTTCCGAGATATGGACTATCGATAATTTACACCTTAGGCTCTGCTTCTAACTTGGGCCCAAATTGTAAAATGGTCTTATCTATTGGCGATTTCGTTCCAATTCACATTCCAAGTAATATTCGGCATGCTAATTACATTGCCGGTTGCCAAATTGCATTATCTCTTATAGTTTCCGAGATATGGACTATCGATAATTTACACCTTAGGCTCTGCTTCTAACTTGGGCCCAAATTGTAAAATGGTCTTATCTATTGGCGATTTCGTCCCAATTCACATTCCAAGTGATATTCGGCATGCTAATTACATTGCCGGTTGCGAAATTGCATTATCTCTTATAGTTTCCGAGATATGGTCTATCAATAATTTACACCTTAGGCTCTGCTTCTAACTTGGGCCCAAATTGTAAAATGGTTTTATCTATTGGCGATTTCGTTCTAATTCACATTCCAAGTAATATTCGGCATGCTAATTACATTGCCGGTTGCCAAATTGCATTATCTCTTATAGTTCCCGAGATATGGACTATCGATAATTTACACCTTAGGCTCTGCTTCTAACTTGGGCCCAAATTGTAAAATGGCCTTATCTATTGGCGATTTCGTTCCAATTCACATTCCAAGTAATATTCGGCATGCTAATTACATTGCCGGTTGCCAAATTGCATTATCTCTTATAGTTTCCGAGATATGGACTATCGATAATTTACACCTTAGGCTCTGCTTCTAACTTGGGCCCAAATTGTAAAATGGTCTTATCTATTGGCAATTTCGTTCCAATTCACATTCCAAGTAATATTCGGCATGCTAATTACATTGCCGGTTGCCAAATTGCATTATCTCTTATAGTTTCCGAGATATGGACTATCGATAATTTACACCTTAGGCTCTGCTTCTAACTTGGGCCCAAATTGTAAAATGGTCTTATCTATTGGCGATTTCGTCCCAATTCACATTCCAAGTGATATTCGGCATGCTAATTACATTGCCGGTTGCGAAATTGCATTATCTCTTATAGTTTCCGAGATATGGACTATCAATAATTTACACCTTAGGCTCTGCTTCTAACTTGGGCCCAAATTGTAAAATGGTCTTATCTATTGGCGATTTCGTTCCAATTCACACTCCAAGTAATATTCGGCATGCTAATTACATTGCCGGTTGCCAAATTGCATTATCTCTTATAGTTTCCGAGATATGGACTATCGATAATTTACACCTTAGGCTCTGCTTCTAACTTGGGCCCAAATTGTAAAATGGTCTTATCTATTGGCGATTTCGTTCCAATTCACATTCCAAGTAATATTCGGCATGCTAATTACATTGCCGGTTGCCAAATTGCATTATCTCTTATAGTTTCCGAGATATGGAGTATCGATAATTTACACCTTAGGCTCTGCTTCTAACTTGGGCCCAAATTGTAAAATGGTCTTATCTATTGGCGATTTCGTTCCAATTCACATTCCAAGTAATATTCGGCATGCTAATTACATTGCCGGTTGCCAAATTGCATTATCTCTTATAGTTTCCGAGATATGGACTATCGATAATTTACACCATAGGCTCTGCTTCTAACTTGGGCCCAAATTGTAAAATGGTCTTATCTATTGGCGATTTCGTTCCAATTCACATTCCAAGTAATATTCGGCATGCTAATTACATTGCCGGTTGCCAAATTGCATTATCTCTTATAGTTTCCGAGATATGGACTATCGATAATTTACACCTTAAGCTCTGCTTCTAACTTGCTCCCAAATTGTAAAATGGTCTTATCTATTGGCGATTTCGTTCCAATTCACATTCCAAGTAATATTCGGCATGCTAATTACATCGCCGGTTGCCAAATTGCATTATCTTTTATAGTTTCCGAGATATGGACTATCGATAATTTACACCTTAGGCTCTGCTTCTAACTTGGGCCCACATTGTAAAATGGTCTTATCTATTGGCGATTTCGTTCCAATTCACATTCCAAGTAATATTCGGCATGCTAATTACATTGCCGGTTGCCAAATTGAATTATCTCTTATAGTTTCCGAGATATGGACTATCGATAATTTACACCTTAGGCTCTGCTTCTAACTTGGGCCCAAATTGTAAAATGGTCTTATCTGTTGGCGATTTCGTTCCAATTCACATTCCAAGTAATATTGGGCATGCTAATTACATTGCCGGTTGCCAAATTGCGTTATCTCTTATAGTTTCCGAGATATGGACTATCGATAATTTACACCATAGGCTCTGCTTCTAACTTGGGCCCAAATTGTAAAATGGTCTTATCTATTGGCGATTTCGTTCCAATTCACATTCCAAGTAATACTCGGCATGCTAATTACATTGCCGGTTGCCAAATTGCATTATCTCTTATAGTTTCCGAGATATGGACTATCGATAATTTACACCTTAGGCTCTGCTTCTAACTTGGGCCCAAATTGTAAAATGGTCTTATCTATTGGCGATTTCGTCCCAATTCACATTCCAAGTGATATTCGGCATGCTAATTACATTGCCGGTTGCGAAATTGCATTATCTCTTATAGTTTCCGAGATATGGACTATCAATAATTTACATCTTAGGCTCTGCTTCTAACTTGGGTCCAAATTGTAAAATGGTCTTATCTATTGGCGATTTCGTTCCAACTCACATTCCAAGAAATATTCGGCATACTAATTACATTGCCGGTTGCCAAATTGCATTATCTCTTATAGTTTCCGAGATATGGACTATCGATAATTTACACCTTAGGCTCTGCTTCTAACTTGGGCCCAAATTGTAAAATGGTCTTATCTATTGGCGATTTCGTTCCAATTCACATTCCAAGTAATATTCGGCATGCTAATTACATTGCCGGTTGCCAAATTGCATTATCTCTTATAGTTTCCGAGATATGGACTATCGATAATTTACACCTTAGGCTCTGCTTCTAACTTGGGCCCAAATTGTAAAATGGTCTTATCTATTGGCGATTTCGTTCCAATTCACATTCCAAGTAATATTCGGCATGCTAATTACATTGCCGGTTGCCAAATTGCATTACCTCTTATAGTTTCCGAGATATGGACTATCGATAATTTACACCTTAGGCTCTGCTTCTAACTTGGGCCAAAATTGTAAAATGGTCTTATCTATTGGCGATTTCGTTCCAATTCACATTCCAAGTAATATTCGGCATGCTAATTACATTGCCGGTTGCCAAATTGAATTATCTCTTATAGTTTCCGAGATATGGACTATCGATAATTTACACCTTAGGCTCTGCTTCTAACTTGGGCCCAAATTGTAAAATGGTCTTATCTATTGGCGATTTCGTTCCAATTCACATTCCAAGTAATATTCGGCATGCTAATTACATTGCCGGTTGCCAAATTGAATTATCTCTTATAGTTTCCGAGATATGGACTATCGATAATTTACACCTTAGGCTCTGCTTCTAACTTGGGCCCAAATTGTAAAATGGTCTTATCTATTGGCGATTTCGTTCCAATTCACACTCCTAGTAATATTCGGCATGCTAATTACATTGCCGGTTGCGAAATTGCATTATCTCTTATAGTTTCCGAGATATGGACTATCAATAATTTACACCTTAGGCTCTGCTTCTAACTTGGGCCCAAATTGTAAAATGGTCTTATCTATTGGCGATTTCGTTCCAATTCACATTCCAAGTAATATTCGGCATGCTAATTACATTGCCGGTTGCCAAATTGCATTATCTCTTATAGTTTCCGAGATATGGACTATCGATAATTTACACCTTAGGCTCTGCTTCTAACTTGGGCCCAAATTGTAAAATGGCCTTATCTATTGGCGATTTCGTCCCAATTCACATTCCAAGTAATATTCGGCATGCTAATTACATTGCCGGCTGCGAAATTGCATTATCTCTTATAGTTTCAGAGATATGGACTATCGATAATTTATACCTTAGGCTCTGCTTCTAACTTGGGCCCAAATTGTAAAATGGTCTTATCTATTGGCAATTTCGTTCCAATTCACATTCCAAGTAATATTCGGCATGCTAATTACATTTCCGGTTGCCAAATTGCATTATCTCTTATAGTTTCCGAGATATGGACTATCGATAATTTACACCTTAGGCTCTGCTTCTAACTTGGGCCCAAATTGTAAAATGGTCTTATCTATTGGC
Source organism: Rhynchophorus ferrugineus (assembly GCF_030347505.1). Lineage (NCBI taxonomy): Eukaryota > Metazoa > Arthropoda > Insecta > Coleoptera > Curculionidae > Rhynchophorus > Rhynchophorus ferrugineus. The sequence continues at coordinate 97,860 of NW_027472644.1, read as the reverse complement.
GATTTCGTTCCAATTCACATTCCAAGTAATATTCGGCATGCTAATTACATTGCCGGTTGCCAAATTGCATTAACTCTTATAGTTTCCGAGATATGGACTATCGATAATTTACACCTTAGGCTCTGCTTCTAACTTGTGCCCAAATTGTAAAATGGTCTTATCTATTGGCGATTTCGTTCCAATTCACATTCCAAGTAATATTCGGCATGCTAATTACATTGCCGGTTGCCAAATTGCATTATCTCTTATAGTTTCCGAGATATGGACTATCGATAATTTACACCATAGGCTCTGCTTCTAACTTGGGCCCAAATTGTAAAATGGCCTTATCTATTGGCGATTTCGTTCCAATTCACATTCCAAGTAATATTCGGCATGCTAATTACATTTCCGGTTGCCAAATTGCATTATCTCTTATAGTTTCCGAGTTATGGACTATCGATAATTTACACCTTAGGCTCTGCTTCTAACTTGGGCCCAAATTGCAAAATGGTCTTATCTATTGGCGATTTCATTCCAATTCACATTCCAAGTAATATTCGGCATGCTAATTACATTGCCGGTTGCCAAATTGCATTATCTATTATAGTTTCCGAGATATGGACTATCGATAATTTACACCTTAGGCTCTGCTTCTAACTTGGGCCCAAATTGTAAAATGGTCTTATCTATTGGCGATTTCGTTCCAATTCACATTCCAAGTAATATTCGGCATGCTAATTAAATTGCCGGTTGCCAAATTGCATTATCTCTTATAGTTTCCGAGATATGGACTATCGATAATTTACACCTTAGGCTCTGCTTCTAACTTGGGCCCAAATTGTAAAATGGTCTTATCTATTGGCGATTTCGTTCCAATTCACATTCCAAGTAATATTCGGCATGCTAATTACATTGCCGGTTGCCAAATTGCATTATCTCTTATAGTTTCCGAGATATGGACTATCGATAATTTACACCTTAGGCTCTGCTTCTAACTTGGGCCCAAATTGTAAAATGGTCTTATCTATTGGCGATTTCGTTCCAATTCACATTCCAAGTAATATTCGGCATGCTAATTACATTGCCGGTTGCCAAATTGCATTATCTCTTATAGTTTCCGAGATATGGACTATCGATAATTTACACCTTAGGCTCTGCTTCTAACTTGGGCCCAAATTGTAAAATGGTCTTATCTATTGGCGATTTCGTTCCAATTCACATTCCAATTAATATTCGGCATGCTAATTACATTGCCGGTTGCCAAATTGCATTATCTCTTATAGTTTCCGAGATATGGACTATCGATAATTTACACCTTAGGCTCTGCTTCTAACTTGGGCCCAAATTGTAAAATGGCCTTATCTATTGGCGATTTCGTTCCAATTCACATTTCAAGTAATATTCGGCATGCTAATTACATTGCCGGTTGCCAAATTGAATTATCTCTTATAGTTTCCGAGATATGGACTATCGATAATTTACACCTTAGGCTCTGCTTCTAACTTGGGCCCAAATTGTAAAATGGTCTTATCTATTGGCGATTTCGTTCCAATTCACACTCCTAGTAATATTCGGCATGCTAATTATATTGCCGGTTGCGAAATTGCATTATCTCTTATAGTTTCCGAGATATGGACTATCAATATTTTACACCTTAGGCTCTGCTTCTAACTTGGGCCCAAATTGTAAAATGGTCTTATCTATTGGCGATTTCGTTCCAATTCACATTCCAAGTAATATTCGGCATGCTAATTACATTGCCGGTTGCCAAATTGCATTATCTCTTATAGTTTCCGAGATATGGACTATCGATAATTTACACCTTAGGCTCTGCTTCTAACTTGGGCCCAAATTGTAAAATGGCCTTATCTATTGGCGATTTCGTTCCAATTCACATTCCAAGTAATATTCGGCATGCTAATTACATTGCCGGTTGCCAAATTGCATTAACTCTTATAGTTTCCGAGATATGGACTATCGATAATTTACACCTTAGGCTCTGCTTCTAACTTGGGCCCAAATTGTAAAATGGTCTTATCTATTGGCGATTTCGTTCCAATTCACATTCCAAGTAATATTCGGCATGCTAATTACATTGCCGGTTGCCAAATTGCATTATCTCTTATAGTTTCCGAGATATGGACTATCGATAATTTACACCTTAGGCTCTGCTTCTAACTTGGGCCCAAATTGTAAAATGGCCTTATCTATTGGCGATTTCGTTCCAATTCACATTCCAAGTAATATTCGGCATGCTAATTACATTGCCGGTTGCCAAATTGCATTAACTCTTATAGTTTCCGAGATATGGACTATCGATAATTTACACCTTAGGCTCTGCTTCTAACTTGGGCCCAAATTGTAAAATGGTCTTATCTATTGGCGATTTCGTTCCAATTCACATTCCAAGTAATATTCGGCATGCTAATTACATTGCCGGTTGCCAAATTGCATTATCTCTTATAGTTTCCGAGATATGGACTATCGATAATTTACACCATAGGCTCTGCTTCTAACTTGGGCCCAAATTGTAAAATGGCCTTATCTATTGGCGATTTCGTTCCAATTCACATTCCAAGTAATATTCGGCATGCTAATTACATTTCCGGTTGCCAAATTGCATTATCTCTTATAGTTTCCGAGTTATGGACTATCGATAATTTACACCTTAGGCTCTGCTTCTAACTTGGGCCCAAATTGCAAAATGGTCTTATCTATTGGCGATTTCATTCCAATTCACATTCCAAGTAATATTCGGCATGCTAATTACATTGCCGGTTGCCAAATTGCATTATCTCTTATAGTTTCCGAGATATGGACTATCGATAATTTACACCTTAGGCTCTGCTTCTAACTTGGGCCCAAATTGTAAAATGGTCTTATCTATTGGCGATTTCGTTCCAATTCACATTCCAAGTAATATTCGGCATGCTAATTAAATTGCCGGTTGCCAAATTGCATTATCTCTTATAGTTTCCGAGATATGGACTATCGATAATTTACACCTTAGGCTCTGCTTCTAACTTGGGCCCAAATTGTAAAATGGTCTTATCTATTGGCGATTTCGTTCCAATTCACATTCCAAGTAATATTCGGCATGCTAATTACATTGCCGGTTGCCAAATTGCATTATCTCTTATAGTTTCCGAGATATGGACTATCGATAATTTACACCTTAGGCTCTGCTTCTAACTTGGGCCCAAATTGTAAAATGGTCTTATCTATTGGCGATTTCGTTCCAATTCACATTCCAAGTAATATTCGGCATGCTAATTACATTGCCGGTTGCCAAATTGCATTATCTCTTATAGTTTCCGAGATATGGACTATCGATAATTTACACCTTAGGCTCTGCTTCTAACTTGGGCCCAAATTGTAAAATGGTCTTATCTATTGGCGATTTCGTTCCAATTCACATTCCAATTAATATTCGGCATGCTAATTACATTGCCGGTTGCCAAATTGCATTATCTCTTATAGTTTCCGAGATATGGACTATCGATAATTTACACCTTAGGCTCTGCTTCTAACTTGGGCCCAAATTGTAAAATTGTCTTATCTATTGGCGATTTCGTTCCAATTCACATTTCAAGTAATATTCGGCATGCTAATTACATTGCCGGTTGCCAAATTGAATTATCTCTTATAGTTTCCGAGATATGGACTATCGATAATTTACACCTTAGGCTCTGCTTCTAACTTGGGCCCAAATTGTAAAATGGTCTTATCTATTGGCGATTTCGTTCCAATTCACACTCCTAGTAATATTCGGCATGCTAATTATATTGCCGGTTGCGAAATTGCATTATCTCTTATAGTTTCCGAGATATGGACTATCAATAATTTACACCTTAGGCTCTGCTTCTAACTTGGGCCCAAATTGTAAAATGGTCTTATCTATTGGCGATTTCGTTCCAATTCACATTCCAAGTAATATTCGGCATGCTAATTACATTGCCGGTTGCCAAATTGCATTATCTCTTATAGTTTCCGAGATATGGACTATCGATAATTTACACCTTAGGCTCTGCTTCTAACTTGGGCCCAAATTGTAAAATGGCCTTATCTATTGGCGATTTCGTTCCAATTCACATTCCAAGTAATATTCGGCATGCTAATTACATTGCCGGTTGCCAAATTGCATTAACTCTTATAGTTTCCGAGATATGGACTATCGATAATTTACACCTTAGGCTCTGCTTCTAACTTGGGCCCAAATTGTAAAATGGTCTTATCTATTGGCGATTTCGTTCCAATTCACATTCCAAGTAATATTCGGCATGCTAATTACATTGCCGGTTGCCAAATTGCATTATCTCTTATAGTTTCCGAGATATGGACTATCGATAATTTACACCTTAGGCTCTGCTTCTAACTTGGGCCCAAATTGTAAAATGGCCTTATCTATTGGCGATTTCGTTCCAATTCACATTCCAAGTAATATTCGGCATGCTAATTACATTGCCGGTTGCCAAATTGCATTAACTCTTATAGTTTCCGAGATATGGACTATCGATAATTTACACCTTAGGCTCTGCTTCTAACTTGGGCCCAAATTGTAAAATGGTCTTATCTATTGGCGATTTCGTTCCAATTCACATTCCAAGTAATATTCGGCATGCTAATTACATTGCCGGTTGCCAAATTGCATTATCTCTTATAGTTTCCGAGATATGGACTATCGATAATTTACACCATAGGCTCTGCTTCTAACTTGGGCCCAAATTGTAAAATGGCCTTATCTATTGGCGATTTCGTTCCAATTCACATTCCAAGTAATATTCGGCATGCTAATTACAATACCGGTTGCCAAATTGCATTATCTCTTATAGTTTCCGAGTTATGGACTATCGATAATTTACACCTTAGGCTCTGCTTCTAACTTGGGCCCAAATTGCAAAATGGTCTTATCTATTAGCGATTTCATTCCAATTCACATTCCAAGTAATATTCGGCATGCTAATTACATTGCCGGTTGCCAAATTGCATTATCTCTTATAGTTTCCGAGATATGGACTATCGATAATTTACACCTTAGGCTCTGCTTCTAACTTGGGCCCAAATTGTAAAATGGTCTTATCTATTGGCGATTTCGTTCCAATTCACATTCCAAGTAATATTCGGCATGCTAATTACATTGCCGGTTGCCAAATTGCATTATCTCTTATAGTTTCCGAGATATGGACTATCGATAATTTACACCTTAGGCTCTGCTTCTAACTTGGGCCCAAATTGTAAAATGGTCTTATCTATTGGCGATTTCGTCCCAATTCACATTCCAAGTGATATTCGGCATGCTAATTACATTGCCGGTTGCGAAATTGCATTATCTCTTATAGTTTCCGAGATATGGACTATCAATAATTTACACCTTAGGCTCTGCTTCTAACTTGGGCCCAAATTGTAAAATGGTTTTATCTATTGGCGATTTCGTTCTAATTCACATTCCAAGTAATATTCGGCATGCTAATTACATTGCCGGTTGCCAAATTGCATTATCTCTTATAGTTCCCGAGATATGGACTATCGATAATTTACACCTTAGGCTCTGCTTCTAACTTGGGCCCAAATTGTAAAATGGCCTTATCTATTGGCGATTTCGTTCCAATTCACATTCCAAGTAATATTCGGCATGCTAATTACATTGCCGGTTGCCAAATTGCATTATCTCTTATAGTTTCCGAGATATGGACTATCGATAATTTACACCTTAGGTTCTGCTTCTAACTTGGGCCCAAATTATAATATGGTCTTATCTATTGGCGATTTCGTTCCAATTCACACTCCAAGTAATATTCGGCATGCTAATTACATTGCCGGTTGCGAAATTGCATTATCTCTTATAGTTTCCGAGATATTCACTATCGATAATTTACACCTTAGGCTCTGCTTCTAACTTGGGCCCAAATTGTAAAATGGTCTTATCTATTGGCGATTTCGTTCCAATTCACATTCCAAGTAATATTCGGCATGCTAATTACATTGCCGGTTGCCAAATTGCATTATCTCTTATAGTTTCCGAGATATGGACTATCGATAATTTACACCTTAGGCTCTGCTTCTAACTTGGGCCCAAATTGTAAAATGGTCTTATCTATTGGCAATTTCGTTCCAATTCACATTCCAAGTAATATTCGGCATGCTAATTACATTGCCGGTTGCCAAATTGCATTATCTCTTATAGTTTCCGAGATATGGACTATCGATAATTTACACCTTAGGCTCTGCTTCTAACTTGGGCCCAAATTGTAAAATGGTCTTATCTATTGGCGATTTCGTCCCAATTCACATTCCAAGTGATATTCGGCATGCTAATTACATTGCCGGTTGCGAAATTGCATTATCTCTTATAGTTTCCGAGATATGGACTATCAATAATTTACACCTTAGGCTCTGCTTCTAACTTGGGCCCAAATTGTAAAATGGTCTTATCTATTGGCGATTTCGTTCCAATTCACACTCCAAGTAATATTCGGCATGCTAATTACATTGCCGGTTGCCAAATTGCATTATCTCTTATAGTTTCCGAGATATGGACTATCGATAATTTACACCTTAGGCTCTGCTTCTAACTTGGGCCCAAATTGTAAAATGGTCTTATCTATTGGCGATTTCGTTCCAATTCACATTCCAAGTAATATTCGGCATGCTAATTACATTGCCGGTTGCCAAATTGCATTATCTCTTATAGTTTCCGAGATATGGACTATCGATAATTTACACCTTAGGCTCTGCTTCTAACTTGGGCCCAAATTGTAAAATGGTCTTATCTATTGGCGATTTCGTTCCAATTCACATTCCAATTAATATTCGGCATGCTAATTACATTGCCGGTTGCCAAATTGCATTATCTCTTATAGTTTCCGAGATATGGACTATCGATAATTTACACCTTAGGCTCTGCTTCTAACTTGGGCCCAAATTGTAAAATGGTCTTATCTATTGGCGATTTCGTTCCAATTCACATTCCAAGTAATATTCGGCATGCTAATTACATTGCCGGTTGCCAAATTGAATTATCTCTTATAGTTTCCGAGATATGGACTATCGATAATTTACACCTTAGGCTCTGCTTCTAACTTGGGCCCAAATTGTAAAATGGTCTTATCTATTGGCGATTTCGTTCCAATTCACACTCCTAGTAATATTCGGCATGCTAATTACATTGCCGGTTGCGAAATTGCATTATCTCTTATAGTTTCCGAGATATGGACTATCAATAATTTACACCTTAGGCTCTGCTTCTAACTTGGGCCCAAATTGTAAAATGGTCTTATCTATTGGCGATTTCGTTCCAATTCACATTCCAAGTAATATTCGGCATGCTAATTACATTGCCGGTTGCCAAATTGCATTATCTCTTATAGTTTCCGAGATATGGACTATCGATAATTTACACCTTAGGCTCTGCTTCTAACTTGGGCCCAAATTGTAAAATGGCCTTATCTATTGGCGATTTCGTTCCAATTCACATTCCAAGTAATATTCGGCATGCTAATTACATTGCCGGTTGCCAAATTGCATTAACTCTTATAGTTTCCGAGATATGGACTATCGATAATTTACACCTTAGGCTCTGCTTCTAACTTGGGCCCAAATTGTAAAATGGTCTTATCTATTGGCGATTTCGTTCCAATTCACATTCCAAGTAATATTCGGCATGCTAATTACATTGCCGGTTGCCAAATTGCATTATCTCTTATAGTTTCCGAGATATGGACTATCGATAATTTACACCTTAGGCTCTGCTTCTAACTTGGGCCCAAATTGTAAAATGGCCTTATCTATTGGCGATTTCGTTCCAATTCACATTCCAAGTAATATTCGGCATGCTAATTACATTGCCGGTTGCCAAATTGCATTAACTCTTATAGTTTCCGAGATATGGACTATCGATAATTTACACCTTAGGCTCTGCTTCTAACTTGGGCCCAAATTGTAAAATGGTCTTATCTATTGGCGATTTCGTTCCAATTCACATTCCAAGTAATATTCGGCATGCTAATTACATTGCCGGTTGCCAAATTGCATTATCTCTTATAGTTTCCGAGATATGGACTATCGATAATTTACACCTTAGGCTCTGCTTCTAACTTGGGCCCAAATTGTAAAATGGTCTTATCTATTGGCGATTTCGTTCCAATTCACACTCCAAGTAATATTCGGCATGCTAATTACATTGCCGGTTGCCAAATTGCATTATCTCTTATAGTTTCCGAGATATGGACTATCGATAATTTACACCTTAGGCTCTGCTTCTAACTTGGGCCCAAATTGTAAAATGGTCTTATCTATTGGCGATTTCGTTCCAATTCACATTCCAAGTAATATTCGGCATGCTAATTACATTGCCGGTTGCCAAATTGCATTATCTCTTATAGTTTCCGAGATATGGACTATCGATAATTTACACCTTAGGCTCTGCTTCTAACTTGGGCCCAAATTGTAAAATGGTCTTATCTATTGGCGATTTCGTTCCAATTCACATTCCAATTAATATTCGGCATGCTAATTACATTGCCGGTTGCCAAATTGCATTATCTCTTATAGTTTCCGAGATATGGACTATCGATAATTTACACCTTAGGCTCTGCTTCTAACTTGGGCCCAAATTGTAAAATGGTCTTATCTATTGGCGATTTCGTTCCAATTCACATTCCAAGTAATATTCGGCATGCTAATTACATTGCCGGTTGCCAAATTGAATTATCTCTTATAGTTTCCGAGATATGGACTATCGATAATTTACACCTTAGGCTCTGCTTCTAACTTGGGCCCAAATTGTAAAATGGTCTTATCTATTGGCGATTTCGTTCCAATTCACACTCCTAGTAATATTCGGCATGCTAATTACATTGCCGGTTGCGAAATTGCATTATCTCTTATAGTTTCCGAGATATGGACTATCAATAATTTACACCTTAGGCTCTGCTTCTAACTTGGGCCCAAATTGTAAAATGGTCTTATCTATTGGCGATTTCGTTCCAATTCACATTCCAAGTAATATTCGGCATGCTAATTACATTGCCGGTTGCCAAATTGCATTATCTCTTATAGTTTCCGAGATATGGACTATCGATAATTTACACCTTAGGCTCTGCTTCTAACTTGGGCCCAAATTGTAAAATGGCCTTATCTATTGGCGATTTCGTTCCAATTCACATTCCAAGTAATATTCGGCATGCTAATTACATTGCCGGTTGCCAAATTGCATTAACTCTTATAGTTTCCGAGATATGGACTATCGATAATTTACACCTTAGGCTCTGCTTCTAACTTGGGCCCAAATTGTAAAATGGTCTTATCTATTGGCGATTTCGTTCCAATTCACATTCCAAGTAATATTCGGCATGCTAATTACATTGCCGGTTGCCAAATTGCATTATCTCTTATAGTTTCCGAGATATGGACTATCGATAATTTACACCTTAGGCTCTGCTTCTAACTTGGGCCCAAATTGTAAAATGGCCTTATCTATTGGCGATTTCGTTCCAATTCACATTCCAAGTAATATTCGGCATGCTAATTACATTGCCGGTTGCCAAATTGCATTAACTCTTATAGTTTCCGAGATATGGACTATCGATAATTTACACCTTAGGCTCTGCTTCTAACTTGGGCCCAAATTGTAAAATGGTCTTATCTATTGGCGATTTCGTTCCAATTCACATTCCAAGTAATATTCGGCATGCTAATTACATTGCCGGTTGCCAAATTGCATTATCTCTTATAGTTTCCGAGATATGGACTATCGATAATTTACACCATAGGCTCTGCTTCTAACTTGGGCCCAAATTGTAAAATGGCCTTATCTATTGGCGATTTCGTTCCAATTCACATTCCAAGTAATATTCGGCATGCTAATTACATTTCCGGTTGCCAAATTGCATTATCTCTTATAGTTTCCGAGTTATGGACTATCGATAATTTACACCTTAGGCTCTGCTTCTAACTTGGGCCCAAATTGCAAAATGGTCTTATCTATTGGCGATTTCATTCCAATTCACATTCCAAGTAATATTCGGCATGCTAATTACATTGCCGGTTGCCAAATTGCATTATCTCTTATAGTTTCCGAGATATGGACTATCGATAATTTACACCTTAGGCTCTGCTTCTAACTTGGGCCCAAATTGTAAAATGGTCTTATCTATTGGCGATTTCGTTCCAATTCACATTCCAAGTAATATTCGGCATGCTAATTACATTGCCGGTTGCCAAATTGCATTATCTCTTATAGTTTCCGAGATATGGACTATCGATAATTTACACCATAGGCTCTGCTTCTAACTTGGGCCCAAATTGTAAAATGGTCTTATCTATTGGCGATTTTGTTCCAATTCACATTCCAAGTAATATTCGGCATGCTAATTACATTGCCGGTTGCCAAATTGCATTATCTCTTATAGTTTCCGAGATATGGACTATCGATAATTTACACCTTAAGCTCTGCTTCTAACTTGCTCCCAAATTGTAAAATGGTCTTATCTATTGGCGATTTCGTTCCAATTCACATTCCAAGTAATATTCGGCATGCTAATTACATCGCCGGTTGCCAAATTGCATTATCTTTTATAGTTTCCGAGATATGGACTATCGATAATTTACACCTTAGGCTCTGCTTCTAACTTGGGCCCAAATTGTAAAATGGTCTTATCTATTGGCGATTTCGTTCCAATTCACATTCCAAGTAATATTCGGCATGCTAATTACATTGCCGGTTGCCAAATTGAATTATCTCTTATAGTTTCCGAGATATGGACTATCGATAATTTACACCTTAGGCTCTGCTTCTAACTTGGGCCCAAATTGTAAAATGGTCTTATCTATTGGCGATTTCGTTCCAATTCACATTCCAAGTAATATTGGGCATGCTAATTACATTGCCGGTTGCCAAATTGCATTATCTCTTATAGTTTCCGAGATATGGACTATCGATAATTTACACCATAGGCTCTGCTTCTAACTTGGGCCCAAATTGTAAAATGGTCTTATCTATTGGCGATTTCGTTCCAATTCACATTCCAAGTAATACTCGGCATGCTAATTACATTGCCGGTTGCCAAATTGCATTATCTCTTATAGTTTCCGAGATATGGACTATCGATAATTTACACCTTAGGCTCTGCTTCTAACTTGGGCCCAAATTGTAAAATGGTCTTATCTATTGGCGATTTCGTCCCAATTCACATTCCAAGTGATATTCGGCATGCTAATTACATTGCCGGTTGCGAAATTGCATTATCTCTTATAGTTTCCGAGATATGGACTATCAATAATTTACATCTTAGGCTCTGCTTCTAACTTGGGTCCAAATTGTAAAATGGTCTTATCTATTGGCGATTTCGTTCCAACTCACATTCCAAGTAATATTCGGCATGCTAATTACATTGCCGGTTGCCAAATTGCATTATCTCTTATAGTTTCCGAGATATGGACTATCGATAATTTACACCTTAGGCTCTGCTTCTAACTTGGGCCCAAATTGTAAAATGGTCTTATCTATTGGCGATTTCGTTCCAATTCACATTCCAAGTAATATTCGGCATGCTAATTACATTGCCGGTTGCCAAATTGCATTATCTCTTATAGTTTCCGAGATATGGACTATCGATAATTTACACCTTAGGCTCTGCTTCTAACTTGGGCCCAAATTGTAAAATGGTCTTATCTATTGGCGATTTCGTTCCAATTCACATTCCAAGTAATATTCGGCATGCTAATTACATTGCCGGTTGCCAAATTGTATTATCTCTTATAGTTTCCGAGATATGGACTATCGATAATTTACACCTTAGGCTCTGCTTCTAACTTGGGAACAAATTGTAAAATGGTCTTATCTATTGGCGATTTCGTTCCAATTCACATTCCAAGTAATATTCGGCATGCTAATTACATTGCCGGTTGCCAAATTGCATTATCTCTTATAGTTTCCGAGATATGGACTATCGATAATTTACACCTTAGGCTCTGCTTCTAACTTGGGCCCAAATTGTAAAATGGTCTCATCTATTGGCGATTTCGTTCCAACTCACATTCCAAGTAATATTCGACATGCTAATTACATTGCCGGTTGCCATATTGCATTATCTCTTATAGTTTCCGAGATATGGACTATCGATAATTTACACCTTAGGCTCTGCTTCTAACTTGGGCCCAAATTGTAAAATGGTCTTATCTATTGGCGATTTCGTTCCAATTCACATTCCAAGTAATATTCGGCATGCTAATTACATTGCCGGTTGCCAAATTTCATTATCTCTTATAGTTTCCGAGATATTAACTATCGTTAATTTACACCTTAGGCTCTGCTTCTAACTTGGGCCCAAATTGTAAAATGGCCTTATCTATTGACGATTTCGTTCCAATTCACATTCCAAGTAATATTCGGCATGCTAATTACATTGCCGGTTGCCAAATTGCATTATCTCTTATAGTTTCCGAGATATGGACTATCGATAATTTACACCTTAGGCTCTGCTTCTAACTTGGGCCCAAATTGTAAAATGGTCTTATCTATTGGCGATTTCGTTCCAATTCACATTCCAAGTAATATTCGGCATGCTAATTACATTGCCGGTTGCCAAATTGCATTATTTCTTATAGTTTCCGAGATATGGACTATCGATAATTTACACCTTAGGCTCTGCTTCTAACTTGGGCCCAAATTGTAAAATCGTCTTATCTATTGGCGATTTCGTTCCAATTCACATTCCAAGTAATATTCGGCATGCTCATTACATTGCCGGTTGCCAAATTGCATTATCTCTTATAGTTTCCGAGATATAGACTATCGATAATTTACACCTTAGGCTCTGCTTCTAACTTGGGCCCAAATTGTAAAATGGTCTTATCTATTGGCGATTTCGTTCCAATTCACATTCCAAGTAATATTCGGCATGCTAATTACATTGCCCGTTGCCAAATTGAATTATCTCTTATAGTTTCCGAGATATGGACTATCGATAATTTACACCTTAGGCTCTGCTTCTAACTTGGGCCCAAATTGTAAAATGGTCTTACCTATTGGCGATTTCGTTCCAATTCACATTCCAAGTAATATTCGGCATGCTAATTACATTGCCGGTTGCCAAATTGCATTATCTCTTATAGTTTCCGAGATATGGACTATCGATAATTTACACCTTAGGCTCTGCTTCTAACTTGGGCCCAAATTGTAAAATGGTCTTATCTATTGGCGATTTCGTTCCAATTCACATTCCAAGTAATATTCGGCATGCTAATTACATTGCCGGTTGCCAAATTGCATTATCTCTTATAGTTTCCGAGATATGGACTATCGATAATTTACACCTTAGGCTCTGCTTCTAACTTGGGCCCAAATTGTAAAATGGTCTTATCTATTGGCGATTTCGTCTCAATTCACATTCCAAGTAATATTCGGCATGCTAATTACATTGCCGGTTGCGAAATTGCATTATCTCTTATAGTTTCAGAGATATGGACTATCGATAATTTACACCTTAGGCTCAGCTTCTAACTTGTTCCCAAATTGTAAAATGGTCTTATCTATTGGCGATTTCGTTCCAATTCACATTCCAAGTAATATTCGGCATGCTAATTACATTGCCGGTTGACAAATTGCATTATCTCTTATAGTTTCCGAGATATGGACTATCGATAATTTACACCTTAGGCTCTGCTTCTAACTTGGGCCCAAATTGTAAAATGGTCTTATCTATTGGTGATTTCGTTCCAATTCACATTCCAAGTAATATTCGGCATGCTAATTACATTGCCGGTTGCCAAATTGCATTATCTCTTATAGTTTCCGAGATATGGACTATTGATAATTTACACCTTAGGCTCTGCTTCTAACTTGGGCCCAAATTGTAAAATGGTCTTATCAATTGGCGATTTCGTTCCAATTCACATTCCAAGTAATATTCGGCATGCTAATTACATTGCCGGTTGCCAACTTGCATTATCTCTTATAGTTTCCGAGATATGGACTATCGATAATTTACACCTTAGGCTCTGCTTCTAACTTGGGCCCAAATTGTAAAATGGTCTTATCTATTGGCGATTTCGTTCCAATTCACACTCCAAGTAATATTCGGCATGCTAATTACATTGCCGGTTGCGAAATTGCATTATCTCTTATAGTTTCCGAGATATGGACTATCGATAATTTACACCTTAGGCTCTGCTTCTAACTTGGGCCCAAATTGTAAAATGGTCTTATCTATTGGCGATTTCGTTCCAATTCACATTCCAAGTAATATTCGGCATGCTAATTACATTGCCGGTTGCCAAATTGCATTATCTCTTATAGTTTCCGAGATATGGACTATCGATAATTTACACCTTAGGCTCTGCTTCTAACTTGGGCCCAAATTGTAAAATGGTCTTATCTATTGGCGATTTCGTCACAATTCACATTCCAAGTGATATTCGGCATGCTAATTACATTGCCGGTTGCGAAATTGCATTATCTCTTATAGTTTCCGTGATATGGACTATAAATAATTTACACCTTAGGCTCTGCTTCTAACTTGGGCCCAAATTGTAAAATGGTCTTATCTATTGGCGATTTCGTTCCAATTCACATTCCAAGTAATATTCGGCATGCTAATTACATTGCCGGTTGCCAAATTGCATTATCTCTTATAGTTTCCGATATATGGACTATCGATAATTTACACCTTAGGCTCTGCTTCTAACTTGGGCCCAAATTGTAAAATGGTCTTATCTATTGGCGATTTCGTTCCAATTCACATTCCAAGTAATATTCGGCATGCTAATTACATTACCGGTTGCCAAATTGCATTATCTCTTATAGTTTCCGAGATATGGACTATCGATAATTTACACCTTAGGCTCTGCTTCTAACTTGGGCCCAAATTGTAAAATGGTCTTATCTATTGGCGATTTCGTTCCAATTCACATTCCAAGTAATATTCGGCATGCTAATTACATTGCCGGTTGCCAAATTGCATTATCTCTTATAGTTTCCGAGATATGGACTATCGATAATTTACACCTTAGGCTCTGCTTCTAACTTGGGCCCAAATTGTAAAATGGTCTTATCTATTGGCAATTTAGTTGCAATTCACATTCCAAGTAATATTCGGCATGCTAATTACATTGCCGGTTGCCAAATTGCATTATCTCTTATAGTTTCCGAGATATGGACTATCGATAATTTACACCTTAGGCTCTGCTTCTAACTTGGGCCCAAATTGTAAAATGGTCTTATCTATTGGCGATTTCGTTCCAATTCACATTCCAAGTAATATTTGGCATGCTAATTACATTGCCGGTTGCCAAATTGCATTATCTCTTATAGTTTCCGAGATATGGACTATCGATAATTTACACCTTAGGCTCTGCTTCTAACTTGGGCCCAAATTGTAAAATGGTCTTATCTATTGGCGATTTCGTTCCAATTCACATTCCAAGTAATATTCGGCATGCTAATTACATTGCCGGTTGCAAAATTGCATTATCTCTTATAGTTTCCGAGATATGGACTATCGATAATTTTCACCTTAGGCTCTGCTTCTAACTTGGGCCCAAATTGTAAAATGGTCTTATCTATTGGCGATTTCGTTCCAATTCACATTCCAAGTAATATTTGGCATGCTAATTACATTGCCGGTTGCCAAATTGCATTATCTCTTATAGTTTCCGAGATATGGACTATCGATAATTTACACCTTAGGCTCTGCTTCTAACTTGGGCCCAAATTGTAAAATGGTCTTATCTATTGGCGATTTCGTCCCAATTCACATTCCAAGTGATATTCGGCATGCTAATTACATTGCCGGTTGCGAAATTGCATTATCTCTTATAGTTTCCGAGATATGGACTATCAATAATTTACACCTTAGGCTCTGCTTCTAACTTGGGCCCAAATTGTAAAATGGTCTTATCTATTGGCGATTTCGTTCCAATTCACATTCCAAGTAATATTCGGCATGCTAATTACATTGCCGGTTGCCAAATTGCATTATCTCTTATAGTTTCCGAGATATGGACTATCGATAATTTACACCTTAGGCTCTGCTTCTAACTTGGGCCCAAATTGTAAAATGGTCTTATCTATTGGCGATTTCGTTCCAATTCACATTCCAAGTAATATTCGGCATGCTAATTACATTGCCTGTTGCCAAATTGCATTATCTCTTATAGTTTCCGAGATATGGACTATCGATAATTTACACCTTAGGCTCTGCTTCTAACTTGGGCCCAAATTGTAAAATGGTCTTATCTATTGGCGATTTCGTTCCAATTCACATTCCAAGTAATATTCGGCATGCTAATTACATTGCCGGTTGTCAAATTGCATTATCTCTTATAGTTTCCGAGATATGGACTATCGATAATTTACACCTTAGGCTCTGCTTCTAACTTGGGCCCAAATTGTAAAATGGTCTTATCTATTGGCGATTTCGTTCCAATTCACATTCCAAGTAATATTCGGCATGCTAATTACATTGCCGGTTGCCAAATTGCATTATCTCTTATAGTTTCCGAGATATGGACTATCGATAATTTACACCTTAGGCTCTGCTTCTAACTTGGGCCCAAATTGTAAAATGGTCTTATCTATTGGCGATTTTGTCCCAATTCACATTCCAAGTGATATTTGGCATGCTAATTACATTGCCGGTTGCGAAATTGCATTATCTCTTATAGTTTCCGAGATATGGACTATAAATAATTTACACCTTAGGCTCTGCTTCTAACTTGGGCCCAAATTGTAAAATGGTCTTATCTATTGGCGATTTCGTTCCAATTCACATTCCAAGTAATATTCGGCATGCTAATTACATTGCCGGTTGCCAAATTGCATTATCTCTTATAGTTTCCGATATATGGACTATCGATAATTTACACCTTAGGCTCTGCTTCTAACTTGGGCCCAAATTGTAAAATGGTCTTATCTATTGGCGATTTCGTTACAATTCACATTCCAAGTAATATTCGGCATGCTAATTACATTGCCGGTTGCCAAATTGCATTATCTCTTATAGTTTCCGAGATATGGACTATCGATAGTTTACACCTTAGGCTCTGCTTCTAACTTGGGCCCAAATTGTAAAATGGTCTTATCTATTGGCGATTTCGTTCCAATTCACATTCCAAGTAATATTCGGCATGCTAATTACATTGCCGGTTGCCAAATTGCATTATCTCTTATAGTTTCCGAGATATGGACTATCGATAATTTACACCTTAGGCTCTGCTTCTAACTTGGGCCCAAATTGTAAAATGGTCTTATCTATTGGCAATTTAGTTGCAATTCACATTCCAAGTAATATTCGGCATGCTAATTACATTGCCGGTTGCCAAATTGCATTATCTCTTATAGTTTCCGAGATATGGACTATCGATAATTTACACCTTAGGCTCTGCTTCTAACTTGGGCCCAAATTGTAAAATGGTCTTATCTATTGGCGATTTCGTTCCAATTCACATTCCAAGTAATATTTGGCATGCTAATTACATTGCCGGTTGCCAAATTGCATTATCTCTTATAGTTTCCGAGATATGGACTATCGATAATTTACACCTTAGGCTCTGCTTCTAACTTGGGCCCAAATTGTAAAATGGTCTTATCTATTGGCGATTTCGTTCCAATTCACATTCCAAGTAATATTCGGCATGCTAATTACATTGCCGGTTGCCAAATTGCATTATCTCTTATAGTTTCCGAGATATGGACTATCGATAATTTACACCTTAGGCTCTGCTTCTAACTTGGGCCCAAATTGTAAAATGGTCTTATCTATTGGCGATTTCGTTCCAATTCACATTCCAAGTAATATTTGGCATGCTAATTACATTGCCGGTTGCCAAATTGCATTATCTCTTATAGTTTCCGAGATATGGACTATCGATAATTTACACCTTAGGCTCTGCTTCTAACTTGGGCCCAAATTGTAAAATGGTCTTATCTATTGGCGATTTCGTCCCAATTCACATTCCAAGTGATATTCGGCATGCTAACTACATTGCCGGTTGCGAAATTGCATTATCTCTTATAGTTTCCGAGATATGGACTATCAATAATTTACACCTTAGGCTCTGCTTCTAACTTGGGCCCAAATTGTAAAATGGTCTTATCTATTGGCGATTTCGTTCCAATTCACATTCCAAGTAATATTCGGCATGCTAATTACATTGCCGGTTGCCAAATTGCATTATCTCTTATAGTTTCCGAGATATGGACTATCGATAATTTACACCTTAGGCTCTGCTTCTAACTTGGGCCCAAATTGTAAAATGGTCTTATCTATTGGCGATTTCGTTCCAATTCACATTCCAAGTAATATTCGGCATGCTAATTACATTGCCGGTTGCCAAATTGCATTATCTCTTATAGTTACCGAGATATGGACTATCGATAATTTACACCTTAGGCTCTGCTTCTAACTTGGGTCCAAATTGTAAAATGGTCTTATCTATTGGCGATTTCGTTCCAATTCACATTCCAAGTAATATTCGGCATGCTAATTACATTGCCGGTTGTCAAATTGCATTATCTCTTATAGTTTCCGAGATATGGACTATCGATAATTTACACCTTAGGCTCTGCTTCTAACTTGGGCCCAAATTGTAAAATGGTCTTATCTATTGGCGATTTCGTCCCAAT
The DNA here is from genome assembly GCF_030347505.1 of Rhynchophorus ferrugineus. NCBI lineage: Eukaryota > Metazoa > Arthropoda > Insecta > Coleoptera > Curculionidae > Rhynchophorus > Rhynchophorus ferrugineus. The sequence continues at coordinate 79,256 of NW_027472644.1, read as the reverse complement.
TCACATTCCAAGTGATATTCGGCATGCTAATTACATTGCCGGTTGCGAAATTGCATTATCTCTTATAGTTTCCGAGATATGGACTATCGATAATTTACACCTTAGGCTCTGCTTCTAACTTGGGCCCAAATTGTAAAATGGTCTTATCTATTGGCGATTTCGTTCCAATTCACATTCCATGTAATATTCGGCATGCTAATTACATTGCCGGTTGCCAAATTGCATTATCTCTTATAGTTTCCGAGATATGGACTATCGATAATTTACACCTTAGGCTCTGCTTCTAACTTGGGCCCAAATTGTAAAATGGTCTTATCTATTGGCGATTTAGTTGCAATTCACATTCCAAGTAATATTCGGCATGCTAATTACATTGCCGGTTGCCAAATTGCATTATCTCTTATAGTTTCCGAGATATGGACTATCGATAATTTACACCTTAGGCTCTGCTTCTAACTTGGGCCCAAATTGTAAAATGGTCTTATCTATTGGCGATTCCGTTCCAATTCACATTCCAAGTAATATTCGGCATGCTAATTACATTGCCGGTTGCCAAATTGCATTATCTCTTATAGTTTCCGAGATATGGACTATCGATAATTAACACGTTAGGCTCTGCTTCCAACTTGGGCCCAAATTGTAAAATAGTCTTATCTATTGGCGATTTCGTTCCAATTCACATTCCAAGTAATATTCGGCATGCTAATTACATTGCCGGTTGCCAAATTGCATTATCTCTTATAGTTTCCGAGATATGGACTATCGATAATTTACACCTTAGGCTCTGCTTCTAACTTGGGCCCAAATTGTAAAATGGTCTTATCTATTGGCGATTTAGTTGCAATTCACATTCCAAGTAATATTCGGCATGCTAATTACATTGCCGGTTGCCAAATTGCATTATCTCTTATAGTTTCCGGGATATGGACTATCGATAATTTACACCTTAGGCTCTGCTTCTAACTTGGGCCCAAATTGCAAAATGGTCTTATCTATTGGCGATTTCGTTCCAATTCACATTCCAAGTAATATTCGGCATGCTAATTACATTGCCGGTTGCCAAATTGCATTATCTCTTATAGTTTCCGAGATATGGACTATCGATAATTTACACCTTAGGCTCTGCTTCTAACTTGGGCCCAAATTGTAAAATGGTCTTATCTATTGGCGATTTCGTTCCAATTCACATTCCAAGTAATATTCGGCATGCTAATTACATTGCCGGTTGCCAAATTGCATTATCTCTTATAGTTTCCGAGATATGGACTATCGATAATTTACACCTTAGGCTCTGCTTCTAACTTGGGCCCAAATTGTAAAATGGTCTTATCTATTGGCGATTTCGTTCCAATTCACACTCCAAGTAATATTCGGCATGCTAATTACATTGCCGGTTGCGAAATTGCATTATCTGTTATAGTTTCCGAGATATGGACTATCGATAATTTACACCTTAAGCTCTGCTTCTAACTTGGGCCCAAATTGTAAAATGGTCTTATCTATTGGCGATTTCGTTCCAATTCACATTCCAAGTAATATTCGGCATGCTAATTACATTGCCGGTTGCCAAATTGCATTATCTCTTATAGTTTCCGAGATATGGACTATCGATAATTTACACCTTAGGCTCTGCTTCTAACTTGGGCCCAAATTGTAAAATGGTCTTATCTATTGGCGATTTCGTTCCAATTCACATTCCAAGTAATATTCGGCATGCTAATTACATTGCCGGTTGCCAAATTGCATTATCTCTTATAGTTTCCGAGATATGGACTATCGATAATTTACACCTTAGGCTCTGCTTCTAACTTGGGCCCAAATTGTAAAATGGTCTTATCTATTGGCGATTTCGTCCCAATTCACATTCCAAGTGATATTCGGCATTCTAATTATATTGCCGGTTGCGAAATTGCATTATCTCTTATAGTTTCCGAGATATGGACTATCAATAATTTACACCTTAGGCTCTGCTTCTAACTTGGGCCCAAATTGTAAAATGGTCTTATCTATTGGCGATTTCGTTCCAATTCACATTCCAAGTAATATTCGGCATGCTAATTACATTGCCGGTTGCCAAATTGCATTATCTCTTATAGTTTCCGAGATATGGACTATCGATAATTTACACCTTAGGCTCTGCTTCTAACTTGGGCCCAAATTGTAAAATGGTCTTATCTATTGGCGATTTCGTTCCAATTCACACTCCAAGTAATATTCGGCATGCTAATTACATTGCCGGTTGCGAAATTGCATTATCTCTTATAGTTTCCGAGATATGGACTATCGATAATTTACACCTTAGGCTCTGCTTCTAACTTGGGCCCAAATTGTAAAATGGTCTTATCTATTGGCGATTTCGTTCCAATTCACATTCCAAGTAATATTCGGCATGCTAATTACATTGCCGGTTGCCAAATTGCATTATCTCTTATAGTTTCCGAGATATGGACTATCGATAATTTACACCTTAGGCTCTGCTTCTAACTTGGGCCCAAATTGTAAAATGGTCTTATCTATTGGCGATTTCGTTCCAATTCACATTCCAAGTAATATTCGGCATGCTAATTACATTGACGGTTGCCAAATTGCATTATCTCTTATAGTTTCCGAGATATGGACTATCGATAATTTACACCTTAGGCTCTGCTTCTAACTTGGGCCCAAATTGTAAAATGGTCTTATCTATTGGCGATTTCGTCCCAATTCACATTCCAAGTGATATTCGGCATTCTAATTACATTGCCGGTTGCGAAATTGCATTATCTCTTATAGTTTCCGAGATATGGACTATCAATAATTTACACCTTAGGCTCTGCTTCTAACTTGGGCCCAAATTGTAAAATGGTCTTATCTATTGGCGATTTCGTTCCAATTCACATTCCAAGTAATATTCGGCATGCTAATTACATTGCCGGTTGCCAAATTGCATTATCTCTTATAGTTTCCGAGATATGGACTATCGATAGTTTACACCTTAGGCTCTGCTTCTAACTTGGGCCCAAATTGTAAAATGGTCTTATCTATTGGCGATTTCGTTCCAATTCACATTCCAAGTAATATTCGGCATGCTAATTACATTGCCGGTTGCCAAGTTGCATTATCTCTTATAGTTTCCGCGATATGGACTATCGATAATTTACACCTTAGGCTCTGCTTCTAACTTGGGCCCAAATTGTAAAATGGTCTTATCTATTGGCGATTTCGTTCCAATTCACATTCCAAGTAATATTCGGCATGCTAATTACATTGCCGGTTGCCAAATTGCATTATCTCTTATAGTTTCCGAGATATGGACTATCGATAATTTACACCTTAGGCTCTGCTTCTAACTTGGGCCCAAATTGTAAAATGGTCTTATCTATTGGCGATTTCGTCCCAATTCACATTCCAAGTGATATTCGGCATTCTAATTATATTGCCGGTTGCGAAATTGCATTATCTCTTATAGTTTCCGAGATATGGACTATCAATAATTTACACCTTAGGCTCTGCTTCTAACTTGGGCCCAAATTGTAAAATGGTCTTATCTATTGGCGATTTCGTTCCAATTCACATTCCAAGTAATATTCGGCATGCTAATTACATTGCCGGTTGCCAAATTGCATTATCTCTTATAGTTTCCGAGATATGGACTATCGATAATTTACACCTTAGGCTCTGCTTCTAACTTGGGCCCAAATTGTAAAATGGTCTTATCTATTGGCGATTTCGTTCCAATTCACACTCCAAGTAATATTCGGCATGCTAATTACATTGCCGGTTGCGAAATTGCATTATCTCTTATAGTTTCCGAGATATGGACTATCGATAATTTACACCTTAGGCTCTGCTTCTAACTTGGGCCCAAATTGTAAAATGGCCTTATCTATTGGCGATTTCGTTCCAATTCACATTCCAAGTAATATTCGGCATGCTAATTACATTGCCGGTTGCCAAATTGCATTATCTCTTATAGTTTCCGAGATATGGACTATCGATAATTTACACCTTAGGCTCTGCTTCTAACTTGGGCCCAAATTGTAAAATGGTCTTATCTATTGGCGATTTCGTTCCAATTCACATTCCAAGTAATATTCGGCATGCTAATTACATTGACGGTTGCCAAATTGCATTATCTCTTATAGTTTCCGAGATATGGACTATCGATAATTTACACCTTAGGCTCTGCTTCTAACTTGGGCCCAAATTGTAAAATGGTCTTATCTATTGGCGATTTCGTCCCAATTCACATTCCAAGTGATATTCGGCATTCTAATTACATTGCCGGTTGCGAAATTGCATTATCTCTTATAGTTTCCGAGATATGGACTATCAATAATTTACACCTTAGGCTCTGCTTCTAACTTGGGCCCAAATTGTAAAATGGTCTTATCTATTGGCGATTTCGTTCCAATTCACATTCCAAGTAATATTCGGCATGCTAATTACATTGCCGGTTGCCAAATTGCATTATCTCTTATAGTTTCCGAGATATGGACTATCGATAGTTTACACCTTAGGCTCTGCTTCTAACTTGGGCCCAAATTGTAAAATGGTCTCATCTATTGGCGATTTCGTTCCAATTCACATTCCAAGTAATATTCGGCATGCTAATTACATTGCCGGTTGCCAAGTTGTATTATCTCTTATAGTTTCCGCGATATGGACTATCGATAATTTACACCTTAGGCTCTGCTTCTAACTTGGGCCCAAATTTTAAAATGGTCTTATCTATTGGCGATTTCGTTCCAATTCACATTCCAAGTAATATTCGGCATGCTAATTACATTGCCGGTTGCCAAATTGCATTATCTCTTATAGTTTCCGAGATATGGACTATCGATAATTTACACCTCAGGCTCTGCTTCTAACTTGGGCCCAAATTGTAAAATTATCTTATCTATTGGCGATTTAGTTGCAATTCACATTCCAAGTAATATTCGGCATGCTAATTACATTGCCGGTTGCCAAATTGCATTATCTCTTATAGTTTCCGAGATATGGACTATCGATAATTTACACCTTAGGCTCTGCTTCTAACTTGGGCCCAAATTGTAAAATGGTCTTATCTATTGGCGATTTCGTTCCAATTCACATTCCAAATAATATTCGGCATGCTAATTACATTGCCGGTTGCCAAATTGCATTATCTCTTATAGTTTCCGAGATATGGGCTATCGATAATTTACACCTTAGGCTCTGCTTCTAACTTGGGCCCAAATTGTAAAATGGTCTTATCTATTGGCGATTTCGTTCCAATTCACATTCCAAGTAATATTCGGCATGCTAATTACATTGCCGGTTGCCAAATTGCATTATCTCTTATAGTTTCCGAGATATGGACTATCGATAATTTACACCTTAGGCTCTGCTTCTAACTTGGGCCCAAATTGTAAAATGGTCTTACCTATTGGCGACTCCGTTCCAATTCACATTCCAAGTAATATTCGGCATGCTAATTACATTGCCGGTTGCCAAATTGCATTATCTCTTATAGTTTTCCGAGATATGGACTATCGATAATTTACACCTTAGGCTCTGCTTCTAACTTGGGCCCAAATTGTAAAATGGTCTTATCTATTGGCGATTTCGTTCCAATTCACATACCAAGTAATATTCGGCATGCTACTTACATTGCCGGTTGCCAAATTGCATTATCTCTTATAGTTTCCGAGATATGGACTATCGATAATTTACACCTTAGGCTCTGCTTCTAACTTAGGCCCAAATTGTAAAATGGTCTTATCTATTGGCGATTTCGTCCCAATTCACATTCCAAGTGATATTCGGCATGCTAATTACATTTCCGGTTGCGAAATTGCATTATCTCTTATAGTTTCCGAGATATGGACTATCGATAATTTACACCTTAGGCTCTGCTTCTAACTTGCTCTCAAATTGTAAAATGGTCTTATCTATTGGCGATTTCGTTCCAATTCACATTCCAAGTAATATTCGGCATGCTAATTACATTGCCGGTTGCCAAATTGTATTATCTCTTATAGTTTCCGAGATATGGACTATCGATAATTTACACCTTAGGCTCTGCTTCTAACTTGGGCCCAAATTGTAAAATGGTCTTTTCTATTGGCGATTTCGTTCCAATTCACATTCCAAGTAATATTCGGCATGCTAATTACATTGCCGGTTGCCAAATTGAATTATCTCTTATAGTTTCCGAGATATGGACTATCGATAATTTACACCTTAGGCTCTGCTTCTAACTTGGGCCCAAATTGTAAAATGGTCTTATCTATTGACGATTTCGTTCCAATTCACATACCAAGTAATATTCGGCATGCTAATTACATTGCCAGTTGCCAAATTGCATTATCTCTTATAGTTTCCGAGATATGGACTATCGATAATTTACACCTTAGGCTCTGCTTCTAACTTGGGCCCAAATTGTAAAATGGTCTTATCTATTGGCGATTTCGTTCCAATTCACATTCCAAGTAATATTCGGCATGCTAATTACATTGCCGTTTGCCAAATTGCATTATCTCTTATAGTTTCCGAGATATGGACTATCGATAATTTACACCTTAGGCTCTGCTTCTAACTTGGGCCCAAATTGTAAAATGGTCTTATCTATTGGCGATTTCGTTCCAATTCACATTCCAAGTAATATTCGGCATGCTAATTACATTACCGGTTGCCAAATTGAATTATCTCTTATAGTTTCCGAGATATGGACTATCGATAATTTACACCTTAGGCTCTGCTTCTAACTTGGGCCCAAATTGTAAAATGGTCTTACCTATTGGCGATTTCGTTCCAATTCACATTCCAAGTTATATTCGGCATGCTAATTACATTGCCGGTTGCCAAATTGCATTATCTCTTATAGTTTCCGAGATATGGACTATCGATAATTTACACCTAAGGCTCTGCTTCTAACTTGGGCCCAAATTGTAAAATGGTCTTATCTATTGGCGATTTCGTTCCAATTCACATTCCAAGTACTATTCGGCATGCTAATTACATTGCCGTTTGCCAAATTGCATTATCTCTTATAGTTTCCGAGATATGGACTATCGATAATTTACACCTTAGGCTCTGCTTCTAACTTGGGCCCAAATTGTAAAATGGTCTTATCTATTGGCGATTTCGTCCCAATTCACATTCCAAGTGATATTCGGCATGCTAATTACATTGCCGGTTTCGAAATTGCATTATCTCTTATAGTTTCCGAGATATGGACTATCAATAATTTACACCTTAGGCTCTGCTTCTAACTTGGGCCCAAATTGTAAAATGGTCTTATCTATTGGCGATTTCGTTCCAATTCACATTCCAAGTAATATTCGGCATGCTAATTACATTGCCGGTTGCCAAATTGCATTATCCCTTATAGTTTCCGAGATATGGACTATCGATAATTTACACCTTAGGCTCTGCTTCTAACTTGGGCCCAAATTGTAAAATGGTCTTATCTATTGGCGATTTCGTTCCAATTCACATTCCAAGTAATATTCGGCATGCTAATTACATTGCCGGTTGCCAAATTGCATTATCTCTTATAGTTTCCGAGATATGGACTATCGATAATTTACACCTTAGGCTCTGCTTCTAACTTGGGCCCAAATTGTAAAATGGTCTTACCTTTTGGCGATTTCGTTCCAATTCGCACTCCAAGTAATATTCGGCATGCTAATTACATTGCCGGTTGCGAAATTGCATTATCTCTTATAGTTTCCGAGATATGGACTATCAATAATTTACACCTTAGGCTCTGCTTCTAACTTGGGCCCAAATTGTAAAATGGTCTTATCTATTGGCGATTTCGTTCCAATTCACATTCCAAGTAATATTCGGCATGCTAATTACATTGCCGGTTGCCAAAATTGCATTATCTCTTATAGTTTCCGAGATATGGACTATCGATAATTTACACCTTAGGCTCTGCTTCTAACATGGGCCCAAATTGTAAAATCGTCTTATCTATTGGCGATTTCGTTCCAATTCACATTCCAAGTAATATTCGGCATGCTAATTACATTGCCGGTTGCCAAATTGCATTATCTCTTATAGTTTCCGAGATATGGACTATCGATAATTTACACCTTAGGCTCTGCTTCTAACTTGGGCCCAAATTGTAAAATGGTCTTATCTATTGGCGTTTTCGTTCCAATTCACATTCCAAGTAATATTCGGCATGCTAATTACATTGCCGGTTGCCAAATTGCATTATCTCTTATAGTTTCCGAGATATGGACTATCGATAATTTACACCTTAGGCTCTGTTTCTAACTTGGGCCCAAATTGTAAAATGGTCTTCTCTATTGGCGATTTCGTTCCAATTCACATTCCAAGTAATATTCGGCATGCTAATTACATTGCCGGTTGCCAAATTGCATTATCTCTTATAGTTTCCGAGATATGGACTATCGATAATTTACACCTTAGGCTCTGCTTCTAACTTGGGCCCAAATTGTAAAATGGTCTTATCTATTGGCGATTTCATTCCAATTCACATTCCAAGTAATATTCGGCATGTTAATTACATTGCCGGTTGCCAAATTGCATTATCTCTTATAGTTTCCGAGATATGGACTATCGATAATTTACACCTTAGGCTCTGCTTCTAACTTGGGCCCAAATTGTAAAATGGTCTTCTCTATTGGCGATTTCGTTCCAATTCACATTCCAAGTAATATTCGGCATGCTAATTACATTGCCGGTTGCCAAATTGCATTATCTCTTATAGTTTCCGAGATATGGACTATCGATAATTTACACTTTAGGCTCTGCTTCTAACTTGGTCCCAAATTGTAAAATGGTCTTCTCTATTGGCGATTTCGTTCCAATTCACATTACAAGTAATATTCGGCATGCTAATTACATTGCCGGTTGCCAAATTGCATTATCTCTTATAGTTTCCGAGATATGGACTATCGACAATTTACACCTTAGGCTCTGCTTCTAACTTGGGCCCAAATTGTAAAATGGTCTTATCTATTGGCGATTTCGTTCCAATTCACATTCCAAGTAATACTCGGCATGCTAATTACATTGCCGGTTGCCAAATTGCATTATCTCTTATAGTTTCCGAGATATGGACTATCGATAATTTACACCTTAGGCTCTGCTTCTAACTTGGGCCCAAATTGTAAAATGGTCTTATCTATTGGCGATTTCGTTCCAATTCACATTCCAAGTAATATTCGGCATGCTAATTACATTGCCGTTTGCCAAATTGCATTATCTCTTATAGTTTCCGAGATATGGACTATCGATAATTTACACCTTAGGCTCTGCTTCTAACTTGGGCCCAAATTGTAAAATGGTCTTATCTATTGGCGATTTCGTTCCAATTCACATTCCAAGTAATATTCGGCATGCTAATTACATTACCGGTTGCCAAATTGAATTATCTCTTATAGTTTTCCGAGATATGGACTATCGATAATTTACACCTTAGGCTCTGCTTCTAACTTGGGCCCAAATTGTAAAATGGTCTTACCTATTGGCGATTTCGTTCCAATTCACATTCCAAGTTATATTCGGCATGCTAATTACATTGCCGGTTGCCAAATTGCATTATCTCTTATAGTTTCCGAGATATGGACTATCGATAATTTACACCTAAGGCTCTGCTTCTAACTTGGGCCCAAATTGTAAAAATGGTCTTATCTATTGGCGATTTCGTTCCAATTCACATTCCAAGTACTATTCGGCATGCTAATTACATTGCCGTTTGCCAAATTGCATTATCTCTTATAGTTTCCGAGATATGGACTATCGATAATTTACACCTTAGGCTCTGCTTCTAACTTGGGCCCAAATTGTAAAATGGTCTTATCTATTGGCGATTTCGTCCCAATTCACATTCCAAGTGATATTCGGCATGCTAATTACATTGCCGGTTTCGAAATTGCATTATCTCTTATAGTTTCCGAGATATGGACTATCAATAATTTACACCTTAGGCTCTGCTTCTAACTTGGGCCCAAATTGTAAAATGGTCTTATCTATTGGCGATTTCGTTCCAATTCACATTCCAAGTAATATTCGGCATGCTAATTACATTGCCGGTTGCCAAATTGCATTATCCCTTATAGTTTCCGAGATATGGACTATCGATAATTTACACCTTAGGCTCTGCTTCTAACTTGGGCCCAAATTGTAAAATGGTCTTATCTATTGGCGATTTCGTTCCAATTCACATTCCAAGTAATATTCGGCATGCTAATTACATTGCCGGTTGCCAAATTGCATTATCTCTTATAGTTTCCGAGATATGGACTATCGATAATTTACACCTTAGGCTCTGCTTCTAACTTGGGCCCAAATTGTAAAATGGTCTTACCTTTTGGCGATTTCGTTCCAATTCGCACTCCAAGTAATATTCGGCATGCTAATTACATTGCCGGTTGCGAAATTGCATTATCTCTTATAGTTTCCGAGATATGGACTATCAATAATTTACACCTTAGGCTCTGCTTCTAACTTGGGCCCAAATTGTAAAATGGTCTTATCTATTGGCGATTTCGTTCCAATTCACATTCCAAGTAATATTCGGCATGCTAATTACATTGCCGGTTGCCAAATTGCATTATCTCTTATAGTTTCCGAGATATGGACTATCGATAATTTACACCTTAGGCTCTGCTTCTAACATGGGCCCAAATTGTAAAATCGTCTTATCTATTGGCGATTTCGTTCCAATTCACATTCCAAGTAATATTCGGCATGCTAATTACATTGCCGGTTGCCAAATTGCATTATCTCTTATAGTTTCCGAGATATGGACTATCGATAATTTACACCTTAGGCTCTGCTTCTAACTTGGGCCCAAATTGTAAAATGGTCTTATCTATTGGCGTTTTCGTTCCAATTCACATTCCAAGTAATATTCGGCATGCTAATTACATTGCCGGTTGCCAAATTGCATTATCTCTTATAGTTTCCGAGATATGGACTATCGATAATTTACACCTTAGGCTCTGTTTCTAACTTGGGCCCAAATTGTAAAATGGTCTTCTCTATTGGCGATTTCGTTCCAATTCACATTCCAAGTAATATTCGGCATGCTAATTACATTGCCGGTTGCCAAATTGCATTATCTCTTATAGTTTCCGAGATATGGACTATCGATAATTTACACCTTAGGCTCTGCTTCTAACTTGGGCCCAAATTGTAAAATGGTCTTATCTATTGGCGATTTCATTCCAATTCACATTCCAAGTAATATTCGGCATGTTAATTACATTGCCGGTTGCCAAATTGCATTATCTCTTATAGTTTCCGAGATATGGACTATCGATAATTTACACCTTAGGCTCTGCTTCTAACTTGGGCCCAAATTGTAAAATGGTCTTCTCTATTGGCGATTTCGTTCCAATTCACATTCCAAGTAATATTCGGCATGCTAATTACATTGCCGGTTGCCAAATTGCATTATCTCTTATAGTTTCCGAGATATGGACTATCGATAATTTACACTTTAGGCTCTGCTTCTAACTTGGTCCCAAATTGTAAAATGGTCTTCTCTATTGGCGATTTCGTTCCAATTCACATTACAAGTAATATTCGGCATGCTAATTACATTGCCGGTTGCCAAATTGCATTATCTCTTATAGTTTCCGAGATATGGACTATCGACAATTTACACCTTAGGCTCTGCTTCTAACTTGGGCCCAAATTGTAAAATGGTCTTATCTATTGGCGATTTCGTTCCAATTCACATTCCAAGTAATACTCGGCATGCTAATTACATTGCCGGTTGCCAAATTGCATTATCTCTTATAGTTTCCGAGATATGGACTATCGATAATTTACACCTTAGGCTCTGCTTCTAACTTGGGCCCAAATTGTAAAATGGTCTTATCTATTGGTGATTCGTTCCAATTCACATTCCAAGTAATATTCGGCATGCTAATTACATTGCCGGTTGCCAAATTGCATTATCTCTTATAGTTTCCGAGATATGGACTATCGATAATTTACACCTTAGGCTCTGCTTCTAACTTGGGCCCTATTGTAAAATGGTCTTATCTATTGGCGATTTAGTTGCAATTCACATTCCAAGTAATATTCGGCATGCTAATTACATTGCCGGTTGCCAAATTGCATTATCTCTTATAGTTCCCGAGATATGGACTATCGATAATTTACACCTTAGGCTCTGCTTCTAACTTGGGCCCAAATTGTAAAATGGTCTTATCTATTGGCTATTTCGTTCCAATTCATATTCCAAGTAATATTCGGCATGCTAATTACATTGCCGGTTGCCAAATTGCATTATCTCTTATAGTTTCCGAGATATGGACTATCGATAATTTACACCTTAGGCTCTGCTTCTAACTTGGGCCCAAATTGTAAAATGGTCTTATCTATTGGCGATTTCGTTACAATTCACACTCCAAGTAATATTCGGCATGCTAATTACATTGCCGGTTGCGAAATTGCATTATCTCTTATAGTTTCCGAGATATGGACTATCGATAATTTACACCTTAGGCTCTGCTTCTAACTTGGGCCCAAATTGTAAAATGGTCTTATCTATTGGCGATTTCGTTCCAATTCACATTCCAAGTAATATTCGGCATGCTAATTACATTGCCGGTTGCCAAATTGCATTATCTCTTATAGTTTCCGAGATATGGACTATCGATAATTTTCATTTTAGGCTCTGCTTCTAACTTGGGCCCAAATTGTAAAATGGTCTTATCTATTGGCGATTTCGTTCCAATTCACATTCCAAGTAATATTCGGCATGCTAATTACATTGCCGGTTGCCAAATTGCATTATCTCTTATAGTTTCCGAGATATGGACTATCGATAATTTACACCTTAGGCTCTGCTTCTAACTTGGGCCCAAATTGTAAAATGGTCTTATCTATTGGCGATTTCGTCCCAATTCACATTCCAAGTGATATTCGGCATTCTAATTACATTGCCGGTTGCGAAATTGCATTATCTCTTATAGTTTCCGAGATATGGACTATCAATAATTTACACCTTAGGCTCTGCTTCTAACTTGGGCCCAAATTGTAAAATGGTCTTATCTATTGGCGATTTCGTTCCAATTCACATTCCAAGTAATATTCGGCATGCTAATTACATTGCCGGTTGCCAAATTGCATTATCTCTTATAGTTTCCGAGATATGGACTATCGATAATTTACACCTTAGGCTCTGCTTCTAACTTGGGCCCAAATTGTAAAATGGTCTTATCTATTGGCGATTTCGTTCCAATTCACATTCCAAGTAATATTCGGCATGCTAATTACATTGCCGGTTGCCAAATTGCATTATCTCTTATAGTTTCCGCGATATGGACTATCGATAATTTACACCTTAGGCTCTGCTTCTAACTTGGGCCCAAATTGTAAAATGGTCTTATCTATTGGCGATTTCGTTCCAATTCACATTCCAAGTAATATTCGGCATGCTAATTACATTGCCGGTTGCCAAATTGCATTATCTCTTATAGTTTCCGAGATATGGACTATCGATAATTTACACCTTAGGCTCTGCTTCTAACTTGGGCCCAAATTGTAAAATGGTCTTATCTATTGGCGATTTAGTTGCAATTCACATTCCAAGTAATATTCGGCATGCTAATTACATTGCCGGTTGCCAAATTGCATTATCTCTTATAGTTTCCGAGATATGGACTATCGATAATTTACACCTTAGGCTCTCATTCTAACTTGGGCCCAAATTGTAAAATGGTCTTATCTATTGGCGATTTCATTCCAATTCACATTCCAAGTAATATTCGGCATGCTAATTACATTGCCGGTTGCCAAATTGCATTATCTCTTATAGTTTCCGAGATATGGACTATCGATAATTTTCATTTTAGGCTCTGCTTCTAACTTGGGCCCAAATTGTAAAATGGTCTTATCTATTGGCGATTTCGTTCCAATTCACATTCCAAGTAATATTCGGCATGCTAATTACATTGCCGGTTGCCAAATTGCATTATCTCTTATAGTTTCCGAGATATGGACTATCGATAATTTACACCTTAGGCTCTGCTTCTAACATGGGCCCAAATTGTAAAATCGTCTTATCTATTGGCGATTTCGTTCCAATTCACATTCCAAGTAATATTCGGCATGCTAATTACATTGCCGGTTGCCAAATTGCATTATCTCTTATAGTTTCCGAGATATGGACTATCGATAATTTACACCTTAGGCTCTGCTTCTAACTTGGGCCCAAATTGTAAAATGGTCTTATCTATTGGCGTTTTCGTTCCAATTCACATTCCAAGTAATATTCGGCATGCTAATTACATTGCCGGTTGCCAAATTGCATTATCTCTTATAGTTTCCGAGATATGGACTATCGATAATTTACACCTTAGGCTCTGCTTCTAACATGGGCCCAAATTGTAAAATCGTCTTATATATTGGCGATTTCGTTCCAATTCACATTCCAAGTAATATTCGGCATGCTAATTACATTGCCGGTTGCCAAATTGCATTATCTCTTATAGTTTCCGAGATATGGACTATCGATAATTTACACCTTAGGCTCTGCTTCTAACTTGGGCCCAAATTGTAAAATGGTCTTATCTATTGGCGTTTTCGTTCCAATTCACATTCCAAGTAATATTCGGCATGCTAATTACATTGCCGGTTGCCAAATTGCATTATCTCTTATAGTTTCCGAGATATGGACTATCGATAATTTACACCTTAGGCTCTGTTTCTAACTTGGGCCCAAATTGTAAAATGGTCTTCTCTATTGGCGATTTCGTTCCAATTCACATTCCAAGTAATATTCGGCATGCTAATTACATTGCCGGTTGCCAAATTGCATTATCTCTTATAGTTTCCGAGATATGGACTATCGATAATTTACACCTTAGGCTCTGCTTCTAACTTGGGCCCAAATTGTAAAATGGTCTTATCTATTGGCGATTTCGTTCCAATTCACATTCCAAGTAATATTCGGCATGCTAATTACATTGCCGGTTGCCAAATTGTAAAATGGTCTTATCTATTGGCGATTTCGTTCCAATTCACATTCCAAGTAATATTCGGCATGCTAATTACATTGCCGGTTGCCAAATTGCATTACCTCTTATAGTTTCCGAGATATGGACTATCGATAATTTACACCTTAGGCTCTGCTTCTAACTTGGGCCCAAATTGTAAAATGGTCTTATCTATTGGCGATTTCGTTCCAATTCACATTCCAAGTAATATTCGGCATGCTAATTACATTGCCGGTTGCCAAATTGCATTATCTCTTATAGTTTCCGAGATATGGACTATCGATAATTTACACCTTAGGCTCTGCTTCTAACTTGGGCCCAAATTGTAAAATGGTCTTATCTATTGGTGATTTCGTTCCAATTCACATTCCAAGTAATATTCGGCATGCTAATTACATTGCCTGTTGCCAAATTGCATTATCTCTTATAGTTTCCAAGATATGGACTATCGATAATTTACACCTTAGGCTCTGCTTCTAACTTGGGCCCAAATTGTAAAATGGTCTTATCTATTGGCGATTTAGTTGCAATTCACATTCCAAGTAATATTCGGCATGCTAATTACATTGCCGGTTGCCAAATTGCATTATCTCTTATAGTTTCCGAGATATGGACTATCGATAATTTACACCTTAGGCTCTGCTTCTAACTTGGGCCCAAATTGTAAAATGGTCTTATCTATTGGCTATTTCGTTCCAATTCACATTCCAAGTAATATTCGGCATGCTAATTACATTGCCGGTTGCCAAATTGCATTATCTCTTATAGTTTCCGAGATATGGACTATCGATAATTTACACCTTAGGCTCTGCTTCTAACTTGGGCCCAAATTGTAAAATGGTCTTATCTATTGGCGATTTCGTTCCAATTCACACTCCAAGTAATATTCGGCATGCTAATTACATTGCCGGTTGCGAAATTGCATTATCTCTTATAGTTTCCGAGATATGGACTATCGATAATTTACACCTTAGGCTCTGCTTCTAACTTGGGCCCAAATTGTAAAATGGTCTTATCTATTGGCGATTTCGTTCCAATTCACACTCCAAGTAATATTCGGCATGCTAATTACATTGCCGGTTGCGAAATTGCATTATCTCTTATAGTTTCCGAGATATGGACTATCGATAATTTACACCTTAAGCTCTGCTTCTAACTTGGGCCCAAATTGTAAAATGGTCTTATCTATTGGCGATTTCGTTCCAATTCACATTCCAAGTAATATTCGGCATGCTAATTACATTGCCGGTTGCCAAATTGCATTATCTCTTATAGTTTCCGAGATATGGACTATCGATAATTTACACCTTAGGCTCTGCTTCTAACTTGGGCCCAAATTGTAAAATGGTCTTATCTATTGGCGATTTCGTTCCAATTCACATTCCAAGTAATATTCGGCATGCTAATTACATTGCCGGTTGCCAAATTGCATTATCTCTTATAGTTTCCGAGATATGGACTATCGATAATTTACACCTTAGGCTCTGCTTCTAACTTGGGCCCAAATTGTAAAATGGTCTTATCTATTGGCGATTTCGTCCCAATTCACATTCCAAGTGATATTCGGCATTCTAATTATATTGCCGGTTGCGAAATTGCATTATCTCTTATAGTTTCCGAGATATGGACTATCAATAATTTACACCTTAGGCTCTGCTTCTAACTTGGGCCCAAATTGTAAAATGGTCTTATCTATTGGCGATTTCGTTCCAATTCACATTCCAAGTAATATTCGGCATGCTAATTACATTGCCGGTTGCCAAATTGCATTATCTCTTATAGTTTCCGAGATATGGACTATCGATAAATTACACCTTAGGCTCTGCTTCTAACTTGGGCCCAAATTGTAAAATGGTCTTATCTATTGGCGATTTCGTTCCAATTCACACTCCAAGTAATATTCGGCATGCTAATTACATTGCCGGTTGCGAAATTGCATTATCTCTTATAGTTTCCGAGATATGGACTATCGATAATTTACACCTTAGGCTCTGCTTCTAACTTGGGCCCAAATTGTAAAATGGTCTTATCTATTGGCGATTTCGTTCCAATTCACATTCCAAGTAATATTCGGCATGCTAATTACATTGCCGGTTGCCAAATTGCATTATCTCTTATAGTTTCCGAGATATGGACTATCGATAATTTACACCTTAGGCTCTGCTTCTAACTTGGGCCCAAATTGTAAAATGGTCATATCTATTGGCGATTTCGTTCCAATTCACATTCCAAGTAATATTCGGCATGCTAATTACATTGCCGGTTGCCAAATTGCATTATCTCTTATAGTTTCCGAGATATGGACTATCGATAATTTACACCTTAGGCTCTGCTTCTAACTTGGGCCCAAATTGTAAAATGGTCTTATCTATTGGCGATTTCGTCCCAATTCACATTCCAAGTGATATTCGGCATTCTAATTACATTGCCGGTTGCGAAATTGCATTATCTCTTATAGTTTCCGAGATATGGACTATCAATAATTTACACCTTAGGCTCTGCTTCTAACTTGGGCCCAAATTGTAAAATGGTCTTATCTATTGGCGATTTCGTTCCAATTCACATTCCAAGTAATATTCGGCATGCTAATTACATTGCCGGTTGCCAAATTGCATTATCTCTTATAGTTTCCGAGATATGGACTATCGATAGTTTACACCATAGGCTCTGCTTCTAACTTGGGCCCAAATTGTAAAATGGTCTTATCTATTGGCGATTTCGTTCCAATTCACATTCCAAGTAATATTCGGCATGCTAATTACATTGCCGGTTGCCAAGTTGCATTATCTCTTATAGTTTCCGCGATATGGACTATCGATAATTTACACCTTAGGCTCTGCTTCTAACTTGGGCCCAAATTGTAAAATGGTCTTATCTATTGGCGATTTCGTTCCAATTCACATTCCAAGTAATATTCGGCATGCTAATTACATTGCCGGTTGCCAAATTGCATTATCTCTTATAGTTTCCGAGATATGGACTATCGATAATTTACACCTCAGGCTCTGCTTCTAACTTGGGCCCAAATTGTAAAATTATCTTATCTATTGGCGATTTAGTTGCAATTCACATTCCAAGTAATATTCGGCATGCTAATTACATTGCCGGTTGCCAAATTGCATTATCTCTTATAGTTTCCGAGATATGGACTATCGATAATTTACACCTTAGGCTCTGCTTCTAACTTGGGCCCAAATTGTAAAATGGTCTTATCTATTGGCGATTTCGTTCCAATTCACATTCCAAATAATATTCGGCATGCTAATTACATTGCCGGTTGCCAAATTGCATTATCTCTTATAGTTTCCGAGATATGGGCTATCGATAATTTACACCTTAGGCTCTGCTTCTAACTTGGGCCCAAATTGTAAAATGGTCTTATCTATTGGCGATTTCGTTCCAATTCACATTCCAACTAATATTCGGCATGCTAATTACATTGCCGGTTGCCAAATTGCATTATCTCTTATAGTTTCCGAGATATGGACTATCGATAATTTACACCTTAGGCTCTGCTTCTAACTTGGGCCCAAATTGTAAAATGGTCTTACCTATTGGCGACTCCGTTCCAATTCACATTCCAAGTAATATTCGGCATGCTAATTACATTGCCGGTTGCCAAATTGCATTATCTCTTATAGTTTCCGAGATATGGACTATCGATAATTTACACCTTAGGCTCTGCTTCTAACTTGGGCCCAAATTGTAAAATGGTCTTATCTATTGGCGATTTCGTTCCAATTCACATACCAAGTAATATTCGGCATGCTACTTACATTGCCGGTTGCCAAATTGCATTATCTCTTATAGTTTCCGAGATATGGACTATCGATAATTTACACCTTAGGCTCTGCTTCTAACTTAGGCCCAAATTGTAAAATGGTCTTATCTATTGGCCATTTCGTCCCAATTCACATTCCAAGTGATATTCGGCATGCTAATTACATTTCCGGTTGCGAAATTGCATTATCTCTTATAGTTTCCGAGATATGGACTATCGATAATTTACACCTTAGGCTCTGCTTCTAACTTGCTCCCAAATTGTAAAATGGTCTTATCTATTGGCGATTTCGTTCCAATTCACATTCCAAGTAATATTCGGCATGCTAATTACATTGCCGGTTGCCAAATTGCATTATCTCTTATAGTTTCCGAGATATGGACTATCGATAATTTACACCTTAGGCTCTGCTTCTAACTTGGGCCCAAATTGTAAAATGGTCTTTTCTATTGGCGATTTCGTTCCAATTCACATTCCAAGTAATATCCGGCATGCTAATTACATTGCCGGTTGCCAAATTGAATTATCTCTTATAGTTTCCGAGATATGGACTATCGATAATTTACACCTTAGGCTCTGCTTCTAGCTTGGGCCCAAATTGTAAAATGGTCTTATCTATTGGCGATTTCGTTCCAATTCACATACCAAGTAATATTCGGCATGCTAATTACATTGCCAGTTGCCAAATTGCATTATCTCTTATAGTTTCCGAGATATGGACTATCGATAATTTACACCTTAGGCTCTGCTTCTAACTTGGGCCCAAATTGTAAAATGGTCTTATCTATTGGCGATTTCGTTCCAATTCACATTCCAAGTAATATTCGGCATGCTAATTACATTGCCGTTTGCCAAATTGCATTATCTCTTATAGTTTCCGAGATATGGACTATCGATAATTTACACCTTAGGCTCTGCTTCTAACTTGGGCCCAAATTGTAAAATGGTCTTATCTATTGGCGATTTCGTTCCAATTCACATTCCAAGTAATATTCGGCATGCTAATTACATTACCGGTTGCCAAATTGAATTATCTCTTATAGTTTCCGAGATATGGACTATCGATAATTTACACCTTAGGCTCTGCTTCTAACTTGGGCCCAAATTGTAAAATGGTCTTACCTATTGGCGATTTCGTTCCAATTCACATTCCAAGTTATATTCGGCATGCTAATTACATTGCCGGTTGCCAAATTGCATTATCTCTTATAGTTTCCGAGATATGGACTATCGATAATTTACACCTAAGGCTCTGCTTCTAACTTGGGCCCAAATTGTAAAATGGTCTTATCTATTGGCGATTTCGTTCCAATTCACATTCCAAGTACTATTCGGCATGCTAATTACATTGCCGGTTGCCAAATTGCATTATCTCTTATAGTTTCCGAGATATGGACTATCGATAATTTACACCTTAGGCTCTGCTTCTAACTTGGGCCCAAATTGTAAAATGGTCTTATCTATTGGCGATTTCGTCCCAATTCACATTCCAAGTGATATTCGGCATGCTAATTACATTGCCGGTTTCGAAATTGCATTATCTCTTATAGTTTCCGAGATATGGACTATCGATAATTTACACCTTAGGCTCTGCTTCTAACTTGGGCCCAAATTGTAAAATGGTCTTACCTTTTGGCGATTTCGTTCCAATTCGCACTCCAAGTAATATTCGGCATGCTAATTACATTGCCGGTTGCGAAATTGCATTATCTCTTATAGTTTCCGAGATATGGACTATCAATAATTTACACCTTAGGCTCTGCTTCTAACTTGGGCCCAAATTGTAAAATGGTCTTATCTATTGGCGATTTCGTTCCAATTCACATTCCAAGTAATATTCGGCATGCTAATTACATTGCCGGTTGCCAAATTGCATTATCTCTTATAGTTTCCGAGATATGGACTATCGATAATTTACACCTTAGGCTCTGCTTCTAACATGGGCCCAAATTGTAAAATCGTCTTATCTATTGGCGATTTCGTTCCAATTCACATTCCAAGTAATATTCGGCATGCTAATTACATTGCCGGTTGCCAAATTGCATTATCTCTTATAGTTTCCGAGATATGGACTATCGATAATTTACACCTTAGGCTCTGCTTCTAACTTGGGCCCAAATTGTAAAATGGTCTTATCTATTGGCGTTTTCGTTCCAATTCACATTCCAAGTAATATTCGGCATGCTAATTACATTGCCGGTTGCCAAATTGCATTATCTCTTATAGTTTCCGAGATATGGACTATCGATAATTTACACCTTAGGCTCTGTTTCTAACTTGGGCCCAAATTGTAAAATGGTCTTCTCTATTGGCGATTTCGTTCCAATTCACATTCCAAGTAATATTCGGCATGCTAATTACATTGCCGGTTGCCAAATTGCATTATCTCTTATAGTTTCCGAGATATGGACTATCGATAATTTACACCTTAGGCTCTGCTTCTAACTTGGGCCCAAATTGTAAAATGGTCTTATCTATTGGCGATTTCATTCCAATTCACATTCCAAGTAATATTCGGCATGTTAATTACATTGCCGGTTGCCAAATTGCATTATCTCTTATAGTTTCCGAGATATGGACTATCGATAATTTACACCTTAGGCTCTGCTTCTAACTTGGGCCCAAATTGTAAAATGGCCTTCTCTATTGGCGATTTCGTTCCAATTCACATTCCAAGTAATATTCGGCATGCTAATTACATTGCCGGTTGCCAAATTGCATTATCTCTTATAGTTTCCGAGATATGGACTATCGATAATTTACACTTTAGGCTCTGCTTCTAACTTGGTCCCAAATTGTAAAATGGTCTTCTCTATTGGCGATTTCGTTCCAATTCACATTCCAAGTAATATTCGGCATGCTAATTACATTGCCGGTTGCCAAATTGCATTATCTCTTATAGTTTCCGAGATATGGACTATCGATAATTTACACCTTAGGCTCTGCTTCTAACTTGGGCCCAAATTGTAAAATGGTCTTATCTATTGGCGATTTCGTTCCAATTCACATTCCAAGTAATACTCGGCATGCTAATTACATTGCCGGTTGCCAAATTGCATTATCTCTTATAGTTTCCGAGATATGGACTATCGATAATTTACACCTTAGGCTCTGCTTCTAACTTGGGCCCAAATTGTAAAATGGTCTTATCTATTGGCGATTTCGTTCCAATTCACATTCCAAGTAATATTCGGCATGCTAATTACATTGCCGGTTGCCAAATTGCATTATCTCTTATAGTTTCCGAGATATGGACTATCGATAATTTACACCTTAGGCTCTGCTTCTAACTTGGGCCCAAATTGTAAAATGGTCTTATCTATTGGTGATTCGTTCCAATTCACATTCCAAGTAATATTCGGCATGCTAATTACATTGCCGGTTGCCAAATTGCATTATCTCTTATAGTTTCCGAGATATGGACTATCGATAATTTACACCTTAGGCTCTGCTTCTAACTTGGGCCCTAATTGTAAAATGGTCTTATCTATTGGCGATTTAGTTGCAATTCACATTCCAAGTAATATTCGGCATGCTAATTACATTGCCGGTTGCCAAATTGCATTATCTCTTATAGTTTCCGAGATATGGACTATCGATAATTTACACCTTAGGCTCTGCTTCTAACTTGGGCCCAAATTGTAAAATGGTCTTATCTATTGGCTATTTCGTTCCAATTCATATTCCAAGTAATATTCGGCATGCTAATTACATTGCCGGTTGCCAAATTGCATTATCTCTTATAGTTTCCGAGATATGGACTATCGATAATTTACACCTTAGGCTCTGCTTCTAACTTGGGCCCAAATTGTAAAATGGTCTTATCTATTGGCGATTTCGTTACAATTCACACTCCAAGTAATATTCGGCATGCTAATTACATTGCCGGTTGCGAAATTGCATTATCTCTTATAGTTTTCGAGATATGGACTATCGATAATTTACACCTTAGGCTCTGCTTCTAACTTGGGCCCAAATTGTAAAATGGTCTTATCTATTGGCGATTTCGTTCCAATTCACATTCCAAGTAATATTCGGCATGCTAATTACATTGCCGGTTGCCAAATTGCATTATCTCTTATAGTTTCCGAGATATGGACTATCGATAATTTTCATTTTAGGCTCTGCTTCTAACTTGGGCCCAAATTGTAAAATGGTCTTATCTATTGGCGATTTCGTTCCAATTCACATTCCAAGTAATATTCGGCATGCTAATTACATTGCCGGTTGCCAAATTGCATTATCTCTTATAGTTTCCGAGATATGGACTATCGATAATTTACACCTTAGGCTCTGCTTCTAACTTGGGCCCAAATTGTAAAATGGTCTTATCTATTGGCGATTTCGTCCCAATTCACATTCCAAGTGATATTCGGCATTCTAATTACATTGCCGGTTGCGAAATTGCATTATCTCTTATAGTTTCCGAGATATGGACTATCAATAATTTACACCTTAGGCTCTGCTTCTAACTTGGGCCCAAATTGTAAAATGGTCTTATCTATTGGCGATTTCGTTCCAATTCACATTCCAAGTAATATTCGGCATGCTAATTACATTGCCGGTTGCCAAATTGCATTATCTCTTATAGTTTCCGAGATATGGACTATCGATAATTTACACCTTAGGCTCTGCTTCTAACTTGGGCCCAAATTGTAAAATGGTCTTATCTATTGGCGATTTCGTTCCAATTCACATTCCAAGTAATATTCGGCATGCTAATTACATTGCCGGTTGCCAAATTGCATTATCTCTTATAGTTTCCGCGATATGGACTATCGATAATTTACACCTTAGGCTCTGCTTCTAACTTGGGCCCAAATTGTAAAATGGTCTTATCTATTGGCGATTTCGTTCCAATTCACATTCCAAGTAATATTCGGCATGCTAATTACATTGCCGGTTGCCAAATTGCATTATCTCTTATAGTTTCCGAGATATGGACTATCGATAATTTACACCTTAGGCTCTGCTTCTAACTTGGGCCCAAATTGTAAAATGGTCTTATCTATTGGCGATTTAGTTGCAATTCACATTCCAAGTAATATTCGGCATGCTAATTACATTGCCGGTTGCCAAATTGCATTATCTCTTATAGTTTACGAGATATGGACTATCGATAATTTACACCTTAGGCTCTCATTCTAACTTGGGCCCAAATTGTAAAATGGTCTTATCTATTGGCGATTTCATTCCAATTCACATTCCAAGTAATAGTCGGCATGCTAATTACATTGCCGGTTGCCAAATTGCATTATCTCTTATAGTTTCCGAGATATGGACTATCGATAATTTACACCTTAGGCTCTGCTTCTAACTTGGGCCCAAATTGTAAAATGGTCTTCTCTATTGGCGATTTCGTTCCAATTCACATTCCAAGTAATATTCGGCATGCTAATTACATTGCCGGTTGCCAAATTGCATTATCTCTTATAGTTTCCGAGATATGGACTATCGATAATTTACACTTTAGGCTCTGCTTCTAACTTGGGCCCAAATTGTAAAATGGTCTTCTCTATTGGCGATTTCGTTCCAATTCACATTCCAAGTAATATTCGGCATGCTAATTACATTGCCGGTTGCCAAATTGCATTATCTCTTATAGTTTCCGAGATATGGACTATCGATAATTTACACCTTAGGCTCTGCTTCTAACTTGGGCCCAAATTGTAAAATGGTCTTATCTATTGGCGATTTCGTTCCAATTCACATTCCAAGTAATACTCGGCATGCTAATTATATTGCCGGTTGCCAAATTGCATTATCTCTTATAGTTTCCGAGATATGGACTATCGATAATTTACACCTTAGGCTCTGCTTCTAACTTGGGCCCAAATTGTAAAATGGTCTTATCTATTGGCGATTTCGTTCCAATTCACATTCCAAGTAATATTCGGCATGCTAATTACATTGCCGGTTGCCAAATTGCATTATCTCTTATAGTTTCCGAGATATGGACTATCGATAATTTACACCTTAGGCTCTGCTTCTAACTTGGGCCCAAATTGTAAAATGGTCTTATCTATTGGTGATTTCGTTCCAATTCACATTCCAAGTAATATTCGGCATGCTAATTACATTGCCGGTTGCCAAATTGCATTATCTCTTATAGTTTCCGAGATATGGACTATCGATAATTTACACCTTAGGCTCTGCTTCTAACTTGGGCCCAAATTGTAAAATGGTCTTATCTATTGGCGATTTAGTTGCAATTCACATTCCAAGTAACATTCGGCATGCTAATTACATTGCCGGTTGCCAAATTGCATTATCTCTTATAGTTTCCGAGATATGGACTATCGATAATTTACACCTTAGGCTCTGCTTCTAACTTGGGCCCAAATTGTAAAATGGTCTTATCTATTGGCGATTTCGTTCCAATTCACATTCCAAGTAATATTCGGCATGCTAATTACATTGCCGGTTGCCAAATTGTAAAATGGTCTTATCTATTGGCGATTTCGTTCCAATTCACATTCCAAGTAATACTCGGCATGCTAATTACATTGCCGGTTGCCAAATTGCATTATCTCTTATAGTTTCCGGGATATGGACTATCGATAATTTACACCTTAGGCTCTGCTTCTAACTTGGGCCCAAATTGTAAAATGGTCTTATCTATTGGCGATTTCGTTCCAATTCACATTCCAAGTAATATTCGGCATGCTAATTACATTGCCGGTTGCCAAATTGCATTATCTCTTATAGTTTCCGAGATATGGACTATCGATAATTTACACCTTAGGCTCTGCTTCTAACTTGGGCCCAAATTGTAAAATGGTCTTATCTATTGGCGATTTCATTCCAATTCACATTCCAAGTAATATTCGGCATGTTAATTACATTGCCGGTTGCCAAATTGCATTATCTCTTATAGTTTCCGAGATATGGACTATCGATAATTTACACCTTAGGCTCTGCTTTTAACTTGGGCCCAAATTGTAAAATGGTCTTCTCTATTGGCGATTTCGTTCCAATTCACATTCCAAGTAATATTCGGCATGCTAATTACATTGCCGGTTGCCAAATTGCATTATCTCTTATAGTTTCCGAGATATGGACTATCGATAATTTACACTTTAGGCTCTGCTTCTAACTTGGTCCCAAATTGTAAAATGGTCTTCTCTATTATCGATTTCGTTCCAATTCACATTCCAAGTAATATTCGGCATGCTAATTACATTGCCGGTTGCCAAATTGCATTATCTCTTATAGTTTCCGAGATATGGACTATCGATAATTTACACCTTAGGCTCTGCTTCTAACTTGGGCCCAAATTGTAAAATGGTCTTATCTATTGGCGATTTCGTTCCAATTCACATTCCAAGTAATACTCGGCATGCTAATTACATTGCCGGTTGCCAAATTGCATTATCTCTTATAGTTTCCGAGATATGGACTATCGATAATTTACACCTTAGGCTCTGCTTCTAACTTGGGCCCAAATTGTAAAATTGTCTTATCTATTGGCGATTTCGTTCCAATTCAAATTCCAAGTAATATTCGGCATGCTAATTACATTGCCGGTTGCCAAATTGCATTATCTCTTATAGTTTCCGAGATATGGACTATCGATAATTTACACCTTAGGCTCTGCTTCTAACTTGGGCCCAAATTGTAAAATTGTCTTATCTATTGGCGATTTCGTTCCAATTCAAATTCCAAGTAATATTCGGCATGCTAATTACATTGCCGGTTGCCAAATTGCATTATCTCTTATAGTTTCCGAGATATGGACTATCGATAATTTACACCTTAGGCTCTGCTTCTAACTTGGGCCCTAATTGTAAAATGGTCTTATCTATTGGCGATTTAGTTGCAATTCACATTCCAAGTAATATTCGGCATGCTAATTACATTGCCGGTTGCCAAATTGCATTATCTCTTATAGTTTCCGAGATATGGACTATCGATAATTTACACCTTAGGCTCTGCTTCTAACTTGGGCCCAAATTGTAAAATGGTCTTATCTATTGGCGATTTCGTTACAATTCACACTCCAAGTAATATTCGGCATGCTAATTACATTGCCGGTTGCGAAATTGCATTATCTCTTATAGTTTCCGAGATATGGACTATCGATAATTTACACCTTAGGCTCTGCTTCTAACTTGGGCCCAAATTGTAAAATGGTCTTATCTATTGGCGATTTCGTTCCAATTCACATTCCAAGTAATATTCGGCATGCTAATTACATTGCCGGTTGCCAAATTGCATTATCTCTTATAGTTTCCGAGATATGGACTATCGATAATTTTCATTTTAGGCTCTGCTTCTAACTTGGGCCCAAATTGTAAAATGGTCTTATCTATTGGCGATTTCGTTCCAATTCACATTCCAAGTAATATTCGGCATGCTAATTACATTGCCGGTTGCCAAATTGCATTATCTCTTATAGTTTCCGAGATATGGACTATCGATAATTTACACCTTAGGCTCTGCTTCTAACTTGGGCCCAAATTGTAAAATGGTCTTATCTATTGGCGATTTCGTCCCAATTCACATTCCAAGTGATATTCGGCATTCTAATTACATTGCCGGTTGCGAAATTGCATTATCTCTTATAGTTTCCGAGATATGGACTATCAATAATTTACACCTTAGGCTCTGCTTCTAACTTGGGCCCAAATTGTAAAATGGTCTTATCTATTGGCGATTTCGTTCCAATTCACATTCCAAGTAATATTCGGCATGCTAATTACATTGCCGGTTGCCAAATTGCATTATCTCTTATAGTTTCCGAGATATGGACTATCGATAATTTACACCTTAGGCTCTGCTTCTAACTTGGGCCCAAATTGTAAAATGGTCTTATCTATTGGCGATTTCGTTCCAATTCACATTCCAAGTAATATTCGGCATGCTAATTACATTGCCGGTTGCCAAATTGCATTATCTCTTATAGTTTCCGCGATATGGACTATCGATAATTTACACCTTAGGCTCTGCTTCTAACTTGGGCCCAAATTGTAAAATGGTCTTATCTATTGGCGATTTCGTTCCAATTCACATTCCAAGTAATATTCGGCATGCTAATTACATTGCCGGTTGCCAAATTGCATTATCTCTTATAGTTTCCGAGATATGGACTATCGATAATTTACACCTTAGGCTCTGCTTCTAACTTGGGCCCAAATTGTAAAATGGTCTTATCTATTGGCGATTTAGTTGCAATTCACATTCCAAGTAATATTCGGCATGCTAATTACTTTGCCGGTTGCCAAATTGCATTATCTCTTATAGTTTCCGAGATATGGACTATCGATAATTTACACCTTAGGCTCTCATTCTAACTTGGGCCCAAATTGTAAAATGGTCTTATCTATTGGCGATTTCATTCCAATTCACATTCCAAGTAATATTCGGCATGCTAATTACATTGCCGGTTGCCAAATTGCATTATCTCTTATAGTTTCCGAGATATGGACTATCGATAATTTACACCTTAGGCTCTGCTTCTAACTTGGGCCCAAATTGTAAAATGGTCTTCTCTATTGGCGATTTCGTTCCAATTCACATTCCAAGTAATATTCGGCATGCTAATTACATTGCCGGTTGCCAAATTGCATTATCTCTTATAGTTTCCGAGATATGGACTATCGATAATTTACACTTTAGGCTCTGCTTCTAACTTGGGCCCAAATTGTAAAATGGTCTTCTCTATTGGCGATTCCGTTCCAATTCACATTCCAAGTAATATTCGGCATGCTAATTACATTGCCGGTTGCCAAATTGCATTATCTCTTATAGTTTCCGAGATATGGACTATCGATAATTTACACCTTAGGCTCTGCTTCTAACTTGGGCCCAAATTGTAAAATGGTCTTATCTATTGCCGATTTCGTTCCAATTCACATTCCAAGTAATACTCGGCATGCTAATTACATTGCCGGTTGCCAAATTGCATTATCTCTTATAGTTTCCGAGATATGGACTATCGATAATTTACACCTTAGGCTCTGCTTCTAACTTGGGCCCAAATTGTAAAATGGTCTTATCTATTGGCGATTTCGTTCCAATTCACATTCCAAGTAATATTCGGCATGCTAATTACATTGCCGGTTGCCAAATTGCATTATCTCTTATAGTTTCCGAGATATGGACTATCGATAATTTACACCTTAGGCTCTGCTTCTAACTTGGGCCCAAATTGTAAAATGGTCTTATCTATTGGTGATTTCGTTCCAATTCACATTCCAAGTAATATTCGGCATGCTAATTACATTGCCGGTTGCCAAATTGCATTATCTCTTATAGTTTCCGAGATATGGACTATCGATAATTTACACCTTAGGCTCTGCTTCTAACTTGGGCCCAAATTGTAAAATGGTCTTATCTATTGGCGATTTAGTTGCAATTCACATTCCAAGTAATATTCGGCATGCTAATTACATTGCCGGTTGCCAAATTGCATTATCTCTTATAGTTTCCGAGATATGGACTATCGATAATTTACACCTTAGGCTCTGCTTCTAACTTGGGCCCAAATTGTAAAATGGTCTTATCTATTGGCGATTTCGTTCCAATTCACATTCCAAGTAATATTCGGCATGCTAATTACATTGCCGGTTGCCAAATTGTAAAATGGTCTTATCTATTGGCGATTTCGTTCCAATTCACATTCCAAGTAATACTCGGCATGCTAATTACATTGCCGGTTGCCAAATTGCATTATCTCTTATAGTTTCCGAGATATGGACTATCGATAATTTACACCTTAGGCTCTGCTTCTAACTTGGGCCCAAATTGTAAAATGGTCTTATCTATTGGCGATTTCGTTCCAATTCACATTCCAAGTAATATTCGGCATGCCAATTACATTGCCGGTTGCCAAATTGCATTATCTCTTATAGTTTCCGAGATATGGACTATCGATAATTTACACCTTAGGCTCTGCTTCTAACTTGGGCCCAAATTGTAAAATGGTCTTATCTATTGGTGATTTCGTTCCAATTCACATTCCAAGTAATATTCGGCATGCTAATTACATTGCCGGTTGCCAAATTGCATTATCTCTTATAGTTTCCAAGATATGGACTATCGATAATTTACACCTTAGGCTCTGCTTCTAACTTGGGCCCAAATTGTAAAATGGTCTTATCTATTGGCGATTTAGTTGCAATTCACATTCCAAGTAATATTCGGCATGCTAATTACATTGCCGGTTGCCAAATTGCATTATCTCTTATAGTTTCCGAGATATGGACTATCGATAATTTACACCTTAGGCTCTGCTTCTAACTTGGGCCCAAATTGTAAAATGGTCTTATCTATTGGCTATTTCGTTCCAATTCACATTTCAAGTAATATTCGGCATGCTAATTACATTGCCGGTTGCCAAATTGCATTATCTCTTATAGTTTCCGAGATATGGACTATCGATAATTTACACCTTAGGCTCTGCTACTAATTTGGGCCCAAATTGTAAAATGGTCTTATCTATTGGCGATTTCGTTCCAATTCACACTCCAAGTAATATTCGGCATGCTAATTACATTGCCGGTTGCGAAATTGCATTATCTCTTATAGTTTCCGAGATATGGACTATCGATAATTTACACCTTAGGCTCTGCTTCTAACTTGGGCCCAAATTGTAAAATTGTCTTATCTATTGGCGATTTCGTTCCAATTCACATTCCAAGTAATATTCGGCATGCTAATTACATTGCCGGTTGCCAAATTGCATTATCTCTTATAGTTTCCGAGATATGGACTATCGATAATTTTCATTTTAGGCTCTGCTTCTAACTTGGGCCCAAATTGTAAAATGGTCTTATCTATTGGCGATTTCGTTCCAATTCACATTCCAAGTAATATTCGGCATGCTAATTACATTGCCGGTTGCCAAATTGCATTATCTCTTATAGTTTCCGA
Organism: Rhynchophorus ferrugineus; assembly: GCF_030347505.1. Lineage (NCBI taxonomy): Eukaryota > Metazoa > Arthropoda > Insecta > Coleoptera > Curculionidae > Rhynchophorus > Rhynchophorus ferrugineus. Next base: position 48,662 of record NW_027472644.1, on the reverse strand, counting down.
GATATGGACTATCGATAATTTACACCTTAGGCTCTGCTTCTAACATGGGCCCAAATTGTAAAATCGTCTTATCTATTGGCGATTTCGTTCCAATTCACATTCCAAGTAATATTCGGCATGCTAATTACATTGCCGGTTGCCAAATTGCATTATCCCTTATAGTTTCCGAGATATGGACTATCGATAATTTACACCTTAGGCTCTGCTTCTAACTTGGGCCCAAATTGTAAAATGGTCTTATCTATTGGCGTTTTCGTTCCAATTCACATTCCAAGTAATATTCGGCATGCTAATTACATTGCCGGTTGCCAAATTGCATTATCTCTTATAGTTTCCGAGATATGGACTATCGATAATTTACACCTTAGGCTCTGTTTCTAACTTGGGCCCAAATTGTAAAATGGTCTTCTCTATTGGCGATTTCGTTCCAATTCACATTCCAAGTAATATTCGGCATGCTAATTACATTGCCGGTTGCCAAATTGCATTATCTCTTATAGTTTCCGAGATATGGACTATCGATAATTTACACCTTAGGCTCTGCTTCTAACTTGGGCCCAAATTGTAAAATGGTCTTATCTATTGGCGATTTCGTTCCAATTCACATTCCAAGTAATATTCGGCATGCTAATTACATTGCCGGTTGCCAAATTGTAAAATGGTCTTATCTATTGGCGATTTCGTTCCAATTCACATTCCAAGTAATACTCGGCATGCTAATTACATTGCCGGTTGCCAAATTGCATTATCTCTTATAGTTTCCGAGATATGGACTATCGATAATTTACACCTTAGGCTCTGCTTCTAACTTGGGCCCAAATTGTAAAATGGTCTTATCTATTGGCGATTTCGTTCCAATTCACATTCCAAGTAATATTCGGCATGCTAATTACATTGCCGGTTGCCAAATTGCATTATCTCTTATAGTTTCCGAGATATGGACTATCGATAATTTACACCTTAGGCTCTGCTTCTAACTTGGGCCCAAATTGTAAAATGGTCTTATCTATTGGTGATTTCGTTCCAATTCACATTCCAAGTAATATTCGGCATGCTAATTACATTGCCTGTTGCCAAATTGCATTATCTCTTATAGTTTCCAAGATATGGACTATCGATAATTTACACCTTAGGCTCTGCTTCTAACTTGGGCCCAAATTGTAAAATGGTCTTATCTATTGGCGATTTAGTTGCAATTCACATTCCAAGTAATATTCGGCATGCTAATTACATTGCCGGTTGCCAAATTGCATTATCTCTTATAGTTTCCGAGATATGGACTATCGATAATTTACACCTTAGGCTCTGCTTCTAACTTGGGCCCAAATTGTAAAATGGTCTTATCTATTGGCTATTTCGTTCCAATTCACATTCCAAGTAATATTCGGCATGCTAATTACATTGCCGGTTGCCAAATTGCATTATCTCTTATAGTTTCCGAGATATGGACTATCGATAATTTACACCTTAGGCTCTGCTTCTAACTTGGGCCCAAATTGTAAAATGGTCTTATCTATTGGCGATTTCGTTCCAATTCACACTCCAAGTAATATTCGGCATGCTAATTACATTGCCGGTTGCGAAATTGCATTATCTCTTATAGTTTCCGAGATATGGACTATCGATAATTTACACCTTAGGCTCTGCTCCTAACTTGGGCCCAAATTGTAAAATGGTCTTATCTATTGGCGATTTCGTTCCAATTCACACTCCAAGTAATATTCGGCATGCTAATTACATTGCCGGTTGCGAAATTGCATTATCTCTTATAGTTTCCGAGATATGGACTATCGATAATTTACACCTTAAGCTCTGCTTCTAACTTGGGCCCAAATTGTAAAATGGTCTTATCTATTGGCGATTTCGTTCCAATTCACATTCCAAGTAATATTCGGCATGCTAATTACATTGCCGGTTGCCAAATTGCATTATCTCTTATAGTTTCCGAGATATGGACTATCGATAATTTACACCTTAGGCTCTGCTTCTAACTTGGGCCCAAATTGTAAAATGGTCTTATCTATTGGCGATTTCGTTCCAATTCACATTCCAAGTAATATTCGGCATGCTAATTACATTGCCGGTTGCCAAATTGCATTATCTCTTATAGTTTCCGAGATATGGACTATCGATAATTTACACCTTAGGCTCTGCTTCTAACTTGGGCCCAAATTGTAAAATGGTCTTATCTATTGGCGATTTCGTCCCAATTCACATTCCAAGTGATATTCGGCATTCTAATTATATTGCCGGTTGCGAAATTGCATTATCTCTTATAGTTTCCGAGATATGGACTATCAATAATTTACACCTTAGGCTCTGCTTCTAACTTGGGCCCAAATTGTAAAATGGTCTTATCTATTGGCGATTTCGTTCCAATTCACATTCCAAGTAATATTCGGCATGCTAATTACATTGCCGGTTGCCAAATTGCATTATCTCTTATAGTTTCCGAGATATGGACTATCGATAATTTACACCTTAGGCTCTGCTTCTAACTTGGGCCCAAATTGTAAAATGGTCTTATCTATTGGCGATTTCGTTCCAATTCACACTCCAAGTAATATTCGGCATGCTAATTACGTTGCCGATTGCCAAATTGCATTATCTCTTATAGTTTCCGAGATATGGACTATCGACATTTTACAATATTGGCTCTTCTTCTAACTTGGGTCAAAATTGTAAAATGGTCTTATGAATTAGCGATTTCGCTCCAATTCACATTCCAAGTAATATTCGGCATGCTAATTACGTTGCCGATTGCCAAATTGCATTATCTCTTATAGTTTCCGAGATATGGACTATCGACATCTTGCAATATTGGCTCTGCTTCTAACTTGGGCCAGAATTGTAAAATGATCTTATGAATTAGCGATTTTGTTGTAATTCACATTCCAAGTAATATTCGGCATGCTAATTACGTTGCCGATTGCCAATTTGCATTATCTCTTATAGTTTCCGAGATATGGACTATCGACATCTTGCAATATTGGCTCTGCTTCTAACTTGGGCCAGAATTGTAAAATGGTCTTATGAATTAGCGATTTCGTTGTAATTCACATTCCAAGTAATATTCGGCATGCTAATTACACTGCCGATGGCCAAATTGCATTATCTCTTATAGTTTCCGAGATATGGACTATCGACATTTTACAATATTGGCTTTTCTTCTAACTTGGGTCAAAATTGTAAATTGGTCTTATGAATTAGCGATTTCGCTCCAGTTCACATTCCAAGTAATATTCGGCAAGCTAATTACATTGCCGATTGCCAAATTGCATTATCTCTTATAGTTTCCGAGATATGGACTATCGACATCTTGCAATATTGGCTCTGCTTCTAACTTGGGCCATAATTGTAAAATGGTCTTATGAATTAGCGATTTCGCTCCAATTCACATTCCAAGTAATATTCGGCATGCTAATTACGTTGCCGATTGCCAAATTGCATTATCTCTTATAGTTTCCGAGATATGGACTATCGACATTTTACAATATTGGCTCTTCTTCTAACTTGGGTCAAAATTGTAAAATGGTCTTATGAATTAGCGATTTCGCTCCAGTTCACATTCCAAGTAATATTCGGCATGCTAATTACGTTGCCGATTGCCAAATTGCATTATCTCTTATAGTTTCCGAGATATGGACTATCGACATCTTGCAATATTGACTCTGCTTCTTACTTGAGCCAGAATTGTAAAATGGTCTTATGAATTAGAGATTTCGTTGTAATTCACGTTCCAAGTAATATTCGGTATGCTAATTACGTTGCCGATTGCCAAATTGCATTATCTCTTATAGTTTCCGAGATATGGACTATCGACATTTTACAATATTGGCTCTGCTTCTAACTTGGGTCAAAATTGTAAAATGGTCTTATGAATTAGCAATTTCGCTCCAATTCACATTCCAAGTAATATTCGGCATGCTAATTACGTTGCCGATTGCCAGATTGGATTATCTCTTATAGTTTCCGAGATATGGACTATCGACATTTTACAATATTGGCTCTTCTTCTAACTTGGGTCAAAATTGTAAAATGGTCTTATGAATTAGCGATTTCGTTGTAATTCACATTCCAAGTAATATTCGGCATGCTAATTACGTTGCCGATTGCCAAATTGCATTATCTCTTATAGTTTCCGAGATATGGACTATCGACATTTTACAATATTGGCTCTGCTTCTAACTTGGGTCAAAATTGTAAAATGGTCTTATGAATTAGCAATTTCGCTCCAATTCACATTCCAAGTAATATTCGGCATGCTAATTACGTTGCCGATTGCCAGATTGCATTATCTCTTATAGTTTCCGAGATATGGACTATCGATATTTTACAATATTGGCTCTTCTTCTAACTTGGGTCAAAATTGTAAAATGGTCTTATGAATTAGCGATTTCGCTCCAGTTCACATTCCAAGTAATATTCGGCATGCTAATTACGTTGCCGATTGCCAAATTGCATTATCTCTTATAGTTTCCGAGATATGGACTATCGACATCTTGCAATATTGGCTCTGCTTCTTACTTGAGCCAGAATTGTAAAATGGTCTTATGAATTAGAGATTTCGTTGTAATTCACGTTCCAAGTAATATTCGGCATGCTAATTACGTTGCCGATTGCCAAATTGCATTATCTCTTATAGTTTCCGAGATATGGACTATCGACATTTTACAATATTGGCTCTGCTTCTAACTTGGGTCAAAATTGTAAAATGGTCTTATGAATTAGCAATTTCGCTCCATTTCACATTCCAAGTAATATTCGGCATGCTAATTACGTTGCCGATTGCCAGATTGCATTATCTCTTATAGTTTCCGAGATATGGACTATCGACATTTTACAATATTGGCTCTTCTTCTAACTTGGGTCAAAATTGTAAAATGGTCTTATGAATTAGCGATTTCGCTCCAGTTCACATTCCAAGTAATATTTGGCATGCTAATTACGTTGCCGATTGCCAAATTGCATTATCTCTTATAGTTTCCGAGATATGGACTATCGACATCCTGCAATATTGGCTCTGCTTCTAACTTGGGCCAGAATTGTAAAATGGTCTTATGAATTAGCGATTTCGCTCCAATTCACATTCCAAGTAATATTCGGCATGCTAATTACGTTGCCGATTGCCAAATTGCATTATCTCTTATAGTTTCCGAGATATGGACTATCGACATCTTGCAATATTGGCTCTGCTTCTAACTTGGGCCAGAATTGTAAAATGGTCTTATGAATTAGCGATTTCGTTGTAATTCACATTCCAAGTAATATTCGGCATGCTAATTACACTGCCGATGGCCAAATTGCATTATCTCTTATAGTTTCCGAGATATGGACTATCGACATTTTACAATATTGGCTCTTCTTCTAACTTGGGTCAAAATTCTAAATTGGTCTTATGAATTAGCGATTTCGTTGTAATTCACATTCCAAGTAATATTCGGCATGCTAATTACGGTGCCGATTGCCAAATTGCATTATCTCTTATAGTTTCCGAGATATGGACTATCGACATTTTACAATATTGGCTCTGCTTCTAACTTGGGTCAAAATTGTAAAATGGTCTTATGAATTAGCAATTTCGCTCCAATTCACATTCCAAGTAATATTCGGCATGCTAATTACGTTGCCGATTGCCAAATTGCATTATCTCTTATAGTTTCCGAGATATGGACTATCGCCATCTTGCAATATTGGCTCTGCTTCTAACTTGGGCCAGAATTGTAAAATGGTCTTATGAATTAGCGATTTCGTTGTAATTCACATTCCAAGTAATATTCGGCATGCTAATTACGTTGCCGATTGCCAAATTGCATTATCTCTTATAGTTTCCGAGATATGGACTATCGACATCATGCAATATTGGCTCTGCTTCTAACTTGGGCCAGAATTGTAAAATGGTCTTATGAATTAGCGATTTCGTTGTAATTCACATTCCAAGTAATATTCGGCATGCTAATTACGTTGCCGATTGCCAAATTGCATTATCTCTTATAGTTTCCGAGATATGGACTATCGACATCTTGCAATATTGGCTCTGCTTCTAACTTGAGCCAGAATTGTAAAATGGTCTTATGAATTAGCGATTTCGTTGCAATTCACATTCCAAGTAATATTCGGCATGCTAATTACGTTGCCGATTGCCAAATTGCATTATCTCTTATAGTTTCCGAGATATGGACTATCGACATTTTACAATATTGGCTCTTCTTCTAACTTGGGTCAAAATTGTAAAATGGTCTTATGAATTAGCGATTTCGCTCCAGTTCACATTCCAAGTAATATTCGGCATGCTAATTACGTTGCCGATTGCCAAATTGCATTATCTCTTATAGTTTCCGAGATATGGACTATCGACATCTTGCAATATTATCTCAGCTTCTAACTTGGGCCAGAATTGTAAAATGGTCTTATGAATTAGCGATTTTGTTGTAATTCACATTCCAAGCAATATTCGGCATGCTAATTACGTTGCCGATTGCCAAATTGCATTATCTCTTATAGTTTCCGAGATATGGACTATCGACATCTTGCAATATTGGCTCTGCTTCTAAATTGGGCCAGAATTGTAAAATGGTCTTATGAATTAGCGATTTCGTTGTAATTCACATTCGAAGTAATATTCGGCATGCTAATTAGACTGCCGATGGCCAAATTGCATTATCTCTTATAGTTTCCGAGATATGGACTATCGACATTTTACAATATTGGCTTTTTTTCTAACTTGGGCCAGAATTGTAAAATGGTCTTATGAATTAGCGATTTCGCTGTAATTCACATTCAAAGTAATATTCGGCATGCTAATTACGTTGCCGATTGCCAAATTGCATTATCTCTTATAGTTTCCGAGATATGGACTATCGACATCTTGCAATATTGGCTCTGCTTCTAACTTGGGCCAGAATTGTAAAATGGTCTTATGAATTAGCGATTTCGTTGTAATTCACATTCCAAGTAATATTCGGCATGCTAATTACGTTGCCGATTGCCAAATTGCAATATCTCTTATAGTTTCCGAGATATGGACTATCGACATTTTACAATATTGGCTCTTCTTCTAACTTGGGTCAAAATTGTAAATTGGTCTTATGAATTAGCGATTTCGTTGTAATTCACATTCCAAGTAATATTCGGCATGCTAATTACGTTGCCGATTGCCAAATTGCATTATCTCTTATAGTTTCCGAGATATGGACTATCGACATTTTACAATATTGGCTCTCCTAACTTGGGCCAGAATTGTAAAATGGTCTTATGAATTAGCGATTTCGTTGTAATTCACATTCCAAGTAATATTCGGCATGCTAATTACGTTGCCGATTGCCAAATTGCATTATCTCTTATAGTTTCCGAGATATGGACTATCGACATTTTACAATATTGGCTCTGCTTCTAACTTGGGCCAGAAATGTAAAATGGTCTTATGAATTAGCGATTTCGTTGTAATTCACATTCCAAGTAATATTCGGCATGCTAATTACGTTGCCGATTGCCAAATTGCATTTTCTCTTATAGTTTCCGAGATATGGACTATCGACATCTTGCAATATTGGCTCTGCTTCTAACTTGGGCCAGAATTGTAAAATGGTCTTATGAATTAGCGATTTCGTTGTAATTCACATTCCAAGTAATATTCGGCATGCTAATTACACTGCCGATGGCCAAATTGCATTATCTCTTATAGTTTCCGAGATATGGACTATCGACATTTTACAATATTGGCTCTTCTTCTAACTTGGGTCAAAATTGTAAATTGGTCTTATGAATTAGCGATTTCGTTGTAATTCACATTCCAAGTAATATTCGGCATGCTAATTACGTTGCCGATTGCCAAATTGCATTATCTCTTATAGTTTCCGAGATATGGACTATCGACATTTTACAATATTGGCTCTCCTTCTAACTTGGGCCAGAATTGTAAAATGGTCTTATGAATTAGCGATTTCGTTGTAATTCACATTCCAAGTAATATTCGGCATGCTAATTACGTTGCCGATTGCCAAATTGCATTATCTCTTATAGTTTCCGAGATATGGACTATCGACATATTACAATATTGGCTCTGCTTCTAACTTGGGTCAAAATTGTAAAATGGTCTTATGAATTAGCAATTTCGCTCCAATTCACATTCCAAGTAATATTCGGCATGCTAATTACGTTGCCGATTGCCAGATTGCATTATCTCTTATAGTTTCCGAGATATGGACTATCGACATCTTGCAATATTGGCTCTGCTTCTAACTTGAGCCAGAATTGTAAAATGGTCTTATGAATTAGCGATTTCGTTGTAATTCACATTCCAAGTAATATTCGGCATGCTAATTACGTTGCCGATTGCCAAATTGCATTATCTCTTATAGTTTCCGAGATATGGACCATCGACATTTTACAATATTGGCTCTTCTTCTAACTTGGGTCAAAATTGTAAAATGGTCTTATGAATTAGCGATTTCGTTGTAATTCACATTCCAAGTAATATTCGGCATGCTAGTTACGTTGCCGATTTCCAAATTGCATTATCTCTTATAGTTTCCGAGATATGGACTATTGACATCTTGCAATATTGGCTCTGCTTCTAACTTGGGCCAGAATTGTAAAATGGTCTTATGAATCAGCGATTTCGTTGTAATTCACATTCCAAGTAATATTCGGCATGCTAATTACGTTGCCGATTGCCAAATTGCATTATATCTTATAGTTTCCGAGATATAGACTATCGACATTTTACAATATTGGCTCTGCTTCTAACTTGGGTCAAAATTGTAAAATGGTCTTATGAATTAGCGATTTCGTTGTAATTCACATTCCAAGTTATATTCGGCATGCTAATTACGTTGCCGATTGCCAGATTGCATTATCTCTTATAGTTTCCGAGATATGGACTATCGACATCTTGCAATATTGGCTCTGCTTCTAACTTGAGCCAGAATTGTAAAATGGTCTCATGAATTAGCGATTTCGTTGTAATTCACATTCCAAGTAATATTCGGCATGCTAATTACGTTGCCGATTGCCAAATTGCATTATCTCTTATAGTTTCCGAGATATGGACTATCGACATTTTACAATATTGGCTCTTCTTCTAACTTGGGTCAAAATTGTAAAATGGTCTTATGAACTAGCGATTTCGCTCCAATTCACATTCCAAGTAATATTCGGCATGCTAATTACGTTGCCGATTGCCAAATTGCATTATCTCTTATAGTTTCCGAGATATGGACTATCGACATCTTGCAATATTGGCTCTGCTTCTAACTTGGGCCAGAATTGTAAAATGGTCTTATGAATTAGCGATTTCGTTGTAATTCACATTCCAAGTAATATTCGGCATGCTGATAACACTGCCGATGGCCAAATTGCATTATCTCTTATAGTTTCCGAGATATGGACTATCGACATTTTACAATATTGGCTTTTCTTCTAACTTGGGTCAAAATTGTAAATTGGTCTTATGAATTAGCGATTTCGCTCCAGTTCACATTCCAAGTAATATTCGGCATGCTAATTACGTTGCCGATTGCCAAATTGCATTATCTCTTATAGTTTCCGAGATATGGACTATCGACATCTTGCAATATTGGCTCTGCTTCTAACTTGGGCCATAATTGTAAAATGGTCTTATGAATTAGCGATTTCGCTCCAATTCACATTCCAAGTAATATTCGGCATGCTAATTAGGTTGCCGATTGCCAAATTGCATTATCTCTTATAGTTTCCGAGATATGGACTATCGACATCTTGCAATATTGGCTCTGCTTCTAACTTGGGCCAGAATTGTAAAATGGTCTTATGAATTAGCGATTTCGTTGTAATTCACATTCCAAGTAATATTCGGCATGCTAATTACGTTGCCGATTGCCAAATTGCATTATCTCTTATAGTTTCCGAGATATGGACTATCGACATTTTACAATATTGGCTCTGCTTCTAACTTGGGTCAAAATTGTAAAATGGTCTTATGAATTAGCAATTTCGCTCCAATTCACATTCCAAGTAATATTCGGCATGCTAATTACGTTGCCGATTGCCAGATTGCATTATCTCTTATAGTTTCCGAGATATGGACTATCGACATTTTACAATATTGGCTCTTCTTCTAATTTGGGTCAAAATTGTAAAATGGTCTTATGAATTAGCGATTTCGCTCCAGTTCACATTCCAAGTAATATTCGGCATGCTAATTACGTTGCCGATTGCCAAATTGCATTATCTCTTATAGTTTCCGAGATATGGACTATCGACATCTTGCAATATTGGCTCTGCTTCTAACTTGGGCCAGAATTGTAAAATGGTCTTATGAATTAGCGATTTCGTTGTAATTCACATTCCAAGTAATATTCGGCATGCTAATTACGTTGCCGATTGCCAAATTGCATTATCTCTTATAGTTTCCGAGATATGGACTATCGACATTTTACAATATTTACTCTGCTTCTAAATTGGGTCAAAATTGTAAAATGGTCTTATGAATTAGCAATTTCGCTCCAATTCACATTCCAAGTAATATTCGGCATGCTAATTACGTTGCCGATTGCCAGATTGCATTATCTCTTATAGTTTCCGAGATATGGACTATCGACATTTTACAATATTGGCTCTTCTTCTAACTTGGGTCAAAATTGTAAAATGGTCTTATGAATTAGCGATTTCGCTCCAGTTCACATTCCAAGTAATATTCGGCATGCTAATTACGTTGCCGATTGCCAAATTGCATTATCTCTTATAGTTTCCGAGATATGGACTATCGACATCTTGCAATATTGGCTCTGCTTCTAACTTGAGCCAGAATTGTAAAATGGTCTTATGAATTAGAGATTTCGTTGTAATTCACGTTCCAAGTAATATTCGGCATTCTAATTACGTTGCCGATTGCCAAATTGCAATATCTCTTATAGTTTCCGAGATATGGACTATCGACATTTTACAATATTGGCTCTGCTTCTAACTTGGGTCAAAATTGTAAAATGGTCTTATGAATTAGCAATTTCGCTCCAATTCACATTCCAAGTAATATTCGGCATGCTAATTACGTTGCCGATTGCCAGACTGCATTATCTCTTATAGTTTCCGAGATATGGACTATCGACATTTTACAATATTGGCTCTTCTTCTAACTTGGGTCAAAATTGTAAAATGGTCTTATGAATTAGCGATTTCGCTCCAGTTCACATTCCAAGTAATATTCGGCATGCTAATTACGTTGCCGATTGCCAAATTGCATTATCTCTTATAGTTTCCGAGATATGGACTATCGACATCCTGCAATATTGGCTCTGCTTCTAACTTGGGCCAGAATTGTAAAATGGTCTTATGAATTAGCGATTTCGCTCCAATTCACATTCCAAGTAATATTCGGCATGCTAATTACGGTGCCGATTGCCAAATTGCTCTAACTCTTATATTTTCCGAGATATGGACTATCGACATTTTACAATATTGGCTCTGCTTCTAACTTGGGTCAAAATTGTAAAATGGTCTTATGAATTAGCAATTTCGCTCCAATTCACATTCCAAGTAATATTCGGCATGCTAATTACGTTGCCGATTGCCAAATTGCATTATCTCTTATAGTTTCCGAGATATGGACTATCGACATCTTGCAATATTGGCTCTGCTTCTAACTTGGGCCAGAATTGTAAAATGGTCTAATGAATTAGCGATTTCGTTGTAATTCACATTCCAAGTAATATTCGGCATGCTAATTACACTGCCGATGGCCAAATTGCATTATCTCTTATAGTTTCCGAGATATGGACTATCGACATTTTACAATATTGGCTCTGCTTCTAACTTGGGTCAAAATTGTAAAATGGTCTTATGAATTAGCAATTTCGCTCCAATTCACATTCCAAGTAATATTCGGCATGCTAATTACGTTGCCGATTGCCAAATTGCATTATCTCTTATAGTTTCCGAGATATGGACTATCGCCATCTTGCAATATTGGCTCTGCTTCTAACTTGGGCCAGAATTGTAAAATGGTCTTATGAATTAGCGATTTCGTTGTAATTCACATTCCAAGTAATATTCGGCATGCTAATTACGTTGCCGATTGCCAAATTGCATTATCTCTTATAGTTTCCGAGATATGGACTATCGACATCTTGCAATATTGGCTCTGCTTCTAACTTGGGCCAGAATTGTAAAATGGTCTTATGAATTAGCGATTTCGTTGTAATTCACATTCCAAGTAATATTCGGCATGCTAATTACGTTGCCGATTGCCAAATTGCATTATCTCTTATAGTTTCCGAGATATGGACTATCGCCCTCTTGCAATATTGGCTCTGCTTCTAACTTGGGCCAGAATTGTAAAATGGTCTTATGAATTAACGATTTCGTTGTAATTCACGTTCCAAGTAATATTCGGCATGCTAATTACGTTGCCGATTGCCAAATTGCATTATCTCTTATAGTTTCCGAGATATGGACTATCGACATTTTACAATATTGGCTCTGCTCCTAACTTGGGTCAAAATTGTAAAATGGTCTTATGAATTAGCAATTTCGCTCCAATTCACTTTCCAAGTAATATTCGGCATGCTAATTACGTTGCCGATTGCCAGATTGCATTATCTCTTATAGTTTCCGAGATATGGACTATCGACATCTTGCATTATTGGCTCTGCTTCTAACTTGAGCCAGAATTGTAAAATGGTCTTATGAATTAGCGATTTCGTTGTAATTCACATTCCAAGTAATATTCGGCATGCTAATTACGTTGCCGATTGCCAAATTGCATTATCTCTTATAGTTTCCGAGATATGGACTATCGACATTTTACAATATTGGCTCTTCTTCTAACTTGGGTCAAATTTGTAAAATTGTCTTATGAATTAGCGATTTCGCTCCAGTTCACATTCCAAGTAATATTCGGCATGCTAATTACGTTGCCGATTGCCAAATTGCATTATCTCTTATAGTTTCCGAGATATGGACTATCGACATCTTGCAATATTGGCTCTGCTTCTAACTTGGGCCAGAGTTGTAAAATGGTCTTATGAATTAGCGATTTCGCTCCAATTCACATTCCAAGTAATATTCGGCACGCTAATTACGTTGCCGATTGCCAAATTGCATTATCTCTTATAGTTTCCGAGATATGGACTATCGATATCTTGCAATATTGGCTCTGCTTCTAACTTGGGCCAGAATTGTAAAATGGTCTTATGAATTAGCGATTTCGTTGTAATTCACATTCCAAGTAATATTCGGCATGCTAATTACGTTGCCGATTGCCAAATTGCATTATCTCTTATAGTTTCCGAGATATGGACTATCGACATCTTGCAATATTGGCTCTGCTTCTAACTTGGGCCAGAATTGTAAAATGGTCTTATGAATTAGCGATTTCGTTGTAATTCACATTCCAAGTAATATTCGGCATGCTAATTACGTTGCCGATTGAAAAATTGCATTATCTTTTATAGTTTTCGAGATATGGACTATCGACATTTTACAATATTGGCTCTGCTTGTAACTTGGGCCAGAATTGTAAAATGGTCTTATGAATTAGCGATTTCCCTCCAATTCACATTCCAAGTAATATTCGGCATGCTAATTACGTTGCCGATTGCCAGATTGCATTATCTCTTATAGTTTCCGAGATATGGACTATCGACATCTTGCAATATTGGCTCTGCTTCTAACTTGGGCCAGAATTGTAAAATGGTCTTATGAATTAGCGATTTCGTTGTAATTCACATTCCAAGTAATATTCGGCATGCTAATTACGTTGCCGATTGCCAAATTGCATTATCTCTTATAGTGTCCGAGATATGGACTATCGACATTTTACAATATTGGCTCTGCTTCTAACTTGGGTCAAAATTGTAAAATGGTCTTATGAATTAGCAATTTCGCTCCAATTCACATTCCAAGTAATATTCGGCATGCTAATTACGTTGCCGATTGCCAGATTGCATTATCTCTTATAGTTTCCGAGATATGGACTATCGACATCTTGCAATATTGGCTCTGCTTCTAACTTGGGCCAGAATTGTAAAATGGTCTTATGAATTAGCGATTTCGCTCCAACTCACATTCCAAGTAATATTCGGCATGCTAATTACGTTGCCGATTGCCAAATTGCATTATCTCTTATAGTTTCCGAGATATGGATTATCGACATCTTGCAATATTGGCTCTGCTTCTAACTTGGGCCAGAATTGTAAAATGGTCTTATGAATTAGCGATTTCGTTGTAATTCACATTCCAAGTAATATTCGGCATGCTAATTACGTTGCCGATTGCCAAATTGCATTATCTCTTATAGTTTCCGAGATATGGACTATCGACATCTTGCAATATTGGCTCTGCTTCTAACTTGGGCCAGAATTGTAAAATGGTCTTATGAATTAGCGATTTCGTTGTAATTCACATTCCAAGTAATATTCGGCATGCTAATTACACTGCCGATGGCCAAATTGCATTATCTCTTATAGTTTCCGAGATATGGACTATCGACATTTTACAATATTGGCTCTTCTTCTAACTTGGGTCAAAATTGTAAATTGGTCTTATGAATTAGCTATTTCGTTGTAATTCACATTCCAAGTAATATTCGGCATGCGAATTACGTTGCCGATTGCCAAATTGCATTATCTCTTATAGTTTCCGAGATATGGACTACCGACATTTTACAATATTGGTTCTGTTTCTAACTTGGGTCAAAATTGTAAAATGGTCTTATGAATTAGCAATTTCGCTCCAATTCACATTCCAAGTAATATTCGGCATGCTAATTACGTTGCCGATTGCCACATTGTATTATCTCTTATAGTTTCCGAGATATGGACTATCGACATTTTACAATATTGGCTCTTCTTCTAACTTGGGTCAAAATTGTAAATTGGTCTTATGAATTAGCTATTTCGTTGTAATTCACATTCCAAGTAATATTCGGCATGCGAATTACGTTGCCGATTGCCAAATTGCATTATCTCTTATAGTTTCCGAGATATGGACTACCGACATTTTACAATATTGGTTCTGTTTCTAACTTGGGTCAAAATTGTAAAATGGTCTTATCTATTGGCGATTTCGTCCCAATTCACATTCCAAGTGATATTCGGCATGCTAATTACATTGCCGGTTGCCAAATTGCATTATCTCTTATAGTTTCCGAGATATGGACTATCGATAATTTACACCTTAGGCTCTGCTTCTAACTTGGGCCCAAATTGTAAAATGGTCTTATCTATTGGCGATTTAGTTGCAATTCACATTCCAAGTAATATTCGGCATGCTAATTACATTTCCGGTTGCCAAATTGCATTATCTCTTATAGTTTCCGAGATATGGACTATCGATAATTTACACCTTAGGCTCTGCTTCTAACTTGGGCCCAAATTGTAAAATGGTCTTATCTATTGGCGATTTCGTTCCAATTCACATTCCAAGTAATGTTCGGAATGCTAATTACATTGCCGGTTGCCAAATTGCATTATCTCTTATAGTTTCCGAGATATGGACTATCGATAATTTACACCTTAGGCTCTGCTTCTAACTTGGGCCCAAATTGTAAAATGGTCTTATCAATTGGCGATTTCGTTCCAATTCACATTCCAAGTAATATTCGGCATGCTAATTACATTGCCGGTTGCCAAATTGCATTATCTCTTATAGTTTCCGAGATATGGACAATCGATAATTTACACCTTAGGCTCTGCTTCTAACTTGGGCCCAAATTGTAAAATGGTCTTATCTATTGGCGATTTCGTTCCAATTCACATTCCAAGTAATATTCGGCATGCTAATTACATCGCCGGTTGCCAAATTGCATTATCTCTTATAGTTTCCGAGATATGGACTATCGACATTTTACAATATTGGCTCTTCTTCTAACTTGGGTCAAAATTGTAAAATGGCCTTATGAATTAGCGATTTCGCTCCAGTTCACATTCCAAGTAATATTCGGCATGCTAATTACGTTGCCGATTGCCAAATTGCATTATCTCTTATAGTTTCCGAGATATGGACTATCGACATCTTGCAATATTGGCTCTGCTTCTAACTTGGGCCAGAATTGTAAAATGGTCTTATGAATTAGCGATTTCGCTCCAATTCACATTCCAAGTAATATTCGGCATGCTAATTACGTTTCCTATTGCCAAATTGCATTATCTCTTATAGTTTCCGAGATATGGACTATCGACATCTTGCAATATTGGCTCTGCTTCTAACTTGGGCCAGAATTGTAAAATGGTCTTATGAATTAGCGATTTTGTTGTAATTCACATTCCAAGTAATATTCGGCATGCTAGTTACGTTGCCGATTTCCAAATTGCATTATCTCTTATAGTTTCCGAGATATGGACTATTGACATCTTGCAATATTGGCTCTGCTTCTAACTTGGGCCAGAATTGTAAAATGGTCTTATGAATCAGCGATTTCGTTGTAATTCACATTCCAAGTAATATTCGGCATGCTAATTACGTTGCCGATTGCCAAATTGCATTATATCTTATAGTTTCCGAGATATAGACTATCGACATTTTACAATATTGGCTCTGCTTCTAACTTGGGTCAAAATTGTAAAATGGTCTTATGAATTAGCGATTTCGTTGTAATTCACATTCCAAGTAATATTCGGCATGCTAATTACGTTGCCGATTGAAAAATTGCATTATCTTTTATAGTTTTCGAGATATGGACTATCGACATTTTACAATATTGGCTCTGCTTGTAACTTGGGCCAGAATTGTAAAATGGTCTTATGAATTAGCGATTTCGCTCCAATTCACATTCCAAGTAATATTCGGCATGCTAATTACGTTGCCGATTGCCAGATTGCATTATCTCTTATAGTTTCCGAGATATGGACTATCGACATCTTGCAATATTGGCTCTGCTTCTAACTTGGGCCAGAATTGTAAAATGGTCTTATGAATTAGCGATTTCGTTGTAATTCACATTCCAAGTAATATTCGGCATGCTAATTACGTTGCCGATTGCCAAATTGCATTATCTCTTATAGTGTCCGAGATATGGACTATCGACATTTTACAATATTGGCTCTGCTTCTAACTTGGGTCAAAATTGTAAAATGGTCTTATGAATTAGCAATTTCGCTCCAATTCACATTCCAAGTAATATTCGGCATGCTAATTACGTTGCCGATTGCCAGATTGCATTATCTCTTATAGTTTCCGAGATATGGACTATCGACATCTTGCAATATTGGCTCTGCTTCTAACTTGGGCCAGAATTGTAAAATGGTCTTATGAATTAGCGATTTCGCTCCAACTCACATTCCAAGTAATATTCGGCATGCTAATTACGTTGCCGATTGCCAAATTGCATTATCTCTTATAGTTTCCGAGATATGGATTATCGACATCTTGCAATATTGGCTCTGCTTCTAACTTGGGCCAGAATTGTAAAATGGTCTTATGAATTAGCGATTTCGTTGTAATTCACATTCCAAGTAATATTCGGCATGCTAATTATGTTGCCGATTGCCAAATTGCATTATCTCTTATAGTTTCCGAGATATGGACTATCGACATCTTGCAATATTGGCTCTGCTTCTAACTTGGGCCAGAATTGTAAAATGGTCTTATGAATTAGCGATTTCGTTGTAATTCACATTCCAAGTAATATTCGGCATGCTAATTACACTGCCGATGGCCAAATTGCATTATCTCTTATAGTTTCCGAGATATGGACTATCGACATTTTACAATATTGGCTCTTCTTCTAACTTGGGTCAAAATTGTAAATTGGTCTTATGAATTAGCTATTTCGTTGTAATTCACATTCCAAGTAATATTCGGCATGCGAATTACGTTGCCGATTGCCAAATTGCATTATCTCTTATAGTTTCCGAGATATGGACTACCGACATTTTACAATATTGGTTCTGTTTCTAACTTGGGTCAAAATTGTAAAATGGTCTTATGAATTAGCAATTTCGCTCCAATTCACATTCCAAGTAATATTCGGCATGCTAATTACGTTGCCGATTGCCACATTGTATTATCTCTTATAGTTTCCGAGATATGGACTATCGACATTTTACAATATTGGCTCTGCTTCTAACTTGGGTCAAAATTGTAAAATGGTCTTATCTATTGGCGATTTCGTCCCAATTCACATTCCAAGTGATATTCGGCATGCTAATTACATTGCCGGTTGCCAAATTGCATTATCTCTTATAGTTTCCGAGATATGGACTATCGATAATTTACACCTTAGGCTCTGCTTCTAACTTGGGCCCAAATTGTAAAATGGTCTTATCTATTGGCGATTTAGTTGCAATTCACATTCCAAGTAATATTCGGCATGCTAATTACATTTCCGGTTGCCAAATTGCATTATCTCTTATAGTTTCCGAGATATGGACTATCGATAATTTACACCTTAGGCTCTGCTTCTAACTTGGGCCCAAATTGTAAAATGGTCTTATCTATTGGCGATTTCGTTCCAATTCACATTCCAAGTAATGTTCGGAATGCTAATTACATTGCCGGTTGCCAAATTGCATTATCTCTTATAGTTTCCGAGATATGGACTATCGATAATTTACACCTTAGGCTCTGCTTCTAACTTGGGCCCAAATTGTAAAATGGTCTTATCAATTGGCGATTTCGTTCCAATTCACATTCCAAGTAATATTCGGCATGCTAATTACATTGCCGGTTGCCAAATTGCATTATCTCTTATAGTTTCCGAGATATGGACAATCGATAATTTACACCTTAGGCTCTGCTTCTAACTTGGGCCCAAATTGTAAAATGGTCTTATCTATTGGCGATTTCGTTCCAATTCACATTCCAAGTAATATTCGGCATGCTAATTACATCGCCGGTTGCCAAATTGCATTATCTCTTATAGTTTCCGAGATATGGACTATCGACATTTTACAATATTGGCTCTTCTTCTAACTTGGGTCAAAATTGTAAAATGGCCTTATGAATTAGCGATTTCGCTCCAGTTCACATTCCAAGTAATATTCGGCATGCTAATTACGTTGCCGATTGCCAAATTGCATTATCTCTTATAGTTTCCGAGATATGGACTATCGACATCTTGCAATATTGGCTCTGCTTCTAACTTGGGCCAGAATTGTAAAATGGTCTTATGAATTAGCGATTTCGCTCCAATTCACATTCCAAGTAATATTCGGCATGCTAATTACGTTGCCGATTGCCAAATTGCATTATCTCTTATAGTTTCCGAGATATGGACTATCGACATCTTGCAATATTGGCTCTGCTTCTAACTTGGGCCAGAATTGTAAAATGGTCTTATGAATTAGCGATTTTGTTGTAATTCACATTCCAAGTAATATTCGGCATGCTAGTTACGTTGCCGATTTCCAAATTGCATTATCTCTTATAGTTTCCGAGATATGGACTATTGACATCTTGCAATATTGGCTCTGCTTCTAACTTGGGCCAGAATTGTAAAATGGTCTTATGAATCAGCGATTTCGTTGTAATTCACATTCCAAGTAATATTCGGCATGCTAATTACGTTGCCGATTGCCAAATTGCATTATATCTTATAGTTTCCGAGATATAGACTATCGACATTTTACAATATTGGCTCTGCTTCTAACTTGGGTCAAAATTGTAAAATGGTCTTATGAATTAGCGATTTCGTTGTAATTCACATTCCAAGTTATATTCGGCATGCTAATTACGTTGCCGATTGCCAGATTGCATTATCTCTTATAGTTTCCGAGATATGGACTATCGACATCTTGCAATATTGGCTCTGCTTCTAACTTGAGCCAGAATTGTAAAATGGTCTCATGAATTAGCGATTTCGTTGTAATTCACATTCCAAGTAATATTCGGCATGCTAATTACGTTGCCGATTGCCAAATTGCATTATCTCTTATAGTTTCCGAGATATGGACTATCGACATTTTACAATATTGGCTCTTCTTCTAACTTGGGTCAAAATTGTAAAATGGTCTTATGAACTAGCGATTTCGCTCCAATTCACATTCCAAGTAATATTCGGCATGCTAATTACGTTGCCGATTGCCAAATTGCATTATCTCTTATAGTTTCCGAGATATGGACTATCGACATCTTGCAATATTGGCTCTGCTTCTAACTTGGGCCAGAATTGTAAAATGGTCTTATGAATTAGCGATTTCGTTGTAATTCACATTCCAAGTAATATTCGGCATGCTGATAACACTGCCGATGGCCAAATTGCATTATCTCTTATAGTTTCCGAGATATGGACTATCGACATTTTACAATATTGGCTTTTCTTCTAACTTGGGTCAAAATTGTAAATTGGTCTTATGAATTAGCGATTTCGCTCCAGTTCACATTCCAAGTAATATTCGGCATGCTAATTACGTTGCCGATTGCCAAATTGCATTATCTCTTATAGTTTCCGAGATATGGACTATCGACATCTTGCAATATTGGCTCTGCTTCTAACTTGGGCCATAATTGTAAAATGGTCTTATGAATTAGCGATTTCGCTCCAATTCACATTCCAAGTAATATTCGGCATGCTAATTAGGTTGCCGATTGCCAAATTGCATTATCTCTTATAGTTTCCGAGATATGGACTATCGACATCTTGCAATATTGGCTCTGCTTCTAACTTGGGCCAGAATTGTAAAATGGTCTTATGAATTAGCGATTTCGTTGTAATTCACATTCCAAGTAATATTCGGCATGCTAATTACGTTGCCGATTGCCAAATTGCATTATCTCTTATAGTTTCCGAGATATGGACTATCGACATTTTACAATATTGGCTCTGCTTCTAACTTGGGTCAAAATTGTAAAATGGTCTTATGAATTAGCAATTTCGCTCCAATTCACATTCCAAGTAATATTCGGCATGCTAATTACGTTGCCGATTGCCAGATTGCATTATCTCTTATAGTTTCCGAGATATGGACTATCGACATTTTACAATATTGGCTCTTCTTCTAACTTGGGTCAAAATTGTAAAATGGTCTTATGAATTGGCGATTTCGCTCCAGTTCACATTCCAAGTAATATTCGGCATGCTAATTACGTTGCCGATTGCCAAATTGCATTATCTCTTATAGTTTCCGAGATATGGACTATCGACATCTTGCAATATTGGCTCTGCTTCTAACTTGGGCCAGAATTGTAAAATGGTCTTATGAATTAGCGATTTCGTTGTAATTCACATTCCAAGTAATATTCGGCATGCTAATTACGTTGCCGATTGCCAAATTGCATTATCTCTTATAGTTTCCGAGATATGGACTATCGACATTTTACAATATTTACTCTGCTTCTAAATCGGGTCAAAATTGTAAAATGGTCTTATGAATTAGCAATTTCGCTCCAATTCACATTCCAAGTAATATTCGGCATGCTAATTACGTTGCCGATTGCCAGATTGCATTATCTCTTATAGTTTCCGAGATATGGACTATCGACATTTTACAATATTGGCTCTTCTTCTAACTTGGGTCAAAATTGTAAAATGGTCTTATGAATTAGCGATTTCGTTGTAATTCACATTCCAAGTAATATTCGGCATGCTAATTACGTTGCCGATTGAAAAATTGCATTATCTTTTATAGTTTTCGAGATATGGACTATCGACATTTTACAATATTGGCTCTTCTTCTAACTTGGGTCAAAATTGTAAATTGGTCTTATGAATTAGCTATTTCGTTGTAATTCACATTCCAAGTAATATTCGGCATGCGAATTACGTTGCCGATTGCCAAATTGCATTATCTCTTATAGTTTCCGAGATATGGACTACCGACATTTTACAATATTGGTTCTGTTTCTAACTTGGGTCAAAATTGTAAAATGGTCTTATGAATTAGCAATTTCGCTCCAATTCACATTCCAAGTAATATTCGGCATGCTAATTACGTTGCCGATTGCCACATTGTATTATCTCTTATAGTTTCCGAGATATGGACTATCGACATTTTACAATATTGGCTCTGCTTCTAACTTGGGTCAAAATTGTAAAATGGTCTTATCTATTGGCGATTTCGTCCCAATTCACATTCCAAGTGATATTCGGCATGCTAATTACATTGCCGGTTGCCAAATTGCATTATCTCTTATAGTTTCCGAGATATGGACTATCGATAATTTACACCTTAGGCTCTGCTTCTAACTTGGGCCCAAATTGTAAAATGGTCTTATCTATTGGCGATTTAGTTGCAATTCACATTCCAAGTAATATTCGGCATGCTAATTACATTTCCGGTTGCCAAATTGCATTATCTCTTATAGTTTCCGAGATATGGACTATCGATAATTTACACCTTAGGCTCTGCTTCTAACTTGGGCCCAAATTGTAAAATGGTCTTATCTATTGGCGATTTCGTTCCAATTCACATTCCAAGTAATGTTCGGAATGCTAATTACATTGCCGGTTGCCAAATTGCATTATCTCTTATAGTTTCCGAGATATGGACTATCGATAATTTACACCTTAGGCTCTGCTTCTAACTTGGGCCCAAATTGTAAAATGGTCTTATCAATTGGCGATTTCGTTCCAATTCACATTCCAAGTAATATTCGGCATGCTAATTACATTGCCGGTTGCCAAATTGCATTATCTCTTATAGTTTCCGAGATATGGACAATCGATAATTTACACCTTAGGCTCTGCTTCTAACTTGGGCCCAAATTGTAAAATGGTCTTATCTATTGGCGATTTCGTTCCAATTCACATTCCAAGTAATATTCGGCATGCTAATTACATTGCCGGTTGCCAAATTGCATTATCTCTTATAGTTTCCGAGATATGGACTATCGACATTTTACAATATTGGCTCTTCTTCTAACTTGGGTCAAAATTGTAAAATGGCCTTATGAATTAGCGATTTCGCTCCAGTTCACATTCCAAGTAATATTCGGCATGCTAATTACGTTGCCGATTGCCAAATTGCATTATCTCTTATAGTTTCCGAGATATGGACTATCGACATCTTGCAATATTGGCTCTGCTTCTAACTTGGGCCAGAATTGTAAAATGGTCTTATGAATTAGCGATTTCGCTCCAATTCACATTCCAAGTAATATTCGGCATGCTAATTACGTTGCCGATTGCCAAATTGCATTATCTCTTATAGTTTCCGAGATATGGACTATCGACATCTTGCAATATTGGCTCTGCTTCTAACTTGGGCCAGAATTGTAAAATGGTCTTATGAATTAGCGATTTTGTTGTAATTCACATTCCAAGTAATATTCGGCATGCTAGTTACGTTGCCGATTTCCAAATTGCATTATCTCTTATAGTTTCCGAGATATGGACTATTGACATCTTGCAATATTGGCTCTGCTTCTAACTTGGGCCAGAATTGTAAAATGGTCTTATGAATCAGCGATTTCGTTGTAATTCACATTCCAAGTAATATTCGGCATGCTAATTACGTTGCCGATTGCCAAATTGCATTATATCTTATAGTTTCCGAGATATAGACTATCGACATTTTACAATATTGGCTCTGCTTCTAACTTGGGTCAAAATTGTAAAATGGTCTTATGAATTAGCGATTTCGTTGTAATTCACATTCCAAGTTATATTCGGCATGCTAATTACGTTGCCGATTGCCAGATTGCATTATCTCTTATAGTTTCCGAGATATGGACTATCGACATCTTGCAATATTGGCTCTGCTTCTAACTTGAGCCAGAATTGTAAAATGGTCTCATGAATTAGCGATTTCGTTGTAATTCACATTCCAAGTAATATTCGGCATGCTAATTACGTTGCCGATTGCCAAATTGCATTATCTCTTATAGTTTCCGAGATATGGACTATCGACATTTTACAATATTGGCTCTTCTTCTAACTTGGGTCAAAATTGTAAAATGGTCTTATGAACTAGCGATTTCGCTCCAATTCACATTCCAAGTAATATTCGGCATGCTAATTACGTTGCCGATTGCCAAATTGCATTATCTCTTATAGTTTCCGAGATATGGACTATCGACATCTTGCAATATTGGCTCTGCTTCTAACTTGGGCCAGAATTGTAAAATGGTCTTATGAATTAGCGATTTCGTTGTAATTCACATTCCAAGTAATATTCGGCATGCTGATAACACTGCCGATGGCCAAATTGCATTATCTCTTATAGTTTCCGAGATATGGACTATCGACATTTTACAATATTGGCTTTTCTTCTAACTTGGGTCAAAATTGTAAATTGGTCTTATGAATTAGCGATTTCGCTCCAGTTCACATTCCAAGTAATATTCGGCATGCTAATTACGTTGCCGATTGCCAAATTGCATTATCTCTTATAGTTTCCGAGATATGGACTATCGACATCTTGCAATATTGGCTCTGCTTCTAACTTGGGCCATAATTGTAAAATGGTCTTATGAATTAGCGATTTCGCTCCAATTCACATTCCAAGTAATATTCGGCATGCTAATTAGGTTGCCGATTGCCAAATTGCATTATCTCTTATAGTTTCCGAGATATGGACTATCGACATCTTGCAATATTGGCTCTGCTTCTAACTTGGGCCAGAATTGTAAAATGGTCTTATGAATTAGCGATTTCGTTGTAATTCACATTCCAAGTAATATTCGGCATGCTAATTACGTTGCCGATTGCCAAATTGCATTATCTCTTATAGTTTCCGAGATATGGACTATCGACATTTTACAATATTGGCTCTGCTTCTAACTTGGGTCAAAATTGTAAAATGGTCTTATGAATTAGCAATTTCGCTCCAATTCACATTCCAAGTAATATTCGGCATGCTAATTACGTTGCCGATTGCCAGATTGCATTATCTCTTATAGTTTCCGAGATATGGACTATCGACATTTTACAATATTGGCTCTTCTTCTAACTTGGGTCAAAATTGTAAAATGGTCTTATGAATTAGCGATTTCGCTCCAGTTCACATTCCAAGTAATATTCGGCATGCTAATTACGTTGCCGATTGCCAAATTGCATTATCTCTTATAGTTTCCGAGATATGGACTATCGACATCTTGCAATATTGGCTCTGCTTCTAACTTGGGCCAGAATTGTAAAATGGTCTTATGAATTAGCGATTTCGTTGTAATTCACATTCCAAGTAATATTCGGCATGCTAATTACGTTGCCGATTGCCAAATTGCATTATCTCTTATAGTTTCCGAGATATGGACTATCGACATTTTACAATATTTACTCTGCTTCTAAATTGGGTCAAAATTGTAAAATGGTCTTATGAATTAGCAATTTCGCTCCAATTCACATTCCAAGTAATATTCGGCATGCTAATTACGTTGCCGATTGCCAGATTGCATTATCTCTTATAGTTTCCGAGATATGGACTATCGACATTTTACAATATTGGCTCTTCTTCTAACTTGGGTCAAAATTGTAAAATGGTCTTATGAATTAGCGATTTCGCTCCAGTTCACATTCCAAGTAATATTCGGCATGCTAATTACGTTGCCGATTGCCAAATTGCATTATCTCTTATAGTTTCCGAGATATGGACTATCGACATCTTGCAATATTGGCTCTGCTTCTAACTTGAGCCAGAATTGTAAAATGGTCTTATGAATTAGAGATTTCGTTGTAATTCACGTTCCAAGTAATATTCGGCATGCTAATTACGTTGCCGATTGCCAAATTGCATTATCTCTTATAGTTTCCGAGATATGGACTATCGACATTTTACAATATTGGCTCTGCTTCTAACTTGGGTCAAAATTGTAAAATGGTCTTATGAATTAGCAATTTCGCTCCAATTCACATTCCAAGTAACATTCGGCATGCTAATTACGTTGCCGATTGCCAGACTGCATTATCTCTTATAGTTTCCGAGATATGGACTATCGACATTTTACAATATTGGCTCTTCTTCTAACTTGGGTCAAAATTGTAAAATGGTCTTATGAATTAGCGATTTCGCTCCAGTTCACATTCCAAGTAATATTCGGCATGCTAATTACGTTGCCGATTGCCAAATTGCATTATCTCTTATAGTTTCCGAGATATGGACTATCGACATCCTGCAATATTGGCTCTGCTTCTAACTTGGGCCAGAATTGTAAAATGGTCTTATGAATTAGCGATTTCGCTCCAATTCACATTCCAAGTAATATTCGGCATGCTAATTACGGTGCCGATTGCCAAATTGCATTATCTCTTATATTTTCCGAGATATGGACTATCGACATTTTACAATATTGGCTCTGCTTCTAACTTGGGTCAAAATTGTAAAATGGTCTTATGAATTAGCAATTTCGCTCCAATTCACATTCCAAGTAATATTCGGCATGCTAATTACGTTGCCGATTGCCAAATTGCATTATCTCTTATAGTTTCCGAGATATGGACTATCGACATCTTGCAATATTGGCTCTGCTTCTAACTTGGGCCAGAATTGTAAAATGGTCTTATGAATTAGCGATTTCGTTGTAATTCACATTCCAAGTAATATTCGGCATGCTAATTACACTGCCGATGGCCAAATTGCATTATCTCTTATAGTTTCCGAGATATGGACTATCGACATTTTACAATATTGGCTCTGCTTCTAACTTGGGTCAAAATTGTAAAATGGTCTTATGAATTAGCAATTTCGCTCCAATTCACATTCCAAGTAATAATCGGCATGCTAATTACGTTGCCGATTGCCAAATTGCATTATCTCTTATAGTTTCCGAGATATGGACTATCGCCATCTTGCAATATTGGCTCTGCTTCTAACTTGGGCCAGAATTGTAAAATGGTCTTATGAATTAGCGATTTCGTTGTAATTCACATTCCAAGTAATATTCGGCATGCTAATTACGTTGCCGATTGCCAAATTGCATTATCTCTTATAGTTTCCGAGATATGGACTATCGACATCTTGCAATATTGGCTCTGCTTCTAACTTGGGCCAGAATTGTAAAATGGTCTTATGAATTAGCGATTTCGTTGTAATTCACATTCCAAGTAATATTCGGCATGCTAATTACGTTGCCGATTGCCAAATTGCATTATCTCTTATAGTTTCCGAGATATGGACTATCGCCCTCTTGCAATATTGGCTCTGCTTCTAACTTGGGCCAGAATTGTAAAATGGTCTTATGAATTAACGATTTCGTTGTAATTCACGTTCCAAGTAATATTCGGCATGCTAATTACGTTGCCGATTGCCAAATTGCATTATCTCTTATAGTTTCCGAGATATGGACTATCGACATTTTACAATATTGGCTCTGCTCCTAACTTGGGTCAAAATTGTAAAATGGTCTTATGAATTAGCAATTTCGCTCCAATTCACATTCCAAGTAATATTCGGCATGCTAATTACGTTGCCGATTGCCAGATTGCATTATCTCTTATAGTTTCCGAGATATGGACTATCGACATCTTGCATTATTGGCTCTGCTTCTAACTTGAGCCAGAATTGTAAAATGGTCTTATGAATTAGCGATTTCGTTGTAATTCACATTCCAAGTAATATTCGGCATGCTAATTACGTTGCCGATTGCCAAATTGCATTATCTCTTATAGTTTCCGAGATATGGACTATCGACATTTTACAATATTGGCTCTTCTTCTAACTTGGGTCAAATTTGTAAAATTGTCTTATGAATTAGCGATTTCGCTCCAGTTCACATTCCAAGTAATATTCGGCATGCTAATTACGTTGCCGATTGCCAAATTGCATTATCTCTTATAGTTTCCGAGAAATGGACTATCGACATCTTGCAATATTGGCTCTGCTTCTAACTTGGGCCAGAGTTGTAAAATGGTCTTATGAATTAGCGATTTCGCTCCAATTCACATTCCAAGTAATATTCGGCACGCTAATTACGTTGCCGATTGCCAAATTGCATTATCTCTTATAGTTTCCGAGATATGGACTATCGATATCTTGCAATATTGGCTCTGCTTCTAACTTGGGCCAGAATTGTAAAATGGTCTTATGAATTAGCGATTTCGTTGTAATTCACATTCCAAGTAATATTCGGCATGCTAATTACGTTGCCGATTGCCAAATTGCATTATCTCTTATAGTTTCCGAGATATGGACTATCGACATCTTGCAATATTGGCTCTGCTTCTAACTTGGGCCAGAATTGTAAAATGGTCTTATGAATTAGCGATTTCGTTGTAATTCACATTTCAAGTAATATTCGGCATGCTAATTACGTTGCCGATTGAAAAATTGCATTATCTTTTATAGTTTTCGAGATATGGACTATCGACATTTTACAATATTGGCTCTGCTTGTAACTTGGGCCAGAATTGTAAAATGGTCTTATGAATTAGCGATTTCGCTCCAATTCACATTCCAAGTAATATTCGGCATGCTAATTACGTTGCCGATTGCCAGATTGCATTATCTCTTATAGTTTCCGAGATATGGACTATCGACATCTTGCAATATTGGCTCTGCTTCTAACTTGGGCCAGAATTGTAAAATGGTCTTATGAATTAGCGATTTCGTTGTAATTCACATTCCAAGTAATATTCGGCATGCTAATTACGTTGCCGATTGCCAAATTGCATTATCTCTTATAGTGTCCGAGATATGGACTATCGACATTTTACAATATTGGCTCTGCTTCTAAGTTGTGTCAAAATTGTAAAATGGTCTTATGAATTAGCAATTTCGCTCCAATTCACATTCCAAGTAATATTCGGCATGCTAATTACGTTGCCGATTGCCAGATTGCATTATCTCTTATAGTTTCCGAGATATGGACTATCGACATCTTGCAATATTGGCTCTGCTTCTAACTTGGGCCAGAATTGTAAAATGGTCTTATGAATTAGCGATTTCGCTCCAACTCACATTCCAAGTAATATTCGGCATGCTAATTACGTTGCCGATTGCCAAATTGCATTATCTCTTATAGTTTCCGAGATATGGACTATCGACATCTTGCAATATTGGCTCTGCTTCTAACTTGGGCCAGAATTGTAAAATGGTCTTATGAATTAGCGATTTCGTTGTAATTCACATTCCAAGTAATATTCGGCATGCTAATTACGTTGCCGATTGCCAAATTGCATTATCTCTTATAGTTTCCGAGATATGGACTATCGACATCTTGCAATATTGGCTCTGCTTCTAACTTGGGCCAGAATTGTAAAATGGTCTTATGAATTAGCGATTTCGTTGTAATTCACATTCCAAGTAATATTCGGCATGCTAATTACACTGCCGATGGCCAAATTGCTTTATCTCTTATAGTTTCCGAGATATGGACTATCGACATTTTACAATATTGGCTCTTCTTCTAACTTGGGTCAAAATTGTAAATTGGTCTTATGAATTAGCTATTTCGTTGTAATTCACATTCCAAGTAATATTCGGCATGCGAATTACGTTGCCGATTGCCAAATTGCATTATCTCTTATAGTTTCCGAGATATGGACTACCGACATTTTACAATATTGGTTCTGTTTCTAACTTGGGTCAAAATTGTAAAATGGTCTTATGAATTAGCAATTTCGCTCCAATTCACATTCCAAGTAATATTCGGCATGCTAATTACGTTGCCGATTGCCACATTGTATTATCTCTTATAGTTTCCGAGATATGGACTATCGACATTTTACAATATTGGCTCTGCTTCTAACTTGGGTCAAAATTGTAAAATGGTCTTATCTATTGGCGATTTCGTCCCAATTCACATTCCAAGTGATATTCGGCATGCTAATTACATTGCCGATTGCCAAATTGCATTATCTCTTATAGTTTCCGAGATATGGACTATCGACATTTTACAATATTTACTCTGCTTCTAAATTGGGTCAAAATTGTAAAATGGTCTTATGAATTAGCAATTTCGCTCCAATTCACATTCCAAGTAATATTCGGCATGCTAATTACGTTGCCGATTGCCAGATTGCATTATCTCTTATAGTTTCCGAGATATGGACTATCGACATTTTACAATATTGGCTCTTCTTCTAACTTGGGTCAAAATTGTAAAATGGTCTTATGAATTAGCGATTTCGCTCCAGTTCACATTCCAAGTAATATTCGGCATGCTAATTACGTTGCCGATTGCCAAATTGCATTATCTCTTATAGTTTCCGAGATATGGACTATCGACATCTTGCAATATTGGCTCTGCTTCTAACTTGAGCCAGAATTGTAAAATGGTCTTATGAATTAGAGATTTCGTTGTAATTCACGTTCCAAGTAATATTCGGCATGCTAATTACGTTGCCGATTGCCAAATTGCATTATCTCTTATAGTTTCCGAGATATGGACTATCGACATTTTACAATATTGGCTCTGCTTCTAACTTGGGTCAAAATTGTAAAATGGTCTTATGAATTAGCAATTTCGCTCCAATTCACATTCCAAGTAATATTCGGCATGCTAATTACGTTGCCGATTGCCAGACTGCATTATCTCTTATAGTTTCCGAGATATGGACTATCGACATTTTACAATATTGGCTCTTCTTCTAACTTGGGTCAAAATTGTAAAATGGTCTTATGAATTAGCGATTTCGCTCCAGTTCACATTCCAAGTAATATTCGGCATGCTAATTACGTTGCCGATTGCCAAATTGCATTATCTCTTATAGTTTCCGAGATATGGACTATCGACATCCTGCAATATTGGCTCTGCTTCTAACTTGGGCCAGAATTGTAAAATGGTCTTATGAATTAGCGATTTCGCTCCAATTCACATTCCAAGTAATATTCGGCATGCTAATTACGGTGCCGATTGCCAAATTGCATTATCTCTTATATTTTCCGAGATATGGACTATCGACATTTTACAATATTGGCTCTGCTTCTAACTTGGGTCAAAATTGTAAAATGGTCTTATGAATTAGCAATTTCGCTCCAATTCACATTCCAAGTAATATTCGGCATGCTAATTACGTTGCCGATTGCCAAATTGCATTATCTCTTATAGTTTCCGAGATATGGACTATCGACATCTTGCAATATTGGCTCTGCTTCTAACTTGGGCCAGAATTGTAAAATGGTCTTATGAATTAGCGATTTCGTTGTAATTCACATTCCAAGTAATATTCGGCATGCTAATTACACTGCCGATGGCCAAATTGCATTATCTCTTATAGTTTCCGAGATATGGACTATCGACATTTTACAATATTGGCTCTGCTTCTAACTTGGGTCAAAATTGTAAAATGGTCTTATGAATTAGCAAATTCGCTCCAATTCACATTCCAAGTAATATTCGGCATGCTAATTACGTTGCCGATTGCCAAATTGCATTATCTCTTATAGTTTCCGAGATATGGACTATCGCCATCTTGCAATATTGGCTCTGCTTCTAACTTGGGCCAGAATTGTAAAATGGTCTTATGAATTAGCGATTTCGTTGTAATTCACATTCCAAGTAATATTCGGCATGCTAATTACGTTGCCGATTGCCAAATTGCATTATCTCTTATAGTTTCCGAGATATGGACTATCGACATCTTGCAATATTGGCTCTGCTTCTAACTTGGGCCAGAATTGTAAAATGGTCTTATGAATTAGCGATTTCGTTGTAATTCACATTCCAAGTAATATTCGGCATGCTAATTACGTTGCCGATTGCCAAATTGCATTATCTCTTATAGTTTCCGAGATATGGACTATCGCCCTCTTGCAATATTGGCTCTGCTTCTAACTTGGGCCAGAATTGTAAAATGGTCTTATGAATTAACGATTTCGTTGTAATTCACGTTCCAAGTAATATTCGGCATGCTAATTACGTTGCCGATTGCCAAATTGCATTATCTCTTATAGTTTCCGAGATATGGACTATCGACATTTTACAATATTGGCTCTGCTCCTAACTTGGGTCAAAATTGTAAAATGGTCTTATGAATTAGCAATTTCGCTCCAATTCACATTCCAAGTAATATTCGGCATGCTAATTACGTTGCCGATTGCCAGATTGCATTATCTCTTATAGTTTCCGAGATATGGACTATCGACATCTTGCATTATTGGCTCTGCTTCTAACTTGAGCCAGAATTGTAAAATGGTCTTATGAATTAGCGATTTCGTTGTAATTCACATTCCAAGTAATATTCGGCATGCTAATTACGTTGCCGATTGCCAAATTGCATTATCTCTTATAGTTTCCGAGATATGGACTATCGACATTTTACAATATTGGCTCTTCTTCTAACTTGGGTCAAATTTGTAAAATTGTCTTATGAATTAGCGATTTCGCTCCAGTTCACATTCCAAGTAATATTCGGCATGCTAATTACGTTGCCGATTGCCAAATTACATTATCTCTTATAGTTTCCGAGATATGGACTATCGACATCTTGCAATATTGGCTCTGCTTCTAACTTGGGCCAGAGTTGTAAAATGGTCTTATGAATTAGCGATTTCGCTCCAATTCACATTCCAAGTAATATTCGGCACGCTAATTACGTTGCCGATTGCCAAATTGCATTATCTCTTATAGTTTCCGAGATATGGACTATCGATATCTTGCAATATTGGCTCTGCTTCTAACTTGGGCCAGAATTGTAAAATGGTCTTATGAATTAGCGATTTCGTTGTAATTCACATTCCAAGTAATATTCGGCATGCTAATTACGTTGCCGATTGCCAAATTGCATTATCTCTTATAGTTTCCGAGATATGGACTATCGACATCTTGCAATATTGGCTCTGCTTCTAACTTGGGCCAGAATTGTAAAATGGTCTTATGAATTAGCGATTTCGTTGTAATTCACATTTCAAGTAATATTCGGCATGCTAATTACGTTGCCGATTGAAAAATTGCATTATCTTTTATAGTTTTCGAGATATGGACTATCGACATTTTACAATATTGGCTCTGCTTGTAACTTGGGCCAGAATTGTAAAATGGTCTTATGAATTAGCGATTTCGCTCCAATTCACATTCCAAGTAATATTCGGCATGCTAATTACGTTGCCGATTGCCAGATTGCATTATCTCTTATAGTTTCCGAGATATGGACTATCGACATCTTGCAATATTGGCTCTGCTTCTAACTTGGGCCAGAATTGTAAAATGGTCTTATGAATTAGCGATTTCGTTGTAATTCACATTCCAAGTAATATTCGGCATGCTAATTACGTTGCCGATTGCCAAATTGCATTATCTCTTATAGTGTCCGAGATATGGACTATCGACATTTTACAATATTGGCTCTGCTTCTAACTTGTGTCAAAATTGTAAAATGGTCTTATGAATTAGCAATTTCGCTCCAATTCACATTCCAAGTAATATTCGGCATGCTAATTACGTTGCCGATTGCCAGATTGCATTATCTCTTATAGTTTCCGAGATATGGACTATCGACATCTTGCAATATTGGCTCTGCTTCTAACTTGGGCCAGAATTGTAAAATGGTCTTATGAATTAGCGATTTCGCTCCAACTCACATTCCAAGTAATATTCGGCATGCTAATTACGTTGCCGATTGCCAAATTGCATTATCTCTTATAGTTTCCGAGATATGGACTATCGACATCTTGCAATATTGGCTCTGCTTCTAACTTGGGCCAGAATTGTAAAATGGTCTTATGAATTAGCGATTTCGTTGTAATTCACATTCCAAGTAATATTCGGCATGCTAATTACGTTGCCGATTGCCAAATTGCATTATCTCTTATAGTTTCCGAGATATGGACTATCGACATCTTGCAATATTGGCTCTGCTTCTAACTTGGGCCAGAATTGTAAAATGGTCTTATGAATTAGCGATTTCGTTGTAATTCACATTCCAAGTAATATTCGGCATGCTAATTACACTGCCGATGGCCAAATTGCATTATCTCTTATAGTTTCCGAGATATGGACTATCGACATTTTACAATATTGGCTCTTCTTCTAACTTGGGTCAAAATTGTAAATTGGTCTTATGAATTAGCTATTTCGTTGTAATTCACATTCCAAGTAATATTCGGCATGCGAATTACGTTGCCGATTGCCAAATTGCATTATCTCTTATAGTTTCCGAGATATGGACTACCGACATTTTACAATATTGGTTCTGTTTCTAACTTGGGTCAAAATTGTAAAATGGTCTTATGAATTAGCAATTTCGCTCCAATTCACATTCCAAGTAATATTCGGCATGCTAATTACGTTGCCGATTGCCACATTGTATTATCTCTTATAGTTTCCGAGATATGGACTATCGACATTTTACAATATTGGCTCTGCTTCTAACTTGGGTCAAAATTGTAAAATGGTCTTATCTATTGGCGATTTCGTCCCAATTCACATTCCAAGTGATATTCGGCATGCTAATTACATTGCCGGTTGCCAAATTGCATTATCTCTTATAGTTTCCGAGATATGGACTATCGATAATTTACACCTTAGGCTCTGCTTCTAACTTGGGCCCAAATTGTAAAATGGTCTTATCTATTGGCGATTTAGTTGCAATTCACATTCCAAGTAATATTCGGCATGCTAATTACATTTCCGGTTGCCAAATTGCATTATCTCTTATAGTTTCCGAGATATGGACTATCGATAATTTACACCTTAGGCTCTGCTTCTAACTTGGGCCCAAATTGTAAAATGGTCTTATCTATTGGCGATTTCGTTCCAATTCACATTCCAAGTAGGTTCGTCCATCGATCGATGGACGAACCTTGCTAATTACATTGCCGGTTGCCAAATTGCATTATCTCTTATAGTTTCCGAGATATGGACTATCGATAATTTACACCATAGGCTCTGCTTCTAACTTGGGCCCAAATTGTAAAATGGTCTTATCAATTGGCGATTTCGTTCCAATTCACATTCCAAGTAATATTCGGCATGCTAATTACATTGCCGGTTGCCAAATTGCATTATCTCTTATAGTTTCCGAGATATGGACAATCGATAATTTACACCTTAGGCTCTGCTTCTAACTTGGGCCCAAATTGTAAAATGGTCTTATCTATTGGCGATTTCGTTCCAATTCACATTCCAAGTAATATTCGGCATGCTAATTACATCGCCGGTTGCCAAATTGCATTATCTCTTATAGTTTCCGAGATATGGACTATCGATAATTTACACCTTAGGCTCTGCTTCTAACTTGGGCCCAAATTGTAAAATGGTCTTATCTATTGGCGATTTCGTTCCAATTCACACTCCAAGTAATATTCGGCATGCTAATTACATTGCCGGTTGCGAAATTGCATTATCTCTTATAGTTTCCGAGATATGGACCATCGATAATTTACACCTTAGGCTCTGCTTCTAACTTGGGCCCAAATTGTAAAATGGTCTTATCTATTGGCGATTTCGGTCCAATTCACATTCCAAGTAATATTCGGCATGCTAATTACATTGCCGGTTGCCAAATTGCATTATCTCTTATAGTTTCCGAGATATGGACTATCGATAATTTACACCTTAGGCTCTGCTTCTAACTTGGGCCCAAATTGTAAAATGGTCTTATCTATTGGCGATTTCGTTCCAATTCACATTCCAAGTAATATTCGGCATGCTAATTACATTGCCGGTTGCCAAATTGCATTATCTCTTATAGTTTCCGAAATAGGGACTATCGATAATTTACACCTTAGGCTCTGCACTAA
Organism: Rhynchophorus ferrugineus; assembly: GCF_030347505.1. Taxonomy (NCBI): domain Eukaryota; kingdom Metazoa; phylum Arthropoda; class Insecta; order Coleoptera; family Curculionidae; genus Rhynchophorus; species Rhynchophorus ferrugineus. The sequence goes on along the minus strand of NW_027472644.1, from coordinate 13,194 downwards.
CTTGGGCCCAAATTGTAAAATGGTCTTATCTATTGGCGATTTCGTTCCAATTCACATTCCAAGTGATATTCGGCATGCTAATTACATTGCCGGTTGCGAAATTGCATTATCTCTTATAGTTTCCGAGATATGGACTATCAATAATTTACACCTTATTCTCTGCTTCTAACTTGGGCCCAAATTGTAAAATGGTCTTATCTATTGGCGATTTCGTTCCAATTCACATTCCAAGTAATATTCGGCATGCTAATTACATTGCCGGTTGCCAAATTGCATTATCTCTTATAGTTTCCGAGATATGGACTATCGATAATTTACACCTTAGGCTCTGCTTCTAACTTGGGCCCAAATTGTAAAATGGTCTTATCTATTGGCGATTTCGTTCCAATTCACACTCCAAGTAATATTCGGCATGCTAATTACACTGCCGGTTGCGAAATTGCATTATCTCTTATAGTTTCCGAGATATGGACTATCGATAATTTACACCTTAGGCTCTGCTTCTAACTTGGGCCCAAATTGTAAAATGGTCTTATCTATTGGCGATTTCGTTCCAATTCACATTCCAAGTAATATTTGGCATGCTAATTACATTGCCGGTTGCCAAATTGCATTATCTCTTATAGTTTCCGAGATATGGACTATCGATAATTTACACCTTAGGCTCTGCTTCTAACTTGGGCCCAAATTGTAAAATGGTCTTATCTATTGGCGATTTCGTTCCAATTCACATTCCAAGTAATATTCTTCATGCTAATTACATTGCCGGTTGCCAAATTGCATTATCTCTTATAGTTTCCGAGATATGGACTATCGATAATTTACACCTTAGGCTCTGCACTAACTTGGGCCCAAATTGTAAAATGGTCTTATCTATTGGCGATTTCGTCCCAATTCACATTCCAAGTGATATTCGGCATGCTAATTACATTGCCGGTTGCGAAATTGCATTATCTCTTATAGTTTCCGAGATATGGACTATCCATAATTTACACCTTAGGCTCTGCTTCTAACTTGGGCCCAAATTGTAAAATGGTCTTATCTATTGGCGATTTAGTTGCAATTCACATTCCAAGTAATATTCGGCATGCTAATTACATTTCCGGTTGCCAAATTGCATTATTTCTTATAGTTTCCGAGATATGGACTATCGATAATTTAACCCTTAGGCTCTGCTTCTAACTTGGGTCCAAATTGTAAAATGGTCTTATCTATTGGCGATTTCGTTCCAATTCACATTCCAAGTAATATTTGGCATGCTAATTACATTGCCGGTTGCCAAATTCCATTATCTCTTATAGTTTCCGAGATATGGACTATCGATAATTTACACCTTAGGCTCTGCTTCTAACTTGGGCCCAAATTGTAAAATGGTCTTATCTATTGGCGATTTCGTTCCAATTCACATTCCAAGTAATATTCGGCATGCTAATTACATTGCCAGTTGCCAAATTGCATTATCTCTTATAGTTTCCGAGATATGGACTATCGATAATTTACACCTTAGGCTCTGCTTCTAACTTGGGCCCAAATTGTAAAATGGTCTTATCTATTGGCGATTTCGTTCCAATTCACACTCCAAGTAATATTCGGCATGCTAATTACATTGCCGGTTGCGAAATTGCATTATCTCTTATAGTTTCCGAGATATGGACTATCGATAATTTACACCTTAGGCTCTGCTTCTAACTTGGACCCAAATTGTAAAATGGTCTTATCTATTGGCGATTTCGTTCCAATTCACATTCCAAGTAATATTCGGCATGCTAATTACATTGCCGGTTGCCAAATTGCATTATCTCTTATAGTTTCCGAGATATAGACTATCGATAATTTACACCTTAGGCTCTGCTTCTAACTTGGGCCCAAATTGTAAAATGGTCTTATCTATTGGCGATTTCGTTCCAATTCACATTCCAAGTAATATTCGGCATGCTAATTACATTGCCGGTTGCCAAATTGCATTATCTCTTATAGTTTCCGAGATATGGTCTATCGATAATTTACACCTTAGGCTCTGCTTCTAACTTGGGCCCAAATTGTAAAATGGTCTTATCTATTGGCGATTTCGTCCCAATTCACATTCCAAGTGATATTCGGCATGCTAATTACATTGCCGATTGCGAAATTGCATTATCTCTTATAGTTTCCGAGATATGGACTATCAATAATTTACACCTTAGGCTCTGCTTCTAACTTGTGCCCAAATTGTAAAATGGTCTTATCTATTGGCAATTTCGTTCCAATTCACATTCCAAGTAATATTCGGCATGCTAATTACATTGCCGGTTGCCAAATTGCATTATCTCTTATACTTTCCGAGATATGGACTATCGATAATTTACACCTTAGGCTCTGCTTCTAACTTGGGCCCAAATTGTAAAATGGTCTTATCTATTGGCGATTTCGTTCCAATTCACATTCCAAGTAATATTCGACATGCTAATTACATTGCCGGTTGCCAAATTGCATTATCTCTTATAGTTTCCGAGATATGGACTATCGATAATTTACACCTTAGGCTCTGCTTCTAACTTGGGCCCAAATTGTAAAATGGTCTTATCTATTGGCGATTTCGTTCCAATTCACATTCCAAGTAATATTCGGCATGCTAATTACATTGCCGGTTGCCAAATTGCATTATCTCTTATAGTTTCCGAGATATGGACTATCAATAATTTACACCTTAGGCTCTGCTTCTAACTTGGGCCCAAATTGTAAAATGGTCTTATCTATTGGCGATTTCGTTCCAATTCACATTCCAAGTAATATTCGGCATGCTAATTACATTGCCGGTTGCCAAATTGCATTATCTCTTATAGTTTCCGAGATATGGACTATCGATTATTTACACCTTAGGCTCTGCTTCTAACTTGGTCCCAAATTGTAAAATGGCCTTATCTATTGGCGATTTCGTCCCAATTCACATTCCAAGTAATATTCGACATGCTAATTACATTGCCGGTTGCGAAATTTCATTATCTCTTATAGTTTCAGAGATATGGACTATCGATAATTTACACCTTAGGCTCTGCTTCTAACTTGGGCCCAAATTGTAAAATGGTCTTATCTATTGGCAATTTCGTTCCAATTCACATTCCAAGTAATATTCGGCATGCTAATTACATTGCCGTTTGCCAAATTGCATTATCTCTTATAGTTTCCGAGATATGGACTATCGATAATTTACACCTTAGGCTCTGCTTCTAACTTGGGCCCAAATTGTAAAATGGTCTTATCTATTGGCGATTTCGTTCCAATTCACATTCCAAGTAATATTCGGCATGCTAATTACATTGCCGGTTGCCAAATTGCATTAACTCTTATAGTTTCCGAGATATGGACTATCGATAATTTACACCTTAGGCTCTGCTTCTAACTTGGGCCCAAATTGTAAAATGGTTTCATCTATTGGCTATTTCGTTCCAATTCACATTCCAAGTAATATTCGGCATGCTAATTACATTGCCGGTTGCCAAATTGCATTATCTCTTATAGTTTCCGAGATATGGACTATCGATAATTTACACCATAGGCTCTGCTTCTAACTTGGGCCCAAATTGTAAAATGGTCTTATCTATTGGCGATTTCGTTCCAATTCACATTCCAAGTAATATTCGGCATGCTAATTACATTGCCGGTTGCCAAATTGCATTATCTCTTATAGTTTCCGAGATATGGACTATCGATAATTTACACCTTAGGCTCTGCTTCTAACTTGGGCCCAAATTGTAAAATGGTCTTATCTATTGGCGATTTCGTTCCAATTCACATTCCAGGTAATATTCGGCATGCTAATTACATTGCCGGTTGCCAAATTGCATTATCTCTTATAGTTTCCGAGATATGGACTATCGATAATTTACACCTTAGGCTCTGCTTCTAACTTGGGCCCAAATTGTAAAATGGCCTTATCTATTGGCGATTTCGTTCCAATTCACATTCCAAGTAATATTCGGCATGCTAATTACATTGCCGGTTGCCAAATTGAATTATCTCTTATAGTTTCCGAGATATGGACTATCGATAATTTACACCTTAGGCTCTGCTTCTAACTTGGGCCCAAATTGTAAAATGGTCTTACCTATTGGCGATTTCGTTCCAATTCACATTCCAAGTAATATTCGGCATGCTAATTACATTGCCGGTTGCCAAATTGCATTATCTCTTATAGTTTCCGAGATATGGACTATCGATAATTTACACCTTAGGCTCTGCTTCTAACTTGGGCCCAAATTGTAAAATGGTCTTATCTATTGGCGATTTAGTTGCAATTCACATTCCAAGTAATATTCGGCATGCTAATTACATTGCCGGTTGCCAAATTGCATTATCTCTTATAGTTTCCGAGATATGGACTATCGATTATTTACACCTTAGGCTCTGCTTCTAACTTGATCCCAAATTGTAAAATGGTCTTATCTATTGGCGATTTCGTTCCAATTCACATTCCAAGTAATATTCGGCATGCTAATTACATTGCCGGTTGCCAAATTGCATTATCTCTTATAGTTTCCGAGATATGGACTATCGATAATTTACACCTTAGGCTCTGCTTCTAACTTGGGCCCAAATTGTAAAATGGTCTTATCTATTGGCGATTTCGTTCCAATTCACATTCCAAGTAATATTCGGCATGCTAATTACATTGTCGGTTGCCAAATTGAATTATCTCTTATAGTTTCCGAGATATGGACTATCGATAATTTACACCTTAGGCTCTGCTTCTAACTTGGGCCCAAATGTAAAATGGTCTTACCTATTGGCGATTTCGTTCCAATTCACATTCCAAGTAATATTCGGCATGCTAATTACATTGCCGGTTGCCAAATTGCATTATCTCTTATAGTTTCCGAGATATGGACTATCGATAATTTACACCTTAGGCTCTGCTTCTAACTTGGGCCCATATTGTAAAATGGTCTTATCTATTGGCGATTTCGTCCCAATTCACATTCCAAGTAATATTCGGCATGCTAATTACATTGCCGGTTGCCAAATTGCATTATCTCTTATAGTTTCCGAGATATGGACTATCGATAATTTACACCTTAGGCTCTGCTTCTAACTTGGGCCCAAATTGTAAAATGGTCTTATCTATTGGCTATTTCGTTCCAATTCACATTCCAAGTAATATTCGGCATGCTAATTACATTGCCGGTTGCCAAATTGCATTATCTCTTATAGTTTCCGAGATATGGACTATCGATAATTTACACCTTAGGCTCTGCTTCTAACTTGGGCCCAAATTGTAAAATGGTCTTATCTATTGGCGATTTCGTTCCAATTCACACTCCAAGTAATATTCGGCATGCTAATTACATTGCCGGTTGCGAAATTGCATTATCTCTTATTGTTTCCGAGATATGGACTATCGATAATTTACACCTTAGGCTCTGCTTCTAACTTGGGCCCAAATTGTAAAATGGTCTTATCTATTGGCGATTTCGTTCCAATTCACATTCCAAGTAATATTCGGCATGCTAATTACATTGCCGGTTGCCAAATTGCATTATCTCTTATAGTTTCCGAGATATGGACTATCGATAATTTACACCTTAGGCTCTGCTTCTAACTTGGGCCCAAATTGTAAAATGGTCTTATCTATTGGCGATTTCGCTCCAATTCACATTCCAAGTAATATTCGGCATGCTAATTACATTGCCGGTTGCCAAATTGCATTATCTCTTATAGTTTCCGAGATATGGACTATCGATAATTTACACCTTAGGCTCTGCTTCTAACTTGGGCCCAAATTGTAAAATGGTCTTATCTATTGGCGATTTCGTCCCAATTCACATTCCAAGTGATATTCGGCATGCTAATTACATTGCCGGTTGCGAAATTGCATTATCTCTTATAGTTTCCGAGATATGGACTATCAATAATTTACACCTTAGGCTCTGCTTCTAACTTGGGCCCAAATTGTAAAATGGTCTTATCTATTGGCGATTTCGTTCCAATTCACATTCCAAGTAATATTCGGCATGCTAATTACATTGCCGGTTGCCAAATTGCATTATCTCTTATAGTTTCCGAGATATGGACTATCGATAATTTACACCTTAGGCTCTGCTTCTAACTTGGGCCCAAATTGTAAAATGGTCTTATCTATTGGCGATTTCGTTCCAATTCACATTCCAAGTAATATTCGGCATGCTAATTACTTTGCCGGTTGTCAAATTGCATTATCTCTTATAGTTTCCGAGATATGGACTATCGATAATTTACACCTTAGGCTCTGCTTCTAACTTGGGCCCAAATTGTAAAATGGTCTTATCTATTATCGATTTCGTTCCAATTCACATTCCAAGTAATATTCGGCATGCTAATTACATTGCCGGTTGCCAAATTGCATTATCTCTTATAGTTTCCGAGATATGGACTATCGATAATTTACACCTTAGGCTCTGCTTCTAACTTGGGCCCAAATTGTAAAATGGTCTTATCTATTGGCGATTTAGTTGCAATTCACATTCCAAGTAATATTCGGCATGCTAATTACATTGCCGGTTGCCAAATTGCATTATCTCTTATAGTTTCCGAGATATGGACTATCGATAATTTACACCTTAGGCTCTGCTTCTAACTTGGGCCCAAATTGTAAAATGGTCTTATCTATTGGCGATTTCGTTCAAATTCACATTCCAAGTAATATTCGGCATGCTAATTACATTGCCGGTTGCCAAATTGCATTATCTCTTATAGTTTCCGAGATATGGACTATCGATAATTTACACCTTAGGCTCTGCTTCTAACTTGGGCCCAAATTGTAAAATGGTCTTATCTATTGGCGATTTCGTTCCAATTCACATTCCAAGTAATATTCGGCATGCTAATTACATTGCCGGTTGCCAAATTGCATTATCTCTTATAGTTTCCGAAATATGGACTATCGATAATTTACACCTTAGGCTCTGCTTCTAACTTGGGCCCAAATTGTAAAATGGTCTTATCTATTGGCGATTTCGTTCCAATTCACACTCCAAGTAATATTCGGCATGCTAATTACATTGCCGGTTGCGAAATTGCATTATCTCTTATAGTTTCCGAGATATGGACTATCGATAATTTACACCTTAGGCTCTGCTTCTAACTTGGGCCCAAATTGTAAAATGGTCTTATCTATTGGCGATTTCGTTCCAATTCACATTCCAAGTAATATTCGGCATGCTAATTACATTGCCGGTTGCCAAATTGCATTATCTCTTATAGTTTCCGAGATATGGACTATCGATAATTTACACCTTAGGCTCTGCTTCTAACTTGGGCCCAAATTGTAAAATGGTCTTACCTATTGGCGATTCCGTTCCAATTCACATTCCAAGTAATATTCGGCATGCTAATTACATTGCCGGTTGCCAAATTGCATTATCTCTTATAGTTTCCGAGATATGGACTATCGATAATTTACACCTTAGGCTCTGCTTCTAACTTGGGCCCAAATTGTAAAATGGTCTTATCTATTGGCGATTTCGTTCCAATTCACAATCCAAGTAATATTCGGCATGCTAATTACATTGCCGGTTGCCAAATTGCATTATCTCTTATAGTTTCCGAGATATGGTCTATCGATAATTTACACCTTAGGCTCTGCTTCTAACTTGGGCCCAAATTGTAAAATGGTCTTATCTATTGGCGATTTCGTTCCAATTCACATTCCAAGTAATATTCGGCATGCTAATTACATTGCCGGTTGCCAAATTGCATTATCTCTTATAGTTTCCGAGACATGGACTATCGATAATTTACACCTTAGGCTCTGCTTCTAACTTGGGCCCAAATTGTAAAATGGTCTTATCTATTGGCGATTTCGTTCCAATTCACATTCCAAGTAATATTCGGCATGCTAATTACATTGCCGGTTGCCAAATTGCATTATCTCTTATAGTTTCCGAGATATGGACTATCGATAATTTACACCTTAGGCTCTGCTTCTAACTTGGGCCCAAATTGTAAAATGGTCTTATCTATTGGCGATTTCGTCCCAATTCACATTCCAAGTGATATTCGGCATGCTAATTACATTGCCGCTTGCGAAATTGCATTATCTCTTATAGTTTCCGAGATATGGACTATCAATAATTTACTCCTTAGGCTCTGCTTCTAACTTGGGCCCAAATTGTAAAATGGTCTTATCTATTGGCGATTTCGTTCCAATTCACATTCCAAGTAATATTCGGCATGCTAATTACATTGCCGGTTGCCAAATTGCATTATCTCTTATAGTTTCCGAGATATGGACTATCGATAATTTACACCTTAGGCTCTGCTTCTAACTTGGGCCCAAATTGTAAAATGGTCTTATCTATTGGCGATTTCGTTCCAATTCACATTCCAAGTAATATTCGGCATGCTAATTACATTGCCGGTTGTCAAATTGCATTATCTCTTATAGTTTCCGAGATATGGACTATCGATAATTTACACCTTAGGCTCTGCTTCTAACTTGGGCCCAAATTGTAAAATGGTCTTATCTATTGGCGATTTCGTTCCAATTCACATTCCAAGTAATATTCGGCATGCTAATTACATTGCCGGTTGCCAAATTGCATTATCTCTTATAGTTTCCGAGATATGGACTATCGATAATTTACACCTTAGGCTCTGCTTCTAACTTGGGCCCAAATTGTAAAATGGTCTTATCTATTGGCGATTTAGTTGCAATTCACATTCCAAGTAATATTCGGCATGCTAATTACATTGCCGGTTGCCAAATTGCATTATCTCTTATAGTTTACGAGATATGGACTATCGATAATTTACACCTTAGGCTCTGCTTCTAACTTGGGCCCAAATTGTAAAATGGTCTTATCTATTGGCGATTTCGTTCAAATTCACATTCCAAGTAATATTCGGCATGCTAATTACATTGCCCGTTGCCAAATTGCATTATCTCTTATAGTTTCCGAGATATGGACTATCGATAATTTACACCTCAGGCTCTGCTTCTAACTTGGGCCCAAATTGTAAAATGGTCTTATCTATTGGCGATTTCGTTCCAATTCACATTCCAAGTAATATTCGGCATGCTAATTACATTGCCGGTTGCCAAATTGCATTATCTCTTATAGTTTCCGAGATATGGACTATCGATAATTTACACCTTAGGCTCTGCTTCTAACTTGAGCCCAAATTGTAAAATGGTCTTATCTATTGGCGATTTCGTTCCAATTCACATTCCAAGTAATATTCGGCATGCTAATTACATTGCCGGTTGCCAAATTGCATTATCTCTTATAGTTTCCGAGATATGGACTATCGATAATTTACACCTTAGGCTCTGCTTCTAACTTGGGCCCAAATTGTAAAATGGTCTTACCTATTGGCGATTCCGTTCTAATTCACATTCCAAGTAATATTCGGCATGCTAATTACATTGCCGGTTGCCAAATTGCATTATCTCTTATAGTTTCCGAGATATGGACTATCGATAATTTACACCTAAGGCTCTGCTTCTAACTTGGGTCCAAATTGTAAAATGGTCTTATCTATTGGCGATTTCGTTCCAATTCACATTCCAAGTAATATTCGGCATGCTAATTACATTGCCGGTTGCCAAATTGCATTATCTCTTATAGTTTCCGAGATATGGACTATCGATAATTTACACCTTAGGCTCTGCTTCTAACTTGGGCCCAAATTGTAAAATGGTCTTATCTATTGGCGATTTCGTCCCAATTCACATTCCAAGTGATATTCGGCATGCTAATTACATGGCCGGTTGCGAAATTGCATTATCTCTTATAGTTTCCGAGATATGGACTATCGATAATTTACACCTTAGGCTCTGCTTCTAACTTGGGCCCAAATTGTAAAATGGTCTTATCTATTGGCGATTTAGTTGCAATTCACATTCCAAGTAATATTCGGCATGCTAATTACATTGCCGGTTGCCAAATTGCATTATCTCTTATAGTTTCCGAGATATGGAATATCAATAATTTACACCTTAGGCTCTGCTTCTAACTTGGGCCCAAATTGTAAAATGGTCTTATCTATTGGCGATTTCGTCCCAATTCACATTCCAAGTAATATTCGGCATGCTAATTACATTGCCGGTTGCCAAATTGCATTATCTCTTATAGTTTCCGAGATATGGACTATCGATAATTTACACCTTAGGCTCTGCTTCTAACTTGGGCCCAAATTGTAAAATGGCCTTATCTATTGGCGATTTCGTTCCAATTCACATTCCAAGTAATATTCGGCATGCTAATTACATTTGCCGGTTGCCAAATTGCATTATCTCTTATAGTTTCCGAGATATGGACTATCGATAATTTACACCTTAGGCTCTGCTTCTAACTTGGGCCCAAATTGTAAAATGGTCTTACCTATTGGCGATTCCGTTCCAATTAACATTCCAAGTAATATTCGGCATGCTAATTACATTGCCGGTTGCCAAATTGCATTATCTCTTATAGTTTCCGAGATATGGACTATCGATAATTTACACCTTAGGCTCTGCTTCTAACTTGGGCCCAAATTGTAAAATGGTCTTATCTATTGGCGATTTCGTTCCAATTCACATTCCAAGTAATATTCGGCATGCTAATTACATTGCCGGTCCAAATTGCATTATCTCTTATAGTTTCCGAGATATGGACTATCGATAATTTACACCTTAGGCTCTGCTTCTAACTTGGGCCCAAATTGTAAAATGGTCTTATCTATTGGCGATTTCGTCCCAATTCACATTCCAAGTAATATTCGGCATGCTAATTACATTGCCGGTTGCCAAATTGCATTATCTCTTATAGTTTCCGAGATATGGACTATCGATAATTTACACCTTAGGCTCTGCTTCTAACTTGGGCCCAAATTGTAAAATGGTCTTACCTATTGGCGATTCCGTTCTAATTCACATTCCAAGTAATATTCGGCATGCTAATTACATTGCCGGTTGCCAAATTGCATTATCTCTTATAGTTTCCGAGATATGGACTATCGATAATTTACACCTAAGGCTCTGCTTCTAACTTGGGTCCAAATTGTAAAATGGTCTTATCTATTGGCGATTTCGTTCCAATTCACATTCCAAGTAATATTCGGCATGCTAATTACATTGCCGGTTGCCAAATTGCATTATCTCTTATAGTTTCCGAGATATGGACTATCGATAATTTACACCTTAGGCTCTGCTTCTAACTTGGGCCCAAATTGTAAAATGGTCTTATCTATTGGCGATTTCGTCCCAATTCACATTCCAAGTGATATTCGGCATGCTAATTACATGGCCGGTTGCGAAATTGCATTATCTCTTATAGTTTCCGAGATATGGACTATCGATAATTTACACCTTAGGCTCTGCTTCTAACTTGGGCCCAAATTGTAAAATGGTCTTATCTATTGGCGATTTAGTTGCAATTCACATTCCAAGTAATATTCGGCATGCTAATTACATTGCCGGTTGCCAAATTGCATTATCTCTTATAGTTTCCGAGATATGGAATATCAATAATTTACACCTTAGGCTCTGCTTCTAACTTGGGCCCAAATTGTAAAATGGTCTTATCTATTGGCGATTTCGTCCCAATTCACATTCCAAGTAATATTCGGCATGCTAATTACATTGCCGGTTGCCAAATTGCATTATCTCTTATAGTTTCCGAGATATGGACTATCGATAATTTACACCTTAGGCTCTGCTTCTAACTTGGGCCCAAATTGTAAAATGGCCTTATCTATTGGCGATTTCGTTCCAATTCACATTCCAAGTAATATTCGGCATGCTAATTACATTGCCGGTTGCCAAATTGCATTATCTCTTATAGTTTCCGAGATATGGACTATCGATAATTTACACCTTAGGCTCTGCTTCTAACTTGGGCCCAAATTGTAAAATGGTCTTACCTATTGGCGATTCGTTCCAATTAACATTCCAAGTAATATTCGGCATGCTAATTACATTGCCGGTTGCCAAATTGCATTATCTCTTATAGTTTCCGAGATATGGACTATCGATAATTTACACCTTAGGCTCTGCTTCTAACTTGGGCCCAAATTGTAAAATGGTCTTATCTATTGGCGATTTCGTTCCAATTCACATTCCAAGTAATATTCGGCATGCTAATTACATTGCCGGTTGCCAAATTGCATTATCTCTTATAGTTTCCGAGATATGGACTATCGATAATTTACACCTTAGGCTCTGCTTCTAACTTGGGCCCAAATTGTAAAATGGTCTTATCTATTGGCGATTTCGTCCCAATTCACATTCCAAGTGATATTCGGCATGCTAATTACATTGCCGGTTGCGAAATTGCATTATCTCTTATAGTTTCCGAGATATGGACTATCGATTATTTACACCTTAGGCTCTGCTTCTAACTTGGGCCCAAATTGTAAAATGGTCTTATCTATTGGCGATTTCGTTCCAATTCACATTCCAAGTAATATTCGGCATGCTAATTACATTGCCGGTTGCCAAATTGCATTATCTCTTATAGTTTCCGAGATATGGACTATCGATAATTTACACCTTAGGCTCTGCTTCTAACTTGGGCCCAAATTGTAAAATGGTCTTATCTATTGGCGATTTCGTTCCAATTCACATTCCAAGTAATATTCGGCATGCTAATTACATTGCCGGTTGCGAAATTGCATTATCTCTTATAGTTTCCGAGATATGGACTATCGATAATTTACACCTTAGGCTCTGCTTCTAACTTGGGCCCAAATTGTAAAATGGTCTTATCTATTGGCGATTTCGTTCCAATTCACATTCCAAGTAATATTCGGCATGCGAATTACATTGCCGGTTGCCAAATTGCATTATCTCTTATAGTTTCCGAGATATGGACTATCGATAATTTACACCTTAGGCTCTGCTTCTAACTTGGGCCCAAATTGTAAAATGGTCTTATCTATTGGCGATTTAGTTGCAATTCACATTCCAAGTAATATTCGGCATGCTAATTACATTGCCGGTTGCCAAATTGCATTATCTCTTATAGTTTCCGAGATATGGACTATCGAAAATTTACACCTTAGGCTCTGCTTCTAACTTGGGCCCAAATTGTAAAATGGTCTTATCTATTGGCGATTTCGTTCAAATTCACATTCCAAGTAATATTCGGCATGCTAATTACATTGCCGGTTGCCAAATTGCATTATCTCTTATAGTTTCCGAGATATGGACTATCGATAATTTACACCTTAGGCTGTGCTTCTAACTTGGGCCCAAATTGT